>NC_091015.1:164823600-165558600 GCF_041296385.1 Aphelocoma coerulescens
GCATTGACTTTGCTCAGGGTCTTCAAATGACCGTGTGAACAAATCCTGTAAGATCTCAAACATCCTCATCTTCCTTCTGATCAGCTGAGAAGTAATGGCTGAGATTTATTTGAAGTGAAGTTCATAGTGGTAAATGTTGGTGACCAGGATACTGAATATCCTGTTTCAGGAAAAAAAACCCCAACCCTGCTGGATCCAATAATCTGGTCTTGAACAGGGCCCTTCACCATTCCATAACACCCTGGGTAGCAAAAGGTCTGCTGAATGCAGGGGCAAGGATTTGAATGGTTATGAAGAGGGATTTTTGACAAGAACATACAGGTACAAGGGGAGCGGCTTTAGGCTGAAAGAGGGTAGATTTAGACTAGGTATGAGGGAGAAATTCTTCCATGTGAGGGTGGTGAGGCACTGGAATTGGTTGTTCAGAGAAGCTGTGGCTGCCCCATCCCTGGAATGTTCAAGGCCAGGTTGGACAGGGCTTGGAGCAACCTGGGATAGTGGGAGGTGTCCCTGCCCATGGCAGAGGGTTGCAACAAGATGATCTTTCACATGTTTCCCAACCCAAAATATTCTGTGATTCCATGAAGAATTTGATCAAGTCAATATGTGACTGAGGACAGAAACCTGTGTCTGGTCCCAACATATTAATTTTCAAGGGGGAGTCACTAGGGAAAAAGCTGTGAAGGTTCGTAGTGTAACAGGCCACTAAATATATTCCAGCACAAAGCTGACAACAGCTAGGGCCACATGTGATATGCCTCTGGAATCCTAGCAGGGTTGATTTATCTTGGTGTTAGGCCTAATATATTTGAAAGCCCTTTATAAATAACCCAGGACCTTTTGCACTTGCTGTTTTACAGACTTACTTTGTTTATTTGACTGGTTGAGCTGGGCCTGTAATTTTTAATGAAAATAAACTCCTTTTCAAGGACCTTTTCCTTTTGGGACCTTCCAAAGGACACATAGAGCAATTCTGTGCTTCTTCCCTGCTTCCCAGCAGTCCCATTAGTTTTTATCTCTTCGGCTTATGAAAGGCGAAGCCTAGGGAAAGGTTAACTGAGCCCCTGTGGGTTGTGCTTCTTTAGGCCCTCAAAGGTGAATCATAAAAATCATAGAATCACAGAAAGGTTTCGGTTGGAAGGGACCTTAAAGACCATCTAGTTCCCTGCCATGGGCAGACACCTTCCACTATCCTAGGCTGCTCCAAGCCCTGTCCAACCTGGCCTTGAACTCTTCCAGGGATGGGCCATCCTCAGCTTCTCAGAGCAAGAAGTCTTCTAATATTGGGTTTGGTTCTTCTGAGGGGTAGGCACTCAACATGCAAGTAGAGCTCAAGTTCACCCCAAAGGATCAAGAGGCATCCCCAGAGGAGGGTGGGTGAGAGGCAGACAGGTGTCCTTGGTCATGGTTTGGAGAGGGAGTAGGAGGGTAAATCCCATATGTCCCCTTGTTACTTCATCTTCCCCCAGGTATTTTGGGTTGTAGAATCACCATGGCCTGAGCTGTCACCACAAGGCTGGGGGAGGAAAAGGGGGCAGTGGACAGCTTTGTTCTGTGAAGAGAGGAGTAGAGAGCTGCCTCCTGCCTTGCCCTTCCAACCATGGTTGCCACATCTCACAGGCATTGTGCCAAGAGAAGGGTAGTATAATCACAGAATCACAGGATATCCTGAGTAGGAAGGGACCCACAAGGACCACTGAGCCCAGCTCCTGGCCCTGCACAGGACACCCCACCAATCCCACCATGTTCCTGAGAGCATTGTCCAAATGCATCTTGAGTTCTGTCAGGCTTGGTGCTGTGACCACTGTCCTGGGGAGCTGTTCCACCCTCTGGGGGAAGAACCTTTTTCTAATATCCAACATAAACCTCCCCTGATACAGCTCCAGCCATTCCCTCAGGTCCTGTCACTGGTCACCAGAAAGAAGAAATCAGCTGATAGGAGGAACTATATTTGCTACATTTTCATTTATCACTGTTTTTTTCTCTTCTGCCCTCTGAACATCAGGTATTCTCCATCTGGGATGAGTTGGTTCATTTTTTTGCCATACAGCTGTTTTCCCCCTGTACTTTGCTTATCTCTAGCACCAGCATTTCTCTTCTAACAGATCCCCGGGAGCAGCAGAGGGAGTGCAAGAGCAAGGAAAAAGAGAATTGCACACACTGAATGTAAGGGGGTTTGATCTGAGGTGCTCCATGAGCCTGGCTCTGGGATGAATGAGCCCTCTGGAGAAGAGACCCTACTGGCCATCTGCTGAGTGAGTCCTTCTGCATTTTCACACAAAAAAAGGACATCAGACGTTCTCAGTAATCTTTCTTCTCCTGTGGGTATGAGAAAATCTCCTGATTATATTACAGCAGCAGCATAAAAAAAACAAATCAAGTAAGTGTGAACTTAGGATCCAGGTTAAAAGATTTTCATACAGAAATCAACAACATTCACGCACAAACACACATGGAAAAAAAGTAGAAACTTGTGGAAATCATCTAGTCAGGTACTATTTCACCATTTCAGAGAGAACAAAGGGGATGAAGGGCTTTGTACCAGCCAGCAACGTGACTCAGTGACCCTTGGTTTGGCAATGACAAATGTTGTCTTTGTTATCCAAAAAATCCAAGGTCCTCACATTTAGCACGTTGCACAAGGTTGCGCATTTAAGCACCACTGAGGCCAAGGAGATTTGAGCACACAGCTGAGAGTGCTCTGCTGAACCACAGCCCCAGCCTGTAAATATTTGTTAACTTAGCCCAAGAACACAGGGAACACAAACCTTACGGATCCAATGAGTGGCTGGTGTAGCAGTCAAGGCACTCGACCCTTTCTCTCATGTAACACAAACAGAAAAAAAGAAGTACTTAACTATTCAAATATCTGTCCTTCATTAATCTTTTCTCAGTAATTACTAGCCCAATAAGCAAGCATATCATACACCTACCTATAAATATAAGACATTATTGCCCATTCCATTTCCATTGGAAAAAAAGCAGAGAAAATCTCCCCAAAGCATTTAAACTGTGTAATTAAGATAAAGGCCAAAAAATCAAAGGCCTTTTCTCAGATCTATCTACCTCATCATGTGGTGGGACCATTTTTCAGTGTCAGCTCCCCAAATAATGGCACAATAGCAATGAGTACAAATGACATAAAGGAAAAAAAACCTGAGCCAACACTCACAAGGTATCTCAGGTGTTTCAGCTCCCCTTACCCAGTTTGATGTAGGCACCCATGAACATCCAGCCCGACCTGCCAGCTGAAAAGGTGCTTAGATATTTTGCTGAATCTGGTGGTCCACCCAGCCTATGCTGTGTCTGATCCCGGGTGGGGGAAGCCTCTTTCTGTACATTTCTACTGAGAAATGCCCACCAGGAGACAGCTCCTAACTCCCCAGCCTCTGCATTCCCTGAGGAATATTTTAACTGGGACACACTGAATGTCCAAGGTGAGGTGTGTGGCTTTAGTAAAAGTAAGGTGTTCTCAAGATGCTGTGGATCTCCTCCTGGAAAACCTCTGGAAGAGCACTCTCCCTGGTGCACCGTCCTAGGACCACTGATCAGGAGACTGCTGGGCTTCTTAAAAGCCAGGATCCAGGAGTAATTTCTTGGGCTGGCCCTGACAGAGTTCATTCAAGAAAAGTTGGGTCCAGCTACTCCAAGCAGGGCAGCTATTTCATGAACAGTCTCCTGTAGCTATTGTGACACCAACATTCCTTGCTGTGAACAGGGTCTGCCCACCTGCCCCAGGGAATCTGCTCCCCTGCAGGCTGCAAAAGACCCTTCTGCAGAGCAGAGCACAGGGAGCAGTAGACCTATGCCCACAGCAGCTTCCTACCCTCGTGCATGGCACGATCTGGAACAATGACATCCTGGGGCTGTTTTTCTGACACCAGTAGGTTTTCCAGCACCAGTTTGCTGTGAGTGGTTGCAATTCTCCCAGTGCCTGGAGCAGCAGGGGAGAAACACTAAGAAATATTAATTGCAAACCTGCCATGGTGCTGGACTGCCTATAGCAGAAAGCTGAGAGCCCTGGAGTGTCAGGGGCTGGAAAAGGCCTTGGCCATCCAGATGGGAGCCTGTGGAGGGCTCTTGGCTTCATTTTTATGTGTGTCTTCCTTCCGTTGTGTCCCAGAGCCATGGTGCCGGGAGGTTTGGGTAACCACATTGGGGGCATCCACCTGAGCCAAGAAGCCAGGAGATGTGGAGGAGCCTTGTGACATTCCAGAGTCCAGGTGACCAGCCATGGCCCATCCCTGACATCCTCAAGCCATGAGAGTTGTTACTTCCACTCTGGGGGCCAGACCTGTTTTTCCACTCTCACATTTCCTGACAGCACAGGGTGGTGGAGGTTATCAACAATGATTGTTTGATGCATTTAATTGGCCTGCAGTTAATTATATAGTATTTCTTTATAAAGACACTAATGAAAGAGAGCTGCCAGCACAGATGATGCACTTGTCATTCACGTGGCCTGCCTGGGGGATGGCCAGGTTGGCCTTGTTTAGTGTTTTAGGCTTGGCTCAGGAGCAGTCCACTTCAGCTGGAGCTACAAAGACCTGTTCCCAGGTCCCCTCTTTTGCTCCATTTAGTCTGTTTTATTCTATTTAGCCTTTTATTTTTCCCTGCTGTTTTCTCCAGGGAGGTTAGTGAGGAGAAAAGAAGACGTGAGTTTGCCTTTTCATGAATTACACCCCTTCTGCCTCCTTCTTTTCTCTCAGACCATGGAGTTTGCCTTAGAATCCTGCCCTTGTAGTCCCATGTGGGGAAGCCCACAGTGTGATGGTGCTGCAGGGTTCCTGAAGAGGTCATTGATCCCCCACATGGGGCTGGGTCAGCGCTGGGCTGAGAACAGCTGGGCCTCCAGCTCTCCCAGCCTAGCCACGTGTGCCACCCAACCCCACTGTTATAAACGAGGCTTGGACTTTTTGGGTGGGGTAAAAGTCTGCTCATTTATTAAAAAAAAAACCAGGAGTGGAGACTTGAGGTAAGCCCAAGTCCCACTCGACAACTCAGAAAAAAACAAACAGTGCGACACGCAGGGCACTCCCTCGGACTCAGGTTCCTCAGAAAGACGCCGGGGGCTGAGCCCCGGGGCAGTTTTTAGAGTCTCTGTTGATGTTGTGATTGGTGCAGCTCAGAGCCTCCCTCTGATGGCTCGTTGCTGGGGTCCTCATTGGTGTTCAGCTCCGGCAGTCTTTGGGGCGTCGAGTGATTGGTTTGCCCCCTAACCAATAATTCCTCAAAATGTTTACATCATAATTATTAAGGCATCTTAAGAACATTCTAGAACATTCTCCTCTTTTCTATAGACCCACTACTTTCCCTCATTGGTGTTACCATCTAGCGATCACATAGCAGCATTACACCCGTACAGTCACATAACAATTAACTCATTAACTGTATAGCCCCAATCTTTTAACAAGCAACTTTTAACTTCTTCTCAACCAAAAAAAAAAAAACCAACTTTTAACCATTTATTACACCACTGTGCCACTGCCCATCACAGCCAAGTGAAACTGTGCTCCAAAAAGGAGTCAGACTGCTCCAAAAGAGGAGAATTGATTTACCAGTAGATCAGTGGCTCTTTGAGGCTGCACTCCAGGCCTCCAGCCTTCACTGTCTCTGCATCCATGGCCTCATCTGCTGCCTCGTCCCCCAACCCACAGTAGTGTTTTCCTCCCCAGTCTGGTGGCAGGATCTGTGATGCCTCCACAAGGAATGAGGTGTTCCCAAATGTAACTGAGCATCACCGTGAAGTCACATCCTGCAGCTCCTCCTTCCCAATCCAGCATCTATCCCACCCTGACCTAACCCCAAACCCGAGGCGTCCATCTTCCTACATCCTCTCTCACTTTTTATTATAGACAAGTCTGGTGCAATGGAAAATGCGCCATAAACCAAAGCACAACCGTACAAGGCTGTGCAGAAACCCCACAGTGAGGTGCACCCTTTCTTTTCAGGGGTCAGAGCTGAGAAATGGTCATGAGCTTTTTTTTTTCCTCAGAAGGGATGAATCCACAGCTTGTCCACCCTGGACAGCAGCAGGGCTGGGCTCAGAGCAGTTTGTGTAGGTCTGCAGGACATTGTTTTCCATCACCCCCGGGGCTGGCATTCCCCAAATACATGACAGTCCAGTGCTGGTTTATGGTCTCCCCAAAGTGCCAGTGACAGAGAAGGGCTGCAAGACCCAGGGAAGGCTTTGCAAACCCAGCAGGGATGCTCTTGGCACAGCAAAGTGCTTTGACACCACAGGCCAGCTTTTTTCCCTTGTTTTCCTAAAGAAGCAAGATTTATGTGAGTAATCCAGGCAGTTTCAACCCAAATTATGCTGAATAGAAGAGCCCTCAAGCAGATTTTGTTCCCTCCAGATTTGCAGGGGAAAAGCAGCCCCTGCCCTTGGGACTGTGGCACTGAGGGGCCCCTCCCTGTGCTTGGCAGGATGGAGGACAGAGAATCACTGGTGAAAAAATGGTCTGAGCTGTGCCTCTGCATCGTGGAGGATGTGTCTGAGGGACACGGTGCCATCCAGAGGGACCTGGACAAGCTCAGGAAGTGGGCCCACGGGAATCTCATGAGGTTCAACAAAGCCAGTGCACCTGGATCGGGGCAATGCCTGTTAACAACCCAGGTACAAGACAGATGTGGACCTGCTGAAGTGGGTCTAGAGGAGGGCCATGAAAAACATCAGAGGGCTGGAGCACTTCTGCTTTGGAGACAGCCTAGGACAGTTGGGGCTGCTCAGCCTGGAGATGAGAAGGCTCCAGGAAGACCTTTTCAGTGCCTAAAGAGGGCATATAAGAAAGATGAGAACAGACTTTTTAGCAGGGTCTGTAGTGATGGTTCAAGGGGCAATGGCTTTAAACTGAAAGATGGTCAATTTAGATTTGATATTAGAAAGAAGTTTTTTACAGTGAGGGTGGTAAAACACCAGCAAAGGTTGCCCAGAGAGTTGGTGGATGCCCCATTCTTGGAAACATTCAAGGCCAGGTTGAATGGGGCTCTGAGCAACCTGGTTTAGTAGGGTCTGGACTAGATGACCTTTTAAGGTCCCTTCCAACCCAAACCATTTTATGATTCAATGATCCATGGACGTCCCTCTACCATCTGCCTCTACCCAGCCTCCATGCAGGCATCCTCATCCATGGCACACTGGCTTTTAAAGCCCCTCCCAGTCTCCTGTGCCAGACCGGATCAAGGCTTATGGAGGGGTGGATGCTGAGCACCACCTCTCTTGGTTGTTCACAGCAGAACACTGACTTCCATAAATCCTGTTTACAACTGCAACAGCCTGTTTTTCAGGAGGGGACACTGATGTAAACCACGAGACCAGGTGGTTTTTCACCCAAGCTGTCTCCCAAATCAAAGTGGTGTCCCAGGCCAGCTGGCACTGCAAGTCCGTGCTGGACAATATGGCTAAACCTCTCCATGGTCTAACACGGGAGAGCTCATGGCATCTCCTTCCACCTTCAGCAGGACAGGGAGGCCGCGACAACCTCTGCCTCCCAACAGGAGGACACAAATGAAATGCTCCATTCGTTAGGGTTCATTCCCCATCCGGGGGCGATGGCTTACAGCCATCAGTAGATGATGGGACCAGGCAAGCCTGGCCATGTGTGATGGGAAGAGGAGAATTGAAAGGGTAGGACGCTTGGATTCATCCCGCTGCGTTGTCATCTCCCCCCTGGATTTATCACCCAGCGCTAATGAGAGGCAGCCGGCTCTGTGTGATGTGGACAAGCTCCGGCTCCGCGCTCGCAGGCGGGGGGGGGCAGGGTTTGCCACGTCCTGGCGAAGGGTTCTCGGATGCTCCAGCTCAGCTCGTGTCCTCAGGAGTTCTCGGGCTGAGCCAGGGGGTGGTGGGGAAATGTGAAGGGCAGCAAAAGCGAGACAGGCTCTGCTGGGGCAAGCACAGCCCTGAGCCAAGCTTTTCTTCTGGCAGCCGGCACCAGGCATTCACAGGGGGATTATCTCTTCTTTCTTCTTTCTTTTTTTTTCCTTCCTGAAGTGTCTTGTATGGACCCTGGAGGGGAGAAGATTGTTTAAACCTGATGTGTCCCCTGTGGTCCTGCTGATGTTGCCAACCCCGCAAGGCTGCGGATGCTTTTCCACCTTCGCTCACTGTTCCATCTGCCAGGAACTGCGGATCCCACCCTGCCCTGATCCAACCCCCAGGCCCTCCTTGGATGGAGGAAAAGGATGCCGCCCACACCACCCCGAGAATCCCCCCCATTGTCTTCCTCACTCCTGGGAAGCCCCAATGACAAAGCCAGGGCTGCGACTGAGCCGCAGCAGGGAGGGGAGGAATCTCGGACAGGATGCTAGGAGTGGGAAGGACCCGCAGCGCGGGTTTGGTTTGGCAGCCCCGTTCAGACAATAAAAGGTCAGGCTGCAGAGAAGCTTATTTTGTTGGTTGGTTTTTTTTTTTTTTTTTTTTTTAATTTCCCTGGCTTTTGTTCAAGGCTGTGTCCTTAAGGACGGGGATTCTCTACGCCGGTGGCAGGCTGAGAGCACGGGTGGGCGGCTGGGTCTTTGTCTGGCGGGGTTTTTAGTGTGCAAATGATTTCGCTGGAGCACAGGCTGCGACAGGAGGAGGATGGGCTGGGTGTAAACTCAGGGCAAGGAGGTGAAACTGTGCACCAGGATTTGGTTTGGTTCAGTATCTGAAGTATCTTCTTTTTCACACTGAAGTTTTAGAGGTTTCCAGGGGACCCAGAAGTTCAGGAATTGAAGCACATGCTATGGAGGAAACTGCACATGTGGAATAAAATGAGGGCAAACAGCCCCAAGCAGAGCCTGGGATGAGGCAACAGGAGGGTCTGTATGGAAATGGTCACGCAGGGTTTGACAGTGTGGTTCAGTGGTCTCAGCAGATCAGCTGCTTCACATTTGATTTTGGGTAGGATTTGACATTTTAGAAATGGTGCTGCTGCTTCCTAATCTTCTCAGGGCAGGGACAGTTTCCTAAAGCTGTGCATGCTAAAGCTGTGCACCCTCCACTGACTCATCATCCCTGGAAATGTTCAAAAGACACTTCAATGTGGCCCTTGGAGACATGGTTTAGTGGTGAACATGGTGGTGCTGGGTTAATGGTTGGACTCAGTGATCTTAGAGGTTTTTCTAACCTTTATGATTCTATAATCACACCCAGCCTTATCCCTGCTGTCCCATAGCCCGAGGGTCAAAGAGCACAGCACTCTGCTGTCACACACAAAGAGGTTTGCAGGGTCACTGTGGCTGTGCCTCTCCTCCAGTTCAGGGAGGTGAGTTCAGGTCTCACCTGTGTATCCTGCCAGGCTCCCCAGAACTATCTCCTCTCCTTGGCCACTGTGCAAAAGAGACACAATGAACCCTCATGAGTTTAGAGGCTGTCATAACATCTGTCTGCTGTCTGAGTTTCATACAAACTTCAGGACAAAGTAAGGAAACTGGTTCTTGGATGTAGAACAGCAGCTTCAGGTTCAACCCAAGCAAGCCTGGATCTCAGGTCCTGGGAAGATGCAAAGGCCTTGATGCATGGGCCAACATCTCCTGGTCTCTGGTACCAGTGCTAATGTGGTGCTAAGCCTCAGGAGCCTGCTGAGCAGCAAAACTGCCTTCGTGGGCCAGACATGTCTAGGGGTGATGTCAGGCTAGTAATAAAAACAGACTGATTGTTAATAAAAAGTCTGATCTAGAATCTGATTCACAAAAGCATAAATAACAGAAATATAAAAAATGCCAGTCAATGTGATTTTCTGGAACAGGGGTCTTGTTGCACTAGCTTGATGTCATTCTTTTAGATCATGAGGCTGGCAATAGACATAACTGCATATGCAACATGCTTGTAAAATATTCGATTTGTACAGTGTGGTGTTCCAGTGGGGGAAAAAAGCATCACACATCAGTAGAGCACCTGTTAAATGAGCTAAGAGTTGGCTGTCAGACAGATCTCAAGAAGTGGTATCAATGGCCAATCACCAGGGCCTGGATCTGTTTCTTCAGTGGAAAATCCTTGGCCCAAAGCTGTGCAGCCTTTCCCTCCAGTGAGCTGGAAATAAATGTGAAATTGCTCCTAAAGAAGCTGTGAGGGGAGAAAAATGGGGTGTAAAAGGACAAACACCCACAGGGACTGGTCAGTCCCTCTTAGTATGAAGCCATTTCACAGAACCATAGAATCATTAAGGTTGATTCTCTGCATCAAGTCCAACCATTAACCCAGCACCACCATGTTCATCACTAAACTGTGTCCCCAAGCGCCACATCTATATGCCTTTTAAATACCTCCAGGGATGGTGACTCCTCAGCTTCCCTAGGTGGCCTGTTCCAGTGCCTGATCATCCTTTCTGAAAAGAAATTTTCCCCGATATCCAATCAAAACCTCCCCAGGTGCAACTTGAGGCCATTTCCTCTTGTACTGTCATTTGTAACTTGGGCGACGAGACCGACCCCCACCTGGCTCCAACCTCCTCCTTTCCTCCAGCTCCCTCAGCCACTCCTCATCAGAGTTGTTCTCCAGACCCTCCCTCAGCTCTGCCACCCTTCTCTGGACATGCTCCAGTGCCTGCATTTCCATGCAGACCTCAGTCCATCCAGCTGGAAAGCACCCCAGTGGTGGATTGAGGATCAAAATGTGAGGGGCCGCAGCTCAGCCTCTTCAGGACATGATGGATCACATGGCAAAAGCTGATGGAGACAAAGACATCTCTTTGCAGGGCTTTGAGTGTGGTAAATCTGCATCTCATGGTAGAAACACTCTCAAGAGAAAACAGAAGACAGGTTGAGTTATGGGTGCATGTATGGAAGTGGTTTAAAGGCTTTAGATGAGTCTGAAATCCTCATCTGATAAGTTGTGGATGTTGAAATCTGACAAGCTGTGGCTGCCCCATCCCTGGAAGTGTTCAAGGCCAGGCTGGATGGGGCTTGGAGCAACCTGGGATAGTGGGAGGTGTCCCTGCCCATGGCTGGGGGTTGGAACTGGATGATCTTTGAGACCCCTTCCAACTCAAATCGTTCTGTGATCCCAGGATTCTGTGAAACTGAGTACAATCACACTTTAGAGAGCATACTGAACTGTCTGTGGGGGGAGCAGGCAGTCTGGACATAATTCCCTCTGCAGCCATGGACATTTTAACCATAGCAGACAGAGCTGGAGGAGACAGGTGCAGTGTCTGGAGAAAGTACATGCCCCAAGGGGAGTATCTCTCTCTGGAATCTTCTTCAGTGACCCAGTTCTGCCCCCCATGAGCTATAAGATATCCTTTTCTTCTCTAGGATCTTCATAGGACTACAGGATGATTCAGGCTGGAAGGAGGTCTCCTGCTCAAAGCAGGGCAGTTATGGGGTCAGCCCACCCTGAAATATTCCCAGAATGGAGACTGGATAGAACGAATTGAGAAACTGCAAACAGAAAGACTAGACTTCTGTTCCCAGACGTGTCATTTGGCTGCAGCTGGGGTGGTTACAGTGGTGTCTCTGCCTTACCCAGCTATGTTGTCTCACTCAACCTGGCAGATTCGCAGCGCAGACAGAGCCCCAAGAAGGTATTTGGCAGCTCCAGGTGAGTTTTCATGATAAGCCCTTTATCACAGCCCTTGTTTTGAGTGCTGAGCACCCATCCATGAAAACAGAGTGCCTTGAACTGGGCCCCCCAAAACCAGCCTGGCCGTCCTTGCCCGTCACCCACGGCTGCGTGAGCGCTGCAAAACAAGGCGGCGTTGTTTGCTTTAAAGATCAAAGCTCATTTAAATGCATTGCTTCTCCCTGTCTCCACCTGATATCCAGACAAGATGCCCTGGCTTAGGTGAGTCAGTCCCTGGCTGAAGTCAGCCGCAGTTATCTCTGCGAGGCGGAGGCAGCTCTTGCGTCGTCCTTCTGCCAGCGCCGACCCGCCAGGTCTCTCTAATCACCTCCGCCCCCGGTCCTTGGACCGAGCCCCGACTTGGCCGTGACACGTCCCTGGAGGCTGCCCGGGTGCTGTGGGAGAGCAGCGCTGCCTCCTCTGCTCTGCGAGCCCCAAGGGAGATGTTGCAACAGAAACCAGCACCTGCAGCCGGGGAAGGGCATTTTCACAGCCACTGGTCTGCACGGAGCTCTCCGGCTGCGTGCGGCACATTCAGCTCTCCAGTGGGATGCGGGAGAGGCTGTCAGTCGACTTTTTTTTTTTTTTTTTTTTTTTTTTTTTTTTTAAGGATGCGCTGACAAAGCTCCAGGTGGCTGTTTGGCAGTCACGCTTTTCTCCTCGGTTGCTGGTTGCTGACGCCGACAGCGAGTGACTCAGCCCTTTCCAGGCTCCCCGCAAGCCTCTTCTCCTCCTGCCACTCAAATGTTCTTTCTCTCCGATGGTTAAAACAAATTCTGCCCCGAGGTCCTGCCCGGCGAGCGGCTCAGGCAGGGCAGCACGGCTCCTTCCTGTGGTCACAGCACAGAGCGGGGATTTGCAGGATCCCCTTTCTGAACCGTGCGGGCTGTCGTGTAAGCCTGGGCAAAGACTTTTTCCTACCCCTCCTTGTTCTGTTCCCAGGAAAAGCTCCCCGGGCAAAACCCACCCCTGGTGATCCGCGTTCCTGTACCTCTGCCAAGCAGTGCCTAATTCTCCACTTGACTTTTCAGCTATATTTGTTGCAAACATTTTAATTTTCTTCCCAACCCAAGAGATGCCCTACATTTTCATCCCTACGAGCATGGGAGTTTCCAGATACTGCAGCACAAGCAGGGCAGCACCTCCCACCCTCCAGGACCATGTGCCCAGACCCACGGTGTCCGCCAGGTCCTGGGGGAAGGTGAGACCTTTGCCCTGCACAGCTGATGGTTCAAGACTCCCTGGGCACAGAGGGAAGCCGGGAGACCCTTTCAGGCATCAGGATGAATGTGATCCTCATGTGGAGGTGTTGCAAACGGGCTGATCGCAAGCAGGTAGATGGGATCAATGACCAGAGCTGTGCTGTGCCTGGGAAGAGCCAGTGTTGGCCATGGCAGCCAGCAGCAGTCCAAAGTAATCAAAGGAAGGTTTCATCATGGTTCAGAATGTACCAAGGCAGCCCTCAGAAAACATTTTTTAATCTAGTCTTGTGAGGCTGGACTGTGGCTGGTCTAGACTTTACTGAAGACCCTGCAACCTTTGCCTCCTTGCTCTGCAGAGATCTGTCTTGCTAAGGTGGGTTAGGAACATGGACACGGAGAGCTGTGAGCCACGGGTCATTTCCCAAGGCTTTGGGTGTCTCCAGCATGGATGTGTCTGGGTGAGCTGAGAGTTCTGGGGGTTCCTCTGTGGTGGTGGAGCTCTGAAAGGAGTGTCCATGACAATCTGAGGTCAGTCCCTCCTGAATCTATGGTGTTGTCCCTTGATCTCTGATGACTGGAAAGGGAGTCAGGGATGAGACTAAGCTGTGGACGTTCACCTTGAGCTGGGGAGGATCTCACTGATTGTGTTGTTGGCAGGGCTGAATGCATTGCAGTGTGGGGCTGATGGGGCTTGCAGGTACCAACATCCTCTGCTGAGAACGGTTTAAGGCACTGTGGACCATGGCACCAGTTGGGAAGAGATCAGGGAATCGTAGAATAGAATCATAATAGAATGGCTTGAGTTGGAAGGGACCTTAAAGATCATCCAGTTCTACCCCTGCCCCCACCAAGGGCAGGGACACCTTCCACCTGACCAGGCTGCTCCAAGCCCCATCCAAGCTGGCCTTGAACACTTCCAGGGATGGGGCAGATCCCTGTGAGTGGCCACCTTAGACTTTTCCAGAACCCCTCAATTTAATGAACTTTCATAGTCCTTTTCATAGTCCTCTTAGGGAGGGCAGGAACTCATGCATGGAGTGGCAGCAGCCTAGCACAGAGAGATGGGATCTGGCCTGCAGAGGGGTGCATGTTTTTGGGTGACGGAGAGCAAGGAGGAATGCAGCAGGTAGGAGACAGCATGTACAGGCAGGAGCACGGGTGGGTGTTTCTCCAGCACACATGCCGTGTTCAGCAGTCCCCCTGGCCCTCCTGCTTGAGAGGAGAGGCAGCAATTAGGCTGATTGAAGGCCCAGTTGCTTCTTGCACAAGGAGGAGGCAGTGCCCCTTGCAGCTGCGGTTCAAAGCCTGCAGGAGATAAAGATCTGCTGTGCCAAGTGCTTGGGAAGTGCTGGGGGAATCCAAGGACAGCTCTGGCCACGCCACCCTGCTTCACCTCTACCTTCTTCCAAGCTGGCATCTGGCTTAAAAGCTTTCCTGAGCCTAGAGCAGCATAAAGGGAGTTTCCTCCCCTCTTCCACACAACCCCATGTAACTACTTGGGAATTCACACAATTTTGTGTCAGCTTTCCTTTCCTACCAGCCTGTTTATGCAAGCTCCAACTCCTCAGCCTCCATGGAGACTCTCATCTTTGCCTTCCTTGGTCATGGGGAACAGAGTTAAAAACCCAGCTGATTTCATGAGCAGGTCAGGTGGGGTGTGTGTAGTGTCTCCTCTGGGTGTCCAACCAGGTTTAGGCCATGCTCTACTGGATATAAAATCACAGAATGGTTTGGGTTGGAAGGGACCTTCAAGATCATTCAGTTCCAACTGCCCCACCATGGCCAGGGACACCTTCCCCTAGATCAGGCTGTTCCAAGCCCCATACAAGCTGGTCTTGAACACTTCCAGGGATGGGGCAGCCACAGCTTCTCTGGGCAACCTGTGCCAGGGCCTCCCCACCCTCACAGGGAAGAACTTCTTCCTAATACCTAATCTAAAACCACCCTCTGTCAGTTTGAAGCCATTCCCTCTTGTTCTGTCACTCCAGGCCCTTGCAAAAGTCTCTCTCCAGTTCTCCTGTAGCACTGGGAGGTGCTCTAAGGTCTTCCTGAAGCCCTCTCTTTTCCAGTCGGAACAAACTCCCCCAGACACTTCCACCCTTGGCCAGAGTTCAGCTCTGCCTTTGCCTCCCACATCCTGATAACTCCCATTAGCAGCACCAGGCACACAGTGATGTACAAAACAGTGAACGCTTTTTATTTCGCTGCTGGAGTGTAACCATCGTAATTTCATAAAACTCAAAAAAACAAAAAAAGATTACCGAAGGCGTACATTTTTTTTTTTCCTTTTTACACAAGATGTTAAGTAAACAGACAAGTTTCTTTTTAAAAAGGTTATAAAGTGTCAAGATCCTATACCTCATCTGCATATTCAAAGTGATGCCGTCTGATACAAAAAGCATTGGGTACAATAATTTAGCTATGGCTCAGACCAAAAAAAAAAACCAACCAAAAAAACCCAACAAAAAAAAGTCATCTGGGCTTAATCTACACACTACTATGGTCGCCCAGGGGGTTAAAAAGGAAAATATGCAGTTCTTTGTTGCACAGAAAGGAACAGCAGGGAAGTGGAGAGTTCATTGGGAGATCATCGTCTGAAGGGAAGCAGCGGAACGCCCCCTCCCCGGGAATGTCTGCAAGAGCCTGGCCTGGGACCCCCCTCTGCACCAAGAAACCAGCCACATTTGTCTCCCACCAGACAGAATCCCATCCAAACCCACCCGCCAAGCTGCACCTACCCAGCGTGCTGGCAGCAAATAAGATACAAGACCTTGGAAACTGCATGGAAGTCACGAATCTCCCTGTGCGCTTTCCCACTGGGACTAATAAAAACCAAACAAACCCAATGAAAAAAATAAAAAAGGAAACTACTCGTTCTATTGTGGATAGAGCCAGACTCTGCTTTCTCGGGAAATCTGTTCCTCATAAACCTCTGAAGCTCCCAGCCCAAGCACCACAGTGTCAGCCTTACTGCAAGACTCATAATATGAATTTACAAATGCAAAGTCTTTAAATGTGTGTCACTAGAACCTTCTTAAATGAAGAGCTGGACATTTGTGATGGCCACATTTCTGCCTTCCCACCATCCCACCCCCTCCACGTGTTTCCATCTGACTGGAAAACAAACAACAGAAGGGATATTTGAGGGCATATATGTGTGCTGTGTGCCACTGGTGAGAGGACACAGCTACAAATTCCTGGTCAGATTTATTCCCTCACATGAGGCTCAACCATGACTGATGCCTGGGTAAAGGCTACAGGCTCTTGGTTTGATGGTTGAAGCATCTCTGCTTTGCCATCCCTTGGGTCTCCACAGTTCTTGCACCAGTGTGGAACCTTGTCCCTGCAAATTATGGGAGGACAGTGCCTTTCCATGGAGGGTGAGGGGGTGGATAGGGGTGAGAAATTATAAAACCCAGTTTGAGCCTTTGCTTCTGGAGAAAAGGGCAGGATGAGGTGGCTGGTTTGTAGCCAAAGCCATGGGGGTTGTCTGTTCCCTGTGACATCTGCCAGGACTCAATGGAAATAACCGGAGTAGTAACAGCACTGGCAAATACATCAGATTTTTAAGGTTCTCTTTTCAGCATCTTGGCATTTGAGGTGAAATGAGGATTAGTGTACAAGGAGAGACCCCAAGACCAGCCCAAACCATGAGCCCTTGGCTGCTTGCTCTGATGCTGTCTACTGAGCTTCAACTTTCCCTCTTCCCAACTGTCTCAAGACTTCTGAGCTGTTCTTTCAGATTTCTAACCCAAATCCCCCTTGGAAGACCCCTCAATTTCCCCAGCCTGCTGCTTCTGTAACCCTCTCTAGAGGATGAAACATTGAGAAGCTGGTACCTCAGAGGAAGGAGCCCAAGTCCATATTAAAAAAATCCCAAGTATTTGGCAGTCCAACCCAGAGAGACTTTTGAATTCAGCCCTCCATGCAAGACAGCAGCTCCTGGGCTGCTAAGGTGTCCTTTCTATGGAAGCAGCACATTTTAGGGTTAACAGGGAGATCTCCATGGGAAAAAAAAAGGAAGAAGATCTAGGACAATTAAAGCAGCATGATTTAGTTTGGTGGTTTTTTTTTTCAGTGATTCGTAAACTGAAGAGGATCAAGATGCCACTCTGCCAGCCAGAGGCCCTCAGGATTTGGCCACATGGCCAGGTCAAGGACTGCTTTTATACCAGAAGCTCCCTAATTTTAAGGTGATTGGGTTGATGCTACATAAAGTGAAGCCTGCCCCATGGTCTTCCCTCTAAACCAGCCCCCCAAGCTGAGGCCTGACTGAACTCTCGCTCAGAGTGGCCAAAGGAGGCTGAATTCAACCCCCTGTCCCCAGCCTGACTCCAACTCAAAGCCATTGTGGCTGAATCCCAGGACCTCTTGTCCTGGGCCATGTTCCAGGTGATGCTGCCATGAGCATGGGTGAGGAAAACTCATCTTGCCAGGTCAGAAACATCTCCAAGCCTATAAAGCAACAGTTCCCACAAGGAAGGGTATGGGATTGGGAGGTTTCCTGGCTAGTAGGGATTGAGGCTGTCACCACCACAATGCTGAGCCACCTCCTATGTCCCTGGGGATGAAGCAGCACCTATTTTAGCAGCAGGAGGACAGACCCAAGCAGGAAGGGGATGGCGACCCACCCATCAGGGTGCTCTAATACAGGGTCAGGCCTTTTTATCAGCCCAATTCTACACCATTCCCAACCAACACAGACCCTCTGACCATTGCTGCCTTCTCCATGAGTCATAGGAACCAACAGCCTGGGATAGGGCAGGAGAAACTCCAGGGACTGAGGGCTGCCTCACAATGTGGATGCTTGGAGAAGCCCGGGGTGTGTGGTGTGACAACTCCAGGGCCATGTGTGGAGGGTCCCCACCTCACTCAGCACCACAGCTTATCCCAAAGGATGGCTTTCCCTGCCCTGCAGTGGGGTTGGCCCCCATCGGGACAGGAGAAGTGGTGCTGGAAACAGCTCCAAACATCTCCTCTGCCCACCCATGTGGCAGTACAAAGCAGCCCCCAACCTTCTGCAGGTACTGAAGGTGTCTAACCAGCCTTCCTCACCACCTGTCCCAAGGGAGGAACCCCCTGAACCAAATTTCTCTGGGTATCTACGTTTTGGAAGGCACACAAACCTTTGGAAACACCCAACACATGGCACTGAAGACATCTCAAGCTGGGCAGCCTAAAACCCCAGGAGGTGGATGACCAGCCCTCCTTGTCCCAGCAGCTGTGATCCTCTGCAGCTGAGGGGTGAGCAGCAGTCAGCTCAAAGGACACCTGGAGCATCTCCTGGGCCCACATGTATGTCCTGGTGACAGTGGATGGCAGCCAGCTGTGACACAGTGCTAGGGATCAGTCTGGGGGACCATGGGTCACCTCCCAGGCTCTGCTGGGCAGTGATGGGAGAAAGAAAGGCCAGAGGATGTGCGGAAGACAAACAGGATGGTTTTTTTAAGTTCTTTTTTTCCTTTAATTAGCAAATTTCTTTTTATCCTCGTTAAAAGAAAAAAAAAACATTCCCACACCCCCTACGTGCCCACTGCTCCAGCTGCTGCAAGCGTTCAAAGGCAGAAAGTTGAGAGATGTTTAATGTCCCAGCTCAGGGGCAGCTCTGAGCCCACCCCATAAGGGCATGTGCCGGGGGTGCCAGGCGCCTCGGTACAGATATGGAAAAGGCAGGTGCAAAATTAGGTGATGTGCTCTTGCCAGAACACCCAAAATCCCCTAGGAAAGCTGCAGCCCAGCCCCTCGGCCAGCAAACACAATGGTGGAGGACATGATTGTGCCGTGAGAGGCATATTGTGTCCCCAGGCCACTGCAGCCAGAACTGGGGTTTGTGCCACAGCTCAGGGATGGGGACTTGACAGCAGAGAAACCACCACCCTGGGCACTGAATCTGGAAACTGTAAGTAAGAGCACCTCACACTTTGGGGGAGCCAGTGCTGATCCAGCATCCCAGCAAAGCTGAGTGCCTCAAAAGCCCTGCCGAGGTCCCCAAGGTTCCCAGGGGCTCTGCCTTCACTGCAGCAAGCCCCCAACAAGCCCCATCTGCAGCATCCCAGCTGGCATCGAGGCAACAGGGAGGTGGTGAGGTGACAGAGGGGCCAGGAGAAAGGGAGTGATGCTGGGGGTCTTAGCTCAGCCCTTCCCCTGGTCACAAGGCCAGCACTGAGCTAAGAGCCCCTGTCACCTCTCCCTGGTATCACCACCTTCCCCCCTGAGGCCACTGTGCCATCCCCACCTCCATCCCCGCTGCTGCAGCCCTTATTTATGGGGAAGAGGTGGGGAAAGGTTTTTCTGGGGGTGCTCTGGCCCTCCTGCACCCCCATCCCTTCTCAGCTGGCACAGCCCTGTCTGCATGACCCCAAACCAAGCACCCTTTGCCCACCCCTCTCAGTGCAGCGGGAGGGGAAGGGGGGAGGAGGCAGTGATGAAGAATGGTCACACGAGCTCATTGCCTGCTAACATCAAGCGTCAGAGGGCAGTGCTGCCTTCCCTCCTCGGTGCTGCAGCTGGAGACAGCAGCCTTTTTTGGGGATCCAGCAAGATGAGTGTGCTGTGAGTGCTGGAACACACTGGAGATGCTCCATGTCCCCAGCCCAGCCCTGGCAGAGGGGCAGCGCATGGGGAGCGCAGGGCTGGGCGAGGAGGTGAGGGGGTGGGATGTGTGCGAGTGCCCGGGGGTCTGTGCACGGATTTTGGCAAGAGGTCATTGAGGTTACATGATGCAGCATTTGTTCTTGTGGTTATGAGGGTCCTTAAATCGGAGTCTCTGCTTTGGTCGGTATTTTTCCAAGTACGTCAGCTGCTTGCTGTTGATGGCTCCTCTGCGCTTCCTGTGGGGACAGAGAAAGGCCAGAACAGTCAGAGATGTGGCACGAGATCCCCCCCAACCCAAACCACCCCTGTCGGGGTGCTGAGCCCCCCTGTCTGGAGCAGGAAAGGATTTTGGAGGCTGAAGCCAGGTGCACCCTCCAGGGATGGAGACAGGCATTGACCCCAGCAGCTTTCCTCACTCATCCACCCTGGGAGTCCCAGGACATGGAGAGTGCAGAGGGAAGTAGGGAGGGAGGTGGGGTGACTGCCAAAAACTCCTCAGGGATGCTGCCCCAGCCTCCTGCAGCCCTGCTGCAAAGGCACAGGGTGTTCCATACCACTGCCTCGTTTTCCCACTCCCAAAGGAGAGAACCCAAAGGAGAACCCCAGCGTCACAAAAAAACCCCCTGGGACATGCCACGTCTCTCCATTCCCTCAGAGAGGGACTTTCTGCCCTGACACCACAACACTGCTGCACTTACTGTCGGATGAACTGGATGGCGTCTTCATACTTCATCCCACTCTCGATCAAGGCCAGCGCGACGAGGACGGGAGCGCTGAAAGGCAAAAGCAGTGGCTGTCACTCCCCAGTCACACAGCCCAGAGGCTGATATCCATCATTTAAAGTTCAAGGAGAAACTCAGGTAGCAGATCCCCCCCATCAACACCTACTCCCTCTAAGGTTTCACAAAACCCTCTTTAAAGAGGGACTGGGGAAAGGAAGGAGGAGCGTAGGCATGGTCCTCCCTCTTCTTCCTTCACAGAGGGCATCTGGGATAAAACCCTGTTCGAAGTAGGGCTGGGGAAGGGAAGGAGGAGAGCTGACATGGTTTTCCCTCTCCTGTATTCATGGGGGGTGGCAGCTGGGGTGCTGGGCTCGGACTCACCGCCCCAGGCCGGCCACACAGTGCACGGCCACGCAGCAGCCGGGGTCCTCGCAGAACTTGGTCTTCAACAAGTTGAGCCAGTCTTCCACAATCTTGCTGGGAGGAGGTGCTCCATCATCAAATGGCCAATCCTGCAAGGTTGGGAAGAGAGAAATGCTGTCAAGACTCGGGAAAAACTCTCAGGAGTTGTTTTTTACTCAGGGTGTTGGTGTTTGGGGCCTCAGCAGTGGGGAGGTAGAAGAGTGCCAGGAACTGGGCATGTAGGAGGGCTTTGCAGCATCATCCAGATTACAGGAATTCCCTGGCTGCTTTGGCTCAGGGTTTGAAGCCATACAAGTCTAGGTCTGGGGTCTTTCCCTCTCCTCTGGACAGGTTCAGCCTTCAGGAGCACCTGCAGGATCTGCAACATGGTCCCCATGACCTCCTGCTTTTGCAGACCAGGATGGCCACCCCCTGTCCCATCCCCATCCAAATGCCCTCACTGAGCTCTGGGGTGATGCAGGTCCCATCCTCCCCCCTGCCAGCTCCTGTCTAATTCCAGCACTTGGGAGCACATTGTAGGGGATTTGAGCAAAGGTGGCCTGAAGATGGTTGAAATCTCAGGGCTTGATGTGGTGCTGAAATTCAGCTTCCTGCAACACATGGAGGGGAAGGGGAAAACACAAATCCCAAAAGAATGGTCTGGGGACCCACTAACACAGCCCTAGAGAGAGTCAAAGAGGGGAGATCACTCCAAATGGGGCCATTTAAATACCATCCTTCAGGAAAGGCTATTAAGGGACAAAGAAAAAAAAAATCCCATCTTCTTCTGAGCTTCATCCTCAAGTTGCAGAGGTTCAAAAATGGAACATAGTGAGGAAGTTGGTCAAATGGGTTCTGCATTTGATACCCCTCAGCCCTGGGCTCAGTTATGAGGATAAGTGTCCTAAAGAGGGTATTTCTCTCCCAAAACAGATTTGTCAGGAGGAGCATGGGCACTGGCTATGCAGCAGGGAAGAGAGGGGCAGGCAGGGCAGCACCACTTGGGAGAGGATGTAGCATGGTGAGCCCTGAAGGGTGGGAGGCACTGGGCCCTAATCTTAGATTTTGAGGAGTGAGTCACTACGCTGCTGTGCTGGAGTCATCCTTGGTGTGACATGGCAAAATAAGCTGCTTCACTTCAGTGCTTGAACAGGTGGTGTGATTTCTGTGGGGATTTGATAGGAAAGGAGCACACTGGGCTTCAGGGTATTTGCAGTGCTTGAGCCAGCCCCACCCTGCCCAGCCTGTGCCTGTGCCTGTCCTGCAAGGCCATCTCCTCCTGCAAGGCCATCTCCTCCTGGCAGCCACGAGTGCAGGTCAGGGGCTCACACCAGGTATCACACAGCACACCGCAGAATCATCCCATGATGGAACGGTTTGGGATGGAAGGGACCTTCAAATATCACCTAGTCCAAACCCCTGTCATGGCAGGGACACCTTCCACAAGACCAGGTTGCTCCAAGCCCCATCCAAGCTGGTCTTGAACACTTCCAGGGATGGGGCATCCACAGCTTCTCTGGGAAACCTGTGTCTTACCACTCCCACAATAAAAACCTTCTTCCTTATATCTCATCTAAACCTGCCCTCTGTCAGTTCTCTCCCTTGTTCTACCACTACATGCCTCTGTAAATAGTCCAGCTCTCCTGCAGTCCTTTAGGGGTTGGAAGGCTCTAAGGTCCCCACAGACCTCCTCTAATAGATCCCACAGGTCTATCTATAGAAGCATAGAATTGTTGAGGTTAGAAAAGCGCTCTAAGACCAACATGTCCAACTGTTAACCCAGCACTGCCAAGGCCACCACTAAACCATGTTCCCAAGTGCCACATCTATACCTCTTTTAAATACCTCCCACTTCTCTGGGCAGCCCTTGCAAATGCTTGACAACCCTTTCAGGGAAGAAATTTTTTCCTAATATCCAAACTAAACCTCTCCTGGAGCAACTGGAGGTCGTTCCCTCCTGTCCTTTTGCTTGTTACCTGTGAGAAGAGATCAACCCCCACCTGGCTACAACCTCCTTTCAGGGAGTTGTAGAGAGGATAAGATCTTCCCCAAGCCTCCTTTTCTCCAGGCTAAACACCCTCAGCTGCTCCTCAAAAGACTTGTGCACCAAGATATATTTATACGTGAAATATATATACCAAGATACATATTAAAAAATATACCAAAAATGTATATATCAAATATAAAGATATACCATGATATATGTGTATACATATATATATACACACATCTCATATATAGAGATGTATTTGATACAATTATATAAAGATATTTCTGTATTGGCATAGATACATCTATGTATAGGAAACTAGGTTATAGATATATCTATGATTTACCTTATATATAGGTTATAGAAACTTTGATATAGAAGCTATTTAGTTTCTATACAGTGTCTTATATAGTTTCTCTAACTCTCTATATAAAACCTCTCCTAGATATGTATCTCTCCACATAAGAGAGATGTAAGAGATGTAAAGAGGTACATATATCCTAGATATAGAAACTCAGACTGGAGGCTCCAGTTAGAAATGGGGTAGAAGGCAGAATTTGGTGTGTAAGTGAGCAGGTGTGATCTCCAACATACAGATTCTATATGTAGGATAGACTTATCTTTCCAAGATATATCCTGTAGAGACACAGATTGCATCTATATCTAGACACATCTGCATCTGGAGGATCAGTATCTAGAGAGCCACAGGATTATCTACCTATATCCCTGAGGATCTAAGATACAGCCTTCTCTCTCTCTAGGACACACATTATGCAGACAGAGCTATATAAAGAGGTCCTGCACACAGAGGACCACCCCAGGAGACATGAGGCACTTCTAAACCCTTCCCTAAATAATAAGCAGAGCCTCAGTTCCCAGCTGGAGCTGAACTCCCTGGCAGGGCTATCACGCCTGACATCATCTCCAATTACTTATCAGCCAAGATACAGCCCAGGCAGCTGCCTGCTCTGCCTTTCCCAGCTTGCTGCCTCCTCCCTTTCATCCCCCCACCTGCACCAGCTGGCTGCTGGAAGAGCAGAAAACCCTCACACCACCCCCCAGGATAAGATAACAGCCGAGGGTAATGGGAACCACGCGCATCCTCCACGTGGGATCAGGCGCTCTCATCCCTGGATGTTTCAAAGCCTGAGCAACAGGCAGGGAAGGCAGCTGCCGACTCAGCCGGGTGAGTCACAGTTTCGGCTGCGTGGGCAGCACTTCTTTTTAAAGCACCAGCCTCAGCTCAGCTCAGCTGGGCTTTCAACTTTGCTCCTCGGCAAGTGTGATGCTGTGTTGGGCTACCAGGGTGTTTCACAGCCCCAAGGGATGAGATATTTAAGGGTGGTGTTGGGGCAGCCCCCTGTCCCCCCCGATGCCCATCCTGCTGCCCACCTACCATGACAGTGATGCCGTCCTTCTCCAAGGGGGTCTTGTCATAGGTCACTTCACACACTCGCACGACCGTGGTGGCACCGTATTTCTTCAGGTCCTGGGGAGGGAAGGAGAAGGAGGGGTCTGAAGAGACCCTGACAGATGCACCCGTTAACCCCAACACATCCAAGCCCTGCTATGACCATGTGGTGCAGTATGGACCCTAAAACAGTGCTGTGCCCCATCTCTGAAACCTTGACCCATGGTCCATCCAGCCTGACAGGTACAAGGAAATATGAAATCCCACCAAAGCCACGTGGCCTTGTAGGATTTTTAACCAGCATCTTCATGACTCCTCAGAGTCACGAGTACCAATGGGGCCATTTATTTTTAAGTCCTGACAGCCACTACAGCAGGGATTTTACACCCCAGTCAAAGAAACATCCCTGAAATGGGTGCAAGTCCTCTGAAGGAGAAATTATTTGTGCCTGGTGGGGTCACACTCCTGATACAGAAATGCAGGGAAGCAGCTGGGGGGGAGTCGTAGCATGCCCCACCAACCGAGCTCAGGATCTCACTGATGGCTCAGGGGCTCGTTCTCCACCTCGCTGCTGTATCCCATCATCACTCCAACATGCTGCAGGCTCAGGCGTGGGACTTGGGATGTTTCCAGCATGGCTCATTGCCCAGTGCAAGGATTGCCCCCGGATTACGTGCCCGGTGCACCGGCCTCGCCGGGCACCATGAGATCATCCCCGCCAATGATCCACCTCCTTTGTTCTCCATGTGCGCTCACCAGACCGTGGTGAGCCCCCCACATGCTCAGCAGCCTGGCCAAAAGTCTAAGAGACTGGAGGAAAGGGGAATTTTTCTCCCTTCCCACTGGTGTAACCACAGGTAACCCCACTGCCTTGTGTGCAGCGTGCAGGGTATGGGGGGACTGTCCCCAAATCACAGGCACCTTCCTGTCACCTTGAGGCAGTGGCACTCACACAGGTGCTGCCAATGCTGGCTCTTGCAACACCAAACTCTCCAGCACTACCCAACACGCTCTGGGCATTGGAAATATGCTGGGATATTTGGGATGAGAAGTCGTTATTGAGGTGCTGGGAGGTGCAGGGCAGGTTGTGTGCACCCATGTGCATCGCTCCAAAGCCTCGTGACATGATGTGCTAGTGGAGCTGGCAGGGGATGCAACGGGAATGGGGACATTCTGCTCCATCTCTACTGTGCCCAAACATCATAGTTGAGGTCCTGAAAAACATTCCATCCCAAAAAGCTGGCAATGATTAGACCCACTGCCCCGGGATGCCACAAGGGGCTGTGGTACCAAAGGGGATGTGCTGCCCTCTCATCTACATCAGCTTTTAGCTCCAAAAGATGCAAGTGGACTCTGGTTCCCCACTTCCAGCCTTCCCTCCTTACCTCCAAGAAGGTGCTGAGCGTGGCATTGGTGGGGTTGTGGGTGATGAGGAACCTCATGTTTTTGTAGCAGACCTCCACGGGCGCAGGGCGGTTCATCCGGGCCATGGTGGGACAGTGGGAGGGTGAGGTGGTGCTGACAGTGGCGGGGGAAAAACCCAAGAAAAGTGTGGTGTGAAGGGGCAAAAAAAAAAAAACCCAAACAAAAACCCAACAACCCCTCTGTGCTTCAAAAATAAAAATAAAACAGGATCGAGAACTCAATATACAGACGTTGTGCAAATAATCCCAACTCCTGGGAGTGCGCCGGCTTCCTTGACACACCACAAGCTTCCCGGGGGGAAAAAAAAAGCCAGATGGGGAAAAAAAAATAATATTAATGGTAATAATAATAATAATTAAAAAAAAAAAAATCCCTTTGCTGTAGTGTTGGCGTCCTCCGCGTGTGTGCGACGGCGAGCGGCTGCTGCCTCCGGTGCCGCGCGCTCCCGGGCGCTCTAGAAAGGCCTCTGCATATGGGGGGTGGTGGTGGCGGGAGGGTGACCCCCGTCACGTTACCCCATCGGGGTATGTGGAGTACTTGGGGGCGGCACGGGGGGCCGGGAGCCTATGGGGCGGCGTCGGCGGCGTCCGGCAGCGGTGCCTCGCTGGGGCGATCCATGCACGGGAGCCTTGAATGGTTGAGTCGGAGGGTCGGGGTGCTGGGCGAGACGAGGAGAGGCGGCCGGAGGCTGCTTCACAGGGCGGGCTGCCAGGGGCTGCGGGGCTCACAGCTGCTCCTCAGCACCTCCATAAATCCCAGCGGAGAGCAAGACTGCAGGGGAGGGAAAGGGAAACGCGGTGGTGAGAGTGCCCTCCTCCCCAAGGAAGCCCCTGCCCGGTGTGGGTGCCCCTGAAGGCACCATCACTTTCTACATCCCCTACGAGTATCCCTGACCATCCTCATCTTCACAGGAGACCGTAGATTAGAAAGCGAAGTGGTATTTAAAGTTAAAACTGAAATATCATCTGGAGAGCTGAAATGGCACTGGAAAGCCAGAGGGAGTAACTCACATTTCACCCACAGAAGGGAAAAGCACATGGCAGGGAAGGCCTTGCTCCCATATGCCACCCAACATCTGCACCTGCTGGTGGATTTAAGCATCCAATCAACACCAGCTGACCCCCCTGACACCCATCCAGATCCCCCAGACCTCACCTTTGTGTCCCCAAAAAGCACGCTGAATATCTCCACCCCAAGCGCACGCTGTGCCCGAAACCAGCTGCCACTGCTGCTAATCGGCCACATGCTCCTGGCGCTGGGCTCATGTCCACCAAATGCACCTCTAATGCTCTTAGGAGAACTAAGCTGCCTGCAAATGAGCTTTCTTGGGGAGGGGGGGCCGTGGAGGGGGTCGTCTGTGTGTGGTTTTGGCAGTGTTAGTGATGGATGTGTCTCCCTGCCTGCTCATCCACATTCCCACGCCGCTGGCACATCGCTCCCTGTAATGGACCCCTGCCCCTCAACCTGCAGCATCTTTGCTTTCAAGGATGGTAATGCGAAGAATTAAAAAAGAAAATCAATTCCCACTGTGGAAATGCCTGAATCCACTTGATGATAGGCCCAGCGGGAAGGTGAGAGCTCTGCCAGCCCCACTCGGAGCTGAGGGAAACCCAGGCAGAGCCTCCCCATGTTGTTCCCCACTGGACTCTTGTTTTGAAACTGGTCCTTCCCCCAGGTCAGCGGCTGCTTAGTGCCTCGTGGCCAGAGCCTCAAAATAGACGATAAGCACATAAGTAACCCGAGCCAGGCCAGCAGGCACCCCCTTGCCTCTCCTCACAGCAGCCAGAAACTTTCCCCTCTGGATTGTTTCACCCTTATGCAATGAGACAGGGTGGGAGCAGGGACATGAGCCAAGCACTGACCAGCTCGTCACAGCACCTGGGTGCTGACAATGGCTCTTCCAAGCCCGAGCATAATTTACAACCTGTTCAACAGCTCCTGCTTCTCCACTCGTACCCAGGAATGGAAAAGTTAAACAGCAATGGGAAAAAAGGCAGGTGAGGTGTCAGGGGACGTGGATATGCTCTGCTGAAAGTGCCCAGTTTGCCTGCTAAAATCATGGACTTTTCCCATCAACCATGTCCCATCACTCATGACTTCTTTTTTTCCCCTATAAAAACCAAGGTAATGCTACCCCAGAGCCCTGCAAAGTTCAAACCCTGCCTGGGCTGTAGGGGATGAGTGGGACATTCAGGGGGGAAGACTTTCCAGTCCCAATTGAGAAAATCAGATTTTAGCAGCTGATGGAGTCTGGAAGCTTGGCTGAGGGATGGGAGTGAGGTGGGAGCTGCCCTCCTGCAGCATTTTAGATGTGATTCAGAGCAGCTCGGTCCACAGATGATGCTGAACCCCCCAGGGTAGCTGACCCTCCCCACCTGGACCACAGCAGCTGGAATTTTTGCTCAAAGCTTGCAATGATCCTGCAAGATGGGCTGGGAAACCTGCTCTCCCCACAGTGTTCACCATGCTTTTTCAGTGACGATCCCACTCACCACTTTGTTTGTGGGATCTGCTTCTCTCCAAGATGATTTCCCCATGGCTAGGTAAGAACCAGTGTGCTATTTCTGGAGGGTAGTTTTGGGCTGATTTTGGCTGTGTGGCTCCTACATGTCCAGCTGCTGACTTGCTGGCCAGCACAACCACAAAAAGAACCAGCAACCAGTGAGTGAACGATTCCCAAGGAAAACATACTGGCAATCCCCTCAGCAAGCTTCATCTTTTTCATTTTAAGGGAAAGAGAGCTTAAAACCCTCCAAAGGGATGGGCAGCCACAGCTGCCTGCTCAAAGGAAAGAGCTGATGCAAAGTAGGAATTGCCCCAAACTGTCCCCTCGCAAACCCAGTCTCTCTGAAACAAAGGACTTGAGGATCTTTTGCTTTTACTTTTTATGCCTTTACTCTTCAGGCTTCCAGTGTGTTTAATGCCATCTGTCCCAATGATTTGATCTGATCCCAGTGATCGATCTGATTTGACGCACCAGCACCAGAGGTGCACAAGGGACAGCAGCAAAAAATTACTTTTCTCCCTCCAAACAACCTCATACCTCATTTTAACCGGCTGCCAGGGACATTAATATGAACTGTGCCCATGTTTACCCGTGTCCTGGATTAAATCCCACCCGCTGAGCAACCCCGTGGGACCGGCAGCTGCTGCCAGCACCAATGCCTGCGCTGCCCCCTGTCATCATCTGACACACAGCTCATGCTCCATTGGCGCTCCGGATCCCATACAAATTTTATTGGCTTGGGTGTGCTCGCTGCCAGTAATGGAGGCTCAGTGGGAACCGCCTGCCTACGAGAACAGCGAGTGCTCCTTTCCCACAAGGTCTCCTCTCCAGTGGAAGCGTTTCAAGTATTTTGGCAATTGCACATCCCAGCAATTCAGCCCCGAAGCCCATAAATCCCTAATGGATATTCAATCACAAATCACCCCCTGCATTTCAGGCGGCGATGCTGATCTCCATATTAAGCATGGCAGAACAATGTGGAAAAGGGAATTTCAGCTAATATTAATAACCTGCCAAGTGGAATATAAATCCTTCTGATTTGAGCGCTCCAGGGGATCTAGAGGAAGCATGTGAGGACACAGAGAGCAAGCCCTGGATGAGGATGCTCAGCAATGCAGCACTGGCCTGTCAGGCTCAAACCCATCTTGGAGAAGCCTGATGAAAGGAGGTAGTAGCCAGGTGGGGGTTGGCCTCTTCTTCCACATATCAAAGCAACAGGACAAGATGAAATTGCCTCATGTTGTGCCAGGGGAGGTTTAGATTGGATATTAGGAAAAATTTCTTCACCGAAAGGGTGGTCAGGCATTGGAAAAGGCTGTCCAGGGTAGTGGTGGAATCATTATCCCTGGAAGTGTTCAAAAGAGGCATGGATGTGGCACATGGTTTAGTGATGGACCTGGCAGTGCTGGGTTAACAGCTGGACTCCATGATCTCAGAGATCTTTTCCAACCACAGTGATTCTATGCTGTATTTTTTCACCACGACTGTGGAAATTTCTGCTTCTTCCACAAGAATTTTGCAGCCAAGAGCCCACTGAGGATCCAGGATGAACACACAGCAGTGTGGCAAGAGAGCAGTGAAGGATGCTGCTCTGGGGGATGGGGACCACTGAGCCATCATCTCTTTGTCTTATACCCCAAAGCTGAGGGGATCACAGAGCTCTCCGAAATATTCCTTTGCAGTGTGGCAAGGCCATTACAAATGCCTTGGTCTCATCCCAGCTGTCCAGGGACAGAGCCTGCAACAGAGGGATGAGGCTGATCTTCCTCATGGCAACTTGATGGAAAATAAAGGTCAGATCTTCAACCAGTGAATGGAAGAGCCTGGTTGGATTGCTGATCAGATGCCTGATCCGACGGCTGTGCTGCTGGTACCTGACCAGCGGGACACAGACGGTGGAGTCAGGTTTTCCTAAACACAGCACCTCCCCAAGCAAAGGAAAAGGAAGCTTTGCAGAGCCAAAGTGTCACTCCATGAGGGCTTTAGCAGCGGGACTCGGAACAAAGGCTTTTACTCACCCAAACAATGTGTATCTCACCCATACATAAATATAGTGATCTCGGAGTGAGCACACCTCCTGTTCAAAGTTCACCTTCAGAGAAACCCAACAAAACACCCAGCTGTGTCACACTTCCTCGACCTCTCTCCTGCTTTCAGCTCACGTAGCAAGACACCGACCAGCCCTTTCCCCTTAAGGCAGACGAAGTCCTGCTCTCCCTGCTCCCAACAAGCACCTCCATCACCCTGAAAACTGAACCCAAGTTTCTGAGCAGTCCCAGCCATCACCATGCAGAATTTTTTGCATACATCCATTGCCACTGACACGAGTGACCATGGGGAGGTCTGTGAGGCTCAGCTGCACACGAGATCTGTACCAGCAGTACCACCAGTGTCACCACTGCCACCACCATCACTGCAACCAGAACCAGCAGCACCACCACTGTCACCATTGCCACCACCACCACCACAATGACCATTACCATGAGCACCACCACTGCCACCAGTGTCACCACTGCTATCAGTATGAGGAGCACCACTGCCATCAATCACCACCACCGCCACCAGCATCAGCAGCACCACTGTCAGCACCACCATGTCACCACTGCCACCAGCACCACCACGGCCACGAACATCAGCAGCACCACCACCACTACCACCATTCCAACCACTGCCACCAGTGTCACCACTGCCACCACTATGAGCAATAGTACCACTGCCACCACTGGGTTCCACCAGCATGAGCAGCACCATGACTGCCACCACTGCCACCAGCACGAGCAGCACCACCACTGCCACCATCACCATCACTGCCAAGGAGGACAGGTCCCAGGACACAGAGAGCCACAGTGCTGTCCCCAGCCTGTGACTGCAGCTGGGACACAGCCAGCATGCTGAGATTTCCTCCAGTTGCATCCGCACGGAAGGAAACAGCAAAGGTCTGGGAAGAGAGCGACAGAAACAAAACACCCAGCAGGAGCCAGCATCTGTGGGGAGAGGTGTAAGCAGCCATGGGCACGTCCTGCTCCAGGTGCAGAGATACACAGAGCAGATGGGATGTCCTGGAAAAGCCATGCTGGGTACCGTGGTGGCTGTGGGGTATTTGCTGCCAGGAGCGGAGCAGTGCCTGGCACCATCTGCCAGGGAAGCATCATGGGTTTTTCCTCGAAGGGGTTATTTTTTAGGTTGTTTCTCCTGCTGCACGTGATGTTTTCTGAGCAAAGCATGACAAGGAGGATTAAAAACGCACAGGTGCAGAGGGAGAACGTTGGGGGGCTCTTGGCAGCCCACAGAAACACACCTGCAAGATAAACCAGGTCATGCATCTTTCCCCACAATGTTTTTGGTGTGCAGTAAATACTGGCTAACACAAAATTTTGCCAAAGAGAGCTGTACAGCCCCTGATCTTACAGCTCCAGTCGGACTTAAGGAGTTTGGTAACATTTAGAGAGCAGGGAAAGGTGCCAGCATGATGGTGGCGTGGAGATTTGCAAGCAGGAGGCACTCAGGACACCAGGAAAGAGAGAGGAATGGGGAAGCTGAGGCAGTGAGCCAGCCAGCCAGATAAAAAGAAGAGCACAGTCTTCCCAGCACTGTGCAAGCTGGGAATGCACCGGAGGCACTGGTAACATGATCGACCCTTTCTTATCTTGTATTTACACCTTTTGTCTTTGAAGAGAGGTTGAGGCACAGTGTGCAAAGTGTCTATAAAGGTCCTCTGGGAGTTGTTTTTCCCTCTCACCCAGATTCACAACCCTGACTGGACATGGAGCCTGTGCTGACACTGGGATTCCTGTGATGCCACCAGAGTCAGGGCTGTCTCCTGTCCAGAGCTTGTGGGGCAATGCCCTGGAGGAAACATGATGCTTCCAGCACCCCTTCAACAGCCCTTTCGCTGGAATTTCTGCTTTTCCCTTTGCATGCAGTCCCCAGGCAGCTCGAATTTGAGGTCTCCATGGACAGCTTTTTATTTAATCTAATTCCTTCTTGTACCTTAAGAGAGTCAGCCACCAGAAGATCATAAAAACCACAAAAGGGCACTGTGGGGAAAAGGACCTCCCCCCAGCTGAACAGGGATGGATGAGTCCCCCATCCATCCCTGCCTCCCAGTCTGTCCCCCACCAGTGGACAACTCACAGGCAGCCAGTGGTAGTAGCCCTGCTTTCAACAAGATCCTGGTTTTATGATCTGGGATATCCCGTCCACTGCCTTCCCCCAGCAGCCACGAGGAGCTGTGGTGCCGATGTCAGAGGCTTTTCCTGGCTTGGATTTGAAGGGAAAGAAGGAAAAAAAAAGAAAAAGAGCAGGGAGGAAGAGAGGCCAACTCCACGGGGAAAAGTAATAACAGGCTTGGGGCTGGCTGCTTCCCAAATCTGCAGAGGGTGTGCCCTAGAGGGTTTTTTTGGGGAGGGGTGAAAGGCACGGTCGTTTGGGGACGGATGGTCCCCACGCTCCGGCGCCTGATGCACAGGGAAGTCAGGCATCCCAAATACTGGGGGCCAGCTCCCCCCATACTTCAGGGATTTCTTTTGGCCAGAAGAATCAGGAAAGAAAAGCAATTCTGTGTGTGACTGGGCATTCCCAGGCTTCAAGCCTTGTCCAAGAGTATCTTTGGAAAGAAAAGAATCCCAAAGCAGCATCCTCGCCCCAAAACACACACGGGGGGAAAACTGACCCCAGTGGTCCCCCCAACACACTGCCACGTGTCTCTCTCATCCTGAAACTCTGGTGCAGCTGAATATCTGCCCAGCTTTTTTGTGGTTTCTCACAGTATTTTGAGTGAATTTAGTACTCGTGGCAGGTGGCAAAATTTGGGGGTGGGAGTGCAGATTGATGCTTTTTTTGGGGAAACACGAGAAACAGCAGCACACTCCTGGGAAGGGCAGGGAGGTGTGGGATATGCCCAGCCCTTGCCCTGGAGGGATCTCTGCTGAGACAAGAGATTTTGCAATTGCCCAGCAGGACTCCCTGAAAAGGCAGCCACTTCTTGGGTCATGGCGAGGAAAAGTGGACCCACAATCCTTTGAGAGACACTATGCAGATCTTTCTGTAACCCATTGGTCTGTCCCAGACCCTCTGTAACCCATTGGTCCCCTACTGATCCCCTGTATCCCTATAAAAGGAAGCGCCCTGGCTCTGTGGGAGAGAGAGCTCGTCCCTGGCTTTCCCCTTCGCCGGAGGGAACCAACAATAAAGCTACCTCTGTGCGGAACCAGCCACACGGGCCTGCTCCTCTCTCTCTGGTCTGGCTTGGCCTGGAGGCTGCCCTGCAGAGCTGAGCTGGAATCACGAGCTGATAATCACTAAAGAGCTGACAGCCTCTGCAGGGGCTCCTCTGCCAGCAGCTGAGGGAAGACACTGGGCCTTGGGAAGGCGATCCCTTTCGGGACCATCTCTCCGGACCTGTCACCTCTTCCTGGGTCAGAGCCACGGACCCCACCACCAGCTGTAATAGGGAGGAGCTGTCATGACCTCCCCTTTGAGGTACAGTTTGAGCCTGAGCCTGTGTCCCACCGGACCTGAACTTTGCTATTTGCCATGTCCCTGCTCAGTGGTGGGATTCTGATGGGAAGCTGTCCCTACATTACCTGGTCTTACCTTTCCATCAGGCCACCAGCAGCCCTGACCCAAGGCCACCAGAGCCCTGTCTGCGTCACTGGTGCCTCTTGCACAACCCCCAACCCAGACGGGCTGCGGTGGCTTTGATGGAAGTTTGCTGATGATGAAGGAGGCTCCAGGGGATTCAAATCTACCCAAAGGGTGGATTTTGACCTGCAGACAATGTTGAAATAGTGCTCTGTGACATGCTGGGGATGCAACTGGGGACAGAACATGCTCTGCCTGTTATGTACCCCATGGAAAGATCACTGGTGACATCAAGTTATGGTCAGCATTGTCCAGAGAAGCTAAATTCTGGAAAAGGACAGCTCTTCCAAGTCAATGGCCCCAGGTTTAGATGGTGTTTGTGGGTCACTGAGCTTCCTCCACCATCTAGACCCTGTGCTGTCAGGGGTTGTCCTCTCAAACCATCTCGCTTTTGCTCTGCACTGTTTGGTTTACAAATTTCACCCCATGGAGACAGGGTCACACAGATCATGACAGGCTGCTGGGGGGTGGCAGCACCACCAGCCCTCTCCTTTGTGGTGGACACCAAAGCACTTCTGAAGGCAGCCACCAACCCATGGGAACAGTGCTGCACGGAAAACCCTGGATTGTCTCCTCCTCATCCTCACCAGCCATGGCCACTGTCACTCTAACAGCAGAAACCACCCCTTGAAATAGCCCCTCCAGAGATGTCCCTTTTCCAGCAGGATGGGACAGAGATGTTGCACTTAGGTGAGAAGTGTCTCCTCAGGGCTACCCACAATACAGAGAGATCCTCAGGGAAACATGGTGAGTGCAAGCCAGGATAATTAAAAGCCATGGAGCAAGTGAAGGGAGGGGGGAAAACAGGCTGCTCCTGGGTGGGATGTGGCAAGGTCTGGCAGTGTTATCATGACCCCCCAGCACACCACCCTCCTGGCTCCTTCCATTGAGCCCAGGTCCTGCAGCAATGGTTTTCACTAAGACTCTCTCCCAGAAAACTCCTTGGCTCCAGCAAAAAGCCACAGCAGAGCTCCCTGGCTGCCACAGGACAAGCGCTCTGCAAAAGCAACATGTTGACAAAGCTCTAGGGACAAAGGCTGGTACCTCCAAGCTGCCAGTTTTGGATGCATGGCTACAGCATGGCCTCATCCTGCATCCTCTCCTGCTTCCCTGCACCCTCTCCTACCCTCCTGGACCCAGCCATCCCCAGCAACAGGGACAAAATCCTTTGGTCCTGCTGCCCTTGCGCAAAACCCCAGCGCTGTGCCAAGAGTTGTCCCCCACCCGTGGGAGCTTGCAGAGCAAATAAAGGTGGCTTTCTTTCAATTAAAAGATCAAAGGGCACAAAATGCTGAAAGTCACAGCTGTTCTCGCTGGAGGGACGTCAATGTGTCCACTTGCTCTGCAGAGCCTGCCTGGTGTGTAAACCACTGCCCCATGTCCTCAGCCCGATTTGCACCCTGTCCACATGGGAGATGGGGGACTAAACTGGAAGGAGAAGGGAGGATCAAGCATCACTTTGGAGGAAGGAGATTAAGGCAGTGCAGAGCTCAGATTGCTCAGGGTCTGCAAACTAGAATCATAGAATTGCAGAATCACTCAGGTTGGAAAAGATCCCCAAGCTCATCAAGTCCAACTTCCAACCAAGTACCATCCTGCCCACCAGACCACATTCCTGAGTACCATGTCCACCCATTTTTGAACACTTAGGGATGGGTTCCACCACTTCCCTGAGTAGCCCATTCCAATGCTGAATTGCTCCTTCAGTGCAGAAACTCTTCCTGATATCCAACCTGAACCTCCCCCGGTGCAACTTGAGGCCTTTTCCCAACTACAGAACTTCTGAAACTCAAAGCCCCTAGGAAATGCACCTTGCAGCTGGGCTCAGATGGGCATAAAAAGGTGAGGATGTTGCTGTGGCTCTTTATCCATCTCAGGAATTGGTGGCCAGGGAGACCTCATTGCAGCCTTTCAATGTATTAAAGGGAGGTTGAAAAAAAAAAAAGGTGGAAAGAACTTTTGCATGGGCCTGTAGTGGTAGCACAAAAAGCAACAGCTTTAAATTGAAAGAGGGTAGGTTCATATTGAATGTCAGAAGGAAATTTGTTATGATGGGAGTGGTGACACACTGGAACAGGTTGCTCCCAGAAGCTGTGGCTGCCCCATCCCTGGAAGTGTTCAAGGCCAGGCTGGATGAGGCCTTGAGCAACCTGGCAAAATGGAAGGTGTCCCTGTCCATGGCAGCATGGTTGAAACTAGATAATCTTTAAAGGTCCTTTCCATCCCAAACCATTCCATGATTCCCTGAGTACCTGAAGGCCAGAGTGGCCGGGTGTCACCACGACCCTTTGCCTGGGTTCTCCACATCAGCTCCCACCCAGCTCCCCACTTGCCTGTTCACCAAGTGGGGTTCAAACTGAATTCAAGTTTAACCAAGGTACTAAAAAAATCTTGCTGGAACAGGACACTCTGAGAATTAGGAAAATGGGCTGAAAAATCCTTAGGACTGGAGCCCTACAATGCTGCAGCTTGGGACGTGGTCTTGGACTGCAAAAATGGGCTCCCCAATTACCATCAAGCCTGTCCCTTTCTGGGCTGCACACCAGAAGCAGAGAGCAGCTGCTGCAGCCCCAGACAAGCACATTTTAAATCACATCCTCACTTGTCACACAGAGATGCTCTGGCATGCCAAGGCTGCTCCCAGCCACTGTTTGAGGCGAAACTAGCTAAAAAAGGATGGCAAACTATACAGATCCTGGCGCTTCTTGAACTTAAATGAACTGTCTTTTGATACAGAAGATGAACAACCCTGTTCCTGTCATTCACAGGAAGGATTTCCAGCAGTGGCTTTGTAAAAGCCAGCAAACGCCCTGGTATCTCAGGAAGGGAAATTGCAATGATTTGCATGAGCAAAAAGCTCATGTCAGAGCCACTGTGGGATGATGACACTTTGTGCTCTTCCCATCCTGTCAGGGAAAGTAAGGAGAAGGTCATGCAGCACAGCCAGCTGGCTGCAAAGGACCGTGCCCAGGTGATTTTGGATATCACTGAAGGAGAAGGACCACATCCTCAGGGGAATGGCAGGATGAGGAGGAAATCCATCCTGTCTAGAGTGGAAACATTACCTGAACACCACAAGAGGGGATGCCACATCCCATGGAATGGTGCACCCAGGAAAAAGCAAATCCAACAGTGGGATGCTGCAACCTCTCAAAGCACCTTTCCAGATTGATACCACCCTTGGGACAACATGGAGGTGAAGTGGTAATCAAACAGTATTTTTGGGGCTGAAGGAGCCTGCAGTCAGCATCACTTCTCCCCAGAATGCCAAAAGGTTGGAAGGAGAGTGTCTGACTGTTCAGGAAGTGCCCAGGAAAGCTTACTCATGAGCATGCTTTGCCTTTGACTTTCTTTCATCTAGATTTTTGCATAAATCCAGCACTGCCTTTGGGGAAATGCAAATTCCCTGGAGAAAGGGCAGCGTTTGAAGGTGCTGGCTGCTCTGACGCGCTGGGCAGGGAAGCGACGCTTTTATCACCTGAAAATTAAATAAAGGCTGAGATGTGAAGCCTCCCCACCCTGCTAAGCAGGAAAACTTCCTCAGCTCCTACGGCTGGATCCAGCAGGGATGGGACAGGCAGGATGCGGCGTTTCATCCGTGCTCTGCACATCCTCCCCAGCCCCAGGGGTGAGCTTTAATGACCTGGAGACACGCAAGCTGCTCCAGCTCTGCTTGGTTTCCCGGCTCCGCTTGGCTCCCCGGCTCCTGGATGGTTTCAGAGGCACTTTGACACGCCGGCGTGGGTGGCATTTCCCAGCCACCCTTGCTGCGCTGGAGCAGGCTCTAATTAAGCTGCGAGCAAATGAGCTTCCCTGGGTAAATGAAGCTGCGAGCACAAATTCATCATTTATGATGAAGCTGCCTGATGATAGTAAATGTTTCTGGGGATGCACATGCACATGCTCTGCCTCTCAGCAGGGAAAAAGGCAAAGAAGGAGAATGAAAAAGCAACACCAAGTAACAAGTTGTCCGGGTTAAATACTGGCTTTGAGATCCATCCAGAATGGTCCCTGCCCCTCTGCTCCCAGGGGAGATAAAAGGGTTTATGCCTGGGGAGGGAGGCAGACAGGCATTCTCTATCCTGCTGGTTATGGCTGTACCCTGAGAGGGTTTTTCTCCATCTCTTTTTCATGCTGCTTCCGAAAGAGGCTGCAGCAAACAGAAAACACAACACTGAAGATCTATGGAGACCTTGAAGAACACTCAGTGCTGCTTAAGGCTCAATTCCCCCATTGCAAGCTCCTTCGGTACAAACAAAAAGCAAAATGAGGGCATTCCTGTTAATATACCTGGCTCCATGCTGAAATCCACACTATTTCAACTAAAAAAAAACCCTACAGGCATAGATGTGTACAGAGTACTCCAGCAGCCAGCACCAAGGATACTTTGCTATTTCACAAATAATTTAAATTTGGCACTGCACGTGACAACCAACAGCAAAACCAGCCTGGCGTGGGCTGGACCACAGTGGAACAGAGGGAGCAGAGACAAGGGGTACTGAAGATGTCCCCTCCAGCCACAGGACACAGGGTTCATCTGCTCTGGCGCAAAGTCAGCAGGTACTGGTTTGGCTCAGTTCTACCAGCATGAGGCCACTGAGACATTGATGGCCATCCCGGCAAAGGCACCATGGAGTTGATCTTGCCTTGGGAAAATTAAAAAATAAATAAAAAAGTTTATTTTCAGCTTGATGTGTTCCCAGCTCATCTCTCTACAAACAGGCAGCTGTACTGGCCAGGCACTGTGGGCAGCACTGGGACAGGCAGCCAAGGGTTGCTAAATGAGCACTGTAATTCAATGCCGAGCCATGGGGTGAAACTCTGCTGTGTGTTCCCACATGGGAATTTCAGTGGCATTTTCTTTTATCAGCTGGTCGATAAAACATCCCCATCCTGTTTCCAGATCTCCCATAAGTGTCATTCGTCACACAGATGGAGCACATCCTCTCTGCTGTCATTAGCACGTCCTGAACTGGCATTTACTAGAAATGCAGCAGAGGGACTTCCCTCAAGCTCCGCCAGATAGTGGCACCTGAAAGACTCTGGGGACCTCAAGAAGAGACTTCTCTGCAGGGTTTGGAAATGCCAGCCAACCTCTCCCATGTAGCTGGACCCACAGCCTTCCTGTCTGAGCCTCACAAGCTGGCAGGGCTGTGGTGATCTGCATCTGGATGGATGCACCCATGGAGCCATCACCCAACTCAGGCACAGAGGAACACCTCCCCAGATCTGCTCCCAGGAGACTGGCACAGTGTAGGAATAGGAGATTTTAGTTAACACTAAGGATCAACTCTGAGCTCACCCACTTCTCCAGCACAAGCGCAGGCAGGAGCATCATTGTGGCATTGCTGCCTCCAGAGCTGGTGACAACATCACCAGCTCCTCACCAGAAGCACAGCCCAGCCACCCTTCCAGCAGCCACAGCACCAAGGATGAGGAAGATTCTCGGCATCCAGGACCAGTAGTGCATCTCTCTGATGCCAGGGAATTGATAAAACCCTGGTCCTCAACCTGTCCACTTCAATAAAACAACCAACAGATCCACGAAATCTCCCCTAACTTTAGCAGATGCCAATTTTAGCCCAGCTGCCTGCATCACACCTCTGCTGCGTTTTTATCCCTAGCTTCAGGCAGATATTCTGATTTTTGTAATGCCCGAAGACAGTTTTAGGGAATACACAGCCATTTTTAAATAAATCAGTATTTTAAAGGGAAGCAGAGGGGGAAAAATAGCCTTGTTCTGGAAAAAAAAGTACTAAGATTCGCTGACAAAAAATGCACCTACATGTGAGACACTCCTATTCCGACCCCCATCTCAAAGTTGGGCCATGAAATCACAAAGCTGGACCATGGGTTGCCCCACGTGTCCACAGTTCACTTCCAGTCTGTGCTTGGTATCTTGGGGGCAATGGAGTAAGGTTACATGGCTGTCCTGTGCAAAAACTTTTTGCACATTTGTCATCATTCAGATGGGCTTAAAATCTGATTCGTTTTTTTCAACTTTCATTTTTGGAAGTGATTTATCGTGCCTCTACATTTTAGCAGAGAGCACTAAATGGATGGAGGATGCTCAAGAGCAGCTCTGGGATACACAGAACATATCTCCATCACATTAACCCAGCCTTGTACAATATGAGATTTTGAGACAAACTTTGTCTCCAAATCACGCCTTTTTCAATGAGTTCATTTTCAGGAAGCTGTCCCATCCACTAACCTCAAAAAATGTCTCTGGCTCACGTCCATTGAACCAGATAAATGAGAGTTTATAAGTTCATAACTTGAACTGAAGTCAGAAAGTTTAGTCTTTCATATTCTAGAGCTGATTCACGGCCAGCCTGACCCAAAACGTGGGCTTGCTTCAAGTTTTTTGTCATTTCAGGGTTCATTTGCAGTTTAAAGTGATGCTCTCCTCCTGCCTGTGTTCTGTGCTCTCATCCCAGCCCAGTGCTGGCACAGCTTCTCTGTGCACTCCCCAAAGCCTGTGCAGACACACTTTTTGACCTTGATCAAGTGAAATGCTCCTGGATTTGCTTCTTTGCTAGAAATTCAGAGGGATGTCAAGCAAGGATTTTGGTCCTGGGGCTGCCCGAGCAATCATCACTGATGCTGAGCACAGGCAGAGAGCACCACCTTGGACTTTTATTTTTATCTCCAAAGACACATTTGAGCTTTTCCAAACGGAGCTTTTCCTCTCCCTGCTACACCAGTACAAGAATTGGGAGCTGCCTTATTCCACTGAACCTGGCTGTATTTTTGGCCTGCAGAGTCAACAAGAGGAGCAGCCAGCTTTTTGGCTCCCTAGGAAACTCTGCAGTCCAAGAAAATCAGACGAAACATTTGAAGGCTCTCAAGCTTGTTCGTCAACAGTCTGATTTCTGAGGGACCTGACCCTGCATCCAGGCCGGCCGATGCTGCACCAACAGCAATATTTTTGGGTCCTGTGTGAAATACTCCTGCAATGGTCCTGCTGCCAAGTCTTGCAAAAGTTCCCAGGCTGAGGAGCTGGATGTGAGGAACATCCACTGCAGAGTTCATGTGAGTTGCTGAAACATCTCAGCTCACTGGGGAAGGGTCAGAAGTGGGGAAGGACGTGCATCATGTTGACTGCAGCTCAATAAAAGCAACAAAATACCTATGGGGACTGTCTGACATCTCACATGGACAGTCACAGGAGGGCTGAGGTTGGAAGGGACCACCTCCAACCTCCCCAATGGGTGAAGCATCACTATGGGCATCTCACCATTGATGCCTTGGCACCTTCATGGACATCCTACAGATCAGATGGTCACCACAGTCATGCATCAACACCATGCCTTGATTAATAGATGAGATTCCTGGTCCTGGCTACTTGAATTGTGCTCCTCTGAAGAAATTTAGCATCCAAAGCATGTGTGTAGTAGGGTTAAAGGATATAATTTCCTCCCTTTGCTCTGCCCAAGGTCACTGAAAGACATGGACTTGCATGGAGGGCATCCCAGCTCATTCCTGAGACACAGATCTCCCTTCCCAGATGCCCTCTCTCAGCTCCAAACAGCACCAAACTCTTTCACTGGGGTCTTTCAGAGACAGGAAAAGCACCCTCAACCCCAAACTGTGGCCATCACTCTGGATCTTCCAAGGAGGCTCATCCACAAAGCCCATCCGAGGCATGGTGCTGGGTCATGGCCCAGGATGAGGCATCTGGCCGAGCACACAAGGTGGAAAGTTCAAGTGGCTGCTGTTTATTTGGCTTTGCAGAGAGCAGTCGCCCAGGCTGAACGTGGGCCAAGCACCTTCCCATGGCAGGAAGCACTGCTGGAGTCTTTAAATAACCACCAGTGGTCAGGGCTTTGGTTTACAGCTTCACTGGATGGAAAACCATCCCTCACTCCGTGTTTGCTCCAGCCCTCTCCTGGGTGTAAATGTCAACAGTCGTCTCATCACCTCCCAGGTCTTCATGTCCATACCCACCAGCCCCATGTGGAAGCTTGACAGAAGCAGGAAAAGTTCTCCAAGCACAGGCATAAGAACACATGGGGGCTTCTCGTCCCTTGTGAAAGATGAATTTTATGTCCTACAGTCCAAGCTTCCCTTTGCTTTTGTGTAAATTGGTAGTTCCCTGGGGCTCTCCTCACTCTCCTCATCCTGCTTTAAGGATGGGGAGGGTGAGGAGAGCCCTATCCACACACATCTCCTCACACTCCAACACTGAACTGCACCACCATAAGTGCTCCTCACCTTCCTGCAGCTGGACTGGTGTGTTACCAGCTCATAGGATTAAAATCACAAATAAAGAAAAAAATCCTTCCTCCAAGGCAAGCAGAAAATGCCAAGATCCCTCCACAAAGGCTTTTCTCAAGTATTTCCCTGGGGTACTTGAAATCAGAAATCTTGCCAAGAACCTGGGTAGAATGGGTCACCCAGCAAATCCTGCTTTACTGAAGGAAAGTTCCCAAAAGCTGTTTCACTGGGAAGCCTGGCTACTTTGGGATTTTGGCTTGCCAAGACTCTGGGGAATATAAATGTCGTTTTTTTTTTACCTACAGCTGTCATTAACATATTAACCTAAAATGATGGCTGGTGAGAGGAAGCTCTGTAAATAAGCAAAATAGCATTTTACAGTTGGAAAACAAGACCTTGTCCTGACCTCCTCTCCTGGGCAGATTCACTGGCGCACAGCAAACCAGTATTTTATTTTAAACTGTGCTTGTAAAAAGTTAAAAAAAGCTGCTTCCTTGACACTTAAGTCAGGTAAGGACACAGCAGGCCAATCTGCCTTATAAATAAGCCTGCTCTTGTATACACATGTGTTTTAAAATAAGCTTATGAAATGTAAACACATGGCCTTTAACAAAAAATAATTCAGCCTCACTGAAACCATTTAAGTGGGACTGAGCCAGGCTTCAGAGATCTGCACAGGGCATGCTAACTTTGACCCAAAACCCCCTTAGAGACAGATAAAACATTCTCACAAACATGCAAAAAGGAGCAAAATTCAGTATTTTTCTCAAGGATCATCCCTACAGCTGCATTTCTGTCTTGGCTATAAGAAAAAGACATTGCAGGGAGGAAGAGTTTCTTCCAACCCATGTGAGCATGTTCCACACTGCCCACCTTCTTTGTACCACTGAGATGGGCAATTTTTCTATTTGTCCCTGGCCTGTATGCCCCAGGAGAGGAGCCAACCACCAAGGAAGCTGGGCTTTAAAAATAAAACACAGCCTTGGCTTCAGAGGGACAGGTGCAAGGGGAAAAACTATTTTTAACCCTCATTCTGCAAGAGGGGAATGCTGGGACCCCTCTGAGTGGTGCTTGTCTGAGTTTAGAAGATTTATATGGAGTCAATGGAGGCGTCTGACTGGTGGTTAATCCTGGTGCTGGGCACTGGGGCTGGGGAAGTGGACATCAAAGCATTCCTGCATCTGCTGGGGAAATGGGAGAGGCAGCAGACAGGGCTCTGCCTCCTCCCAGCGCGGCTGCTGGGGTGACAGGCGGCACAGACCTGGGCTTGGGGCTCTCCAGGACCCAGAAAGACTATCGGGGTGGCTGAGCAAACCCCCAAGGATGGATCTTCCCACTTGATTTGCTGGGTTTCCATCCTGCTGCAAACACAAAAATGAGGAGAGGTGCTCCAGCCCTCTGATCATTTTTGTGGCCTTCTCTGGACCTGCCCTAACAGGTCCACGTCTTTCTTGTACTGAGGACCCCAGACCTGGGCACAGTTCTCCAGGTGGGGTCTCATATGGGCAGATTCTATGATTCTATGCAGATGAGCTCCCAGAAAGCTCATGAGACCAGTGGCTGGTGCCCCTATGTCCATCCGTCCTGGGATCCCTGGCGGAAGCTTTTCCTACCACTGACAGAGGATGGTTCAAACCTCTCATGAGCTGGTTCAGCAGCAATCCAAGAGTTAGCATCTGGCCTGGAGATGAAGAGCACATTAAGGATTTAGCAGGACCTGACAGCTCATAAAGGGTGGCTAAGGTAACTTTGTCAAAGGCTGGCATTCAGGACTTCTCCATCCAAGGAGCCAAACAGCCTCAGGCAGGCTGTCTCGGGGGAGTTCTGGGTACACTGCATAAATCTCCAACCTTATTAAAGCTCCAAAGACCACAGAATCCAGCTCCTGACCTTCTCCAGAGCAGAAAACGAGAAAACGTTTCCTGTTATTTATAGCAGCTGGAGAGCCTGATGGGAAAACCCCACTTGTGAAACACGGGCTGCTTGCCATGGCTGCTCTCAGGGAACGGTCAAGCTGCTCCGAACTCCAGCCTGGATGGACCATTTCACCCCTGGGGCCACTTCAGCCTGGGCAAGACCATGTCCAGAGGCTGTGCAAGAGGAACAGGCAAATGGATCATGCTCCTGTTGGCTCTTCCAGGTCATGTTCACATGGCCCAACTTGAATTAGGCAAGGCTAAGCATCCCAGGAGAGGGAGCTTCTCCTGTGGGCTACAGGCAGCCCTTGAGGAGCACAGTTAACCTGTATAATGCTCCACCTGAATGTGGCCGACCTCACCTAGGAGGCAATTGTCAGCTTTATAGGGAAACTGAGGAAAGGGCATAGCCCCTTTGCCCACCTCCACTAGGTGCCATTCCCCTCCTCAAAGCATGGCAGGACAGGCACTGGCACGTTTATCTGCTGGATTTCCACCACTCTGGCACGCTTGGAAGGTGCCTTCTGGCACGTTCAGTCATGCAGGTGCAGGAAAGCTCGCAGCCCAAGGCGAGCTCTTCCTGCACCGGGACAGGCTTTGCTGCTGGGAGCCTCCCAGCACCGGCCCTGCTCGAGAGGAGCATTTGCTGTCACGCTGTCGAGGAGGATTCCCAAAGCTTCTGTCTTGGGCCTGTGCCAGCGTGAGTGTTCTGCTCGCTCCCAGGCCGAGGGAAGCAAGCTGTTCGTCACGCATGGCCGTGAGATGCTGTGAAGGAACTCACCAGCCACAACAGGAGCAGCCAGCTCTGGAGCTGCCACGACGGCGGCTGAAAGGCTGTGATGGCACCCAGGGACATGCACCGACCACTGCCCTGCCACAGCCAAAATAAGCCACCGAGCTGGGGGTAGGGTGACAGTGAATGTCATCAGTGTCAATGCAGCAGTGAACAGCTGCTGGGATTTAGGAGCACACTGGGAACAGCACAGGTCACACTCCGGAACTTCACCTTCATCATGAAGCTGCTGCTCCTGTCCAGGTAATGATGCCTTGTGTAGGATTCAGCTTGAGAGCAGAAACCTGAATTTAGGGAACCAGGAGTCTCATTACAGTCATCACAAGAATCACAGAATGGTTTGGGTTGGAAAGGAACTTTAAATGTTGTCTAGTCTGACAATGTTTAATCCTGCAATGAGCAGGGACACCTTCCAGTAGATCAAGAGACTGTTTCAGTCACCTGGTCCCAGGCTTCTTGACAGGCTCCTCCTGTCCTTCTCTGCTACAGCTCTGCTGTGGGTGAATCTGTGTGGCCCCATGGCCAGTGTGGGACACTGAGACCCTGACATATCTTATCCTCAACAACAAAACCCCAAACCAGAGCCATGGCCAAGGCCTAGGTGCATTTCCAAAGAGCCCAGATGGATCTTCTCCCAGGGAGATCTTGGCCCTCGCAATGGACAAGTTCCTTCTAAACATCCCCAGGCAGTTTGCCTGCAAGTCCAATTAATAACACTGTATTTTGTCAACAAAGTTGGGTCAGCGGCAATTCATAGACTTCATGCTGGTTAACCTTTTCCCACCAAACAAGCCCAGGGATATTTTGACTCCCTGCCCTTGAGAAGTTTATTTGTGTAGGATCCATCCACTTACCAGCTTCCGGCAATGAAAAGACACACAAGGAGCGTAGCTGCTTTCTAATAGTTGGGGAAAGACTTGATGGTTGTGGCCAGGGCTCCCCGGCACTGGCACTAGAAAAGCAAAGCACTTGCCAAAGCCACCCGAGAGAGTCCCAGAGGCTTGTAATTAGCCTGGGAGAGAAATGAGAGTGAGTGCAACAGCCCGACCATCGCCCCCAGATGCAACAAGATCTTCTGTGGAGAACCTGGAGGTGTTCTACCTGCTGGAGGCAAAATGCGTGGACTGGGAGTGTGGAATATTTAAAGAAGACTCAACAGAGAAGAAACATCAGAGAAAGCCATCCCTGCTTTCAGCCTTGTCCATGTGCCATCACCCAGGAGGAGATGACTCAACACCAAACCAGTTCAAGCTTCCCCAGTGCTGTTCACTGCCCAGGACCACATCTCATCATCTGATGCTCACAGCATCTTGAAGCAAAAGCAGATGAGTGGGATCAAGGAAAAGGGCTGCCTTAGCCTTGGCCTGGGGAGGATTTTTCACCTCTTAGAAGAAGAAGGACCAAGGAGAAAGATTTCTCACCTTCCTCCTGAGACATGTGGGATGCATCTCTCAGCCCAGGATCACAGGCTGCTGCAGCTCACAGGTTGTTTCAGCTCTAGGTAGCCTAGTGATTTGAAAGGATTGGCCAAAAGGGATTCAGCTTGAGACTCCCTCACTGCCTGGGCTCTCCTAGCAAATGATTAACAGATGCTGCACTGGCTGGCAAGCTCTTCACCCAGACAGAACAGCATCTGGCAGGCCCATTACTGCCTTGTGTGGTGGGTGTGCCCTGGAGATTTATGGCCCAGATATAAAGTGACTGAGATCTGTCCTGGGAGCACCGGGAAAAGCAGAATTTCTTCAGAAAAGAGCCTGCTTTATCACAATTTCAATTATTTGCACATGAAGGGGAGGCCACGAGGGCAAAGACACCCCAGGGTGATATGGGGAGGGGACACAGTACTGGCTTCAGTGGGTGCTGCTAGCTGGAGAGGGACGTCTGGTTCGGTGAAGGAATGGCTATCCCAGAAAGGAGCAGGGAAAGCTGTGCCTTTTAACAGCAGTTGGGATATCTTTTCCAGCACATTCCTCTCCCTCCAGTAACCTTATGGGAGCCTGGAAAGACAGGTTGTGAAATGCAGTTTCTCCCTGCTGGCAGGTCTGTGGGGATGCCAGGAGGTAGAGCAGCCTTGTGTGGAGGCAGGACCAGTGTCCATCATGCTGCAAACATGACACACCGATAATTAAACTGGGAGGCGAGGAGAAAGCCTTTCCAACCATATACCTCCTCCCTGGCCTGGCTTGTCCCTGCATCAGGATGGACTCAGAGTGTCTCAGACTGGGGCAAAGGATATGGGGCACGGTCATCATGATGCAATATTTACCTCTCGAGATCTGGGTGAGGTCATGCATTTGCATCACTTTTGACCATATCTGCTCAGGGACAGAGAGTTAAATCCTTCAGGTTTCAGAGTAAATCCCAGTTTGGACCAGTAACTGGGAGAAAAGCAGAGTGGGATGCACTGGCTCCTGCGTGGCCACCCCAGGGTCCTTGTGTGGTGCCTGAAGTTTCAGTCCATCCCATGGATGGGAAGGACATTGGGCTGTATCTGGCAGCAGTGTGAAAGGATACTGGTCACAGCCACGTGCTGAGCTGAGCCGTGCATGCTGTGGTGTGTCTGTGTGACGTGCCTTTACCCACCTCTGCTTTCAATTAAAGCCACTAGTGATTTTAGCAAGAGAAGACCGAATGACGTGGCAGGCTTGCTAACGTTGGCCAGATGTGCTGCAGGTGCCACGGTGGCTGCAAGTGTGCAGGTGGCTTTGCAGGGGGAAAGTAAGACAAAAAAAAAAAAAAAAAAAAGGAAAAAAAGGAGTTATGGGTCATTGCCATCAAACCAAGTCTTCCAGGCTCAGAAAAACTGAATGGAGCTGGTCCTGGATGCTTTGCGGTCTGGGCTTGGGTGAGGCCCCAGGGCTGTAATGGTTTTATTTAGGGCATGCAATAACCTTTGGCTCCTATTGTATTTGGGTTTGCCAGAAAGGCAGTTGGTCTGGCTGGATTAAAGCTGGCGGTAATTACATGCCAATGCCTCCTCTGTAGCAAGGAAGGGCAAAACCTAAAAAGAAAACCATGTGTTTTCCCCCTACTCGCCACTTCATGTGCGGACACCCCTTGCCCTCCCACGAGCAGAAACCCAGCTCATGCCCAGTGTTAATGCTTTGGAGAGTTATTGACAACGCGGTCCAAAAAGGAGGAGAGATGTGGGAATGATCCTGGTGTCAAAATGCATTTCGTTAGTAACCAGACTCATGCCCTGAAGGACACCCTCTGACTCGCCCAGCCACCAACCCAACCAGCAGCCTTCCAGCCTTCCCCGCCTTCCCCCAGTGAACGTGCCAAATACAAACCAGATGCTCCAAAACGCCTGCTTGAAGACATTCCCTTTCATCTGGTAATTGCTGCTTCCAAGGGAAAAGATCTTAAGTGGTCCTCAAACCCTCTTGAATGACCCAGACACCTATTTTTGTCCCTTTTGGGCTTCTGTGCATCTTTGGCTTCGGCATCTGAGCCACCCTGCTGCTCCTCATCCCCTCTTCCCAGCAGCTGATGGCCAGTCCCAGCCTCCTTGCCAGCGTTTGCACACTTAGGACTGGTTTATTGCCACCCACGTGTCATCAGCCATGTGCAATCCCACTGCATGGGGTGACACAATGCCACTGAGATGGGCACCACTGTTCCCCCAGCATCAGAGGGGCATGGTGCAGGAAAGTCAGGCTGGGGGTTCAAAAATGAGGTGCAGAAGGCAAAACTAAGATGGTATTTGCAGTAATGGCAGTAGTAACAGCTCCATGTAAAAATCCACACATCCCAAATTTGATCTACACAAGCCTAAACTTAAATGAGGTACATCTGCACCAAGGATTTTCTCTTGTCCTCTTCAGTCTCTGCATTTCTAGCTTTGACGAGTAAACAGCCAGTCCTCAAACCTCAGGCTCTTTTATTGCTTGTGGTTCCTTCCCCTTCGTTTCTAAGAAATTAGTAACAGGAGAAGGTTGTAAAACACACACTAGCCTCTCCTGTCTTTAAATACAGTGAGAAATCAAATAAATGGGGAGAGAGGAACAAGGAAGATCAACTGAAGCCAGAAAATGCCCAGCTGTACCCACTCTGAGTGCTGGAGGCTCTGGATGCTGATTTAGGCAGTGAGAAGACGTGATGCACAAAGCAAACCCAGCAATGAGTGCAGGATGCACTCCCGCACTGGAGCTGCAGCTGTGAAGGAGCCCACGGGATGCTCAGAAGAGTTTCAGGAGTGGAAGTTAATGCCCAATGTGATGTGCTAAACAACCATGGCCTGGAGGAGAGGAGCTGGGGGTCAAAAATCACTTGATGTGGAAAGATGCGATGGGGTCTGCTGGTTTCCTCCTGGTATCTGCTGCTGATGCTCAGTGCCCCATCAGCATCGCTCTCCCTGACAGTGGAGATGAGCATTAGTTGGAATTCTGTTACACCAGCTCAGCAGCTTCACTGGAAACCAGGAGATGAGAATAATCCTGCTAATAACCGCAGAGCCCAGCTCCTCCTTGATGATGCCAATTTACGCGTGGTTTAACGAGGGCACGGAATGATGGAAGGACACTGCAGGGGAATATAAAATCCTGCCTCCAATGGACACATGCTGGTGCAGCTTAGATTAGGCAGAATAAAAAAAGAAAAAAAGGTTCTTAACTAAAGGGAAACTTGGAGGAAATAAGGAGCTGGTGAGTGATGGCACCTGGAGCATCCTTTCCTCCATCAAAGGTACCAGCCAAGTTCTGCCTGCCAAGGAAAAGGCAGGGGTCTAAATCAGGATGGATAAGCCAGCATCTCAGCATCACCAGGAATAAGCACAGAGCTCCCAAAGAAAGCACATAAAAGGCATCAACATGCAAAGAAAACCCACAGCAAAGATGTGGCAGCAGAAAGTATGGGGAAAATGAGCTCCAAGGTGAGAAATTAGCATCCTGGGGGGAAAGCAAACACCTCACAGCTCTTCCCATACCATCCTGGATGGTCCAACACTTCCAAAAGCCGACCACTGGTAAGGAGCCACGTGTGTGTTTTGCACTGATGAACTTCCACATTGTAAATCCACTTCAGCCTTTGAGCAAAGTGCCTGGCACAGCTGTGCATGGGAAATGTCTGCTCCACAACACCAGGGCTGAGATTAGCATGAGATTAGCATGGCTGGGAACACGAGCCCTGGCACTACCAGAAAGGAGAGAGAAGGGTGCTACTGAAGGCTGCACCAGGAAAAAAACATGCTCATCTTCTGCCAAAATGGCTTTTGCATTGCAAAAGACAAGCGTGCTAAATGAAATTAGATAATGGTTTCAAATCAGAGAGCCTTTGTCAGTGGTGAGGATGGTTGGGGTTGTCCTTCTGCAGGCTGGGACCATACCCAGAGAGGATGTCGAGAGGCAGCATGGTGGATTTTCCTTTTCAATGGGTGAGCTGCAAATCAAGTCACTGGGGCTGTCTCCACTGCAGGAATGAGGAAGCCTAGATGCCCTTACACCCCCTCCAGCCATGTTTCACCAGGAGCTCTGGGGTCATTTAGGTTGGCAGACCTACAGCACTTGGTAGAGCCTGCCAGAGGATAAATACAGAGCAGGGAAAGGAGCCATCCAAGCTAAAAGCCAGTGCGGGTACAAGAAGAACAAGGCCAAATGGGTACGAGTCATCCACAAATAAATTTAAGCTGGAAACGAGAGCAGTTTGTATCCGTGCGAGCAGCAAGGCTCTAGCAACAGCTTTCCCAGAGGACTTGCCAGGGTCAAACAGCTCATTAGTTTTGAGAAGGAAGCTCAAAGGGGGGTTTGTGTCACGGCTGCTTGTAATGACGGGGAGGGGGGGGACCAGCCAAAAACTGGTGGTGGCCCTGGGGCTGCCTTCAGCAGGACATGGGTCTGCAGCCACAGCCCACATCTCACCTGTGCTGGTGGGATATGGCAGGATGCAAACACATCCACTTGCTCTCGGAGAGACAGGGAAGATGCACAGGGAGGAAAATAAAAACGCACAGCTCCATTTTTCCAGCTGACAGGAGCTTAAACACCGGCTGGGAATTGGGCTCAGGGCCCTGTGTGAAATTCAGCTTGGCTTGTCTTGAGACAGCGGCTCTACTCCCCGAGCACCCTATGAGCATTTCGGTAATAGCAGGGGGAATCAGACCTACTTGTCAAGCGTGTTGCTATTTGTGCAAACACTCTGTACCAGAGGGAAGCTTGAAGAACAAGTCCCCTTTTTATAGCGCGTTGGATGCTGGCAGCAAGCCTGCAAATTAGAAGGAATTCAGAGAGGAGCAACAACAACAACAACAACAACAAAAAAGCCTAAGGGGCTGGAGGGATTAGTTTGGGAGGGAAAAAAAAAAAAGGGAGCTAAGTGTGTGGTCCAGTGGATGCAACTTTGGGCTGGGACTGCACCCAGTGTTGTCCCATCCACAGCACAACTCCCTGTGCCACGTGCAGGTTTCCCTACCCATCTTTAAGAGGAAAGATGTGTTTTCTGCCATCTCAGGAGACAGCTCTGTCATGTCCACACAGAAAAAAAAAGATTTAAAAATTACATATATGATAGAAAGTTCAGTAAGAAGCTGCCAGAGTAAAGGTCAGCCCATGAACAAAATCAGTTTGAGCTGGGAGCAGCTTAGCCACGGCAATGAAGGGTGTGTGGGGAAGAACCACCTGCTGCAACGGTTTTTTTAGGGTGGTTTTAGCCCACATTGCTCAGTTCATCCCCAAACCCACTGAACTGTTCAGAGAGGTGCAATATCCCCAACTGGATGTAGTCTCGCTATCAGCATCCTTATTGTCTGGGGCACTGAAAGGGGTAAGGAGTGACCTGGATCATGGGTTTAACCACCAGCCTTCAGCCTGGCTGCATTTGCACTTGTGCCAGGGCCCTGGAGAGGGGACTTGGGCAAGAGCCCAGCACTGTCTCTGCAGGCAAAAGTTTGGCTGTCCCCAGCTCAGGGTACTCAGCCTCATGGGGACATTCCCGTGACCAAAAAGTTGCACCAGCCGGAATGCAGCAATGCATCACCCTGGGGAGCACCAGCACAGGGACATTCAGAGCCTTTCAGGGATGAGACCAACTTTGCTGTTTATTGACCAAACCTCCCCCTTTTAGTGCCTGTCACACAAGCATGGATGAAGCTGTAATTTGCCATGACGGGATGTAGGAGAGGAGGGGACACAGAGGCTGGGACAAGCCTTCCCTTAAATGCCCCTAACGCCACCTTAAAAAATAATGAACCGGGGGCAGTGGAGGTTACTGGTTTGGTATGAGAATTTTCATGAGCATGAGAAAAAGAAAGACCACATTGCTCCAAAGTTGTTTTTTTTTAAGCAAGCTTCACGGGCTCTGGGGGAGTAAAGTTTGCTGCAAAGTTTGTTTCCTGTTGTGCCCACGTTACCAAGCAGAGCTGGCCGTGGAATGTGCGGCGAGAGGCACCCGGCTGGGCTGCACCTCTGGGTAAGCATTGGTGGCCAGGTAGGACGGCACGGTGAGGGTCACTGAGCCTGGGCATTGCCTCCAGCCCAGGTCACTGCCCAGCCAGCCATCCTCCCAGTTTAACACAACTTTGCTTCCAGCAGTGCCCCATCTCCAACTGTTGTGTTGCACAAGCAGCTAATAAATAAACATCACACAGACAATAAAAAAGTGTTTCTTAGACGTTGGGATAATCAGAGCAATTGCCCTGGCGCCTTTCCTTGGCGTGCCAGGGTGCAGCGCGGTAGCCGGCAGCTCCCAAACCCTTCCCCGGAAAAGTTCAAACCCTCAAATACTTGGAATTGCTCTTTGAGGGAATTTATTTTAAAGCCGCTTTAACGGCAGCTGGGAATTACCAGGGAGGCACTTTGCTCTGCTATTTCCCAGCTGCTGACCCCGTTTGCATGAAGGGGGCCCCGGGCAGCTGCCCAGCTGGGACGCTTGGGGACACGTGCCGAGCCAGCACTGCCTGGAGTTGCACCCAAAACTCCCCTTGTCCCACCTCGCAGCAAAAGCACAGAGAAGGGCTGCTGTACATGGCAGGAGTGAGAAAAATTAACTCCCACATCCAGCAGTGAGGGCGTGAGCTGAGATGTGGTAGGGTTATTTTTTAAGACCCTGTTCCCATGAGGGCTGAAAATTGCACCCAACCATGTTGCTTCCTCCCCAGAGCAAAAGCACAACTGGGAAGCTGTGAGCCTCCCAAAAACCAACATCCCCACGTGCTGGTGGCACGTTGTTTTTTAAGGAGCATTTTGGTCTTTAAAAGAAGAGTTATTGAGCAAAACCAGTGACAGCAAGTCATCAGCTAAATGTCATCAGGACAGCGAGTGACAGGTCCTGATGGAAGGTTGGAAAATGCCACCACAGAGCTGTGGTTGTTTCTCCTGCAAGCCCTCCATGTCCCCATTTCCCTGAGAGGGTTATGGAGCCCTTCCCCCTCCACACCTACATAGGGACACCCTGGCCACCCCACCTGACTCAAGCCCTGGGGATGAGCTGGGAGACCTGGAATAGGTGCAGGTGGCTGGGATGGGTCTGGTGGCAGACAGAGGAGCTCCAAGCCCAAGAGTCGCCAAATGCGAACCCACCTGCAGCCACCAAGTCACCAAAGCGAAGGGGCCCCCAAAGCCACAGGTAAGGGCTGGCCTGATAGGCATCAGCCCCCTGCAGCACTCGTGGCTTTCTTCTCCCTGCTGTCATGCTTGAAAAACATTTGTGGAAAAACACTGCAGAATGAAGAGTGTTTGAGTGGCAAGTTGGAGAAGGAGCTGGGGGAAGAAAACAACTTGGCAAGGAAGGAGGAGCTGAAGGACACAAGTGTTCCCATTTTGGTTCAGAACTCCCTAGGGTGCTGCTCAGAGCATTTATTGACCAACTCGCCTGCTCTCAACGAGCTGGCCTCGCAAACTGTGGCAGGAGGGAGGCTTATTCCTGGTCAAGGCATGTACAACAGCAACACTTTCTTAACTCAATAATCAACCAGTGACACACAAAACACACAGTCAAAGACTTTCCTGGAGAGGGCTCAGGCTCTGCAGTTACTGCACCTGCAGTGTCACCACAAAAAGCCATCAGGTGCTCTCATTAAATGCTTCAGGGGTCCCCAAAAAAGAGGAAAAAAAGCCAAAGTCCAGCCAGGCAGACACAATTTGCTTAATAAAATCAAGGTGCACACTTGACTCCAGCAATGCAGCAGATAGAAAGGACTGAGTTGCCTCTCTCAGTATTAGAAGGAAAATAATTATTGTCACGATAAAAAAAATGAGATGCAGCTAGGTCAGGTTCATTAAGGGTGAAAGGCAGTGGTTTGACTCCAAACCCAGCTGTTCTCCCCAGCATTGATACGATCTTCCCAGCACAAGTCTGTGCGGGAACTCGTCATCCCCCCTGCTCCTTGCAACACGATAACACAGCACATCGCCCCCAGCTCCCAAGTTAAACATCTTATTAACTGCAGTGACGTAAAAGAGGAAATCTCCGAGAACTATCGCAGAGATGAGAGGGAACACATTTACCATCAATAGGCGATGATACTGCTGCAGAGAGATCTGCACGTAAAGCAGAACCCAGCCCCTCCTTTCCCTCCCTCTTCTAATCACTCCATGTCATGGGAAACCAAACCTGACATCCAAACAGCCCCGATACGAGACACTTGCTGTAAAAATATTTTTAAGATTGAAAAACAACAAAAAAACTTGCCTTCCAGGAAACCATTTGGATACAAACCCTGTGCAGCTGCAGCCACCCTCGGTGTCCATACTCATCCCTTCTGCTTCAGCTTGGAAATAAGGCAGGGTGGGGAAGGGGAAAGGAAATAAAAAAAAAAAAACGGGGTGGGGGGAAAAGAAGTTATATTGCAGCTGATGAGCTGTGAGAGGCTGTTGGCAAAGTGGTCCAGCAATCATCTGAAATTCAGACGGTCACGTGTGGGCTCTGTCTGCAGCTCCCGCGCAGCCCAGGCTCAGCACTTCGCCCAAGTGCACACGCAGCAATTCCCCGCGCAGAGCTCTCCCGCCCCACTCCCACACACTTCCCAGCCCGTGCCCCATCCCAACCATACCCAGCAGGTTTTGGTGAGGCAAGGTGACCCAGCTGCTCTGGCTACAAAGGTGGATTTTTGCCATGCGAGTGCAGGGCACGCTGAAAAGCATCACTAAGCTGCAAAACCACCCTCCCCTGGAGCTTCTCCACCTAAATCCCAGCCCTGCAGGCAGCGCTGTCTTCTCCATCAGGATGTGCCAGCGGCCATCACCCCACTGCATCATCTGGGGCTGGTGGGGGGTCCCACTGGCCTGGAGGAATGCCCAGAATATGCTGTACCCAATCCCGAGGCCAGCCTGTCCCTGGGCAACCCTGGGCATGTCCAAGAACAGCCCCTGAGCTCCCTGGGCTGATGTGATTGCATCAGAGAGCAGTGGGTGAGCCCAGACACCTCGGGGGTGAGGTGGCAGCCAGCTTCTTTCTTTCTTTCTTTCTTTCTTTCCTTTTTTTTCCCTTTAATTTTCATTTGGGACATTGCTTTGTGTCCAAGGGATGCCTCAGGCTCCATCCTGCACTGCCCCACAGTGCAGCAGCTCCTGGGAACTCACCAGGACCAAGCAATCACCCTCTGCAAAAGGCCATGATGTGGCTGCAGAGACCCAGCCCCACCATCCCATCCCCAAAAATCTTCAGGGCAACTAAACCGAATTTTTTTCTCTGCTTGCACCCATTCTTCATATATATTAGCAAGAGGAATTAGGAGACTGAATGTTCCACATCGCCTCAGCTTCACCACCCGGCTGGAGATGCATCGCATGGCACTGAAGTCAGGCAGATACAGTGGGACTAAAAAAAGAGCATGGTTGCTTTTTTTTTCTTTTAAAGCCGGATTGCCTTTCACGGTGACTATATTTATAGGTAGAGCTGTTGAAATTTTAAGGGCTCCTCGCCACAGGAATCCGGTCGTGTCTCGTGTTCGCAAAGTGGCGTAACTTGGCAAAAATGAACATTTAATAGGCCAATGGGTGCTACTTCCCTTACTTAATTTTGGGTTAAATCAGAAGGGAAAAGGACAAGATGTAAAATTAGCCACACACGCTGCTGCCATGTGCCACAGTCTGTATTTTCCAGATTAGGAGCGTAATGAACACGGGACTTCACACCCGCCCTAGACCGGCACTTTCCTTTTCTGTCGATGACCAAAAAAAATCCAGCTTTCGCGGGTGTTTATTTTTGCTTTCGGTTTGGCTATCCATGGCACACACAAAGCCTCCTCTGCACTTAATTTTATGGTTGAAAAACCCCATCAGGGTTCAGCTGCAGAGCGGTAGAACTTGCTCTCCCCGTCCAAAGCTGCCCGGGAACACCACCCGCCAACACGCTGCAGCACACGATGCCCAGAAACCATGCGGTCTCAGCCCAAAAGTTGGCAGTTTTCTTACACAACAGCATGCTACGCTGCTAAACCCCTTTTTTATTTTAATTTACGCTATAAAAGCATGTTACACCCTGTCTAAAGACGCTACCACCCCGCTGAGCATGTCTGGATGCTAAACTTTGATTCCCTATGACAACGTGTGTCTATTTAAGACAAAACCCAAACCATAATTAAAGTTATTGATAGGAGACGATGTTTACTGTTTGCTGTTTTAACATCAAGTGCTGATGGATTTCAAGCCACTGATTTCCATGACTTGCAGGGGATGATGGAGCTGGAAACATGCCTAAATCTTGGGGTTTTTGATGTTTCTCTGGGCACTTCTGCTGTCAAATCAAAGAAATGAACTTAACAGGCCAATCCCAGTGGATGCTTCTCATCCAGGATCGCCTTGACTGGAAGCCGACGAGTGATTTTTGAGCTATCAAGGCACATATGAAAATAAAATAGTTGTAACAAAAGCTTTTTGCTTCTGCAAGCAGCCCTCTCTCTAGGCAGAGCCAACAGGGCGATGGCTCATGGCAGACACTGACACAAGTTAACCAAAGTTAATGTTTTAATATTCTCAAGAGGAAGAAATTTCAGGTTGGAGCACTTACCAAAGGTTAAAAGTCTCTTCACTTGCCCAGCTGTCAAATTTGGTGGCATCTGACATTCCCAAAAAGTGGCTGTGTCAGAGACTGTGCTACATCAGCCCCTGCCAGCCAGCACCTGTTAAGTCCCTGCATGTATAGGTCCACAAACCCACAGCTTTAAATCCACCTGCAGCATTTTCAACATACACTAGCTATTAGCAACGATGTGATAAAAAAATCAGTGATCATTATAACAGTGGAATTTAAATCCAGCTCACAACCTGGTACGGAGATTCATGACATTTCGTATACGGAAAAGCCACCAGCCCCATTTATCCACATTATGCTTTTTCCACTGCTGCCAATAAACACACCACTTCATTAAGGCTCAGTTTTCTTGCTGATCCTCCTTTGGCCATAAGGATGCACATAAACCCAACCCAGCAGCCCCAGACACTCGGTTGCCCCGTTTACGTTTCAGCTCCTTCAAGCAGAAAGATGAAGCTGTAACCAAATGAACTGGAGAAACTGGCAGCAGCACAAACTTGACAGATTCCAGCTAATTGCTTGGATTAGTAATTCCAGTTGCATGCAACAATCCACCATACCTACAGCAGAGAAAGGCATGGCATGGGGTGTCCTCCTGCTCTGTGACCTGCCTGCCCAGGGAATGGGAACTACTGGCATTCCCAAGCCCCCACGCCATGGCCAGGCCAGGAAAGGCTTGTTAGGCTAACGAGACGTGCTCAAATACAGAATCACTGAATCATTCGGGTTGGAAAAGACCTCCAAGATCACAAAGTGCAACCATCAGTGCACCACCACCACCATGTTCACCACTAAACCATGTCACCAAGTGCCATATCCACACGTTTTCTGAACGCTTTCAGGGACGGTGATTCCACCACCTCCCTGGGCAGCCTATTCCAAACACGACCTAGGAGCGGCCATCCCTGCCGCAGCTACCGATGCAGGGCAGCCCGATTCGTTTGACGCCGTTTCCTCACGAAGAGGGAAACATCCATGGGGATGGCGAGACCGGACAGCCTGGAACACGGCGCTTCCCCCCTTGGGCCCCTTGTGACACCGATCGCTGCGTCCGGCCCCGGACGGGGGTGGAGAGGCCCCGCAGAGCCCTGACAGTGCCCACGCTGCATCCCACCCACGGAGCGCGGCGGGATGGGGTCTGCCGGGATGCTCCGCGTCCGCACCATGGTGTGGGGGACTGCGGCATCGCGCGTGGGCTCCCAGCGGGGCTGTGGCGGGGAGGAAGCAGCGTGCGTGAACCCCTCGCAACGGGGCTGCAGCTCCCCTCCCTTAATTCTGGGTTCAATCTGACGGTGCTGTAGCCCCGCTGGGGGCTGGGGGGGGGCACGCACGCTGGTGCCCCCCCCCCCCCCAACCCCAGGATGGCTGCAGCGGAGCCATCACCCCACTCCGGGGGGACATCGCACCGCGCAGCCTCCTCCGCATGCCGCGGTAGCCCCGCAGCCGGCGGCGCACGGACCCCTCCCGCCCGCATTGTTGCGCGGGCGGACACACGTGCAGCCGCCGCCGCCGCTTCCCCTTACCCGCCCGCCTCCGCGCCCGCGCACTAACCTGCCCGCCGGCTCCGCTCGGCTCCTCTGGGCTGCGCTCGCCCCGCGCCCGGCTCCGCTCGCCGCCCGCCCGGCCCCGCTCGCCGCCCCCCGCCCGCACATGCAGCCGCCGCCGCCGCCCCGAGCGCGCCCGCGCACCCGGCCCCGCCCCCGCGCGCGCCGCCGCCGCGTCACGTGGCGCCAGCAGGAGCCAATGGGAAGGGCGCAATCGGCGGGGGGCGGGGTCTCGGGGCTGTGTGGGCGGGGCCGGCCAAGGGGCGGGACCCGGAGCGAGTGGGCGGGGCCAAGGGGGTAAGGGAAGTGTGAGGGTCGGGGGGAAAAGGAAAAAGATAAAGAAATGGAGCAAGAAGGGGTGGAGCACATCTGCTGTGGAGACAGGTTGGGAGACCTGGGGTTGTTCAGCCTGCAGAAGAGAAATCTCCGCAGAGAACTTAGAGCCCCTTCCTTAAAGGGTCCTTAGACGCTGCTTAAAGGGTCTCCAAGAGAGCTGGAGGGGGATTTTGGACAAAGGGCTGGAGTGACAGGGGAAGGGGTAATGGCTTCAAACTGTAGAGGGCAGGTTTAGATGGGATATTAGGAAAAATCTCTTCCCTGTGAGGGTGGTGAGGCACTGGCACAGGTTGCCCAGAGAAGCTGTGGTTGCTCCATCCCTGGGAAGTGTCCAAGGCCAGGTTGGATGGGGCTGGAGCATCCTGGGATAGTGGAAGGTGTCCCACATGGCAGGGGGCTGAAACTGGATGACCTTTAAGGTCGCTTCCAACCCAAAATATTCTGTGATTCTATCATTCTTAGAAAAAGGAAATTAAGATGATGAGGAGGAAGAGGAGGAGCAAGAAGAGGAGGAAGAAAGAAAATGGTGATGACAAGGACAAAGAGGAGGAGGAAGAGAAGAAATAAGGAAGAGGAGGAAGAAGAAGAGGAGGAAGAAAAAAGATAAAGATGACAAAGGTGAAGAGGAAGAGGAGAAAGAAGAGGAAGAAGGAAGAGGGAGAAAGAAGAAGAAGGGGAAGAAGAAGGAGAAAACAAAGATGACAAAGAGGAAGCTGAGGAAGACAAAGAGGAGCCTGGGGGCAGAGTCAAGGGAAGACAGCACAGGCTTGGGCTCAGTGCAGCAGTGTCTCCTGTCCTCTGGGGGGGAGATGCCCGTGGTCCCCTGACAGTCAGGCTGGATGAAGGAAGGAGGCTGCCCATTCCTGAGGCTATACAGGATATATTTAACATCTGCCATTAGTGGTTCTGGGTACGCGTGAGGCACGGGGTCACCCAGTGTGTTGCGGACTCAAGCTGGCACAATTCAGGAGCTGCTGTCACTTCATAGCCAAGGGCCTCGCCTCAGGTTGTCAACCTTTGTGTCTACAACCCATGTCTAGACCTGTGGTGTAAAGAACCACCATAAATTGAAAGGAACAGGAGTAGAGCACCTGACGCCATTGCAAGTTTTCATTTATTTCTAACTTGTCGAGGACTCTCTTAGCAGAAGTCACCGCAGAGGCAGACAAGAGCTTCAAAAAATGAAAAGAATAATAGGGGGCTTGGGGTCACAGGTGCAGAGGGATGAGGTGATTCCTCAGGAGACACAAATACGTGTCATTTCTATGAATATCAGGAGATCCTAAGATGTTGTTGCCTTTTAAGGATATTTTTAATCTTTTCCCTGAAAGGCACTAAACTGGTGTCCTCTAAACCAGAATGGTCTGACAGTGCTTTATGTTTCTGAGAACATTGTTCAAAGTATGCAGTCCTCCTCTCTGGTTAAGGGATGACCTGGAAGCATAGATCATAGAATATCCTGAGTTGGAAGTGACCCACAAGGATCATTGAGTCCAGCTCCTGGTCCTGCAGAGGACAACTCAGAAAATCACACCTGAGAGTGTTGTCCAAATACTTCTTGAACTCTGTCACGCCTAGTGCTGTGACCACTGCCCTGGGAAGCCTGTTCCAGTGCCCAACCACCCTCTGGGTGATGAACCTAATATCCAACCTAAACCTTCCCTCACACAGCTTCAGGCTGTTACACAACACATCCCAGCCTGGCAGGACCTATGGCAAGTCCTCCAGCAGGGCTTGGGAAGGGCTGATTTGGCATATGACTGTTTGAAAAGAGTAAAGGAAATAAGTTAAATTTACCAAAGTTTCTTAATGCAATGAATCTTATACAACTACAGTAGCATATGCGTAAATTTATGAAATGGATCCTTGGATAAAACTTTGGAATCTGTTGATTGATTTCAAAGGATATTCAAGACATTTGGTGTCTCCAGGTTTGAAACCCACAGCTGGATGAAAGGGATTTTCATTCTCTCCTTCCCCTTCCCCTCTCAACACAGAGCATAAGCTTAACCTTGGTTAGGCATTAGCAAATTCACACCTTGCAAGGAAGTCTGCTGAGAACAGAAAAAAACCTGTGACTTCCCTTGCTATTGACATTTAGGTTCTGCTGTCTGACTCCCTGCTACTTTTTTGAAGTGAGAAAATTATCTGTTTTTCACATCAACGTTTTTTTAATGAAAACTCAGAGTGTGACTTTCGGTGGTGCTAAAATCAGTCTGGCAAAGCCCAGGGAAAGCTTTGGAAGGCAAAAGTCCTCCTGCTAACACTGGTGATGGTGGGACCCAGGGAGAAGTCTGCCTGTGACTGCTTTCTTTAAAAGCCAAAAAACCTGAGAACTGAAACAAACAAACAAACAAATCCAAAGAAAAATGTCGCAGTTGCTGCATTTGGTTGGGTATTTTTGGTCAAATCTTTTGTTGTTAGAAGAGCATGACCCCTTTCCCTTCCATGGGGATTCCCAGGCATGGTGGGGAACTGCGCTTGTCTCTGAGGGAATATGTTTGTTTTTCTGCATCCTTTATGGTTTGTAAAAAAGACAGACCCGCCTTTCTCTCAGACACAGCAAATGTCAGTAATCTGGTTTTTATTTAGCGGAGAACCTGAGAGCGGTGGTTGGCAAAGCCGTTCTTTTGCTTCCCATCTGAAATGTCACATGGCAAATCGTAGCGCTCGAGCACAACCTCAGCTTGACAGCTCTGGCAGAAGAAAGAGGGCCAACAGCATGAGGCTCCAGCACATTCCCTCAGAAGTGCTGTCAAACCCAGCTTGATCCCTCTTGCATGGGTGAGGCTCAAGGGTTGCTGTGCCTGGGAGCGTCGCTTCTTGGCCGGGGGTGTAAATTCATACCAGTTTGGCTGCTGCTCTTGGGCACCACAGAATCAGAGAATATCCTGAGTAGGGGAGCTTTTGTCCATTGTGAGCTGGAGGGGAAATGGAGTCATTAAAAATTGATGGGCAATGCAACTGAGGAGCACCTTCAGGTCTCCTGGCAAGCCTGAATCCATCTTCAGTCAAGCCCCTGCCTTGCTTCTCTGTATTTCAGAAAAAGAAGTAAAGAGAAATGTTTCCACAATCAGGTCACAGCCTTAAGAGGATCAAGTAGGCTTCATGTTAGCTGTAATTTCTGAATTTGAATGGATTTTCAGCACAAGTATCAACAATCTCCTGTGCACGTGAGCATCCTTGAGCATGTTTTTCAGCCTAATACACTGAAAAGCAATGTGGAAGGATTGTAACCTCTGCACAGATGCTAATCCCAGCGGGCTGTGTTTGCCTTAGTGTTAGTGGAAAGCCTGGCTATATTTTAATGTGTGCTTGTCAAAGTGCTTGTATTACAGCTGGGACACTTTCCTGGATCTAGCCCACGCAGCCTCTGTGTTTGCAGAAAGGATGGAAATGCAATCCATACACCTGCTTTGTCTAAATTTCTATAATCTTTTTTTTCCTGCCCCTTCTGTCATTTCCATTTCAGCCAAACTCAACTTCCTTCAAGCCAGGACAGCATTAAGAGAGAACTGATGGAAAAAATGGCTCTGCTTTTTGCCACCTCCAGACGGCACTTCTCACAGCCAGTGAGACGTGTCAGAGGAGGAAGCAGGAGAAAAGTGATAATTCTGGGTTGGAAAGGTTGCAGGAGGAACCACTCCTCCAGGGTAGGAAGTGAAACATGAATTCTTGAGATGTCACTGTTGATGTTCCAGCGCTGATTGTCTCATTCCCATCCTTGTTTAAATTGAGCAAATCCTCCACTGAATTTCTTAGCCACTGGAGCTTATGTCTTGACCCTCTACACCAGGTACTTCTGCTCCTTTTGGTGAAGCAATTGTTGCCTCACATTCCTCTGGGGCTGCAACATCTCAATGAGGTTTCCTGACTCAGACATCACATTCATGGGCATGACAAGTGACCCGGATTTCTCCACCTTGCAGAAGTTCCAGAAACTGCTGTGTGTTGACTAGTGGATACCTTTTCTTTCTGGGAGAGATAAAAAAGTTTAAAAACATGAAAGAAACACCCCAAAACAACACCGCAAAAACACCCAAATCCGAAGCCTTTGCAATAGTTCTGATTCAAATATTATTTTTTTAAATTTAGCTTTTCCTCCAGTGGAGGCTAAAAATGGAGCACTTAGCTCTTCAAGAAGAGTAATTTAATAGCTGGACCAGCATTTGGAATTCACTTGAAGGCACTGACTAATTCAGCACATGAGCGAAACTGAAGTTCACTCATATGTGGTAACGCCTTTCTTTTTCCCACACTCATCAAAACCTTGTTTGCCTACTTCACAGATTCCCCAGGTATTAATAGCCAGCAAAGGCTTCAGAACAGAAAGAGCTCGGTCCAGAGACTCTGAGGTTGTACTTGCATGTAAAAGAGATGGGGGAGGCTGTGAAGGAAACTCTACCACCACTGCAGATATCCTGGTTTTTTACAGCTGCCCTTCTACACAGCTGAAGTTCAGTCCTGCTTTCTCAGGCACAGGGCATAGTCCAGGGCTCTCCTCTGGGCTGAGAACGTCATTAAATCCTTGCAGGCACCACAATCTGGAATGGCATTTTAACCACATCAGGGAAGGCAGGATGGGTCTCCCAGGGCAGGGCTTCTTCACATACTGTCCCTGCACTACTGGTGGTCCCCAGTGTGCCTGAAGGTGGCCTGCAGGATGATTGCAATTAAGAAAATGAAACCCTACACAATGCATGAAGTAACAGTAGCAGATAAAGATTTTGAGTTTGAGGTCCTGGTGATGGTTCCTTCATTGATGTTGTCCTCAAATTTTGTGGTTTTTTTTGTGAAAGAAGGTGAATTGATCATTTGATTTAGGGAGGTGGGTGTGGGGCAGCTGGTTGCCCCACTTCATGTGGCACTGGAAACCAGGGCTGGTCCATGCTGCAAGAGCCCTGCTCCTGCCAGAAGTTACCTGCAGCCAACCCCACATACCTATTCAAAGCACCTTCGTTTTCCTCATTACAGGACATTCTTGCATAATCTTGCTTGTATGATAAGGAACAGTGCCTGCTTTTATCTCACGCCCAGGCCTCCAGACTTAGCCAGGCCTAAGGAAAGGACTATTCTGTAACCAGCTCCACCTGGGAGTGTAGACACATCCTAAGGACATGATACTATCTGGGTCAGGGGAGAGGGTGTTGCCCCAGGCATCCAGCAGTGGGACTCACAGGCTGGTGTGGAGACAGCAGTTGGAAAAGGGTGAGAAACACAGCACTCAGAAATTTCTTTGTGCCTCAGAGGAATTTCCTCTTTGGTCCTGTGAGAGAAAAAAACCCCACAGTGCATGTCTTTTGTTTGGGGTGACTTTGCTGTTTACCCTGAGGAGTATTTTTGAATGGTGCTGCTGAAAACTGACTGAGGGAAGGGGGCTTGCCTACCTACATCTCAATAACGAAGTGTCTGGATTACCAGCTGAACCTCAAATAAATTGACCTGACACCATTCAAACCAGTAGAGTCCCGAGGCTGTACATGGGGTAGATCTCTGGCCCCAGCCATTTGTTCTCCTATGAGATCTGTAGGATCCCACTTGTCTGGTCCTGCATTCACCACTGTGTAGATGTTCTCAGTATTGATGAAAGTATTGATGGGGTTTAGCTCACACTACTTTGATGAAACCTAAAACTTTGGTAAAAAACCAAGCACCTGGAGCAGGATCTGGCCTTTCCCAGGAGATTTGGTTGCATTCAGTGATGAATGTGAAAGAAACTCATGGTTCCTGGGATGGCCGAGGCAGCGGAATCAATTTGCAGTTGGGAGCGTGGTGGGGGGTAACAGGGCTGTTTTTTCCTTGCAGAAGTGCTTCAGGTGATCCAGCACAGATCTGCACTTTTCAGGAGACAATAGCAACTTGTCTTTAAGCTTAAACTGGAAAGAATTCTACTTTCAATCCTCATGGGCCGTGGCTTAATACTGGTGGTGGCAGCAGAGTGAGCAGAGCCTTCTGATGATTTCCTCTCAATTTCGTGGAAGGTGGAGGCCGGCAAATGTTAAGTGACTTTCCCAAGGTCATGTAGGAAATCAGTGGGGCAGGAGCCAGGTCATTAGAGCATCCTTTCTTCAGAATTTAACAAGAAGTGGACCAGACGTGCAGAGAAAGAACGGGACTTGCCCAAGGTTGTGGGATCATCCCATCTCCTGAGGCCGTGGCAGCAAGATTATCACTCACTTCCCATATTTTCACTGCAAAAGGTGAATGGGAAGGGGTGTGTGGGGGAAACAAGCTGGTGGATATTAATTCAGTTGAGCTTGACTGGACATGCACAAGCGATCTGGAGAAGGAAATAGCTCTAGTTCTGTCTGGTTCAGCAGAAACTCCGCCCACTGAAGCTTTCCGGCAGGAAACCAAGTTACAAACATTAAATGATCTGAGCAAATTCTCATACACTGATCCTACCCTGGGGACAGGACACTTTTTCGAGCTGCTTATTGAGGCTGTAGTTTGAGATACCTTAACCCTTTCTGCAGTGGCACTTTGAGGACATCACAGTTTCTTGTGCTGGCCAGCAAGAAAAAAAAAAGGATTTACAACTGTTGGGGGTCATTCTTCATCAATAAAGAAGCCCTGAAAGCTGTCTTTATGTGGAGGAAAAAACTTCTACTGGCTTTTCCTACTGAAAAATTGAGATCTATTGACAATATGTTTCTTGGAACACCCTAAAGATGACCAAAAAACGTGTGGTTTCTGGCACCAGCCTTTCTGTGCAAGTGAAACCTCTCAATGGAGAAAGGAACCAAATTGTACTTGTACTGCTTCAGACCCTTTGTTTTTCATTAGGAGAAATGCCTGAGAAACAATGAATTGTCATCGTAAAAATCCACCTACTGCTTCAGCTAAGGTTTAAGATAGATTGTAATCTGCATTTAAATGATATAATGAACCATAAGGAAATAAACCTTGACGCTTGGTAATGGCCCCGAGATTTAAAACGAAAAAGCACAGAGAGGAGGGGAGCTTTTCTTTTCACGGAATAGGAAGCAAAAAGAAGCACAGCTCATATTTTTCTCTTTATCCAATTACCGGTAATGTAGATGAATGTCTGACACTGAGGCAAGAGGGGAGGTGGAAACTGCCTGCAGAGGCAGCGAGGCTGTTTTTCACATGCTGGCTGGTTCGGGGGGCTTGCAGCCCTTCAGCGCATTGCTGGAGAGTGGGAGGGTGGGGATGGCGCCTGCAAACAGTGCTTCCTTCCCGAGCCAGCCGTGTCTCACGTTTCCTTTCTTTTTGCTCGAGGAAGCAGAGCATCTCCCGATGAAGGTCACAGCTTTGATCCCCACGGCTTGCTCTCGTGTTTATGGATGGCCATTATTAGTAACACAGGGTAGTGCATGCACTGCTCCGTGCCTGCCCTTGTCTGACTGCAAGGGAGCAGGGGCAGGATAACAAAAGAAAGTATAAATAGAGCCTTTTTAAAAGCCTGTTAAATGGGAAGAGACTTTTAGGAAGGAGAGAGAAAGAATGAGGCGTGTTACCATAGGAACTGCCAATAGTTTATTTAAGAAGGGCAAAGAAACAAACACCACAAAAAGACGAAGCCAAGAGGACTTGGGGATTACCAAAGGAATATGTCAGGATACAGACAGGAAGGGCCAGGTAAGAGTAGTGAGCTTCTACTAAAGCTGTGCTGAAAAAATTCGTCTCACTTTACCTCTGCAAAGTGGTCTGGAAAATGTTACTATGAAATGTGTGTTTCCAGTTAGGGAAACTGCATTTCCAGGTTTTTTGAGGGAAGTGGAGGCTCGAGAAAGGCATGAGAACAAATGTCACATTGGTGAAATCATCAGGAGCAAAGGGCCACATAACCTCTGACTAATCTGAACCCACTTAATGCAAACTCATGCTTTTGGTCACCCTGATGTCAGAGGAATAGCAGAGGATATTCTGATGTGTCGACGATGAACAATATTTTTAATGATGATGATGATGATGATGATGATGGTGATGTGGTTGCCCCATCCCTGGAAGTGTTCAAGGCCAGGTTGGATGGGACCCTGAACAATCTGGTCTGCTGGAAGGTGTCCCTGCCCATGGCAGGGAGTTGGAACAAGATGATCTTGAAGGTCCCTTCTGACGCAAACCCTTCTATGAGTCTATTATTTTCTGGTCTTTATTATTCCTTTGCCCCCACAGGAAAGCTCTCACTGGGTCAGGAGCAAATACTGAAGAGTGAGAATGCTGGCAGTTGTGATGGACAATGATGCTGTCTGTCTTCCTTATCCCAGCTGCTGTCTTCACTTCTCAAATGTTTACTCTGGGATTATGTATTTTGTAGGTAAAACAGCTGATTGTAACAATTCATCTTCATTTTTCCCATGCCCAGAAGATGCATCCTGCCTGAAAACCACCTTGTGCAAAATGCTGCACATTCACAGAACAGAAAGATGCTTTCTGCCCTGAGGAGAACTCAACACCAGAAAAGAAAGAGCAGATAGAAGAGCAGGTGTGATGGTACTCGGAAAAATCGCAACGGGACTGTCCCACTCTTGATTTTAAAAGCTCTTTTAAAAGTCTTTAAAAAGACCAGAAGCAACTCAAAAGTCCCTGCAGCTGGGGTGTATCTTGCTGTTTTGTTTTTAATCTTTTAGTTTCTAAATCAATGTAAGGATTTCCCAGTTCCTGACTTGTAATATTGAAAACTTCAGATCTGGTACTATTGGAAGGGTTCAAATGACAGAGAAGCCACAAAGAGAGAGCAAGTGTCACTGTGAAGAGAGCTAAGAATTGCAAAAGATGTTATTTCTTCTACGAACTGCATCGACAACTTCATCAGGGAGAGAGAAACAGTTGCAAAAGCCTCCTGCCTCTCTGCAGTGGAGGGAGGACACTGGAACTTCCTATCCTTTTTGGCTTCATGATACCATGTAAAACAAATTGTGTATTTGCACAACAGAGCAGGAGACTTTCTGTTGGCTTTCTATCAAAAGGCCCCTTCCTCTCCCTGAAAAGGAAGCAGATTTTTTTTAAAGCTGTGGAGTATGAGCTGAAAGCCCTATTTCTTCTTAGAGTAATCATAGAATCATAGAATAATTTGAGCTGGAAGGGTCCTTAAAGATCCTCTCATTCTAACCCCTCTGCCAGGGGTAGGGACACCTTCCACTAGACCAGGTTACTTAAAGCCCCATCCAACCTGGCCTTGAACACTTCTAGATTCAATTTCTTTCCCCAACACCTCTCTGCTCACTGAGTGCATTGCAGCAGCAGCACCACAGCAGCACCACCACATTACTGATCCCCATGATGAGGTCTGAGGCACAGCTTGAAAGGCTGATGCTTCTGTGAGCCCATTAACACAGACATGTTTGCCAGGGGATGGAAATGACTTCATCCAAAAAATGCCTTAGGTTACCTAACTCAGGCCAATTTTTGCACAAAGCCAAACCTATGGGTGGCGTATTTATTTTTAGGTTTTGAGCTAAATTCTCTTCATTTTCTCCCCCAGAGCAAGAGGCGAATCAGAACCCGGCTGCTCCACTTTCTGCATTTCCCTGACCCTATGGAGAGTTATCCCATATGCCCACCCATGCATGAGAAATTCAGGGTGAGCATTTTCGGAAGGTTTCACACAGCCTTTGATGTCTCCCAGCCTGGGAAATTGGTCCTCCTCCTGCTTCCCAGCTTGGAAGGTCTCACTGCGGTATCTGCAAGAGATAACGCTCCCTTTTGCAGTCTGCACTCCGGGTCAATCTGACTGTTTGCTGTGGGACTGCAAAAGGGATATTTCCCTCCAGATATTGCAAAAGGGCCCTCTTGGAGAGGCTGGCCAGCCTGCAGAGCTGGGCAGTCCACACCACTCCTCCCTTCTCACAGAGATTGAGTTATGCCAGGCTTTGACCTAAGTGAAACTGCTGACGGTCACAGGGATTTGACTAATCTCCTTAGGTCGCTGTGAAATTTGCGATTCCTTTTAGGGAATAGAATTTTTTTAATGATTTTCTTTTTTTCCCTTCGGGCTAACTTGCAATGTAAAAATAAACTGGAGCCCACGGTGGGAGATTAATTTCCTCCCAAACTCAGGAAGGGCAGTCAGTCAACACAAGATCCTCCTGGCCCATCCCAGGAGGATGCTGCTCCTGGATTCATTCCTGGAGACAGCTGCTGTCCGACCTTGCCGTAAGACTTCCTTCCCCAGCGCTCTCCTCCTGGCCCTGCTGTAGCCCCGTGGGGTCTTAGTGCAGCTCCTGGGTACAGTCCAAGACATTTCCTTCCCTCCTGGCTCTGCTCTACCTCAGAGCCCTCAACTAGCAATACTTCTGGGGGTGGGGAACTGAAACGATAAAACCCTAATTTCTAGCCATATTTGACCTATCTCCTAGTGAAGGGAGAGCCCACATCTCCCCAGGTATCCAACATCCAGGCGCTTGTGAGTAATTTTGTCTCCATTTTCATGGCTCAGAGAGCTTCTTTGCAGTCTCCTCCCAGGGTAATTTTGTCCTTTCTGTGCAGAAACCCCCATTCCTGTGGTCTTCCCATCAGTCCTGCTTCCAGCATGCTGCTGCCCTTTCCAGAACATGGGAGGGTTTGCCTCATGCCCACGATACATCTCCAACTTGATCAGCATTAGCCCACCTTTCCTGGCTCTCTGGTCCTTCCTGACTGCAATTACATTCAAGGCCAGTTTCATTATAAATTCCTCAAACACCCTTAGAAGAGTTGCAGTTTGGTATTGTGCTCTTGTACCCAAAACTCTGCAGAAACCCTAGACCCTTGTGGAGGTTTGTACATGGGGGACAAAGAAACCTCCACAAACCCCTCAATGCATATGGTTGCTGCACAATGCTTGTATTAGTCAAATAATTAAGAACTGGTTTCTCACACAAATGTCAGAGCCTGGCTCATTTTTTTGCTGTGCTCCAGGGGTTCCTGTTTCTGGACATTCCCATGAATTAAACTGAGTGAGCTGGCAGGGAAGAAGCGGTCTCTGAATGTTGGCATGAAAAGGCCCACCACAAATTCAGCTGTCATTGTCCTTCTGCTTTGAAAGTTTTAAGCCCTTCAATTAGGGGGAAATGACAATACCCAGAGTGGGATTCCTTTGCTCTTATTTTGGCATGTAGAGTTGAGATGTCTGGCTTTGGATGAACTAGTCACCGTCGGCTCCCTTCATTGCCAGTGCAGAGAAATAGGAAGAACCAGAATGTGATTCAATCTACAATAGTGTCTGAGAGAGGTCAGATGAATCACAGACTGTAAAAGAAGCTGAATCTGTGTGGCCAGACATAAGATTCTACATTTTAGAGGTCTAAATTTAAGTGGAATGAATTCCAGTTCTGTGACTCAGGTGGTGGATCGTGCTGCAATGACAAACTGACCATGCTGAGTAATATAGCTCTGATTTCGTGACTTACCTTCACCTCTGCCTCGTTTCCTTGTCTGTGTAAAGGTGCAGCACTGTCCTGTTGATTCATTCCTTGGCCCTCAGTGGCAGGACTGTGTCAGGTAGCATCTAGCTGGGCATGGAGCATGTGCTTATCTTCTGGGGATGCAACCATGTGGCCTTACCTTGTGCTTCCAGGTTGCTTCATTTTCTCTTCTCTAAGACAAGACATCTTTGAATTAATAAAAGTTCTGAAGCATAAAGTCACAGGCAAAGTCTGAAGAGCTCAAGACTGCAATGCTGAGAGGTCAAGAACAGGCTGAGGCTTCATGGTGGCTGGCGAAGCTGGTGAGAAGGCCTGGGATAAGGGCAAGGAGGGCAATGTGCTAGGGGTGAACATGTGAACAGGAGTAATTAAAAAGCACAAGATTATGTGAGAAAATGTTGAACTCATGAAGAGTGGGGCTGAAAGGTGGGCTTGGGGCCACTGTGTCATCTACCCCAACACAGGGGGTCACATCTGGGTTCCTAAAACCAAGAAATGAAAGAGGTGATTTTGCTGGAGACTTTGCTGCTTGTTTCCTGATCCTTGGATCTGTGTCCAGTGGTTCATATGGTTTATTGTGCAATGAGCAGGGTTGCCTCCCTGTGAGCTGCAGCAATGGGGATTTTATTCTCACAGTGCATTACTAGAAGTTCTTTTAATGTTTTCCCTAGAATTCCCTGGCTAGGTTATCCCTAGAAATCACCAGCTGGGAAGCAGGATTAGCAAGCAGTTGTGTCCTCCTTCTCTGAGCCTCAAGGGCATGTCATTGACGCCACTCTGCTCCAGGGCCCTACTTCTCCAGTGGGAATCTGTTTCTTGTTCCCTGTGATATGTGGCAATCCTCCGCATTTGAAATAGATGTGCCAGACTGTGACAGGGAAAAGTGCCTTGGGCAGGGCATATTGGTGAGACCTGGCAGGGACCTGAGTCACAGGGTGTCTCTTGAGAGGCATTTCTGCCTCTCTTGCTTCTTCTGACAGGGAGAGGAGGACATGGCTCGGGGCTGTGCTTCTCTCTCTGAGCCAAGGACATGGAGAAGCTGTGCTTGTGCCTCTGGGGATGTGTTCAGAGCAGAGACGTGATGCAGACAAGAGGACAGCAGAACCTGTCTAGGTGCTGGTACCAGGTAGCACTGACCAGGAGGGGAAGGTGGTTTTGCAACAGGTATTAATGGGTTCAAATTCAGATGTAACCTGCTCAGTGAGGAACCTCTGGCAGGATGGAAGGGACATTTTTGCCTGGACCAGATTGCTCAAAGCCCTGTCCAACCTGGCCTTGAACACTTCCAGCAGTGGGGCATCCACAACTTCTCTGGGCAACCTGTGCCAGGGCCTCACCACCCCTACTGTAAAGAATTCTTTCCTGATGTCTAATCTAAACCTAATCTCTTTCAAATTAAAGCCACTTAAATGGCCTCTCTAGTCACTGAGTCATCTCCTGGCTCATGCCAGTGCTGTCTGCAGGTCCTTGAGATTCACTCACCTGGAACTTCTTTGCCTCTGGTGTGGATCAGTCCTGCCTAGAAGGTGTAGTCAAGTAAGTTCAGTTGTTTGCCCCAAGCACTCAGAGACAGGGCCAGTTGGGCTAGGAGGATGCTCCACCATCTCCTGTTTTGAGGTCCTTAAAAAAAACAGAAGGTTTTCTTCTTCCACAAAGCCTAAGAGACCTTGAATACTTCAATTCATGTGAACTATTAGTACAGTGATAATTAAATAATGATGAATGCTCCAGAGGGATGTGCTCAGTAGATACATGACTTTGTTGCTAGAAATTGTCCCTTCCTTTCTGCTCATAATGCTGGTGTAGCTCCAATTAACCTTTGAACTGCTGAGTAGATCCACATAATCCCAAAGAGATTTCCATCCCAGTCTGGTGGAGACTTATGGGAAAGAGCATGCCTTAAATTGCAAGCTGCTTGGGATGGGAAAAACTCCTTCCCATTTCCTCATTCTTTGTAGCTTTGAGTTACTGATTGTTTGGTGTAAACACATGTTGGGTGGTGCATTAGGCTGTGGTGAAGCTGGAATTTTATCCTGAAATATGTATGTGGTGATAGGATCATTATTCATCCCTACATGCCATACCTGCTCCTGTGGGCACAACTTGTTTTGTCAGTGGATGCCGAAGGCATGGAGTAGGGAAGAAGTTTGGATCCTAGAGGAATTGGTCAGCCTCCCATGAAGTGGTTTGTGGTACTCCACACCTGAAATGGACTCTGTTTTCAGGGTGCTGAGATGATGAGTGCATCAAGAAGTCAAACCCTTTTACCACAGAAGGACAAAGGTTTTGAGGTTTGGGCTCTGTGTCCAAGTGTTCTGCCGTGGGCTGGGTGATGTGTCTTTAAAAGGCATCAAGATCCTGGTCCAAATGTTCTTGTCTCACAGCAGTAAAATTTGAGTTATTCCTGGTATTGCTTTGCTGCCTAAGGGAGAGAAGGATCTGGCCCACAGATAACCACCTCCACCTGAAAGTGGATATCCATGCAGAGGAGTTCAGCTGGCAGGAGAACCCCTGTGATGGAGGCATGTAGGGATTTGGAACCATTCATCCTGCGCTCCCATGTGTTTGTGTCTCCCCTCGGTTCCCACGCCTCTGCACTTCCTTGTTTAGCCCAGGCCCGGAAGCAAAACTGCTGAAATGCAAGGAGGAAAGTTATTCTCATGGTGTTTCCAGTCCAAATAGAACCAGGAGGGAGAGAGGAAATCTCATGAGAAAGCCTGACAGATTTCCAGCCCGGTCCCACTCAGGGCCATGGAGCTTCTGGTGTCTTATCTGAGCCTCTGGGTCTGGAGGTCTCACCACATTTCCATGTGCATGGAAGTCCTGCAGCATGAGAGTGGGATGACAACAATGCTGGTGTCCAGGGCCTTCCCATGGATCTCAGCTTTTGTCTGATCCAGCCCAGATTCACTCAGGAGCGGTGTGTTTGCTGCTTGTTCCCACCACGGATGAGGATGGTGAGGCTGTGGGTGACTTCTGCAAGCGGGAGATTTTTCTGCTGGAGATGAAGCTCCTCCTTTCTTCATACTCAGGCAGGATATCCAGGAGAGAATCAGAGACCTCAATCTGGAAAGCAAGCCCAGTGCTCTGCTATGGCACCAGACTTCTGCGTATCTTCTCTCCTCAGATATCTCCACATTTCCCCATGTGAGATGTGCAGTCCATCAGGGAAAGAGGTGGGATGGGAAGGCTGTCCTGGAGCATCTCTTTTGAATGCAGAGTCCTGGAAATTGGCACCAGTGCAGTCTCCTGACAGTGTGGGAGTAGAGGATATCAAGGAATAAGAAGGATGTTGCATCCAGGCACTGTCAGACATCATGCTAGGATGTGGGAAGAGCAAGAAGCACCTGTTGTCCTTGGATGGTGCCTGCTGATGCCAGGATGCTCAGATCTGGGCATTACTGTTTTACCCAGTGCCACCCTAATCCCTGTTATTGCTCACGTCCTTTGGATGCCTGGTCTTGTTTGCCTTGATTCCCTTCCCAGCAGTGGTCTGTGCTAACTAATTGCAGACTGTGCTAAACCAAAAAGTGTTTCCTGTGTATTTGGCTTTAAATTTATCACCCCTTGCTGAATGATGGTGGCAGTTAGGAGTTTGCTGCATCCCCAGCTTTTGTTCTGCAGTGCAGCCAATGCAGCAGCAATTAATCCCCCGGCAAACACAGCAGAGGTGAATTCAGCAGCGCTGGGGACAGAGATAATCTTGGGATAATTTATAATTGTAAAGCCATGCTAGGAGCGGGAGAGACCTCTGGGACTTGCTTTGCTTTTTGTTTCAGAGAGCTGTTTTGACTGAGAGCTGGCGTTAGCTGGTTTATTTGTCCTGTTTGCATTGGACCACTTCCATCTTCTGGCAAGGAGGGACTGGCTTTGGGATGAATTTTATCTCACATAGGAGAGATGAGCAGTCTGAAGATGGTCTCAGCTGAGCAGGGAGAGAAATGCAAGCTCTGATTCCTCCCTGTTGTATCTGTGAGCAACTTGCCCCAAAATGGTAGAGAACCGCTATCCCCACTAACAGGGATTCATGCTCACTACCTTGAGGATCCCTAAAGACCCCCAGGAGTGAGGTTCTGCCATTTCTTTGGTTGTATAAGGACCCCAGGGAGTAGCTTTTAATGGAGGCGCTTCAGTCAAGTGTGTTTTAAAGTCCCCTGAGACAACCTTAGCACAGGTCTCAGTTGCATCATCAGGTACGAACAAGCTCCCACACAAAAACCCTGTGGGATGCTGCTGGAGGGAGCAAATTCTTCATTTCATTTGGATTTTTTCGTTGCTTCTCAGCCCAGCCTTCGTGGGAATGTTTTCCATCCCAGGAGGACAGGGGTATGGGCTTGGCTGGGAAGTGCTGATAAATCTTGGGTTCTCATTTCTCCAACAAGGTGAACACAAGTTGTTTTAATGTGTGAATCCATTTCACGTGTGTTCCTTAGAACAGATAAGCATCACCAGCATTTTTTCAATCCGTGGATGGAGACATTTAGTCTCCACAATGTTATGAGCTGGAGCCAAAACTCTGTAGACCTGTGGCGAAGCTGGTGATCTGTTACTTGAGTGCTTAAAGTGTTATTTTAGGGTCTGATGGACTAAGATTAGGAATGGCACCCCAACACTCACTGAAGGCACTGGGAATGTTTAGCAGATATGTTTTGGAGAGGCTTTTTTCCCCTTAGTGACCTGTAACAAGGCTGTTTCATGCTGAGGATCAGGGATGATGAGACAGAGCAAGACTGGGTGTACAGTGCCTGTACAGTAAAATGGGAGAGTCAACAGGGTAGGAAACACTCTTACAAAAAACAAGCAAAGGACAGGTAATTAAATGACCATTTTACGAACAAATGACAGGTAACCAAGGAAAAGAGTATCAGCCATTAGGGACTGGTCAAGAGGAAACTTTTGGATCAATCAAATTCTCATTGCGGGAGTTGTTCTGGAAAGGAGAGATAGAGTAGCTGCCTTGGCTGCAGCAGGGCTTTCATCAGTGATCTAAAACAGCTAAAGCACCACTCTGATGCTTGTTGACAGGACTTTTGAGTGGGATAGTGATGGTGAACATGGGTCTGCAGGGTGGATGGATGAATCCAGAGGAGGATTATTCAATCTGCAGGACATGCAGAGTCAGGAAGGACTGAGAAAGGCAGTGGAGGATGAGATTAGGATGGAGGGTGGCCTCAGTTTGTGGAGTAACGGCCTTTCACAAGTAGGGTGAGATTCAGTCCGGAGGCGCGTGGGGTGGAATAAGGCAGGAACATTCACCTGCTGAAAGACAGAATGGGGAGCAACCAGTTTGGGCAATGGGTTACAGGCAATGTGAGTCAGGAAAGCCACCCTCTGGAGAGAGTAAAGAGCATACTGGGAGGTGTAAACAAGCATATCACCTAGTAGTAAACTCAGAGTTTACTACTTAGAACTGGGGCAAGGTATTTCTGGTTCTAAGTCTAGAACAGGGTGATAGAAAGATCTCAGAAATCTGCCTTAGGAGGAAAGGTTTAAAGAACTGGGGTTTTTAGCTGAAGAGGAGAAGCACAATCTCCCTGGGTCATCATGATGGTTTTTGTGATGTAAAAATGCTGCTGTAAACTAAAAAGAAATGTCAATACTGTCTGTTGAATTTCTATTAAGAATCTATGCTGAATTCTGAGTTTAAATATAGCTCAGCTAATAGAAAAGGACATTCTTCTGGGAACTGGGATCGCATGCACTTAATTAATGATAATGAACACTGCACAAAGATTTTGACTGCAAGATATTCCAGCAACACTTAATTCAGTCTGGACATCTGTAATTTGATAAAGTGGTTTCCAAACAGGGGTGGAGGGAAAGACGAATTATATAGACTACAATAACTTCTCTTCCTGACTATGTTCAATATGATATTCACTGTCAGCTGAAACCTCTTGGAAACTTTGCTCTTTTCTTTTATTAAATCTGTCTCTTTAGTGGCTATTAAACAGGAATATATTGTTCATTTTGAAATAGCATGTCCAGTAAATGAACTTTTATTTTTCTTTAGGTCTGAAATTCAGTCTGTCATGAATTAATTTGCAGTTCTGACTGGCTTGAGCAGTATGAGGCAATGTTTTGGTAGGGAGGTTGTTTTTCTGCCTGTCTGTACCCCTGCAGATGTTGATAGATAAATCAGGGCGTGGAGTGTCTGTCCTCATCAAACAAGTGAAATGATGAGGACAGGGAGCAGCTGTGGTGAGTACTTTGAATGGTGGGTAGTGCTTCTCTGTAGACACCAATCACAGAATCCCCGAATGGTTTGGGTCTGAAGGTTCCTTAAAAATCATCTCATTCCAACCCCCTCCCATGGGTAGGGACACCCTCCACCAGACCAGGCAGCTCCAAACCCCATCCAACCCGGCCTTGGACACTTCCAGGGATGGGGCAGCCACAGCTTCTCTGGGCAAACCTGTTCCAGGGCCTCACCACCCTCACAGGGAAGAATTTCTTCCTAATATCTAATCTAAACCTACCCTCCTTCAGGTTAAACCCATTAAGCCATTATGAGTGCAAGGTCTTCACCAAGGGTGCAACCAAAGCCACCCGTGTGAGATAAAGAAACATCCTTGGCTGCTGTAAGGCTGTTGTCCCTAATGAAATGAAAAGGAATGTGAAACGTACTGCATTGTGGAACTGCTGCTCAGGTGGTGTGAGCAGAGGAGAGAGACATGGTGCTCAGTCTCAAGAGCTCTTTGCCCTTCTAGGATGTGTTTGTAGGGGTGTCTAACTCCTTCTGATCAAGGAAAAGCATCTTCAAGCTGTTGCCCAAACCTTTGATAGCCTCACTGGACAAGTGGCATGTTGGGGCTGGAGGTGGTGGGAAAGGCAGCAGATTCATAAAATCATAGAGTCGTAGAATGGTTTGGGTTGGAGGGGACTGCTGAAGATCATGTAGTTCAAACTCCCATGCCATGGGAAGGGACACCTTTCACTAGATTCCTTGGATGCTTGGACTCCTCTGCTACCAGCCTATCAGGGAGAACCCAGGAGCCCTGCCCAAGATGGCATCCCTTGGGTGGGTAAACAGGATGCAACAGATGAACAGTGTTGAGGAATCATAAAAATTATTTTAATACAACTGAAGGTCAGCTTTCTGCATGGTGAGCTTGTTGGATCACATTTATGAGTCTGTTCTCAGTTGCCACAGCCAGAAGCACACTGTAGTGTGCTTAACACTAGATGTGTGCAGAAAAATTACATATCTCCCAGATGCTTTTCTCCCCCTTTGCTGGCGGACTTCACTTGCTGAGCTGCTCTGAGATAAAACAGCAAAGGGAGAGCACTCCAGGCTCTCCTGCATCCCACATGGCCAGGCACAACAGCGCTGCTGTGCTCTGGCTTTTGTTTGCCAGTGGCACTGGAGAGAAGTTGACAGAGCCTTGGCCACATCTGCCTCCTCCTCCTCCCATTCTTCATCTCCAGGAGCTGGGACTTCCTGTGGTTTGGCAGGAGTTCTGTAAACATGTTCCCCAACGTGCCTCCCCCCGCCTGCCACCGCCTCATGCTCTTGCAAGAGAGGAAACACCGCAGCCGGGAATGTGGAAGGGGATTTCCATGGCTTTAATGAGGTTGGCCTCCTTCTCCAATCCATGGGATCTCTCCTGCCAGCCCTGGTGAGGCCCCAGGAAGATCCTGCCCCACTTGGTGTAGGGCTGGGACAGTGCCTGAATGGCACCGGGGGTGGTTCCCAGAGTGGGCTGCTCAGCTGGCTCCATCCCAGCCTTCCAGCCTCGTGGCCACCCTACCAGGGTTTTGGTTCCCCTCCTTTAGCAAGGGAAGAGGAGGGCAAAGCAGTGCTTGGAGGAGAGGGCGTGTGAAGGAGACCTTGAGCCAGGGGAACGGGTGGGGGATGCAGAGCACCCTGGCTGCCTTAAAACTTGGGGCTGATCCCTGTACCTCTGTGCCATCTCTGGCTCCACTCTCCTCTGGGGACCCATTTCGTGGCCATGGACGTGTGTGTGGCACAGAACATCTAAATTCCACGCAGCTGTACTCTCTTCTTGCTAAATTAGGGGTGCATCCCAGTAGGGACTTGTCTCCAAATCCTTCAGCCCCCACAAGGCTGCCCAGACATGGGCAGTGCTGGCTGGCACGGGTCTGGGACAGCACAGAGTTAAACATCTGCATCTTGGACCATCTCCTGAGTCCTGGCTCTGCTGGGTTATAGACAAAGACCCACCCCTGTTCTGGAAGGCCATGGGGGTGTGGATACTGTTCCTATCCCACCTCTTCCAGTCTGAGTTATCAGGTCCAGGCTGTGAGCATCTCTCCTGGCACTCCAGGTGCCTCCCCAGTGTGATATCCTGAGATCGCCCCAGCTTGAATCACCAGTCCTGGGGTGAGGGGGGGGGGAACGGGCTGTTACTTTCCCATGTGGGGACCAGGAGAGGGGGACAGGCAGTAAATGCAGTGCATGGGTGACATCTAATGTCTTATTGGGGTAACACAGGCTGGGTTTTTCAAATAATCCTACTAATGGAAGGTTTTTGGAGTGAACAAGCTGATCAGGCTCATCTGGCTCTAAAGGGGCACCTTCTTTCCCAGGGGTTTGTAAGTTTGAACCCTCCCATCTTCAAAACATTTTGGGAAGTTGAAAAGGGACTTCAAAGGCTTTATACTTAATCTATAAATGACTTTGTACTTCAGAAGCTGAGGCTGTACTTTGAAATAAAACATTTTTAAAGTCTTGTAAGGGAAATTTTAAGGTTAAAGATACTTTACTTGATTAGATCCACTTTTCAGACACTAAGATTTGACTTTTTTGCCTTGCTTTGTGAGGGTATGTACATGAATGCATATATACATATATAAATATTTAACTTGAGAAACTGTTGCTAGAGAGGAAAGAGCTGTGAAAGAGGATCCTTCACACTGTGCCTTCCTGTGGGAACAGCTCTTTGTCTTTACTGCTACCACCTTGGAATATGTCCAGGCCAAGGACTACTCCCATCTCCCCGCTTTCTTAGGTCTTCACAGACAGCCAGCAATCACCAAGTCTATTTCCCTTCAGTTGTCTAATTGGGAAGTGCAGTGAAGTTTGAGCTCAGGTTCCCAGCCTGCACTTGGCCGGAACATGGCTGTTCCTCTTTCAAACCTGAATAAAGACTTTTGTCAGTCTGCAGGCTCTGGTGGTGTCGTGGACATGAGGGATTCCCACCTCTGGAGCATCCTTTGGGAAAGGCCCTGCAGAGGGTTGATCTCTGCAGATTACAAACAACAGTGTGTTCTGGACCCCACTGTAATTTCATAGAATCATAGAATAGTTTGGGTTGGAAGGGACCTTAAAGATCATTTAGTTACGACCCCCCTGCCACAGGAGGGGTTGTCAACAATTTCTAGTTGATATTGACCCAGCAGCCTCTCCTGATGTGAAAACTGATCATGCCAGAGGAGCTGTTGCTATCCCAGGCAGAGAAATGTTTATTTGGGCACATCATAGCTTGGATACTCTGTTTTGTAAAACCTATGTGTTCATGAAAGGCCTGTCTGTGCCAGAAGTTCCTGTTCCACTGTCTCTGATTCTTCCATAAACCATTCCCAGTTTGGCCAGATTTTTGGCCAAAAAATACAGGAAATGCCTTGACTTTTGCTCCTTAGGCTAAGTTCTTCCATCTCTTTCCCTCCTTTGAAAATCAGGTGGTTTTCCCCATCCTTCCTGCACCAGCCTGGCCCCATTCCCAGTTTCCTTCTCAAAGGGCATGGCTCCAGGTGCTGCACCAGAGCCACCACTACGCTGGTGTGACCACATTGGATTGGCAGGGCAAATCAAAAGGTGAATGGGGATGTACAGCTCAACCCAGGCACTTTATCAGCCTGGAATAATGGGAGCAACTTTTCTTTCCCTTTTTCCCGGCGTGCCACGTTGTGAGGGAGGCTGGAGCCTTCACTTTCCCAGAGGCTGTTGGAGAGCTAAATTAATTTGTTAATGTGTATATTTTCAGAACCTGCTACAGTGCCTTGAGGAGTCACTTATAGCCCCATCAGTGGCTCATTGATGCCGTGGCTAATCGAGTCCAGGAAAACAAGCACCATTAGGACCAAAGCAAACCCAGACTGCTCCTCTCCTGCATAATGATAGTGATTAGTGCTGGCTGGCACTTTGCAAGCATTCCTTAATTACTCCTCAGAGTAATTAAACAACCCTTCCTCTGGGAGGAGAGTTGCTATTTTCAGTGTCTTTTACATTGAGAGAAACTGAGGCAGCAGACTGAAGGTTGTTGAAGGAGGGAGGGAGAAGGGGATAAAGGCCAGCACTGTGACTGCAGTCCTGAACATGCCCAAAGCTGCTCCCCTTGCCCCTCAGTCCTCTGAGACGCGTTTGACTTGCACAATCCAAGCACATAATTCCTAATGCCAGCAGGTTTGTTTGGATTGGAAACAGCATTTTTAAATTTCGAAATGGGGCATTTGCCTTAACCCACCAAACAAAACTTTTTTTTTTTGCTTCCAAACTGTCCATTTTTGGAAAATGAAAATCAAGGGTATTTTTGGCTTTCCCGTTGCTGCTCTCTTATTCCGCCTTTTCAAGGCAAAACTGAATAAATTGAGAGAAGGACACAACTAAAAATGCCCAAATGCACATACACAAGAAGGGGTCTATAAATGTTTCATGTGCAGAAGGTCATTAGGATGCAGACCCCTGTTCTCCCAAGGCCCACAGACTGAAATCAGCTATAAAGTTGCTTAATTCTTCCCTGCTGGTTTTTACAGCTCCAATATTTTGAAAGACAAGTATGTCCTTTTTTTTTCAAGCCAATAATTTATTGCTTCTTATCTGGGTTTATCCATTCCGTTTTTACTGCCCCATAAAGTCCCTTAGATGCTGAAGAGGAAAGATGTCTGGTAAATTTGTCTAGGTAAGTGCAGGAAATAGAAATATTCCTGCTTTGCAAAGATGCCAAGCACAATGCTGTTGTGTAATTTTACTGTTAGTTTTGAAATATATGAGGTCTTTTCTGATACATCCAACTCCTAGGACCCTCTAACCCATTATATTCTCAGGCTTCATGATCAAAAGTGAATTCTAGCTGATAAATACAAGCTGGAAATACAGCAGAAAGCCAAGGGTAAAGCACCAAGGTTGTTGCTGCTGCTGTTTTTGTTATTATTATTCATAAATGTCAAATTCCCTTGTGGTTTTCAAGCGGGGTATGTGGGTTTTAAGGCCTGACTCAGGATTTTTCAGTGTCTGGGGCTGACTGGAATGCCAATCACCATAGTGGGAGCAGTCAGCACAACAAAGCACAGGTTTTAGCTTCCATCAGTTCATTTCTTTCTTGGCCCGTAGGTTGATAGATATGACATTGCTGATCATTAATAAAACATGTAAATCCTAGGGTTTATATTAATCTGAACATTTTCCACTGACATGGGTTTGTTTATGAACAGGCAGCCTTAAATAGGGTTGCTACTTATTTCCAAAAGTATGGAAGTTTTTCTATAAAATTAGTTTTTCAGTTAATTAACAGCCTATGGCATTTGGCTGAAATTCTTGTATGTGCTATGCCCCCATCAGACAAATATACTTGAGATTCAGTGTAAATGTCTGTCTGTCTGCTCTCTCTTTCCTGTCTCTGGTGCACAAATGTCTGCCAAAATCCTGGAATTAAACATCTGCCTCCCTGAGAAAAAACAAGGCTGAGCAGGGAGATGGTTGTTTCATTTTCCTTGTAAATGACCCATCTCTTGTCAGACCTGAACATTTCCATGCCCCAAAATCATGACCTTAGTCCTGAATCCTCTGAGTTTACATCATGAGGAGTTTGGAGGGTCTTATCTGTGCTGGTAAAACCCAGGGAAGACAAGGAAGATGCAGAGCCATCCCACTGGAGAGCAGGCATGTCCCTGGCTCCTCAAGAGATGGTGCTTCTCCAGCCTTGAAAACATCTTCTCTGGTTTGCTCCTTCCCTCACCCATTCAAGCTTCTTGCTGGAGTTGAGGTAATTTTCCCAGTTTGTTCCAAGAGCTTTGGTATCTGCCTGTCCAGGCTTGGCTGGGAAGAGGTCACAGCTCATGGCTGTGATGTGACAAATCCTGTTTGCCTTCATCCTCAGTCAGCACCACCACTGTACCTCTCTGGAGCGCCAGCAGTTCTCCCTGGACACTCCTCCCTCTGTGCCTTCCCAGATTTCCAAGACCTTTGCTCCTTGCTGCTGCCACCTTTTATGAGCATGGTCCTGATGGGGACAGTCACTGTTCATCTGGTGAGCAGGTGAGTTCAGACCAGGAGGGTTGGAAGGAGCTGCTACTGGGATGCTCTGCAGTGGATGAACACCTGGGAAGACCTGTTGTCTGAACCTTTTCCTTCTCCCAGGGCTGATCTGCAGGGCTGATGGGGGAAAAATATCACTTTTCTGCCTTAAGTGGTTTCTTTTCTTGTGCATGAGCAGAGGTTCCAAGTTTCCAAGCTGTTGTTGTCTATGCAGACAAGTGTATTTACGTGGGCAGTTAGTGATAGGACAAGGGGCAATGGTTTTAAACTGAAAGAGGAGAGATTTAGATTAGATGTTAGGAAGAAATTCTTTTCTTTAGGGTCATGGGGCCCTGACACCGGTTGCCCAGAGAAGCTGGGGATGTCCCATCTCTGGAAGTGTCCAAGGCCAGGCTGGATGAGGCTTGGAGCAATCTGGTCTAGTGGAAGGTGTCCCTGTCCCTATCAGGGGGCTGGAACTAGATGGTCTTTGAAGGTCCCTTCCAACCCAAACCATTCTGCGATTCTATGGCTTTCAAGAAATAATTTAACCAATTGACTGCTGCTCAGACCTTCTGCACTGGGATGTCTTTACCCCTGCCCTCTCCACTAGAAAGCCCCCAGACTAGGCTCATCTTCCCAAGGAAAAATTATGGTCCAAGAAAATTAATTTCTCTCAGAAAATCTCCTCTAGAAATTGCTTTAATCTTGCAGAAGATACTTGCAGCTCCATAAGGGAGAAGATCTGGGACTGAACTCCTCACTGAAAAGAGGGTTTGGCCTGTCAGCCAAGGGATGGCAGCTGGTTCTGACCCTTCTCCAGTGCACAGAGGTCTCATTAAAAGACCTGTGCTGGAGAGAGAAATGAATTGGCATAAGGCAGTTATCAGCTTATCAGGTTCCTTTAAACTCATTTCCTTCCAGCCCATAAGCAGAGAGAGGCTAAAACACTATTCAAGATATTATTTTGCAAAATTATTCTGAAATTCAGTAATGCTTATTTTTCTCCAGAGACAGCAATTTGGTCTAGTGGAAGGTGTCCCTGCCCATGATAGGGGGATTGGAATGAGATGACCTTTAAGGTCCCTTGCAACACAAACCTCTCTGATTCCATAAATAATAATTCCAGTAATGGTTTTTCTTACTGCAAAAGAAGCCTGTCTCTATCTCTGTTCGGATGGAACAGCTTTTATTGCTTTTGTTTATTTTTTACACATACATTTGGGTGTAGAGATAATCCTCAGACACAATCTGTCCAATTCTTCCTTGAATATTTCTTAATTTTTATCAATAGGTTTCTCACAAGATGCTGAATGTAAATCAGAATTCCCCGGGCCATTTTTTTTGTTATCTCCAAGAAATAAGAACCAGTCCCTTGATATGGAAATCCAGGTATCTTGTTAGAGATAAGGACAACTCTCAAAGAAACAATTTCCTTATTTATTTTAGGTGGAAAATAAGACTAACAGAAGACAAAAAAAGATAAAAATCTGACTGGATAGGACAGACATGGTTTGGGCTATAAAATGAGGATGCCAGTAAGTAATTTCAAGTCTTATTTATGGATTGCCCTAGTGAATCTTCAAGGTGTTTTTTGTCTCCACAGCCCTATTTCAGAGGTGTAGTGGGGGTTTTCAGGTTATTGCTGGAGAACTGTGCATCAGGCAAACTGAAGCTGTGTTCACATGTAGGTGAAACCACAGCCCGGGGCTGGTCCTGGAGCAGGTTCAGGGATTCAGCAATTCCAGCTGATGTGTTTTGGAAGGGGGACAGACTTTCGCAGGCAGGCCCTGGCTCTGTGCCCAGGATTGGGCTGGGTGGACGTCAGCAGTTTTGGTTCAGGGAGGAAGGTCGTGTGAAACTGCTCTGCCCACCCTCGCTGCCGTCTGCGGCCGAACCCAAGGACCTGGAGCCAAGGGCAGAGCCTCACCCGCGCTGTGCCCGGGGTCTACATCCTCCCCTGGGAGCCTGCTCTGTGCAGGGAGAGCTGCTGATGCCTGGGGGGTGTGAGCTCTTACCCCACAGAGCACGGGCAGACCTGTTTTAGGGGATATCCTTTGCTGGGCACTTCTTAGGGTGGTCCTGCACAGCCTTCACCTTCCCCAGGAAAACCTTTCCCCCTCCACTTTCACAACACTGGGTGGGTGGGTGCCTGCTGGTTTGATTTCCATTTTCACCTGTTTTCCAGTAGGTTTCACTGCTGGCCTAGCAGGCATAGCCTCCTTTTGCTCCTTTGCCAGGTGTTAGTGGTCATGGCTCAGAGTATTTAAGGGATGGAGAAAGGCACAGAAGCTGCAGGGTGGGTTTGATAAGTAGCATGTGGGGATGCCATGTCATGCCAGTTGAAATGGCTCTGATTGTGAGGCTTGTTGGACATGTTGAAGATAGGAAGTGTGTAGCCATCCATCATCCCTGGGTGTGTTCTGGTTAGCCAGCAGTGCAGGGCCCTGCCTTTTTCTGGGATGAAAGTGGGAAGCTGAAAAAAATACTGTCTCTCTTCCCCATTGTAGCTATTTTTCTGTTTTATTTACTCACTACCTCCAGTTTATTGTCCAGTAAGAGGGGGAGTGCTCTCCTTTTTGTCCTTTAACTAGACAGATTAACTTTATTTGCCAAATAAGCCTTTGCAATGAAAGCAGAAACCACCTTTGATACAGATTTCCAGACCCAAAAGCTGATCTATGATCCACTAAAAACCATGCAAATGTTTAGTTAATGTGATTATTCTTTTGGTCATGTAAGGGAAGATGTTTGGCATCTCTTGTTTGAAGATAAAGTGGGAGATACCCAGATCAACCCCTCTAAGTGTGAGGTTGATCTAGCTCTATAATTCAGGCATCTCCATCCCTTCCAGGTTGTTTTCCTGCTCCTGCAGTCAACAGAGCTTGGGCAAATCTCAGCATCAGGCTGGCAGGATGGAGATATCAAACCGTGGGAGCTGGACCTCAGGTCTTGGAGATCTGGGCTGTCCTCCCAGTATGGAGCAGTGGGGAGTCAGCTCAGGGGGCTGGTGGGTGATTGCACCCCACTGCTTGGCATCAGTGAGCCACTCACAGTCAGGAATTTCCCTTCTCCCTCTTCTCGCCGGTCCCCACCTCCTCCATAACAAAAATTGCCACATTTCAGCAGATTCATGTGGATGAGTGCTAGAGTTGTGGGGTCATCTCTGAAGATTTCAGTTTTATAGATGGCTTTTTTGGTTTTTTTGGCTCAGATCTCTGGGCTCTGTCCCCTCCTCAAGCTTAACTGCTTTTCTTCTTTTCATTGGAGGTGTAGCTTATATCATAAGTGTCTGGGCCATGAGAGATGCACAGGCAGGCAGAAAAGCTGCCAGCCATAAACCCCTGAGCTCCAGCTCCTGCCCCTCTGAGCTCCCAGCAGTCTCTTTCCTTGCCACCATTTCCCTCTGTATATGATAGAGATAAGATTTTTTTTTTCTTCCTGGTAATTTTTTACCTGTCATTGAAGTGGATTTTGGCATCACTCCAGCCATGGAACTGATAGTTTTTCACTTGTGTTATATGACAAAATGATTTCCAGAGGGAGGGGTTAATTCACATGCCAGTACATTGGAAAAACTTTTTCCTGTCAGGAACTGTTTTTTCCCAGGACAGAGAAATTCAACAATATCAGACCTCTGATTTCAAGGTTTTGTTTTGTTTCGTTTGTTTTTTTTTCTTGTTAGTGGTGTTTTTTTTTGTTTTGTTTTGTTTTGTTTTTTGGTTTTTTCATGTCCATCGTCCAGCATCAAGTTCACCTTAACCTCCAGCATAGCCTGGCAATGACCTGGTTTTCATGTCAGTGATCAGTGATGCCCATTTGATGCTGACTGTGCAAATCACATGCTCTTCTTTTCTGAGATAAAAGAGAAATATGGTTTTTATGCTCTGACTTCTCCCCCACTGTGCTGGGAGGCCATGCTGGGTATCCTGAACTGCTCTGTGAAGCAAGGAACTGAGAGCAATTACTTTGGCCATATGCTGGAGGCCTGCTCACCTTTCTGAATCCCAGGAATAGTTCCCAAACCCTTCTCCTCGAGGGTCCTGACTCTCCGTCACTTGCTCTGCAGTTATTTCTGTCGTACCAGAGCTCTGAATGCTGCCCAGGATCAGAAGAATGGTGGTTTAATCATGTTTTTTGCTGGTGAAAATACAGTAGAGGATTTAATTTTTAAATGAAGGTACACTGGTTTCTTAGGTAGTGATTCTGCTTAAATGCTGGAGGCAGGATTGAAGAGGAAATGGCATATTGACTGACAAACCAGATTATTGCCATTTCTTCCTGTGCTTTGTTAAATAATACCTTCAGTTTGCACTGTAAGAACCAAATCAGCCTCATCCTCAATCAGTTCAGTTCCTCAAAACCTTCTCCAAATTATCTTTCCACAGTTCTTTAACAATGTGAGTAGTGTTTAATTTAGGCTTTAAAATATTTTTTGCAGCCCAGTTGCTCCAAACTGTACACGAGATCACAGCACAGAAGTTAAAACCACTTCTTAGTCCTACTTACTTCTTCATGCACCTTAGGATTTATTTAGCTTTCACAGAGGCTCTGCCTTCCCAGACACAGGAATTCCCTGTTACAGGAATGGCTCAAGTCCCTGTGTCCTTGTCCTCCTTGTAGGAGTAAGTAGAATTATGTTTAATAGTTCTTTTAGCATTCAAGAGTTTTGAAAATGTGTTTTAGGCAGCTGTCACAGACACAGGGAGGTGGGGCCAGACAGGTGCTAAGTCAGGTAAAAACACAGCACTGATGGTAGGAAATAGGAAGGAAATGACTGAGGAGGTGAGTGAGGCTGGGAAATGGTATTTTAAATTATCTCGAAACCTTTGTACCACACCTCTTCCTTGTCACTGTGGGGCAGGGGATGGATGTAAAAGGAAGGACATAAAAGACACTTTCAAAACTTGCATTTGACACTCAAATTGCTTTAGTGTGAAAAATAGAGAATCCATGGATGAAGGTTCCACCTCACTTAGGAGAGGAGACAGAAGCTGTCTGAAATACTGCAACAATGAAGGAAGGTCTTTATTCTGCAAAACTGAAGTAAAATCTGACATCACTGTTTCTGCTAACTCTAGCACAGTGATGCAAGTCAATCTTCAAATAAATAAATAATTTCCTACTTTAACCTTGTCAAGTGATCAAGCTAGATCATATTTTATGCCATATTTAAAGTTCTGGGAATCCTTTGAGCAGGGCTCTGGTGCCTTATTGGCTCTCTGCTAAGTGAGAGAGATGCCACATCGCTTTGTGGTGTGCAAAGAGTGCCAACACTGGTGTCCACACAAGCTCTGTAGCAGGGCTTGGTGTGTCATGTCAGAGCAAGAAATGTCTTTGGATAACTTGCAATAGTTGAGCAAACTCCATTTATTCCTAGGAGAGTCTCATGTCTGTCAGTAGTTTGCAGGTTTATAGATGTCACTCTTTCAGATGTTCAGGATGAGGCATCATCTACACCACAGCACATTCCACAAAGCACTGAGTTGATCTTGGTCCTTGTAGGTCCCTTCCAACACAGGCTTCCCTGGCAGTGCTCAAGTCCAGTTTGGATGGGGCATTGAGCAACCTGGGCTAGTGAAATGTGTCTTCTCCAGGAGCACAGATCCTCTGTCCACTCCATGTTAGTGTGGAGCTACATTGAGTCTGTGAGACACCTCAAAGGGCTCCCACTTCTGTCCTGTTAAAGCCAGTGCTGCCTGTTCAATTATGCACCTAGAACATTATTCAGAACATGTGGCGCCCTTCAAAACACAATATTAGAGCCCTGCTTTATCATTTAATGAAGATTCATTTTTGGAGGGTTATGCAAATTCTATTTAAATTTGAAATTATATCCACTTTTCATGCCTGAGGATTCATAATAAGAACAATGACAGCTCCCAGGCACAAAGAAAGGAGTGAATTTCTCATCATGAAATTACCACTGAGGTTATTATTGACTAGCTTTTGTATTTTTCCTATCATTAATGTGGTTCTGCTTCTCTGGATGGCTTACTGGCAAGGAGCAGAGTGAGCATCCCATGCAGTAAACACAGGCAAGAAGCAATATAAATGTAAAATTAGTTAAGTGCTGTGCTGCTATTTAATGCACTCTTGCAAGCTTAAAATGGCAGGTAGGAATTCTGCTTAGAGAAAAGAAAGAAAAACTGACCCAAACGGATGGGGTTTTTTACCAGCATTATACCTCATGACATAATTTACATTGACACTGGGTATGATTTCTTTTTGGAAGCATTTTACATTGAGTTTTTTTTGCTAGTACAAATTACAGCACAAAGGTGGGATTTGTTTGCCAAATGAAGATGCCCAGTGCTATCTGACATGCCTGGCAGCATCCAAAAATCTCTATGGGCAAGACAGAAATAGCCCAGAACTTATGAGTGACCAACCTCTTCCCAGATCAATAGCTCAGAGGCATCTGTGTTAAAGTGAATCTTTCTCCAGCTGCCACTGCTCACCATGGAAAGGACTTGATTTTCTGGACTTCTAGGGTGATTTCACACAGCCCATGATACCCAAACTGCCTGGGAGTGGCAGAGAGACACTGACAGGGATCTCTGTTCTAAGCGTCTGAGTGCTGCCCGTGGTCTGCCTTGATTTTAATAGGAGATCAAACACTATCACACAGCCAACAACTACATGTGGATATCCTAAATCTGACTTCTGCCTGGGATGTCAGCCTGGGGAGGGTCTGAATTTTCTTCTTTCCAGCCTGGATTTGATAGGTCCTCATCCAAAACCATGTACAGTCATCAAATGTCTGTTCATGTGGCTGATTCAGCACATGTCCAACCCCAAACACCATTTGCATCACTTACATGAATGCTGGAATGCAAATTACATGGGCTGAGGAGGATGTGAGGATAAAGTGCAGCCTGTGGGGAGGTACCTGAGCTTGGATTTCTGGAATCATGATGTGTCTGCTTTGTCTGGGCTACAGTCAGGCTGACGATCACTGATGCAGACTTGGCCGGATCATGCTGTCATGGATGGAGTGATGCACTTCATAAGCAGGCTTAAACCTCACCCAGTTCCATTATTGGGTCAATCTGCAGCAGAACTGGAGTTTGTAACTGGGACTGGATGGGAGGCTTCAGGGAGAATTTTTTTTCATGAAACAAGCAGGTGAACTTCCAGGCTTTAGCTACCCCTTAGTTTAATTATTACGTGATAACAGTAGTTAAAAGGCATTGCTATTAAGGGAAGTGTCGTTAATCATTTTGATAAGAATGAGAAAAGCATATTTATCTCAGTGGCAATGAGATGTAAATTAGAGGAATTCTCCTCTTTCACCCCACTCACAGACACTTGAGTGTTTTCCCCTAATTACTTGCAAATAGCAGCTTATTCAATTAAGCAGCAGAGCAGAACATAACCCCCTTCTCCTCTTCTTAGGCTCTCTCTCGGTTCTTTCTGTGTGGTACCAGAGATAAGTGAAGACCTTTCTCCTTACAGCAGCCTTCTGGGTTAGCAGCATTAGCTTCATTTTATAGAGGCAGATCTGAAGGACACAGAGAGATCAAGCAACATTCTCAGAGCCGTAGAGGGAGTGGGAGGTGTCAGGAAGACCTGAACCTGCTCCTCAGAGGGCTGACACTGCTTGTCAAATCAACAGCAGGATTTTTGCTTCTTTTATGATCTGCAAAGTGATGATAACAGGCTTCTCTGCATGGACGATTGGAAATTCCAGGAAGTGGCAGTGGTAGAAGCAGAGTTTTCCCCTGCTTTTTCTTGATTGAAAGGAAAATCAATGTCAGTGGTATAGGCTATAGAATGATGTTGTGCTAAGCTGTTCCACTGTTGTCCTACCCACTTAGTACATCTGTCAGGGGCAGAGTTTCACTGCTCACTGAGCATGCAGCAGCCAGGAATGCACTGCAGATGACAGCAGCCTGCTTGTCTAACCCTGTCTGACTAAACCTGAAAAAATCCATGTTGTGGTTTCTTTGATGTACCAGTGCTTTGTGAACCCCTGAGCTACTTGCTGTGTGTCCTGGGGTTGAAAGAAGTTCACACCCTGGCACAGAGCACTCTGCCCTTTGCTGTGGCAAAGTGGGTGTCTCAGTCACCTATTGGGTGACACCTAGTGGGTGTCGCCTCACCTATTCCTGAAAGAAGGAATTGGAAGGAGACTCCAGACATTGGGTGCACACTGTTATTCCAGGGTAGAAACCTCCCTGCAGCGTGTCAGGCTCTCTGTACTGCTGAGAGTTGAAAAATGTGGATATTTCACACATACCTGGAGTTGGAAGTACTCCAAGAGTGGCCCACAGGCAGGACAGGACACAGCCCCAAGGCTGCCAGAGTTCAAGGAGCATATGGAAAACACCCTCAGGCTCATGGTGGGCTTATTTGGGTTGTCCTGTGTGGGGCCAGGAGTTGGACTTGATGATTCTTGTGGGTCTCTTCCAACTCAGGATATTCTATGATTTGATTACATCAGGGGCTTGGGCCAACATCAGTTGTCTGGGCTACAAAAGAGAGTCCCAGCAGCCACCTGGAGAGTTTGGGTTGTCCATCCTCTGCTGACCTCCTACAGCGTCCGAGGGGTCAGATACCCTGGGAGGTCCTGGCAGCTCAGCACTGCTGCAGGGCCAAGGATGTACATGAGAGCCTTTTCTGGGCTGTGTGGGAACCAGCTGAAGCCTGGCAGCTGCGAGCTGGCCATGCCTGTCCTAACGATGCCTGTGCAGAGCTATTGTCTGCCAGGGCACACACCATCAAATCCCTTTTTCTATTTGCGGCTCTCTGGGTTCATGCCATGTGTTTGAAAGTCATTTTCCCAGAGTAGGCTGACAAATATGAAAAGCCAAATGCCCTTCTGCTTGCAGAATGGGAGGAAAAGCCTAAATTCTTCCTTGCCTCTTCCTCGATATTCAGTGCAAGAACAGATGTGGATGGAGTGTATAATTCCATAGGAATGCAGCTGTAATTTCATGTGAACTAATACCCAGTTGTTAAACCAGCTACTAGAGAGGAGAAAGACTCCTTCAAGCTGGTTTTGGCAGACACCTGGCCCCTCTGTTTTCACTTGTTTTCCTGCTACCAAGTTCCCTCACCACTTCTGTGTGTGCAACACAGATGAAAAGAGCATCGAGCATTTCTTGGCATGATCTGGGTGAATGGATATAGAGGAGCTATGGTAAGGCAGGATGTTCTTGGAGCTGAAGTTTTTCTTGGATATGAGCCCAGGATTTTTTGGATTGGGGGCCAGTTTTACGGAAAGGTTCATGAACTCTCGAGGACTGCGCCCAGATTTCCTCTGTCAAAGCTCCACACAGCTCTACTGGGACAGACTGGAGAATACTATAGCTGTAAACATTCCACGAGAAATATTGGCCCTGCAGAGTTCAGCTTTGTTGTGTTTGGCCATAATTTCTGCAGGTGAGATAGGAGGTCAGCACCCTGGGGAAAGGGGCTGCAGTGCCGAGTTTTAACTGGGAACTGGGTGTTTTACAGTGGGACGCTGTACATGGAGAAATTAGAAAGTCTGGGGTTTACATCCCGTTATCTTCTGTGTTTCCTCAGCCATTTGCTGCCATTCTTTCATCCCTTTCCCTATTCCCCTCATTTGTTATGCCCACAACTCCCCCATGGTGATCAAGAATTGTCTCCTCCAGAACAGACCTTTTGCTTTTACACTCAATTGAGCTCTGTGCCCTGGAGATGCAAAGCCAGGGGTGACCCTGTTGGAACACACTGTAAGGCAAAGAGAGCCAAACCTGGTGAAATATTACCTACTGCTCACTGAGCAAGAGTTTTATAGTAGAAAACTACCCATGAGAACCTGGGGGTTGTTTTGGAGAGGACTAACTGGTTTATTGCAAAATAGCCTGGGATTTAACTGATGTTTACGTCAGAGTATAATCAGGAATTAGGACCCTGGAGGTGACAGGGAAGCTAAGTTGTATGATGGCAGGGACATTACCAGTGACCCCTGTCCAAAAGTCTCTGCTTAGCCATCTTCACAGTCATAAGGCTACTCCAGGACTGACTGAAAAAGATAAAGGGCAACACTATACACAGCAAATCTCCTTTCTTCCCTTCTCTTTTATTATCCTCCCCATTATGTTGTCTTCCCCACATTTCCAGTTCTAGTTCCCAGTGCACAGCTACATTTCCTGCCACCCACCAGGTTTAACCTGAAAGCTGACATAGAATCACAGAATCACTTAGGTTGGTAAAGACCTCCAAGATCATCGAGTCCAATCTTTGTCCCATCACCAACTTGTCAGCTAAACCACAGCACTGAGTGCCACGTCCAGTCATTTCTTGAGCGCCTCCAGGGATCATGACTCCATCACCACTCTGAGTAACCCTTTCCAATGCTTAACTGCCCTTTTTGTGAAGAAATTCTTCCTGATGTGTAACCTGAAGCCCCCCTGGCACAGCTTGAGGCTGTGTCCTCTCATCCTGTTGCTGCTTGCCTTTGAGATCCTCGTGGAGGTGTCCCTGGTGGGCAGAGACAGAGGAATTACAGAAGGACCAGGTAATTGTTTTTGGCAGTAGCCCACAGCACACACCTTGAGATGCTACAGGTGGTCCTGGTGCCATGGGACAATGTGCCAGGGGGGAAGAGCTGTTCCTCCTGACCTCTATTAGCTGGAGGTAGCCACATGCCCTGAAGCACGCATGTTTCTCAGCCTTGACAAAGCTCTGGAGATTCTGCTTTAAATCATAAATAAGAGAAGTCAGGATTTTCATGTTTCTCATGTAGAATGAGTTTCCAAAAGGCCTGAGGTGCTGAGGTCTATTGGCAGATCTGTAGCGTGTTCAATCACAGGTGAATCAGAAATGGATGTGGTTGTACAAGCTCTGTGAGGTCTGGACATCAAAGCCAGAAGTCTTGTACCAATCACACTTGTACTACTTCTCTGGGTATATTTATTCTTGGATTTAAAAAGTATTTTTCCCCTACGCTGTTAATTGACAAATGGGGGAAATGAAGTTACAACATTCTGGGGAATAACAACCTCACTGCTTGATTTCCATCATATGTATTGTACTTCATAATTTAGGCACATGCTGAAGTTCCTTGCCAAATTATAGCTTTTCTGAGCAAAGAAAGTGCAGTTTCCTGCACTTTTGCTGTAATGTGCTTCCTTGCTGGTAATACTGCTTTGACAAATGCACCTTTCTGCTTACACTGATTTGATTGATTTTACACTCAAGTTCTAACTGTGTTGGAAGAAATTGCTTATAATTTTGATAAACTTATCAAGGAATTTTCTTCCAACAGAGTCACAGTTTTAGGCAACTCCAGGTGATCTGTTGTCCTATGTTCCCTGGACCCCCACCTTACTGAAGGGCAGCAGAATTTGAATAATTATACTGTGTGTGGATGTACTTGCTGTGGAGTTGGCAGTAAATATTACTCTTCTACCTCATCTTTCTTTTTCTTCTTGGGAATAAAGAGATTTTTCTTAAGTACATTATACCTTTCCCATGTTAACTTTGTGTTAATCATGTAAGCCATTATATTTTGAACACATGACTCAATGCCTTGCTAGGCTTGTGTCTACATGAAAGAGCCACTTATCAAAAAACGTGCCTTTGGGAGAGAGAGCTTTTTCACTGAAATGAAGATTATTCAATTGTTTGACAGATCCCATTGAGATCATCTACTGAACTCAATCAAGGACCTTCATAACGATGTGAAATGGTAATAATAAGGCAAGGTTCTGTTTTCCTGATTCAGCCAAGGGGATATAATTAAGTGAATATCAAAACTAATTTTAAAAGTTCTGTCTAATAATGTGGTCTATTTTCCTTTTAAAGGCTCAGTGGATTACATTCTCTTATGGCTCGGCATTTCAGTGTAAATGTTAGTATCTGAATTTAAAACAAAACAGGTGGGGTTTTATCCACTTTTCTCAGGCACTTATGCACTTTCTGCCTGATGCCAGGTTTTATGGGTTTTGGATTGTTTTTTGTTTTTGTGGGTTTTTTTTTTGTTTGTTTGTGTTTTTGTTTGTTTGTTTGTTTGTTTTTTGTTTTGTTTTTTGTTTTTTTTTTCCCCCCAGGGAGTTACTTAGCACTAGAAAGTCCATATATCTGCGACATCATCACAAGGGACTGCATTCTTAGTAAAGATCTGGGGTAATTTGGTGACAGGCTGTGCAATATCCATTCCACGATACTGGCTGCTCCAGCTCACCTGCAGCACTTCCCTGAGCACTGAGCATGTGGGTAACATATCCCCCAGCCCTGTCTTGGATATATCCCTCTTCCTGCTTTATATTCCTCCACTCATGCTTGTACAGAGTTTTAAGGCAACTCTTATCGGGTGCTTGTTTTCATCCTCTATTGGCTGATGTCATTCTTTCTTGCTCAATAAACCCTTCTTTCAAAAGCCAATAAATATTGCATTAGTTGACTTGTCAAGGTCACCTTCTTTCAGCTTTTCTTCCCAGTGACTTTTTTTATTGTATCATTCATGCTCATGTCTGTGTTTGTGCAGCATCTGTAGCACCACTCTGGCCTTAGTCTCTCCTCTCTGCTTATGTGGAACGAGGATCAGCTGGTGGCTGTGTCAGCTGGGAATTATATCCAGAGAATCCTAGAATGGTTTGGGTTGGAAGGAACTTTCAATATCATCTTTTTCCAGCCCTCCTCCATGGACAGGGACACCTTCCACTATCCCAGGTTGTTCCAAGCTCCATCCAACATGGCCTTGAACACTTCCAGGGATGGGGCAGCCACAGCTTCTCTGGGCAACCTGTGCCAGGGCCTCCCCACCCTCACAGGGAAGAATTTATTCCCAGTATCTAATCTAACCCTACTCTCCTTGAGCTTAAGGCCATCACCACAGGATGGGGTAGTAAAAAGTCCCTCTCTAGCCTTCTTGTAATTAAATTCTTCTTGTAATTAAATTCTATCTTTTGCTGTCCCCATTAAGTTTCTTGGCATTTTTACCATGGCTTCATAGAAAAAACAGGTTATGACAAATACAAGGAAGTTTTGAGTGTAAAACACATGTTGCAATGCATGAATTTTTGCCAACCTCTTTTCAGGTGGAGAAAAGAGTTTGATGTCTAAAGCAAGCCAAGGGTTCAATGTGTACAACTGTCAATTGAGTGCAGTGAAGGAAGAGAAGAGGGGTGGTGGATGCCCCATCCCTGGAAACTTTCAGATTTAGGTTGGACAGGGCTCTGAGCAACTGGATCTGGTTGAAGGTGTCCCTGATCATGGCAGGAGGGTTGGACTTGGTGACCTTTAAAGGTGTCTTCTAACCCAAACTGTTCTATGATTCAGTGATTTATGGCTTGGCTGGCTGCATTACTGTGGGATGTCCTGGCACCCCATCACCAGGAGAGAGTTAGAGGACACCACTTGCCTTCCCTTCAGGAATAAAATGAGTGAACCCACTAAAATAAGCCCAAATCTGCTCTTAGTTCTGATAGTTTTTAGTGGGAGAAGGCAGCTCCATTCCTGGTGCTTGGCTGGCAGTGCAACAGTTCATACCCTTAGTGCTGGGCTTCTATTTCAGCCCCAAGAAGGTTTTTGTTCTGCTGCACACCAAGGTCATTAATCAATGAATCAGTAAAACCACCATGAAATCACTCCAGTGATGCCTGAAATGGAGAATTTTTGTTGGCAATAACATAGCTGAGACTGGAACATAGGCAGCAAGGTGCTTCCCAGGGACAGGGTTTGCATGAAGGGGGTGGCAGCACTGGCCTTTGCTGTGTTAGGTGGTCACAGTCACCGACCTTTGCTGCTGCTGCTGTTGCTGAGGGAGTGGAGAACACTCAGGGGCCAGCTGGGATCTCCAAAGTGCGAGCTCAGAGACTTCACTACAGCAGCGTCTGCAACACTGCAATGACTTCCCTGTCCTCCACCACACCCTGAGCTCCTACGAGTTAAAGAAGAAGGGGATAATGCCCCCTTTAGTGCTTGGGTCAAGTTGTAGAAGCGTTTGATTCCTGCTTCTTTTGTGGAGCAATTGCCTCACAGCCGTTGTTTTTTTATTTTATTTCTTTTTTTCCCGGAACAGATACTCTGGAAGTTTTAATCCTGGTCTCCACTATTACCCTGTACCTTCTTGCTGCCTCTACCAATTTGATCTCATCAGGAATGCTCTGCTCTGGCAAGACTTGTCCTACGTAACCTAAAATTTCCAGGTGGGCTCTTCAGTCCCCGATTCGGGAGGTTTGAGAGGTTTCCTGGCTGAGCAGGAGAGGGCAGCAAAACATAGAGATTGAGAGAGAGAGGGACGGAGATCCCCTCGCCGAGCGTGCAGGAGTTCATTTCACAGTTTTAGGAAGGGTGCCCTGGTGTGGAGTGGGATTTAGGGTTTTCCAGTGCTGCCCATGGGGATGTTTCTGCAGCCCGTACAAGAGTGTTGGGGTGGGCATTTTGCCGTAGTTCACACTCAGAGCAGTCCTGCAGAGAACACCAGGCTGAACAGGGAGAATTCTTGTTCCTTGGATGGTCAGAGAGATGGAAGACTTGATGACCTGCAGAGAATGATGTGTAAGAGCCAACTGCCTCAGAGAACAGCAATATTTTCAGTGAGAACTGTGAATGTGGGGCTTTGGTGGAGGAATTACCTCTCTTTTTTCTTGTCCCATGATGTGCAGCCAAAAGCTTCCAAACCACAGATAAGGGTGAAATTTCAACAACAACAAAAAAAGGATCGAGATCTTGGCAACGATCGGAACAAACACAGTCCATATAACAATTGGTGTGGAACAAATAAGGAGTGTTGAGGAATGCAGTTACTGTGGCAACCTGGTAATAATAGATAACAGCATTACAGAGGTGAAAATAGAAGTGAGAACAAGGAAAGCATTGAGAAATATGAATATGTGAGTCAAAATCTGGAGCAATAAAAACACTGTCAGAGAATTAAACCTGAAGCAATGCAACAGCATTGTTATGCTGCTGGTATTTAATTTAGCAGAAGTATGGCCAGAGACAACTGTCCCTGAATAAAACATCAGTTTTCATGCACGGTGAATATGGAGAGTATTAAGAGGTAAGCGAGGGAAATGGTTATAAATCTGAAAGCATGGGAAAGATCAAATCCCATGCTTTCAGATGTGAAGTCACATCCCAGAGCATTAGGAAGCACCAGCTGGGCTACAAAGAATAGGAAAGGGATTTATTGCATTGGGACAGTGGTAGGAATTAACAAGGGGTTCCCAGGGCTGTGTGGGGATATAGAATGGGACACAGTGTTATACACAGACCTGGGTTTGAATTTAGTATTTTAGTTATTATACTTCCAGGTGGACACAAATCTTCAGCAAAGATCCTACTCCCACCTCACTGACTACACAGATCTTCCCCAGCTCTGATTCCTGGGATTTGTTTGGATCAAAAGCTGACACAAGATGACACTCTGGGGGTAAGGCTGGTGGAGATACTCTGCCACCATCCATTAACCTCCCAAGGATGCTGTTCAGAACCAACTCTCTGGAAATATTCCTAGATTTTCTGCACACCCTCACTAGGATTAATGTGAAACTTAACCTGATTGCTGCCATGGTTTTCCACTGCCTTGAATCAGGAGTCAAAAACTGCCCTTTTGTGCACACTGTAGAGAATTACAGAATCATAGAGTAGTTTGGGTTGGAAGGGACCTAAAAGAGCATCCTTCCATGGGCAAGGACACCTCCAAGTAGACCATTGTACCTGAAATAGCACCTTATTTCCACAGCAAGGAGGCCAAATAACTACTCCGATGCAAGGGCAAGGTTGTACAATGAGGGCCTGTAAATCAGGAGGAAAAAGGACAGCCATGGCCAGGCAGTGGGAAATTAATTGTCCTGGCAGGTGAATGTGATTTGACACTGTTAGTTAGCACATTACTTTTGATGGTAAATAAATGTCCCCATCTGTAGGAAAAGGTGCCATTTTGAAAATTGCTTTTGCAGCAAAATGGAGCTTTAGTGAAATGAGAAAAGAAAAAAACATCAAAAACATCAGTGATTGTACAAACATTATGCTGTGAAGTAATCAATACTACTCAGAGAAAAGATGAAATATACTCATTTTCTTTCATCTCAGCATATTTTCAGATGGCCAAAGGAACTGTTACTATAACAGGCAAATACATAAACACAGTATTGGAAGGATCGTAATATAAAATTAGGGTGAAATAAAACAGAGTAAGAAAGTCAAAACAAACTCTCTCTGCTTTACTATAACAAAACATTTCAACACCAGAGTGAAATGAAGAAGTCAAAACAATCCAAATTTCCCATCAGATATTTTACCAAAATCAAAATATTTCAACACAATGTCTGCGTTTCCATGAAATGTTTACAGGTGGAAAATTGTTGTGTAACAAATGCTTCCAACTTACTGTAAAGCTGTCACACCTGAAGAGTGGCATCTTTGTGGCCAACAGAGTTGGACAGTTTTTTTGGTTTTTTTTTTTTTTTTAGTTTGGGAATCTCCATCACAAGAATTCACTCAAAGAAGAAGCACGTTCAGTAAAGCAGGGAGTTTCTGCTGTGGTTGGTGTTGTTTTCCTGACATGCTCATTGGAAATTCAGCAAACATTCTCTTCTGCTCCATGGGCAAGCAGGGAGGGAAGGATTGCCATTGCAGCACCAGTAACATGGAAGTGCTATGGTTATCAGTAACAATCTATGTTTCAATACTGCTCAGAGGTCTCAAATAAGTGGCTCGTTATGTTAAATGATATGTAAATACATGGGCACGGAGTGTTTTTTAAAGTAGCCTTTATCTACACCAACAAGAGGAAATAAGGGAGAGCAAGAGGATTTTTATGGCTCTGAATTTATAGAAGGGGAAAAAATTTAGATTAGCTATGATTATGAATAAAACTGGCTGAAAAAGACAGTTGAATTTTGGCTCTTTGAGGCCAAGGTGATCAGCTGTCTCATGAGAGTTTGATGTTTTGTAGAGGGTTTTAAGGTTATTACCTTAGGATTGCCTGTCTGCCCCATCCTTACTACTGAAAGCTACTTGAAATCAAGCTCTTCACTGGGACGTGTTATTCATATGAAATTCCCACTGAAATGGTTAGATAGTGTCTCAGGAGTCAATTTCTGGGATGCCATCCTTCTGGATATCTCTAAGATGGAATTGCAGGAGTCTGCTTACTTTTATGGAATAACAATAGAAAAATTGTTAATACAACAAACAAAGTGTTCAAGGAGTATTTTTAACCCTAACACAAAATTATTGAGAACTACTTGTGGGCATTCTCCTCCATCTGTAGCCAAATGAGCCCAAACAAGCCTGGACTATTTGAAATTTCTGTCCCATCAGTTAAATTCTTGCAAGTCCAGCCTGTGGCACAGTCAGAATTTCTCCATATTTTGTGTGTGTAGCACAAAATACTTAAAGAAAAATCTAAATCCAGAAAACAAAATCAACCACTCTCACAATCCCCATTTGTTCGGGTCACGTGGTGACGCTGCACACATTGAGAGGTTCAATTTACACAATGAATTTTGGGGCAAGGTTTGTGTCCTGGGAGCTTCCATATCAAATCCTTTATTACATTCCTGTCTCTTATCCCTTTCTTCTTCCCACATGGTATTCAGACTACCTAAAATAAAGCCCTTTGGAGGTAGGGGAATTTCACGCACCAGTGTCTCCTCACTGCACAGTTTCTGGGTTGTTGTACTATTATGGTTTTTTGCTCTGGGAAATGTGAGCTAATTTTCCTAGGAAAACCAGATAAATCCAAGCTGCTGTGTTTCTGGAGGCTACTGATAGTTTTCCCTGATGATCTTCTGTTCTCCATGTCCCAGCATGTCTGGGTTTTATGTGACACAGGGACTTGATCTGGAAAGGAGAACTGAGCCTCTTGTAAAATGAAGGTAGGATAAATTCATGTTAAAAGCCAGTTCACTCTGTGGCAAGGACAAACCAGCCCTGCTGCTCCAAAAAGCCATTAGATGAACAGGCCAAATGTTTCAGGGTGGACAGAGGGGAAATTCAGCAACTGATATTCATCAGAACAGCATTTCCTGCAAAAATTGATCTCTCTGCAGCTGTCCTTCCATTTAGAGGGAAATTCTTCCAGCATCTTCAAGGAGCAAGAAGTAGGAGCAGTTACTTCATAGTTAATTATTTTCTACATTCATATTTGGAATGTTTTTTGTCTTGACAAAAATAACATCACCACCAGCCAATTCCCCTCTACCCCCCTGATCCCCCAACAGCAAAAAAGTGCAAACTGAAATGGCTGATTCTTGACTCTTTTTCTGCCCTCTTTAGGTTACATAAATCTCAGGTTTAAAGCTCGAGGCAAGCAGAGCCCCAGAGATGCAGGAGACAGGTAGAGGTGAGTGGCTGTTGGAAATGGGGTCTGCATGGAGGCTGCACAGATCCATCCTCCCTTTGGCAAGCCCCATTCTGCTTCTGAAGGCTGCAGACCTGCCTCCAGCTGAAGGAATTTGCTCTGGCTGCATTCACTGGATTACTGAGCCCACCAAACCCCTTCATTTCCAGTTTTGGGAAACATGGCAGGACTCATAATCGCATCCCCTCTGTAGTCCTTCACGATGCTGGGCAGTTGTTTATTAGTTTTGATGGTGTCTCAAAGTCCTTTCTATGCCATTTATTGCATTAAAAATGGCTCACGGCTTCTTAGCAAGAGGCAGAACTGACCAGGGTCAGGAGCTGAGCTGCTCCTACTATGAGAGAAGAGGAGCAAGAAGATCTTGCATTGTGCAGCAGGATGGAGGTTTGGGATGGAAAGCTCTGAGAGATGGATTGCTACATCACCACAGCAGCAAAGTATTTGTATTTATCCTGAAAAACTGCCCAAGATCGGAGCCCTCTCTCAGCTGTAGCAGATACCCTTTTTTCCACAGCAAAAGAGGCAGCAGAGTTGTGGCAATGTCACAGGAGGTGTGTGAGGACAAAGATCCTTGTTTGGTGTGGTGAAGGAGAGGGGACACCTCTGTGTGTCCAGAAAAGGGCAACAGAGCCGGGGAAGGGTCTGGAGCCCATCTGGTGATGAGTGGCTGAGAGAGCTGAGGAGGCTCAGCCTGGAGAAAAGGAGGCTCAGGGGGGGCATTATTGATCTCTACAACTCCCTGACAGAAGGGGGCAGCCAGGTGGGGGTCAAATTCTTCTCCCAGGTGACAGAATGAGAGGAAATGTCCTCAAATTGTACCAGAGGAGATTTAGATTGGATATTAGGAACAATGTTTTCACTGAAAGGGTGGTCAGTCAATTGAGCAGACTGCCCAGGGAGATGGTGGAATCACTACAGGATGTGTCACTTGGGGACATGGTTTAGTGGTGGACCTGGCAGTGCTGGGTAAACACTTGGACTCAATGATCTCTGAGGGCTTTTTGAACCTTAATGGTTTTATGATTCTATAAGAAAAGCAGGGGCTTGGAACACAGAGGAGGATAAAATTTCTGCAGACCCTATTCCTCCTCTTTCCTTTGATAAGTTCTCAAAAGCCGTGTTTTTTTCCAGAAAAGGAAATCAAGTCATTCACATCTTCCAAAATCACAGTTTAAAAAAGTCAAAACTTTTGATCTGTGAAGGGGTGATGGATTCTTACAGGAAAAAGGAATTAAACTCTGGCAGGTTAGGTTGTTCATCCTTGATCCATGATGAAGGTAAATGTTCTTGAACTGTTCATAGCTGAGGTTTCTGGAACCCAAAATGCAGGATGTAGGTAAATTAGTTGTCTTCCTTTTATTTTTGCAGAAGCAAGAAAATCTCTTGCTAAAGACCCAGCAAAATCCAGCTTCAGTTCTGATGATTTTTCTCTAATAAATGAGCACTGATATTTTGGTTTTTTCTGGGCTTGGGGAACCATGCAGAAAGCAAAGTTAATTTAACTACTGGGACAAAATAACAAGTTTATTCCTTAACAAACAAAACAAAATATTCAAGCTTATGGCTAGTAGCAATGGTTCAAGAGGGCTTGAGTCCTGGTATCGTCTCTGGAGACAAAATTTTTCAGAAGAAACAAAAAATAGAAACGGGCAGGAATTTCCTCTCTTACAGAGAAACAGCACTCAATCAGTTTTAGTAGATAAAATGTTTTCTTAACTCCTATGGCATTTCACAATTGATGAACGTTTCCAAAATAGAGATAGTTAAAATATTATCTCTTTCCCACAAGTCTTTTTGGCTTATATTCTGACTTTGTTACTGTTGTGACCCAAGCTGTTTAAATTTATAATCTTGCCTCTCCACCATCTATGCTGAGATGACTAATTAATGTGGCTGCCATGTGTAATTGCAGTAATAGATATCTCGCACCCTCACATTGTGTTTTGATGTATTTTGCTATCATTTTGAACCAGGGATTCAAAAGAAGACAAATATTGTTGTGCCAGTCAGTATTTTCACTCATCTAAAGAACAGAAATAAACAATCTCAGGGTCTCTTAGCTCTGTTAATTAAAACCATAGGAATGACTCCGGATGCTTTTCTACCAGGTCACCTCTGCAAAACTGTCTGTGATTATTGAAGACCAGATGATGGCCCTACAATTAGGAAAGTGGTCAGAAAAGGGGTGACCAGAAATTTGCTCCATTTCCCCCTTAATTTGTCTTCAAGAAAATGGACACAAACCCAGGGCTTTCTCCCATTATTTCTCAGAAGAAATAACTCTAAAGTTATTGCACAGAGGAATGTTACAAAATGCTTTTTGATGTTAAAAAAATCAGGTACCAATGCCTAGAGAACCTATTTTCCTTGAAGAACCTGTTTTCAACTCTGTCAAGCACAGCTTTCCCCAAATCCATGGGATCTGCATTCACCAGAGCCAGGAATCTTCATCAGCATCAGATTCTGTGAAAAAACCCTCTGTCACAAAGACTTCAGCTTACATTCTCACCCAAAGACCTTGTGCCTTGCCCACCTTATTTCATATATTATACTTCAGATTATTTAAAATTCTTTTGGAAATATTGAACTTGTGGTGGAAAAAAAGTCATAGAGATGTCCAAAAGAAAAAGGAATCCTCCATAGCTAAATGGCAGAGGCTTCTTTTCTCAGCTGGAAGAGAGAGAAATTTGACAAGAACCCCAAACATCAGTCTGAGTGTTAAGTTGCTAATGAGAAAAAACATGGAGAATGATGATGTGAACTACCTGGAGATAATCTGGCAGCCTAAAAGAATATTTGACATTTATACAAAAATGGATATTTATTTAAAAAAAAAAGGGAGTGGTGGAATGAAACATTCAGCCACCTGAATGCTATGAAATCATTTAATCTGACAGTCCTGGAAATGGTACCTGTATTTTGATAATTTATGGTTCCACCACACTATTTTGAGAATTTACCTCTGTGTTTTCCAGAGGGGATGCTGGACCTCTATTGAGTGTGGGCTGTTTTCTCTCAGTGCTGCAGGCAGGACAGGCAGGTCAAGAGGTAAAAGCACGTCTGTCTCTGTGAGAAAAGAAGATATCCAGGGGAAACAAGGTTTTGCACTGTGAAGCTGTTAGGCAGTAGTGAGCTCAGGTCTGCTGTCATTCCTCCTGGAGGAATTCCTTAATGTGTAAGCCTTATTAAACTACACTTTTTTTTCTTAATTTATCTTGCTGTCATAGAGGCACCAGCAGTGCTTCACCAGCACTTTCAATGCCCAGTCTTCGCCTGAATCCTGTCAGCTATTTCACTGTTCCTGGAGACACTCTGCAGGCTACCTGCCATATTTCTCCTTCAGTCTCCTCTTTTCCATCTTTTCCATGCTGACCACAGCCTCTGCAAGCTGGGGTTAGCCATTGGATTTGATCCTGGTAGGTCCCTTCCCAGCTGAGATGTTCACAAGGGTATGTAGTGATAGGACAAGGGGGAAGGGCCTTTAGATGGAGGGAAGGTTTAGATTGGATATGAGAAAGAAATTCTTCCCTGTGCGGTGAGGCCCTGGCACAGGCTGCCCAGAGAAGCTGTGGCTGCCCCATCCCTGGAAGTGTCCAAGGCCAGGTTGGATGGAGCTTGGAGTAACCCGGGAGACTGGAAGATGTCCCTGCCCATGGCAGGGGGGTGGGACTGGATGATCTTTAAGGTGCCTTCCAACCCAACCTGTTCTATGATTCTATGATTTCATTTAAACATGAGAAATTTTTTTTTTTCCTTTTTAAATTTTGTTTTGAGGGTGTACAAACAGTGGAGCAGTTTGCCCAGAGGTGATTTGTGTCTCCCTCCTTGAAGATGTTCAAAACTCAGGCAAGCAAACTACTCTGGCTGACCCTATTTTGATAAGAGGGTTGGAGTAGGTGTTTTCTGTTCTGAACTCAACAATTCTGTGATCTTCCCATAAAACCATCCTAAATTATTTCAAAATAGTCTCTTTATACCTGAAGATTAAAGCAGGGAAATGAAAAGAGGAAGACTGTTAAGTCTAAGGTTTTATCTAATACTCTTGAACTTCTAAAAGCTTTATTCTTTCTCTTTCTCTTTCTTAGTCAAATATTAATTAGGTAAGGGCCATAGTTATATAATAATACTCTTGCTATTCCCTTGCGTACAGTGAATACAAGGCACTTCATCTTCAGAGATAAATGATCCAAAGGCTTTTCCTTCTGTAAATCAGAGGCAGCTACAACCCTTTAGCCCCTGCAGGACTCTTCTCCTGGAGTCACAGCTAAATCAGTGCCACACTGTGTAAATATGGGCTCTGCCTTACAGTCCAAGCTATTTTGGAAGAGACATGAAAAAGATTTGGAAGTCTTTTCACAAGTAAACAAACAAAAATTCCCACAGTTGGATCATATACTTCTGTCCTTCTCTGCAAGGCTTTATATGCATATTCTTATTTAGATGTCTGTGTAAGTGTCCAAAATGTGACACTTCTCTTATTTGGAGGTGATCATATTCTAGTGAGTGATTTAATTTAAAAATAGGTAAGACTTAAGAACTGGATGCAGTTTTTTTCTGCTTTTGTATGTGTTGTTAATAATACCTTCCTTCATCATTACAGTGTTGTGGCAACACATGGAGGACGAAGGACTGTTGTTCTTCCTTCTCCTTTTTTTTTTTTTGATAACCTTAATTTATTTATCTGTGACAACAGAATTTTTCCCAGATAAATTTGGAGCCTAAGTCTCCTGCCATCCCTGTTGGTAAATGCACTGCCCTTGCTAGACTTGAATTGCATCATACACCTACTTTCAGGGAATTATTGAGTCCAATAACCATCCATCATCCTGGCAAACTCCCAGCCCTCATGTCTTTGTTAACCACAGCTGTAGCAGCCCTGCAGTAGAAAAATGAGCTCACTGAGGAGGCCCATTTCATTTTTCTAAGGACTTTGAAGATGATGATGGGAGTCTAAAAGCAGAATGAGCACTTGTGATACCAGGAATGAACAGAAAGCACTGGTAGGAGTTGGTCTCATCAGATGTATTTTTTTCAGTGGGAAGGTGGGATGTTATCAACCCAAATGAGCTGGAGATTGAGCACAACTCCTGGAAGCTGCCTCATTGGGAGGTGGATGTATCACTGTGATAATGCAATCACAAAGTCCTCCCTCAACTTGGAGGAGAAGAGGAGCTGCAGTGAGGTGGTTGCTGAGAGTGCCCTTCCCACTTGCAAGAGATGAGGATCCACTTGATTTCATCTGCTCAAGAAAAACCCCCACGGTCTGATTTGGGCTTATTTTCTGACTATTCATAAACTACATCTGATTGTCATGGAATGATAAACTGACAAAATTAGGAACTGATGATGTCTTTGCCCAGAGCAGAGAACAGGGAGGAACAAAACAGCTTTCCTGTGCCCCATACTTCCACTTTTATCCACTGCTTCCCATAGGATGGCTGTGCTAGCAGCACTCATCCAGCAAGCACGTGGATCTCTTGGATTTTCTGTTATTAAACTTATGTGGCATGTCAAAAATCCTTGGGTGCTATCCTCAAGTAGGGAAGTTCCTAAAGTCAGTGAATTCACCAAACCAGATGATGGGAGGGTGTATCAGAGAAGACATATTTTCTCTAATAATCTGTCCTTATACCCCTCTGTGACTCCCCTGTGCTTGCCACATCCTGGGGTGGGACACCAGGAACTCTGATCTTGGCCTCTACAGGTTCTGGAGACCTTTCAAGGTTATAAAAAAATGGCCAAGAAGTCCCGTGAAGCCAGTGTGCAGGGTTTGTGTTGTGTGTGTGGCCTCTTGACCCCTCTTTCTTCCAAGAGGAACTTTATCTGCTCCAACATAATGGGAATCCATCTAAATGGATGGAAATCCATCTAAAAATCCCCCCAAAACACGAAGTTATTTGTAAGCTCGGCATCTCTGGAGCAATGGCAATGAAGAGTTGGTAATTAGGCCAGGTTGGTAATTAGGCCCTGAGCAAGTTGGTGTAGTGGAAGGTGTCCACGGAACGAGATGATCTTCAAGTTGCCTTCCAACCCAAACTGTTCCATGAAGCTGAAATCTCACTCATATGATACTCATCTAGCATCTAGTCTTTGAAGAATTTGAAATACAGCATGGTGTGTTCAACATTTTATTAAACATTAACCATGCGTAACATGGATGTCAGGCATTGGCAGAAATCTTTTCTGAAGAAATTATTCCCCATTTCAAATTCCAGCAGAAATGCAAAGATTTGGAGCCTGAGAGACACATTTCCTTTTATGAAAATGCTGTTGCTGGCAGTCCTTAAAGGTGGGATCAAGGGATTTAATAAATGTAATTTACTTTCTATTGCTACTCAGAACTGGAACTACTTTGGAGTGAAATGGAGATGTGCTGTGGGAAAGTGCTACCCTAAATCTCTCCCCATCAAACAAATCTGCCCCAGAGCAGTATTTTAGGGCAGCGTTTTGAAATGGGAAGGGTAAATCTGCAGGAACCATGTGTGCCTGTGCCCCTTTGCTTCTTTAATCCACTCAATCACATCTGATTGTTGTGACTCAGAAACATTTGTCCAGCTGAATTGTCTGGGAACTATTCTCTCTGGTATCTTCCTAAGGAAAGTTGATTAATTAGCACATTTATTGAGTGTTGCTCCTACGCTGCAATGGGTCTTTGCTTTGCAGAGGGAAGATAGGCCCTGTTCCAAGTCCTTCCTTCAAAGCAGCATCTCTAAATTTTAACTGTTAGCTAAAGGCTGCAATTCTCAGGCAGTCAAGAGCAGTTTTCTCCTTATTCATTCTCTGTTAAAGGATAATTTTTGCTATTTGTAAAACGTAAGATCATCCAGAAAATTGCGTAGTTACTAAACTGAACACCTGGGAATACACTCCTCAAAGGAAATTTAGGTTAGCCAAAAGCAGCATCAGTTTTTTTTCCTGCAGCAGGGCAGGATACAGCTTGAAACATCCCTCTGCCTGACAGGCAGCAATGAGTCTCTGGGAACCAAGAAATACAGCAGGAAATATTGAACTTGTAAGGAGAAGTGGTGGAGAAAATGCTGAGAAAAACACACCTGCTACCCAAATTGCTGATCTGTGTCATTTGCAACATCCTGAGGAAGGTTTTAGTGTGTTTTTTCTTTCCCTTCAGCAAACTGCTCACAAGCCTGCTCTGCTTGGAGTTTGCCTGCCAGCACTGTGCTAGCAGCACCCTGGATGGACTCTACCTGCCAGTATCTCAAAGCCTCTGGAATCTCCAGTGCCAATGGCTGGGCAATGTGTCAGCCAGATAACCAGGTTTCCATCCTGCTCTGGGGAAGAAACATGAGGTTTCACTCTGAACTGCAACTGGTCCACTTTTGGAAAATTTAATTCTCCCATGGCACTGATTTGGCCTTCTTAGATCTTTGCTTCACACAGGTCAGCAGTGATCCATAAAATCACTGTGTCCAGCAGCTGGTCCAGCCATGGAATGGAAAGCTGGGTCTGAAATGAGGTAAGAGTACTCAGGCTAGATCCTTCCACTTCCAAACATTTCCCATTATCTTCTCACAAATTGAATACTTTCAATGAAAAAACAAAACAAAACAAAACCAAACCTAGGGAAGGGTGACATTCTCTGGAAGAAAGCAGGAAAGATCAAGGAAGTTTACATTGCCTCAGGTCCTGGAGTGCCTGGGCTGTAAACCCTTGTATGATCTTAGGAGGGGAAGATTGATTTCGTTTCCCTGAAGATCATATCTTGGGTAAATGTATCAGAACAGGAAGAGAAAGTAATTCCTTGAATGTCAACAGCAGTTTTACCCCAACTTGTAAGGCTGCTTTAGAAAAATCCCTCTAAAGCTTTCTTTGCTTGAAGAGGGACTTCCCCCTTTGTCTGTCCAGCAAACAGATTTCTCCCTGGGATGCTGCAATGAAGCACCTGGTCTTCTGACAGTGAGAAAATCCAGAATGGGAAAAGACTGACAGAAGAATGGAGGGGATAGCATTACACTGGTAGCATTTATCCCTTTCTGTGCTGCCGCTTGGATATATCCTGCTGATTTCTGAATTTTTCTTTAAATGAAAAACACACACCTGTCTGTAGAAGTCTTGTTAAAAGCCTTCCGATTGGCACTGATACTCTATTAAAAATTTTGTTTTAAGCTAAAGATTGTAAGGGTTCACTTCTTTGATAAGCTTGGATGGTGTGATGGATTAGTGCTTTGAATGTTAAATTCACCGAAAGAGTAAACAGATTCAAAGGCTTGGAGTGTGGAGAAACATGGATATTCCACATGATTTTATAATCTCATTCAGATTGCTGCTTAATGATTTATCACAACTTTTTTTAGAAGAATATCCAACTTTGATTAAGAAGGTCAAACAGTGGAGATTTTTCCTTCATCCCATTATAATCAGCTCCAATAATTACTTATCCTCTGTTAAAATAAGCATCTCATTTCCATTACAAACTTTGTTGACTTTCAGATAGAAATTAATATCCAGATCTTTGTACAATTAAGAAAATTCTTATAGAGAAAGCTTCTGGCAGGGCAAAGGGTTGCAGGTAATCAGAAAAGTTCTTTTTCCAAAATAGAAATGAAACCAAGTCTTGTCACATCACTTGCCTCAAATGCAAAAGGTATCAGTATTGACCTGGAAACTGGAAGTTAACCAGGCAATGATGAAAAATGAGCAGGTTGGTGTTAATGTAACTGAGATGAGAATGTGCTCTTTGGGTTTATTGTCACCAACATGCAGAAAAGTAGTTCAGGGAGGTGGCTTTCCCCTTTGTGCAGTAAGTTGAAAAATGAATGCGTTTCCTATTTTGAGAAGTTTTACTTGTACAGGCACATGAACTAACACAGCTGGCTCCAGATTTTTGTTATGTCATAAAAATAGGGCATAGAAACAGAGATGTTTAACAGTTTGCCTCAGGAAATGGGAATCCTTCTCTTTCTAAAAAGAGCTGGAAAGAGAAACTAATAAGCAATGAAGTCTCCCTTGCCCTAAACGCTGCTGCAGTTCTACAGCTGAGCAACTGGAGAGCTCATAGGTTGTCAAAAAGAACATTCAGCAATTTTACCATCTCTGTGCCTCATCTCTAATATATTCATTGCTGCCTTTAAGATAATGATGTGTTCTGATTACCCTTGCAGGCAGAGTACCTTGTGCCAGGAGGGGGTGACTGGCACCACTCGGAGCTGAGCTGCCTGGCTCTGCTGCAATCAGCTCCTGAAAGCTGAAGCCAATGAACAGCTCCCCTCAGATGGCTCAGAACCAAGCAGGAAGGTAATTGAACAAGAGTAATAATGTACTTATTGATCCCTTCAAGGTCTCCAATTTCTTTGAAGGCGAGGGAAGTAATGAGCCTCGAGGAGCAATAATGTACCTGTAGCACTGAAATAATGGAGCTCCCAGCTCTGAAATGTTTGACTCCTGCTACCTCTGGAAATTGGCTCCTCCCTTTGGCATCGAATAACAGCAAGAGGGAAAAGCTGGGCTGCGTGGAATCGAAGGTTAGTGCTTGCAGCCCCTGTGTGCAGGGACATGTGAGTTTATGGTCCATGACCATGGGAAGTGGGCAGAATGAAGAGTGGGCAGGAAGATGAGGAGGTCAGAGTGAGACTGTTACAGCTGGGTGAAAATTCAGTGGCTACAGCATCCAGGCTGCAAGAGCCAGGTACAAAGTGCTGTAGCTGATTTGAATTGACTGATTCCAGGCACTTCATTTGTTTCCTGGCTGCTTCCAGTCACACAGCTCATTAATAGAGCTGTCACCATGCATTGTGACATTTGGCTCTCTTTCAGCACTTCTGGCCAAGCCATGCTTGGGTATTTGGTGAAGAGTGAAGACAGAGATCCTCCTTCCCATGTAGATGTAATTACAGAAATCCTTCCTCTGCTTCTCAACCATGTGCTTATGCCTTCTCAAATGGTTGCTCCTGGATTTGACTTCATGCCACAGATGGAGATGATAAATGGAGGATTTCCTAAAGAGCAGGGAATGGACAAGATGAAGTAGAAATGGCACTGTCTTATTGATCTTTGGCTTTTAAAAAACCTCCTGTAAAACAGTGTCATTCAGCACAACACCATCATCTGTACGTCTAATCCCTGTCACCTCAGCTGGAAGGTTTGCTGTGTTAGGGATCAGCTTCTTCTCTTGGGTTTCTTCAGTGTCTAAACTCTTGTCTGCACTCAAAGCAATGAGCTGCTCATAAGACAGGTAATTTTTTATGTTCTGCTTCTGCCCAGTGTGAAACCATGTGAACATCCTCTGTATGAAATGAAAACAGTAGTCAGTCCTTTGACACTGCATGAATTTCTTCTGCATAAGCCTCAGACAGAGAGAGATTTTATCTATCCTTCCTCTGGGATAAGACTTAGAACCATAGATTTATAAAGGTTGGGAAAGGCCTCTTAGATCATGGAGCCCAACCATTAAACCAGCACTGCCAGGTTCACCACTAAACCATGTCCCTAAGCAAGACCTTTACATGTGTAGTGGTTTGGTCCAAAATACTCATTACTATTTACCTTCTGTGAGATAAGAATTAGGAGAAACGCAAAGCAGGCACCAAACTTGAAAGAATATAAAGAAGTTTATTAACAGACCTAAAAGAAGAAAAAAAAAAATCATACCACGACTTCAGAACACTTCTCCTCCCCCGACCTTTCTCCCTTCTCCCACTGATAATGTAAAAAGACAACCCTTGAGATGTTCAGTCTGTTTACCACTTCCATAATAACCTTGTTCAGTCCATTTAGGAAGAGGAGTCTCTCTTGTCCATGCTATGAAAACATTATCACAGTGAGACAGCCGCCCGGGTTGGTTCTCTGCTTGCATCATGTGAGAGTCCCTTCCCCCGACTTGCAGCTTTCCCCACAACTGCTTTCAATGGTCCACTCTTGAAAGTTTTTGGGGTACAATTTTAAGGTTGAGCCATTCAGAAACAAAAGTTCTCTTCACCCATCTCTGGGAGCATTTTCATCTCTAAGAACAGAGGCCCTTCTCCTTCCCTGGGAGGAAAAGGGTCCTCCTCATCTTCATCTCTAGGACTATCTCTAGGAGCATCTCTAGGGACTGAGGTCTTCTCCTTTTCCATTTGGAGCAAAAGTCCTCATCGCTTCCATCTCTCCCTGTTCAAACTTCTCATCAAATTACAGCTGCTTCAGCATCTGCCTATCTCAGCGCAGGTGCTTTTGCTCACAAGTACAAGTTGAACACTCCACCCGCCATGCCTTCATGAAATTACAATGGGATACTCTGATATATCATAGCTTTACAATAGAATTTCAGCTTTAAGCATCTCCTCTTTCTTCTCCCTCAGGTTTTCAGCTCTTCACAGCACTAAAAGGGTTAATCTCACCTAGGCCTTGCAGCTGGAATTTCGCTTATCGCTGTTGGTCACATGATCTTTGCTGGACAGAAGGGCAGCTTCAGCTGAATCTCGGCCGCACTGGAGAGGGGGAGCTGAGCTGCTCCGGCTGCCCACAGCAGGGCTGTGGGGGGGTTCTGCAGGTGGAACAGGGGCCCATTGGCTGCAGGATGGCCGTGGCCCGGCCTGGCCTGGCCTGAGCAGGGCCTGGGCTGGGTCTGCCAGCCCCCGCATGGGGCCCGCAGCCACCTGTCCCAGCGCCGGGAACGAGAGAGAGCTGTGGGGGGGGGTTGTCTATTCTTAAGTGTGGACCACAGAGGCGGTCACAATTTTAGGTGGCTTAAAGAATTGTCCATATTCAAACTGGCCAGCTGATAGGTTCTGCTAGGTCACAGAGGAAGCTGTAAGCACCCCTTTGCAAGAACATCACTTCTCAGACTGCTTGCTAACCCATGACAACATGTTTGTTGAACACTTCCAGGGGTGGTGATTCCACCATTTCCCTGGGCAGCCTGTTCCAATGTCTGACCACCCTTTCAGAGAAGAAATTTTTCCTAATATCCAATCTAAACCTCTTCTGGTGCATGAGGCTGTTTCTTTTTGTTCTGTCATTTGTTACTTGTGAGAAGAGAACACACCTGGCTATGACCTCCTTCAGGTAGTTTGAGAGAATGATAAAGGCTACTAAACTGGGGTGACGCTGATTCTTCGTTGGTCCTGGGATTGATCAAGTCTCAAACACAGGTCAGGATGTCACACAGGTGTTGCAAAACAGTTGCTCAGCTACTGTTGTGAGGTTTCTGGGTTGGTCACAGCCCATCACCCAACAAGTCTCCTTGCCATGTGTTGTGATACATCCTAACCCTATAAACCATGAGATTTATGCATTCCTGCACTGTAAGAATGGCAAAATGAGAATGACAAACCAGTAAATCTTCTGAGGCATGACCTGCCCTCCCTTCTGCTTTATGAGAGAAGCTGAATGACTTGAGGTCAGAGCATTTTGAAGTGGATATACTTCCTTAATTAAAAATAAGGATGCTTCAGGGAATTGAAAAAAGACACATAGTTTTCCCAACAGTGATTTTTTTTTTGGTTGTTGTTATTTTTTTTTTTTCTCTTGCCTGATATTGACATTTCAATTTATGCTAATTTATACCACTTGAAAAGCCCAAATAAATCACTCGGGCGGAACTGAAGAGAGGGTGAGTGTAAGGAAATTAAAATTATGAAGTTGATGTCTGTGCTAAGATAGCACTTGAGACACAAAGCATTTGCAATCACTGTAGCATGCATCTAATCTGTATGATACTTAATTAGTTCTTCAACAAGTGGTTTGAATTCCTTTGAAAATTTGTGGACCTTTGTTTATTGCTAACCAGCCTCCTCATGTCCACACAATGAATGATCATAGAGCTGGGGCCATCTGGAAACCTGAAAACAGGATGTTTTTCAAGTCTTGATAAAGAAAGATTAAAAAAAATAAAAAAGCAAGAAGGTATCAAAACTTTCTCCCTTTTTCCCCATTATTCCTTATAGAAAAAAATTGTGGGAAGGGTATTCAGATGGCTGGTTTGATCCATTGACTTTTCTTTTCTATGGTATCAGGAAAAATTTCTGTATCAATGGGCAGAAAGGCAGAAGGAAATGAATTCCCAAATGTTGCCCATGAAGCTAAAGTAAATATTCTGAAACTGTATCTGAACAAGGAGTGACCGTGGACAATCAGTCCGAAAGCAGCCACAGCCCCTGGAGCCAAAATTCCAGGAGGACTAGTTTGAGATGTTGATAATGAGACACAAAGACACAATGCTAATCAAGTCCAGGCTGGCAGGTGCCCATCCAAAATTTGTTTCAGAATATGGAATTCCAATGGTTAGAGAAAACTGGGATGAATTTCTCTAGCCAAAATTTCCTTGCTACCAGTGCTAATTCAGATATTGAAATAGGTTACCCAGAAAGTCTGTAGAGTTTCCATCCTTGGAGATATTAATCAGATTTGTAGGACAAGACTCCAGGAATCAGGTCTAATCTCAAAGCCCTTTTTTGACCAGGGGTTTGGACAGGAGCATTTCTTGAGGGTCTTTCTGACTTGAATTTTATGATTCTGAAAACTGTGTGCAGTCTTCTTAAAGGAGGAAGGTGGAGGGTAAGACAGCAGGGACAACAAAAATACAGCTTCACAGGAGAAAGCATTTTTAGGTCATCCATGACCTATTCTTGTCCCAGGTTGTTCAGAAATCTCTGCTAAACTCGAAGATGGCACACCATAATGAGCAATACTCATGCACCATGTTTTATATATCATTTGTATCCAGTGTATAGACACCTGCAGATATAAGGACACATCAAACACTGGGACCAGCAGGAGATGCACCTCACACTGGGTGAGGTGCAGAGTTGTGGGAGATGAAGGAGTTGCCCTTTCCTGAGGCAACAGGCTGTTATTTAGCTGGTCAAGTGCCAGTGATAACACATGCAGAGAGTCACTTTCCTCTCCAATCTCCTGTTTTAATGAAGAGGGATTGCAGGACTGTTACCTTAATAGGAAACAGATAAACCAAAGCTGGAGAGGAAAGCTGAATGTGCTCAAATGTCTATGAGAGCCTGGCTCCAAGGACAGCCACCTACAAGGACATACCCACAGTGAGGGACACAGAAGAGAGAGTCTTTGTCCAGTGGAAGAACAGAAAAGTCTACAGTAAATCAGATGAACAGAGGGACAGAGAGAGAGAGAGATCTCTGTGTTTGCACATCAAACAATATTTTTATTTCATTTCTTCACATTTTTTTTTTTAAGAATATTTTTAATTTATTGCCATAGGTGAGTGAGAATGCCAGAAGTCCAGAGGCAGTAAAACAGACATGGTTAAATTAAAAGTGGGGGGAAAAAAGTCTGTCAAAAGCCATTAAATGTAAAGATCACACCTCTGTCAGAGAAAGTCCCTAATGCTAGAAAATTGTCACAGTGTGCTGGCCCTGAGCCAAATAACTGATCTCTGATTGTACTAGGTTTTGTTTACCACTTTTGTTCCCAAAAGTGTTTGATATACAGTTTAATATATGTGTCTAGAACTGACCTGCTTTTAAAAGGCATTACTCATTTTCGAACATTTTCTGGCAGCCATGTCACAGCAGCACAACTCTGGAAAAGCCCAGAGATGAGAGGTGATGGCAGTGTTCTTGTTCCAGCACAAGCAATGAATTTGTGGCAGAAATTGCCAGCTGAGGAGATGTGCCCAGCATCCCAGGATCATTGAGTTCCAATCCCCCTGCCATGTGCAGGGACACCTTCCAGTACACCAGGTTGTTCAAAGCCCCATCCAACCTGGCCTTGAGCACTTCCAGGGTTGCAGCATCCACAATATCTCTGAGCAATCTGTTCCAGGGCCCCACCACCTTCACAGGGAAGAATTTCTTCCTTATATCTACACCTGCCCTCTTTCAGCTTAAAGCAACTCCCCCTTGTCCTGTCACTACGTGCCCTTGTAAAAAGTCTCACTCCAGATTCCTTGTGAGACTCCTTCAGGTACTGGAAGGGGCTCCAAGGTCTCCCCAGAGCCTTTTTTTTTTTTTTTTCCGACTCGACAATCCCAATTCTCTCAGCCTTTCAAGGAGTCTGACCACATGAATATGGTTGCTTCCCTTACACATCTATGTATTGATAACTGGGTACATTCTGCCTTGAAGCAGCTGTATGTCAGAGCACTGCAGAAAGAGCCTGAACTTTTAATCCTGAAGGAGTTGGACTGAAATCATCCCACTGGCCAAACTGGAGCTGTATAGCAAGACTCCTTTCTCTTGAGTCAGAGGAATCACTGTGATGCCTTTCAACAATATTTCAGCACAAACCCTAACCCCTTTACACAGCTATTAATCTCACATGCCAGATCTGAGCATAGTTGGAAGCCTTCAGCAGAGATAACACAGCCACAGAGGTTGCCCCGAGGTCAAAGACTGCTGCTGTGGAAATGAAATATTTGCATAACCTTTTCTTTCAGGAATTTATGTGGTGAGCAAATGCATTCATTCAGGCTGCTTCCTCAGTGCTTCACTGAGGCTGCCAGACAGGGGAGAAACAAAGCAGTGTATTTTTTGGGAAGGAATATGATTATCAGCCCTAAATGGGCACAGTGGGGCTGTGATGGGGAGTACAGGCACAGTTGCCCTAGGGAGAAAGTAACTAGAGGAGGCCATGATTGGGCATGTGCACATCCTGTACCCATCAACCAGTTCAATTGTTTGGTCTCCCTGGACACCCTGGGCACAGAGACTGTACATCAGGACCTTGCCTTTCACTCCTCTTGTGCTTGTAGGTGTATGAGATCCTCCTCACACCTTGTCATGGGTTAGCATAGCTATGGAAGTAAGTAATGTAATGAGTATTTTGGATCAAGCCACTGCACTCCTGGAATAGAGTGAAAGTGGGTACTGATCACTCATTGTGTATCTTGGAAGATAAATGTATCTCCTGCAAGACAACTGCAGCCGCAGCTCACCACACCATGGGCCAACTCAAGAAGTTGCTCTCTAATTAAACTCAAGGTTAGGAAGCCTTTGTTTTGAATCCAGAACTTGCAGTTACTGCATTTGTCCTAAAAATGTGACCTAATTGCAGCCTTTCAATACCTGGGGAGGCTACAAGAAACCTGGAAAGAGATTTCTGACAAGGTCATGGAGTGACAGGACAAGGGAGAATGTCTTTAAACTGAAAGAGATTTAGATTAGCTATTAGGAAGAAATTATCTCCTGTGAGGGTGGTGAGGCCCTGGCACAGGTTGCCCAGAGAAGCTGTGGCTGCTCCATCCCCAGAAGGGTTCAAAGCCAGGTTGAGTAGGGCTTGGAGCAGCCTGGTTTAGTGGAAGGTGCCCCTGCCCATGGCAGGGGATTGGAACTCAATGATCTTTAGGGTCCCTTCCAACCCAAATCATTCAGTGCTCACACGACTGACACATTACACCGTGAGGCTGCACTCCTGGTGTTGCTGACATTCAGATGCCTTTCTGGCACTCAGAAAGACAGTAGTTGCTGACACTCCTGCTCTCAGACTACTCAGTTGTTTGTTCTTTTCCTCTTAAACTGCCTGTTTTACTTTTCCTAAGTTTCCTTTCAATGTGCTGCACATAACTGGAGAAAGTTACTAACCACATCTGCCCAGAGAGAGACTGTGAGTGGATACAACTGTGCCTTTATTGTTTCCTTCTTGTTTAAAACCAAACAAATGAATCTTTTCATTGCATTTAAGACTCTCTTATATTTTCAGAAAGCACATATTGTTCCCTTCTGATTTCATCTGACAAAACACACGCTGGCTGGTTTGTATTTATTTATTTTTCTTCCTTCCTGGAATTTTCAAAGCAGTGAAATAATCTCAGTCATATTTGCCCTTCTGTTTGTGCAAGAGAAACAATAGTTATTGTGCCTTAAATGTATCAGAGACATTCTTAGGTGTGAGATAATCTTATCCCTGCCCAATACTGTATGGAATGAATACAGGTTCTTAAAGAGATGCTTTTTATTGAGAATTTGCTCTGAGATGTGCCCTTTGTAGAAATGCATTATTACAATTGGAAATTGAGAAGACTACAAGAAATCCCAACGTAACCAAGGAAAAGATTCAATCCTCAGCATGTGTGAAAGTGTTGTGTATAATAATGATTTGAACACTACCAGATGCAGTAATTGGCTTCTACTGGATGGTCTCAGAAGATTCCAAAGGTTGAGAAGGAGTTTTCTGTGTAGGTAATGTGCCTGGAAGGTCAAATTCATGGTTCCCCAAGCAAGTTCTGAGCCAGCCAAGTTACCAAGTGTACCAGTTTGGCCAAATTTAGAAATATATACTCTGAGAGAAGGCACAACCACCCCTCCCCCACCAGGTTCGGGAAAAAAATAAATTTTCCTCGAAGGAAAGTGAAGGAGATAAAACTATTTATTTAACAAACACACGGGAAAGGAAAATAATGTTAAATAGTAAAATCTTTCGCTATAGAGGAAAAACCTGGGAAAGTGTCAGAGTCCTCCCTTTGGTCTCCTCGGAGCTGGGGCCTGGCCCAGGGCCAGGCCCCCTGTGCCTGGTGGAAAGTCCTCCCGATGTGCTCTGAGGTTGAAAGCAGTCCAGTAGCAAAGGGAGAAAATCCGGAATTCTAGAGAAGAAAAAGCAAAGTCCAACTCTCAGTCTCTCTCCGGAGAACCAGAAACTGAAAAAAAACCTGGCCAAAAGCTGACTGGAACACAGCAAGCCGGGTGTTTCCTCACTCCCCTGCCCCAGCTGGGGAAAAAACAAAAACCTCCTATCTTTATGTGACCTTGAACAAGCTGCAAACTGCTTTGAGAAAGTTTTGCTCAGTTTTTTCTTCTCCCTCTCAGGCTCAGTTTAGAGGCATAGAAAGGCACAAAAATTAATTTCTGGGCATAGGCAGCGATATGGGATACACATCATAAGGTCACCCCAAGACACAAGCAAGAAGGCAGCTGTGAGTTTAGTGCCTGATCAACATGAAAACTTGAGTTGTGTGAACAAGATCTGGAGCACATAGGAGCCATGCATTCCTTTTCCACCAGCATTTCAGACTAGCATGCCTGGGCTGAAACACTTTTGCTCTGTAAAAACCTCCATTTTGTCAGTTGAGAGAGTCTGAGATGTTTGGCAAAAGTTTTTGCTCTGAGATTTCCATATTCCATCCTATGGATGTGTTGAACACTGTAGGATCAGATCTAAATTATGAACAGAGGGAAAGTAGAGATGGATGCTCACACCTCACAGGATAACCCAGTGCATCAGAAATGGGCTGAAGTGCCACCTTTGAGTGACCAAAGTAGAGGCAAGTCCTCAGATGCTGCAAACTGATAATTTATGCAAGCAAAGGCTCTGCTTGTGGATATTTTTTGCCATAAAGAGCAATGGTCACTCACAGCATCTGACAAACTTCAGAGGAGTCCCCCTAGCCATGAGGTGAATGCTGCTTGACAAGCTCAGCTGGTGTTAGCTCACATTCAGCTCCACAGCACTGACGTGGGAAGGAGCTGGGGAAAGGTCACCCTGGTCTTCTGCAAGAAAAACAAGAAACCCCAGATGAAAGAGAAAGGGAGAATTCCCAAAGCTGCATCCAACAGAGCAGGATTTTACCCAGCTTTTTGCCTTGCCTCTGTTTGATGAACAAGTGAGACACATCTGAATGGATCTTGCAGCTTATTCCTACAGACAGCTTCATGATTTTTCCTTTTGAAGCCTCTACATCATTTCCCATCTGTTTGCTTACTCTTGGAGGGAAAAGGAATTAATTATTTACTGCTCTTTCTGAAATCCTGTTTGTGGATTTGATTTCACATCTTTAAAGCTTATGTCCTATAGAGCTCCAGACTATTTTATTAATATACATTTTTTCATCTCTTTTGGAAACTTGATCTGAAGTTAAACACTGGTCAGAAATGTCTAATTTATTAGATGAACATGGCCACTGAAAAATCTAAAATTCCTACTAATGCAAATCCCAGCCTTGCAGGAACAAGTGTGAGAGTCATCCCACTGAAGTGTGGTCAGTAGAGCTGCTCTTGCATTGTGTTAGGCAGGTGCATGTGTCTGAATCCAGGCAAAGAAGCCAAAAACCACAGATCTGGCTCAAAAGACAAGTGCCAATGGATTTTACTGTGAACTGCTGCTGCTCCTTGGCTGGAAAGTTGCTTGACTGGAGAGAGCTGCCTGACTCACCAGGCTTTGTGTAATTTATGACGTATCTTGTCTCATAAAATTTACGGATGGGTGCAGAGCCCATCTTCACACATACAAGAAGGTCAGAGCAGGACTGTATTGATCTATTCAAAAGAAACCTCTGCCTTGATAAAGAAATCAAGAGATTTTGTTTTTGTTGACAAAGTCAGTATTCCCATTCTCTTGGTATCCCTCTTGTTCTGCCCTCAGGCACTGCTGTCCTCCAGCAAAGGCTGGAGCTCAGGACTGACCTTGTCAGAGTCATTAACTCTTTTCTAGACTGGATTTCTTTCTTTTGCATGTTGGAATTCTATGTCCTAAAGCTCTAATTAATTCATATAAGCAATTTTTCTTGATGAAGCAGTTATCCTTTGCAAATCCCAGAGCCTTCCATTAGAAGAAATTGAAAATTTAATTCCAGCCATTGCAGTGAAGCAGAGGCAGTGTGCTGAAATCTGTGTTCCCTCCTGGACTCAAAGTCCTGTAGAAACCACAAATCTGCACTGGCTGGGGTTCATTTGGAAAATTAAAATTTCAATGAAGACATAAACAGAAAGCCAAAAAAGTCTTATATTTTTTCTCTCTAGAAAGCAGTGATATCTCACCAAACTAGCCAAATCCACAGCATATAACTTGTGAACAGTTGTTATCCTGAGTTGTTTTTACTCTCCTTGCTTGTGCAGCAGAAGGAGCACAGAAAGCAAACACTGGATATCTGCAGAAGCATTGGACACCTGTTATGACCCATCCTAGAAGGCCAGGATAACCCAGGCTCTTGTTAATAAATCCCTTAGGGCAGATTAGAGTAAAACAACACGGAATGATCTGTGTTTGTAAATACACACATGTAGGGTTTACTGTAGAACAATTTGTTTGCACAGAAAAATGGGTATGGACCCATTTTGGTTGTTATCTATAGTAAAATGACAATATAAAAGCAGAAGGATATCACTTAAGAAAACATACAAGAAAGAGAAGGAAAAGATAAAAGTAGAAAGATCTCACGCCCTGTAGGGCTCACAATAAAACTTGGTTGTTGTAATTTTGATATCTGTTGGTCAAAGTGATGATCACAGACCAGACTCATCAACTTTTGGGGAAAATCCCAGGAACACCCCTTCTATTGGATTTATATCCACTCTGATTCAGGTGTGAACGCCCAGGCAACTCCCATGAGGAAGGGAGTTTCAGCTGGATGATGGCTTGCCTCTTTCCTTATCTTGTTCAACACCAGCTGTAGCCTGAGGTGGGCTGTGCTTGCCCTCTGTGCCCAGGTGAGTACATCAGCAGCTGCCCCCTGAACGTCTGAGCCATCAGCATTTCAGTGTCTCTTCCAGTATCAGTGGTGGACACATTCTTCTCCACAGACCTGGGATGATTGGACAATAGTGTCCTCTTTATCTTACCTCAAGTTCCTGTCATGGTCCTCCTTCCAGTTGGAAGGCATATTTGGGGAGGCCTTTGGTGGTCACAGATGAGCAGCTGTCTCTTTGCAGTTTGCTACAGTGGACAAAAGTCTTTAGGTCTAGGTCTTTCGAGGAAGATCTGCTTGTGGGTTGGTTTTTTTTTTTGTCTTAATTTTCTTTCCAAAATACCACTGGGCTATAATATCCATCCCCAAATAAATTCAGCTGTGTCTAGAGTCTGGTTTCTATGACAATGTTTTATGGACAAATAAGGGGCAAGGTCTATTCTTTGGTCCGGAGGACACAGCAGGTTGGCATGTGTATGATTAAACATCCTGACTTGGAAAGTGCAATTTGTTCTGCCTGTTGGGAGCAGTCCCTGGCTTGTGCTGCTCCTCAGATGATATTTAGACATTGCCTGGTAAAGACCTCCTTGAAAGGCTTGAAATGTGCTCCAAGATGGAAGTGGTCCAGTCAGTGATAAATCAGTGCCCAAGCCTGCGTGCTTCTTACCTTTCCAATGCAGACCACTGTGGCCAAAGGCTTGGATGCAGAACAGGGATGCCTCTGTAGTCAGAGCACGCCAGAAAACTGTTACACATCTTGTCAAGCTTGTGATGACAACCTCTGCAACCTCTCTGGATGATACTTGATCTGCGTGTCTCTCCTCACTCTTGTCCTGTTAAATAAATATTCTGAGCATGGACCTGTGTGTGATCTCACCTCAGTCAGCAGGGTCTCACCTCCCTCTCCTGCTGTAGGGAAAACAGCACAAAGCCCTGAAGTGTGACACAAATAACAAGTAACCATTGTTTCTGCACGTGAAAGTGCATCTCTCAGAGCCCTGTGACTTGCCAGTGCCCTGACCAAATGGCTGCTCTGCTGAGGCAGCTTTCAGATCAAGGTGAAAAAAACCACTAATAATGACTCAGGTCATGCACACAATTCGTCATCATCCTATTAATCAGCAGGGTGGCTGCCTGTTGCCTATTCTCTCCCAACATGCACACATTCCTGATGGAGTCTCAGGATCGCAGAAACCTATTAAAGAGCTGTTTCTACAAAATGAAAAAGGGAGCCATGCCCAGCAATGCTGCATGAAAAGGCAGATTCACTGCTGTGGTGATGTTTGTCATCAGACCAAACAATTTCTTACAAGTCTGCAGGAAGATGCTGCAACCCCAGGGTGGGACTGATGAAATTTCTGTGCTTGAATGGGTACTGGGTTTATATTACACCTCCCTTCTAGCATGAGAATTGAGTAAATGGTATTTGGTCAATCTTAGCACATGTACTGCCTGAAGACATGTTTGTCTGAGGAAGTGGGGGGTAAATCTGTGGGCAAGCATAACCTGAATAGTTTGTGAACTGTTAAATGAGATGCCCGAAGCCAACCTGTAAATATTGCGCTTTTTCCCTTTACACAAGATGCCTTTGGCCAACAACTGCCAAGACTAAGATATTCCAAGTTATTGGAAGCAATTATGTGTCATAGACATGTTTTGGACTGAGCTCGTGCTGTTTCCTAAGAAAAGACCTCTTCCTTAGATAGATTTCTGTCTTTGACAGGGGTACAAGAGATTTCTTAGGTACTCATCACACCTCACAACAAAAATAGAATTTTATGAAACCAAAAAAAGCTTTAAAGGCATCTTTTCTGAGGGTATGTTGGCACTGGTGACTAGGAAGAAAAGTGTAAGCTAGGAGCAAAAAAAACCAGTGCAGAATTTGAAGTAGCAAAAAAGAGGACATCTTGCTGGTTTTGTGGATTTATTTAACTTACTCTTCCTTTCCCAAATCACTTCTTTCTGCTTTTGCACCTTCCTTCCATCTCCCAAACCTGACTTTGGGAATCTGAGGTTCTTGGTGGGGGGCCTGAGGCAGAAGGACTAAAGCGTTGCCAGGATTAATGTGGAGCTGGTGTCATAGTCCCTGGAGACTGTGAGTGATTGAAATGGCTTTGGAAGTACGGGGTCAATTTGGGAAGTGGAGTCTGGGGGACTGGCATGACACTGACATTAAACATCAGGGGTTGGGATGATATTGGTCATACTTAAAAACCAAAAGCTGCCTGTTGTGCACTGAAGGGAAGAGGAGATATTGCTTCCATGGAGTATGGAACAGCTCCTGGGATGACAGGATATGAGAGAGGCCGTATTGGCTGTGTAGCCTCATGTCCTGATTCTGGCAGTGCCCAGGGTGACACCAGGTATAAGAACAAGGTAAAAATATTTCTCTAAATTATTCTTCTGGCACTTGGTGTTCAGAGATTTCCTGAGCTGGAATAGTTTCTGTGTATTTTGTAAAATCATTGCCTCTCTTGACACGAGCACACCCATGAAGACTCATCACTTCTCAGCACCTACAGCATCCTGTGGTGAAGAGTATCCCAGCTTCATGATGACCCCCCTTGGGTTTGCTTTGAACTTTCATAGGAGAATTTGAAGCCAATTCTTACTCTTTCTCTGTCTTATTTCCATTAGAGAATAAAGTGCACCAGAAGGAGAAGTATCAGGTGGGACTAAGGAAGGATATGTTCCTCCAACAAGTCACAACAGAAGGGCATGCTCAGCCAAGCCTTGTCCCTATTGCTTTCCCCAGAAAGATGAAGGGGTAGAGAGATGAAGGAATGAAGGGATGGATAGGCAGGAAAACGAAGGCATGGAAGTACCTATGGATGGAGCAAGCTCGGTGTCCCCTCTGTCCCCACTGTGCTCAAGCTGTCACTGAGACCCATGGACAGCACTTCCCTGCATTGGCTGCAATTTTAAAATGGTTTAAATTTCTGGCGATACATTCAGTGGAAACAGGGCAGATGACAATGCTGCTGACAGGCTTTATTAAAGGGGACACTGGACACTGCTGGACACTGACCTGACAAGGACACTGCTTTCAGTGTCCTCAGGGTTCTTTGGTTAAATAATGAAAGCATAAGAGTTTTGGATTTTACTCTGTTGTTGTTTTATTATGACCACATCCCTCTCCAGCTGCACATTAGCATTCTTCCTCTCTTCAAATCCTCCTCCCCCATTTCCTGCCAACACTGCTCTCTTTTCCCACTCTTCCCCAGAGCTGCTTATCGTCACACAGTGAAACAGGAGCAAATGTGGGGATACCAGTGTGGAGTCATCACTCACCATTGCAGCACAGCACTAGGAGGACAATGACACCAAGAAGAGCAGATTTCTCCTTGCTCTCTCTGCTGTGTGGCAGAGTTCTCCTGCTGCCATGGCCTTTTCCAGACTGATATTGCCTCACTTTCCTTTGCCTGGCAGCAGAAGCCCTTGCCAAGGCCTGCTGACTTGGGAAACAGCTGTGTGGATGGTGCATCAGAGACTCTCTGGGATTTGGATATAACAGGAATTTCCATCTGCAGAGTGATGTTGCTTTCCTTATGGCTCTGGAGTTCTTACTGCCACCCAAACATTTATGTGTAAGACACTGCTTATAGCTTCTTATAAAGATCTCTTAAGAGTATGGTTGGTCACACAAAAGAAAAGTCATAAGACCAACGTTTTCAGCAAGCGATGAGCTGGGCCCTATTTGAGGGGGTGCTGATGATTGAGCAGGAGTTTTGGTGAGGGCTCTCCTGTTTGTGACTGTGAGGTTGCACTGAGATGCTCAACCTGAATGTAGTTTAAATCGAGAAAGTGGAAGTGATCTGAAGTGAAAGGAAAATAATTTGTTTCGTTCCCTTTGCTCGCAGCACATTTTCCCCTCTAAATTAGCTGGCATGAGCGCACAGACACTGAAAAAGAAGGAAAAAAAAAACCCTGGGAGTTCATTTCTTTGTGCTTCATACAGGGCTGATTTTCAGCTAATAAAGCAGAAGGGAATCTGCTGTGTGAGAGAAAAGAGCTCTGGCACTTGCAGGCAGGGAGCTGAGGAAGCACAGCAGGTCACTCCCTGGGTGTGGGGGGTGGGTGCACCCTTCACACATCAGTTCTGACCTCTCCTGGGAGGCACTCAAACAAGCCCTCATGAGAGAGAGAAAGGGGTTTGTTTGCCAGGGAGTGCCTTGAAGATCAGATGCCAGCAGCCTTCTGGGATGTCTGTCTCAGTGTCCCGTGAGAAAATTCTGTCAACATCAACCTTTCTGAAATTAATATCTGATTTTAGAGACTTTTTGGTCATATCTTACTACTCAATAGAAAAGATTATGATTATACCAAAAATGAGGATGATGAAATTCTATGCATTTGCCAGACCTGATTCAATAGAAGTTGGGTATATAGCAGATATGAGAATAATGAAGCTTTTTTTAACCCTGCATTGTCTGAGAAATAAAATTCAAAGAAATGCATGAGCATTCCCTTTCCCACTAGCACTGCCTTTCATTCCATACTTTTAAAAACAAAGCCCACACCTGAATGTTGCTTGAGAGTACTGTGTCCTTTTAAAGTGGAGCTCATAGATATTTCTTTTCATGTACAACCCTAAACAGAACATGATAGTAGCTGATGTTGTGAAAATCCAGTTTGGGACAAGCTCTTGGGCAGGGATGGGCTCTGTAGTATGCACTGATATTTTGGGGTATGGGGAGTTCTTAAAGGGGGTTCACAAGAAGATGAAAAACAACTTTTGGCAAGGGCATATAGTGGGAGGACAGGGCACAATGGCCTTGAGACAAAGGAGGGCAGGTTCAGATTAGATATTAGGAAGAAATTCTTTACTGCGAGGGTGATGAGGCCCTGGCACAGGTTGCCCAGAGAGGTTATGTACTCCCCATGCCTGGAAGTGTTCAAGACGAAGTTGGATGGGGCTTGGGGACAACCTGGTCTAGTGGAAGGTGTCTCTGCCGATGGCAGGGGACTGGAACTGGATGATCTTCAAGGTCCCTTCAAACCCAATCCATTCTATGATTTAATGGTTTTACGTGATATTGAAGTATAATATACTCAGATAAGAATATGGCTGGACCATTGATTTTTTTAACCATTTCAATATATCTGTGTTTTTTTTAGTAGGGCAGTTCAACAACTTTCAGCAGCTCAGTGTTTCACAAGAAACAGAGGAATATTGAAGCTGTCTCCTTGTTCCATGGAAACGTTAACAAACAGAGCTGTCACCTTACAGCAGTTCACCGAACCTGTTTTAGAAAGCTCTTTTAGGGATGGTTTAAACCTTTCCCTGGGTAAGCTCCTCCAGTGTCTGGCTGCTTGGATCAACAGCTTGCAAACATCTTGCAAAAATTTCTTTTCCGTGGGCTTACTCCAGACAAGAGACGTCAGGGCTTGATTTAACCCAAGGCAATCACCAATGTAAAGCATAAGGCTGACAATTAGTGTTGAAGAAGCAGCAGATGGGGGGACTCTGCTGCTGCCTGACCTTACTCTCCACTCAGAGGACACCTGTCACCTGTGACAGTCCTGATTCTCCAGCAGAGCTGAGCTTCTTGCCTCTGCTAAATGGTCTATGTTCAGAGCATTGCTTAGCTGGAAAATGTCCAATTTTGTGAGTAACAGCTGTTACTGTAGAAGTGACAGGCTCTATTAATCTAAAACAATCTCCAACCTGAGCTGCACAGCCAAGCAAAGGGACCTATCCCAGGGAAACTCTGCTGCTGCAGATATGTGATGCATTAAGGCTCTGAGAAAGGCAGAGAGCATTTGCAGACTGGCAGGAAAATGGAACAGGGGAAAAAAAACCTTCAGTACCAGCAGCATCCAGCCAGACCTTTTTGTATCATATTTTTCTGTTGGGTCCCTACTTGGTCCTTAAGAGAAATAAAAAAGTAGACAGTGGGCTTGTGATATCATTTTGATGTTGTTGCCCTTTCCTCTATGACTTTCAGGAAACTACCTTGGAGCCAAATTTCATTGTGTCAGTATTTAAAATAGTTTGCTAAAATGGTTGTCCTGGAGGCTCCATCAGGGAGTGGAGTTACCAAGGCAAAGTGAGCTCACCCCGCACTGGCTCTGCAGTTACCACTCACAGGAACTTCTTTTGACATATAGCAAGTGAGGAGAACTTAAACTTCCTCCATTTTTTTGTCAGTGAGTGACCTACAGCTCATGGAGCTGCAGTAACTCAGACCTGTGCCTCATTTTTTGTTTTCTTGGTAGTGTTGCATTCAGTCATGACAGAACTGTCATAGAATCATAAAGAGGTTTGGGTTGGAAGGGATCTTGAAGCTCATCGAGTTCCAACCTCCTGTCATGGTCAGAGGCAGCTTCCACCAAACCAGGTCGCTCACTTTGCATTTCTGTAGTTCCTCTTACCCATGGACTTCAGTAAACTTAAACAAAATGGAATGAAAATAACTTCACCTTACTCTTAGTTAGACCTTTTTTCCCCTTTTCAGGCTTCCAGGGACGAAAAACAAATCTGTTTTTATGTAACACATTTGCCTTCATTTGCAGAGTGCCATGGTGAAAGTCACAGGGACTGGTGTTTATTTTTGCAATAAAGGTCCAGGGGAGTCTGAGAGCTGTGAGCCTACAGAGAGGTAATATACACAAGAGAGGTTGAAAAACAGAAGCTCTTGCTTAAATTTAGCAGCTTCAAAGACCAGGCAAAGGCTGTGATGCAGAAAGCTTTGAGGATAGACAGAGGAGAGCCTGAATTACCCATCTGAGCCCAGCCACATGCAGACAAGGAGACAAAAAAAGGGACCAGGTGTGGTAACATGTAGAGAAAACCTGTCCTGACATCCATCTGAGATTTTATGAGGTTTGGATGGGGAGATGCCTGTCATGCTTCTAGACACCAGCTATTGTTTTTCACTCAGTCCTGGCTGGCAGAAGTAATCACAGTGTATAACGTCTTGCACCTCTCCCAAGGTGTTCTCAGAGGCAAATTCCAGAGCCAGGTTCAGAGGGTTCTCCCGTGCTTATGTTTGCTGAGATTCCATATCTCTCCCAGGTTCCGCAGGTGCTCCAGCTTTCACAAATTCAGCAATTTTTGCATTCCTGAAGGTATGCAAACTGATACTGAAACATTATTTCAATTGATTTCCAGTTCCCTGGAAATATGAGAGGCAGAGATTTTGCTCAGGCCTGCCCTTGACTTTCCTAAACACTTCCCACAAACACTTACTTGTGTTGTAGTTCTGTCCAGAGAAGGATTATGGGCTCTCCTGCTGCCAGGACCTCCTGTGGTGTTTCCTCACTTTCTCACTTCCTCCTGATGCCCCAACAGTGCCTGGAATAAAATGGTTAGTCCATGTGCTTGTGTTTGCATATGCACAGAGATAAGAACTCTGTCCTACTCAAATTAATGATTTAGGGATCTTTTTGTTTACATATAGATTCATTTAAGGAAAATAACAGCATGGACAAGAGACAAGCACTCAGAAAAATAACCCTTCCACTCCTCTAGTTCCTGTCTCTACTGTCCCACCAGCATTGCCTTCAACAGCCCTTTACTGTTGTACCCGAATTTGGTCATTTTATGGCTTCCTTGATGATGTTTTCTTCTCCTTGCTGTGGTACAGCACAATCCCTCATTCTCAGCTCCTCAGGGGATCCATTAGTGTTTCATCCCCCTCTGGATCACAAACTGCTAGTCACATAGAAGATGTCTTCACTTTCCTACCTTAACTCTCAAAAAACTGCATCTAGTGATGGTAAAAAGGCAGGACTTGAAGACAAAAATAAAGAAAAGCAGCTCATTTAATCAGTTGGTGGCATTTACAACAAAATTCAGAAAATGTACAGCACATCAAAAGGCAGGCACTTTGAATCCCTAAATTTTTTTGAAAGGCTGCAAAAATGTCTGAGAATTGTAAAAGTGTTTTTTGGTTTGTGGATAGCCTCTCAAGTCACTGCAATTTCCTGGTGCTATAATAATAAAAGCCAGAAAGACTGCTCAGCCCAGCTTTTCAGATCAAATTGAATGACAGGAGAACTAATCCCATGGAAACCACAGAATCCACCCCATTTTCTTCTCCTAAGACCCTCATGCACGACTGATCTCATTTACCTCTGAACAATTTAGTGTAATTACATCTCTCTACTAAGTAGAAGTTTTTTTTTTCTGGCAAAGGTGTTTAGAAAGATGAGATTGAATGTCTCTGGCAACTACACAGGGTTTTAGTCTCTGCACTTTAGGAAAACACAAACTTCATTCTTCTGATTCCTTCACTGTTTCAATCTCCTTCTCTGCACATTTCCATGAGCAGTAGAAAAGGGATGCAATTCCTATCTGGTACTGATTTTCACTCTCTGAATTCAGCTCCTCCTCAGACAGGCATTTTGTTCAAATCAATATCAGATCTTGTGGAAAATAATCAAGACTGTTTCTGCCAGCTGTACTGATTAAGGGTAGGAAAGGGAAATGTGGAGCTGGGCAAGCGGAGATGTTGATTGTTTAGTAAATGCATGATAAGATGTTTTCGATGACAAGGGTAATTGAAATGCACAGTAGAACAGACTCATGCACAATGAGATGTCTCTGATTTTTCCTGTCATTTTGGGAAGCAGCAAAATTCCTGTGGCTGTTTTGGTTTGTGAGGCAGACACTGACAAAAATCTATATTTTCCCTAATCCCTATGCCTTGAATGATATATAAATAATATGAAAGAACTCAATAACAGTTTCCTGTCTTATTCCCAAGCTCTGTAAGGCAGCCACAGGAGAACAAGGTGACAGCAGGTGGCAGCAGGAAAGGTGTCATGTTTTGTCTCTACTCAATGTTTTGCAGTTTTGGGAGAACTACAGACTCTCCTAGAGTCCTGATTGCCACTAGGGTCTAAGGCATGTCACAGCCCCAGGGAGACTTCTGTCTTGGGGTGACCTTATGATGTGTATCCCATATTGCTGCCTATGCCCAGAAATTAATTTTTGTGCCTTTCTATGCCTCTAAACTGAGCCTGAGAGGGGGAAGGAAACAACTGAGCAAAACTTTCTCAAAGCAGTTTGCAGCATGTTCAAGGTCACATAAAGATAGCAGGTTTTTTTTTCCCCAGCTGGGGCAGGGGAGTGAGGAAGCACCCGGCTTGCTGTGTTCCAGTCAGCTTTTGGCCAGTTTTTCCAGTTTCTTGTTCTCCGGAGAGAGACTGAGAGTTGAATTTTTCCTTCTCTGGAATTTCAGATTTTCTCCCTTTTCTACTGGACTGCTTGATTGCTGTAACATCAGAGCACATCGGGAGGACTTTCCACCGGGCACAGAGGGCCTGGCCCTGGGCCAAGCCCCAGCTCCGAGGAGACCAAAGGGAGGACTCTGACACTTTCCCAGGTTTTTCCTCTACAGCGAAAGATTTTACTATTTAACATTATTTTCCTTTCCCGTGTGTTTGTTAAATAAATAGTTTTATCTTCTTCACTTTCCTTCGAGGAAAATTTATTTTTTCCCGAACCTGGTGGGGGAGGGGTGGTTGTGCCTTCTCTCAGAGGATATATTTCTAAATTTGGCCAAACTGGAACAAATTTAGTGGCGCCCGACTGTGAGGCTCGAAGGAAAGTGAAAAAAAACCCTGTGTTAATTGCATTTTGGTTTGAATTTTCTTATTCTGTGTTGGGGTAAAGTAGTCACCATGCTGGTTGAGTTCATAATGTCTCTCTGGCTTGATGTACTCATGTCTTTCTGGTCCTTAGGCTTCATTGAGGTATTAGTGCTTTTTTGGTCCTTAGGGTTGTTTGCCTATCCACAACTTGCTCCAATCTTGTCCTTGATATGTAAATTTTACAGAGAAGGGAGACGAATCAGGATTTCTATTTTGCTGTGCTTGCTGATAATGATTTATAAGAAGCTGACAGAGGTACAGGCAGCTGTTCGAGGTGTGTATGATAAGTGGTTTCTCCGTCCTAACCCCAGTCCCAGCTTCAGTAGCCTGTTTTGGGAATTTATTAGTAATTGCAACCAGATTGTTAGAGGAGGAGGAGACGGGGTTTCCCTTCCCTTTAAATTTGATAGGTTATCCTTTGAGAGTGTTCTGTTTCCCCTGGATGTTAAAGAGACCACCCTCCTGGTATTTAATCTGGTGAGCTTCCTCTATATGATTCGCAGCTTCTCTAGAATGAGAGCTCAGATTTCCCGGGTGACTGCTGAGACACCTGATTCAGAGGTGGAAAATCCTGAGTGGTGTGGGGAATGGGAGGACATCGGCCAAACCCTAAAGAAATTCTCTGACCCGATAGTTTGGGATTTCCCATCTGAACAAATTCAGAAACCAGCTGAGGTGGGGAAATATCTGAAAGAGAAATACAATGACAATTCTAATGCGAACAAGCTCCTTGCAATATGTTGGGCTTTGGCATATGCCTATCGCACACTGCAGCAGGTAAAGGTAGAGAAGCAGGAAGATCAATCAGCAAAGCCTGCAGACACCCCAGTCACTCAGGCTGCAGATAAACCAGACAGCAAGCCCAAACCAGATGGAGAGTCTAAGCCACTGACAGTGGCTCCTGTCACGAGGAAAAAGCACACCACCAAAACTGATCGCCCAGTGAAAGATGATGATGATGCAGGGGAAGGGACCTCAAAAGATGCAGGGGAAGGAACCTCAAAACCACCAATGGACTCAGGCACAGAAACCATTACTGAGTCCATGTCCATAAAGGACCTTCACAGCCTAAGAAAGGATTACACCCGACGGTCCGATGAATCCATAATAAGTTGGATGGTCCGTATTTGGGATGCGGCAGGTGATGATGTGATGCTGGATGGTGCTGAAGTGAGGCATTTGGGATCCCTGTCACATGATGCAGTGATCGACCAAGCGATGAAAAGGGGGGCTGACTCTACCAGTGTCTGGAGACGAGTTTTGACAGGCGTGACTGAAAGATATATGTGTGGAGATGATCTCTACATGCAGCAAACCCCATGGAAGACCATAGAGCAAGGGATCCAATGCCTGAGAGAACTAGGGGTGGTAGAGGTTGTCTTCGCAAATGATCCAGGATTGAGGAGTCCAGACCGGGCCAGAGTTATTCCATACATGTGGCGAAAACTCATACACCTTGGGCCACCAGAATACGCTTCTGCTTTAGCAATAATGAAACCGGACTACGATGCGAATGAGACTGTGAAGGATGTGGCAGTGAAGCTCCGAGCATATGCAGACTCTGTGCATGGCCCAACACATGCAAGAATCACAGCTGTGGAAACACGTATGCAGAAATTGAAAGATAAGATAGAGAAGAATCTCCAGGAGATTAAAGAGTGCCTTCTCCGTGGACATTCCCCAGAGAGAAGGTACATCCCACAAAGTGAGCTGTGGGATTTCCTGTGTGACAGTGGGGAAAACATGAGGAACTGGGGTAGACAACCCACTTCTGCTCTGGCAGCACGAGTGCGTGAATTGAAGGAGCACAAGTCTCAGAAAGGACGATCTACCAAAAAGGAAGTAGCCCCAGTTGCCTGTGGCCAAACTGCTGGAAATGATGGAAAAGACGATGGCATGTCCGATTCCCATGAAGGAACCTCTAAGATACAGGCCCAGGGAAAAAAGGATAACCAGGCATAGAGGGGCCCTGCCTCTAGCCAGGTAGAGGCCAGGGAGAACCGTGTTTTTTGGACTGTGTGGATTCGTTGGCCTGGTACATCAGAACCACAAAAATATGATGCCTTGATTGACACTGGTGCGCAGTGTACAATAATTCCATCGCAGCATGTGGGGGTAGAATCTGTTTCTATTTCTGGTGTAACAGGTGGATCACAAAATTTGACCTTGGTGGAAGCTGAGGTGAGCCTGACTGGAAATGAGTGGAAGAGACATCTCATTGTGACTGGCCCAGAGGCTCCGTGCATTTTGGGCATAGACTTCCTCTGGAACGGGTATTTTAGAGACCCAAAGGGACTCAGGTGGGCTTTTGGAATAGCTGCTGTGGAGACAGAGGGCAGTAAGCAATTGAACACTTTGCCTGGGCTATCAGAGAACCTGTCTGCAGTCGGCCTTCTGAAGGTGGAAGAACTAAGAGTACCAATTGCCACCTCGACAGTGCATTGCCGACAGTACTGGACAACTCGAGATGCTGTGATTCCCATCCACAAGATGATCCATGAGCTGGAGAGCCAAGGGGTGGTCAGCAAGACCCACTCACCCTTTAACAGCCCCATTTGGCCTGTGCGCAAATCTGAAGGCGAATGGAGATTGACTGTGGACTATCGTGCCTTGAATGAAGTGACTCCACCATTGAGCGCTGCTGTGCCGGACATGTTGGAGCTCCAGTACGAGCTGGAGTCCAAAGCAGTGAAGTGGTATGCCACTATTGACATTGTCAATGCATTTTTCTCCATTCCTCTGGCAGCAGAGTGCAGCTCTCAGTTTGCTTTCACCTGGAGGGGTGTGCAGTACACCTGGAACCGACTGCCCCATGGGTGGAAGCACAGTCCCACCATCTGCCAGGGACTGATCTAGACTGCACTAGAAAAGGGTGAGGCTCCAGAACATCTGCAGTACATTGATGACATCATTGTGTGGGGGAACACCGCAACAGAAGTGTTTGAGAAAGGAGAGAAAGTTATCCAAATTCTCCTGGAAACTGGTTTCGCCATCAAGAAGAGCAAAGTCAAGGGACCTGCCTGAGAGATCCAGTTCCTGGGAGTGAAATGGCAAGATGGACAGTGTCAGATTCCCACTGAGGTCATCAATAAGATCACTGCAATGCCTCCACCAACCAACAAGAAGGAAACACAAGCTTTCCTAGGTGCCATAGGCTTTTGGAGGATGCACGTTCCTGAGTACAGCCAGATTGTGAGTCCTCTTTACCTGGTTACCCGCAAGAAGAACAATTTCCATTGGGGCCCCGAACAGCAACAAGCTTTTGCCCAGATCAAGCAGGAAATCGCTCATGTGGTAGCCCTTGGCCCAGTCAGGACAGGACCCGAAGTGAAGAACGTGCTCTCTTCTGCAGCCGGAAGCCATGGCCTGTCCTGGAGCCTTTGGCAGAAGGTGCCTGGTGAGACTCGTGGTTGACCACTGGGATTTTGGAGCCGAAGCTACAGAGGGTCTGAAGCCAACTACACTCCAACAGAGAAGGAATTCTTAGCAGCCTATGAAGGAATCCAAGCCATCTCAGAGGTAATTGGCACTGAGGCACAACTCCTCCTGGCACCCCGACTACCAGTGCTGGGGTGGATGTTCAAAGCAGAGGTTCCCTCTACCCACCATGCCACCAATGCCACATGGAGCAAATGGATTGCTCTCATCACACAGCGCGCCCGTATCGGAAAACTGAATCGCCCTGGGATTTTGGAAATAATTACAAACTGGCCAGAAGGTGAAAACTTTGGTCTCACTGATGAAGAAGAACAAGTGACACGCGCTGAAGAAGCTCCACTGTACAACCAACTGCCATCAGAAAACACACGCTACGCTCTTTTCACCGACGGTTCTTGTCGCATCGTAGGGATGAAACGAAAGTGGAAAGCAGCCGTATGGAGTCCCACACGACGGGTTGCAGAAGCTACTGAAGGAGAAGGTGGATCAAGCCAACTTGCTGAACTCAAAGCTGTTCAACTAGCCCTGGACATTGCTGAAAGAGAGAAGTGGCCAAAGCTCTACCTCTACACTGATTCATGGATGGTAGCCAATGCTCTGTGGGGATGGTTAGAAAAGTGGGAAAAAGCTAATTGGCAGCTTAGGGGAAAACCAATCTGGGCTGCTGAAGAGTGGAAAAACATCGCTGCCCGAGTAAGAAAGCTGGTTGTGAAAGTCCGCCATGTAGATGCCCATGTCCCCAAGAGTAGGGCTAATGAAGAACACCAAAACAACAAGCAGGTAGATCAGGCTGCAAAGGTAGAAGTGTCACAGGTAGACTTGGACTGGAAACACAAGGGAGAGTTGTTCCTAGCTCGATGGGCCCATGATGCCTCAGGTCATCAGGGCAGAGATGCCACCTATAAGTGGGCACGAGATCGAGGGGTGGATCTGACCATGGACAGTATCTCCCAGGTGATCCATGACTGTGAGACATGCGCTGCGATCAAGCAGGCCAAGCGGGTGAAGCCCCTGTGGTATGGTGGGCGGTGGTCCAAATACAAGTATGGGGAGGCCTGGCAGATTGATTACATCACACTGCCTCAAACCCGCCAAGGCAAGCGCCATGTGCTCACAATGGTAGAAGCCACCACTGGATGGCTGGAGACCTACCCTGTGCCTCACGCTACAGCCCAGAACACCATCCTGGGCCTTGAAAAGCAAGTCCTTTGGAGGCATGGCACCCCTGAGAGAATTGAATCTGACAATGGGACTCATTTTAAGAACAGCCTTATTAACACCTGGGCTAGAGAACATGGCATTGAGTGGGTGTACCGTATCCCTTACCATGCACCAGCTGCAGGCAAAGTGGAACGGTGCAATGGATTGTTGAAAACCACTTTGAAGGCACTGGGTGGGGGAACTTTCAAAAATTGGGAACAGAATCTAGCAAAGGCCATCTGGTTAGTTAACACCCGAGGTTCCACCAATAGAGCTGGTCCAGCCCAATCTGAATCCCTGCATACAACAGATGGAGATAAGGTCCCAGTAGTGCATGTCAGAGGTGTGTTAGGAAAGACTGTGTGGATGAATTCTGCCTCGAGTACAGACAAACCCACCCGTGGGGTTGTCTTTGCTCAGGGACCTGGTTGCACATGGTGGGTAATGCAGAAAGATGGAACAACACGTTGTGTACCACAGGGAGATCTGATTGTTGTGTGAAAACCACCTGTAGTGTGAAATGCTTGTATACCCCTGCTCTCTGATTGTCACTGTCACTGTTTGTATATAGCTGTGTATATATATATATATATATATATATGTATTAATGTGTGTGTAGAATTAGAATATCTTAGTTTGGGCATTGAGCCAACAATATGGGATAAGGGGTGGAATGTCTTGGGGTGACCTTATGATGTGTATCCCATATCGCTGCCTATGCCCAGAAATTAATTTTTGTGCCTTTCTATGCCTCTAAACTGAGCCTGAGAGGGGGAAGGAAACAACTGAGCAAAACTTTCTCAAAGCAGTTTGCAGCTTGTTCAAGGTCACATAAAGATAGCAGGTTTTTTTTTTTCCCCAGCTGGGGCAGGGGAGTGAGGAAGCACCCGGCTTGCTGTGTTCCAGTCAGCTTTTGGCCAGTTTTTCCAGTTTCTTGTTCTCCAGAGAGAGACTGAGAGTTGAATTTTTCCTTCTCTGGAATTTCAGATTTTCTCCCTTTTCTACTGGACTGCTTGATTGCTGTAACATCAGAGCACATCAGGAGGACTTTCCACTGGGCACAGAGGGCCTGGCCCTGGGCCAAGCCCCAGCTCCGAGGAGACCAAAGGGAGGACTCTGACACTTTCCCAGGTTTTTCCTCTACAGCGAAAGATTTTACCATTTAACATTATTTTCCTTTCCCGTGTGTTTGTTAAATAAATAGTTTTTATCTCTTTCACTTTCCTTCGAGGAAAATTTATTTTTTCCCGAACCTGGTGGGGGAGGGGTGGTTGTGCCTTCTCTCAGAGGATATATTTCTAAATTTGGCCAAACCAGAACAACTTCACAGATGTTTTCTTTGTGAAGAAAGTGGACCACAGAATAATTTAGGCTGTAAAAGACCTCTAAACCCATCAAGTTCAACAGTTTACCCTGCACTGCCAAGCCCACCATTAAACCATGGTCCCAAATTCCTCATCCATACACCTTCTGAACACTTCCAAGATCCACTTCCTGCTCTTGGGACGTTCTCTCCCAGTTGTATTTCTTTTTCCCTGAGCAGAAATGGCCACTGCCACAGGGGCTGGACCAGTCTTCAGGTGACTGAAAGTCTGGAGACCAGGCTCTGGGGTTTGATGACGAGTGAGCAGAGCTCCCAGTTGAGATGCCCACTGCAAACACTGCTGGGCAGCAGGTTGTGCCCTCCACACTTCAGATCTTTTTCTCTGCCTGCTTCTCTTTCCCAAGCTTTTCATGCTGCACTGAAGCACTCCTGGAAATTATGAATGCTAATGGCACAGTGGCCAACAGCAAAGCTGCCCACCAGGAGGGCAGCTCTCGAGCCTTGCGTGAGGAATTTGCATCACTGTAGCACCAGGGATTCTCATGAGAGGATCAGGGCTCCGTTTGGTGAGGATCTGTATGAATAAAATATAGTAGAGCTCTCAGTCTTGGGAATCAGAATGTGCAGCAGCGTCTGAAACCAGTGAGAGAGGAGAAGGTGTGGGAGTAAAGGAGGAAAACTGCCTGCTAGGAACAGATAAAGCCATTTGTGCTGCTTAGCCTCAGCCAAACCCTTGTGCAGATCTGCTGAGGCTTCATAAGCACCAAAATTATACACAAACGTGATTTTGTAAAAATGAAGAGATAATACTGACAACAACAATATTCATGAACTGTTGCTTAAGATGGTTTAATTTCTAAATAGACCATGTTAAAGGTGAAGTGGGATTTGTACAGGCCACCTCTGATAAGAACAAGGAGCTTGACACTTTTAGGACCTGATTAGCTGCTTGAAACTCACTGCACACCTGGTTTTGAGTGAAAATGTCTCATGTCAGGATCTAACCCAGTAAACCTGGACAACCAGGTGACCTATAAAGCCCCTTCTTAATTACAGGGTAGCTTCAGAGGCAGGGAGGAGAAAGAGAAAGGAGAAAGAGATGATGCTTGATGAATAGCAGTATAGGAGGCATAAATTAAAGCAATTTATAATATTTAACATTTTTCAAGTTTGTTGCTTTCTATCTGATTGTTGTTTAAGCCATTCTCTGACACAAGAGTTCCTCCATGTGAAGAAAATAAAACAAAGAACACTATTCACTCTGTTAAAAAAAAAAAAAAGAAACCTGATCTTTATCTTTAAACTCTTACCCGAACAGCAGAGCAAAAATCTCATTTTAGAACCTGCATGCAACTCCTTTCCCTATATGAAAATGCCTCTGTGGCATCTGACTCAGAAGTTCATGGTTATAGAGAACAAATTTTGGATGACCCAAGGGCTAAGTTACAGCCACCTGCTCAGGCTGTGGGAGTGGCAGTCACCCAGTCCAGAACAGCTTGAGGACCTAAGCAATGGAAACAGCAAATGGAGCCACAGAAAACATCCTCTGCTGGTTCTTGCAGGTCTGACATGGAGAAACTCTGCTCTGCTCAAAATCAGGCATGCAAAATTCCCATTGTGCAGCTTCAGCTTTTGTAATTGTCATAGAAGAGCTGAAGAGGGTGAGAATGGTGTAGAAAATCCTGGCCTAGAAAAGATTTCTGGTCAAGCCATTTCCTCAAGAGGGTATTGACTTCAAACCATGCCAGTCTAACCTTTCCTTAAATACCTCTGCTGATGGAAATTTTGCAGCTTCCTTAGCTGAATGACTTCTGTGGGCTTTTGCTTTATTTTCCATATTTTTTTTTGTAACATTAAATGCTCTAAGAATTTTCTGTGTCTCTCTCAAGCAATCCATTCCCTTTTTGATGGTCTTGAGTTTTTCTGTTTTGTCTGTATTTTTGCTTCTGCAGAAAGACCAGTTTCCAGCTCAGGGTACAGGTAGATATTGTGGTTATGTGATGTGATATTCTTTAAGAGACTCATCTGTTTATCTAAAAAGAGAAACAGTCAAAAAGACCTTTTTTCTTTCCTTTTTTAATTAAGACTTTTATCAGGTCATTATGTGAAAATTCATCTTCTAATCAGAGATTGTCATATTCCTTTAGGTTAATACTGTAAAATAACACCTGAGGGACTTTTAGACATTAGACAGTTAATTGTCTGTAAAACTTCTGTTCCAGAATCTGAGGAGCCTTGTGGTGCTAAGGAATGGTAGAAGATGTGTTGCACTTCTTTATTAGTGAAATCTCAGGTACCTGGTTGGGAATGGCACAGATTAGCAGAGCACTGTGATACTCCATCAGAATTAAATCACACAGCAAGAAATACTGGCATTTCTTTCTAGTTTCAAATAATCTTTCCTTCATGGTTGATTTCTCTCTAGAGCACAACAAAAGGACAACCATTAACATCTCAGGAGCCCCATCACAAAGTTCTCAAGGGATGTTGGCATGAATTCTGGCTTTGGTGGATATCCCATGGCGGGTATTTGCAAAGTGAACCTTTCCCAGGTGTTTTTGGCTCAATGTTTTGACTCAACCTTATCCTGCCTCTTCTCCCAGTGTCTTCAATGACTCATGGTACCATTACAGTTACTTGGATTACACTTCTTGAATAAAACACTGAATAATCATAAAATCACAGAGCAGTTTGGGTTGGAAAGGACCTTAAAGATGACCGAGTTCCAAACCCCCGCCATGGGCAGGGACAGCTTCCACTAGACCAGATTGCTCCAAGCCCTTCCAACCTGTCTTTGAACACTTCCAGGGATGGCATCAACAGGTTTTTGCTGTGCCAAAAAAGCATTAACAAGGCAGAGCTGTTGCAAGGGCTTGTAAGAAAGGACGTACAAAGTTGTTTTGTGAGGGAATTCACATCCAGCTCAGTTCTCTGGACAAGTTTAAATGGGATTTATTGCTCAGTCAGGGAGCTGCTTGTGAGGTTGGGGTCTGTACATCCAACTCCTGAACTGTGATCTGACTTCTGCAAGCAAACAGTTTCTCCAGGCCTTCATGGCTGACAAATACATCCTGTGATTGCTGTCCCTGAGGGCAGATCCTGTGCCAGGGTTAATGGAAACAAGTTCAGTCTAATTTTTTTCCCCAAAGTTTCTGAGCAAGCAGCTCCCTATCCTCTGTCTTGAAAATACAAACTCAGTGATGACCTTGTCGTGGGTTGATAATTTTTAAAGCAGTGCTGATCCCTCTAGAGGTGTGTGGGTGTTCTTTTAGACCTCTGTTTTAACAGACTCCAATTACCAGTGCCCCTGCAGCTTTGTTTAACCCAGCAGCAGCACTGACAGTGGCCGAGGGGATGCAGCTGCTGAGGCTTTCTGTGAAATACCCAGGAGTTGTAGTGGGTGTCTCACATTTTCTGTTTTGAAAATGGCTCAGTTCTGAAAACCTGTTCCAAGTCAAGTTCAGGCATTGACACCCATGTGGAATTGGTTTGTCAGATATTTACATCTCCCTTTTTCAACATGCCTCCCTTTAAACCTGCAGGTGTCTGGAGCAATTTTATGTAGCAAAATCACAATGCTCTCCTGTGTGCAAAGACCACTTGAGCAATAACAATTTGATCTTTTGATGCAAAAACTGGAGGTATTGATAAACTCCAAGTGAAGTCCAGGTTAAATTATTGCCAACACCAGTTTCTGAAAAATGCCTGAGGATGGTTCCAGTTGTGCTGTTATGCAGCCATGAAAACCTCTGAGGTATTGCCCAGAGAAGCTGTGGGCCCATCCCTGGGAGTGTCCAAGGCCAGGTTGGATGGGGCTTGGAGTAACCTGGGATAGTGGAAGGTGTCCCTGCCCACGGCAGGGAGTTTGGAATGAGATGAGCTTTGAGGTCCCTTCCAACCCAAAGCATCCTGTGATTTTCACAAACCCAACAAATCCATCGTCTCATCCTGTCACAGCTTCCACCTGCCTGTGGGTTCTTGGATGTTTGACCCTGCACCTCTCTTGTCTCTGAACAAGATTTCCCATGACACTGACAGGGCTGAGAACCCAGAGTATCACCTCCCTTAGGTGGTGCCTTGCTCAGTGTGGGAAACACCAGGCTCACCAGGCTCACCTTGCAGGCACTGCAAAGGAACAGACATTATCAATCGGACTGATTTTTAACATCTGAATTATACCCTAAAATGAACTATTTTTTTCTTTTGACTCTAAAAGCACATTCATTTCTAGTTCAGGTGTAGACCTTTAGACCTCTTGATGAGATGAATCCAAACCAAGCAAGCTTTTGACTGAAGAATGTAGTTTTACTTAGAAATGTTGTAAATCAGTAATTTTTAATCTGAGATGCTTTCTCTGATATGCCGTTTTTTAAAAAAAAGAAAATTTTCCTCTCTTCCACTTTTAGTTTTGCTTTTGTATCTTTGGCTCTTGTTCCTTCTTTTAAATTTTTTTTCTTCTGCTATGACTACATTACATCCCTCTTAAAGCAGCTTCCTAACTTTTTCTGCACTTTCTATTCAAAGTGTAAGAAAATTTGGGAAAAGTTTAGTGTAGAATTGCTTTCACATACTAATATTTCATAAGATGTCCAAGGAAGAATTGTAAAAATTGTTAAACAAAAGCTGATCTTACATTTTCAACAAGATGTTAACTTTTAATGAACTAAAGAGCGATGAACTCTAATTATAACAATGAACTCTAATTATACCATTTCATATTTTCATCAATACTCAGGCTGACTGCAAATGCTGGCACAATGAGGTCTCTTTCACTGACATATCCAGAAATAGTCTTATCTATAAAATTCCAATGACAGCAACTAAGAACAAGTTGCTCAATTCTTGGAAGAGCTTTTTACTTAAATGTTAGTCTTTCTTTGACTGTAGAAAGGACAGATAGTTAAATGAATGAGCAAAAATAACAAGAGACAATGGAGAGACCTGGAGAATAAATGGTATTTGTGGTTTGGAGTTAATCCAAACCCTCTCTTGTGCTGTGATGATCTCAATGGCAATAAATCTGATCTGCTTCTGATGAAAGGAGCTACAAGAAAGATGGAGAGGGACTTTTCACAAGAGCATGGAGTGACAGGACAAGGGGAAATGGCTTCAAATAGAAAGAAAATAGGTTTAGATTGGATATTTGGAAGCAATTTTTCTCTGTGAGGGCGGTGAGGCACTGGCACAGGTTGCCCAGAGAAACTGTGGATGCCCCATCCCCGGATGTGTTCAAGGCCAGCTTGGATGGGGCTTGGAGCAACCTGGTCTAGTGGAAGGTGTCCTTGCCCATGGCAGAGGCACTGGAATTAGATGTTCTTTAAGGTCCTTTAACAATCCAAACCATTCTGTGATTCTACAATTTGTTGTGTAACTGTGAATACACAAGATGTGAACAATTCAGAAAACCTGAAAAAACCTCCTCAAGTGCCATTTCAGGCACCATGGGGTGATAACAAGGGGGAGGATGGTGTGATAACAAGGGGGAAAATGGTGTGAAGATGTCTGGTCCATGCTGGGACACCACCAGGGACAGTGTGTGCAGTTCTGACACCTAGAAAAATGCTGCTGGAGTTTAATAAGGGGAAACACAATTAAGGAATTTGGATTTCTCCAACGTCAGACAGAAGCAGGAGAGAGCAAGTGCAGCTAATTGGATGTTCAGCCATTGACTGGGTGTGCAAGTTTTCTTTTTGAATGCAGATTCCTCCTAGGCATAAATTCCTAGCAGGAGAAAAATTAGTGGAGGTAGCTGGTGGTTTATACTTAAACTGTAGAAAATCTGAACCTAGCTCTGTCCTCTTTTACTTTTTTTGTGCAGCACCTGCTATAGGGGGATCACTACTAAGCTGCAGTTATTACTCTTAAAGAAACAGCATGTGAAATTTATCCTTTTCTCTCTAAGACCTGCAGAAACATTTTAATTTAAGTAGTACACAGAGAAGCTTATTTTGCATCCTTTTAATTAAAAAAATAGCTAAACTTCTGAAGGTGTCTGGGTGTAAACCTGAAAAGATTTGAGCTCAGTGATCCACACCAAAATTTCTGCTTGGTAAATATGCAAATCCCAGTGTGCTGCAGTACTCTATTAAAACATGATCTATTCACTGAAAACTTATTGCTGGATACTATGTTAATGTTAACTTTTTAATGGTGAGTCTGCACATTTTGGGGGGAATATTTGGAATGGGTGGGTGAGAAGGTGGCTGTGCAATCAGCCACCTTATCTTTTAACTTCTCATCCAATTTCCATTTTGGAAGTCTTTAATGGAGAAGCAAAGCATGCTTAATTGATTGCCATTAAAATCTTCAAAGGAACAAGCAAGATGAAAGTTGTTTCTAATTACTGCATTATGATGTAAGCTTAACGATACGACACTTCTCCAAATTGATTTTATTAGAATTTGAGATGAAGAATTAATTGAGTTGCTGTATTGATCCATTTTATTTTCCCCCCATTTAACATGCCCAGTGGGAAAAAAAAAAAAAAGCTATTGAGCTGTGGAATAGTAATGAGGACTTAAGAAGGAAAGTCGAAGTGAAGATGGATTGGCCAATAAAAATAACTTATAAAAATCATGGTGTGATGGCAGAATATAGTGGCAGAGACCAATTTATCTCTAGGTTAATTAGAGTAAATTAAGGTTAATTCTTTTGTCATTTAACTTTTATTTTTTGTCTTGCTTTGTCCTACCTGTTTGTATTAGAATAACTGCTTTCCTGGTAAAGCAATATTCTGAAAATCTCCATCCAGTTCTGCTAAATTTGCCTTTGAAGATCTCTTTAGAATTACCCCCAAAACCTAAAAAACCACTTCCATGCATATGCTTGATCTTTCTTAAAATTCTTCTTTAGCATATTTAAGATTGTTTAATTGGTCTAATTCTCCCAGAATGTGATTCCTGAATTTTTCCTTGTGTGTCAGTACAAGACAGGTGCTATTAGGAAATTTGGGTGCTTAGAAATATAAGCCACTAAATTATTTTTGACTGAGAGTTGTTTTTTGTGATGTTCTGGGATAACTATCCATAACTTCACAGAATATGGAATGGATGATATAGGGATGGAGATCACCTAGTACAACCCCCTCAAGCAGGTCTAGTGAAAGCAGACTGCAAAGGACTCTGTTCAGCTGGATTTCAAATATCTGCATGGATGGATACTGCAAACAGACCATTTCCTCTCATTTCTTTCTGAACTATAAATTTCAAAACAAAGCGAAAAGTATTCTGAAGGGAAAATGCTTCTCCAGAAGTTTGTTGCTGCAACTGAGATTTGAGGAGTGCTATTTTGGTTTTGGTGCCTGCATTGGGTAAATTAACTGTTATATCTGAGATTTCAAAGTTCACACTGATACTTTCTCTGTCTTTCCTATTGATTAACTGGAATATTCTGTGTATACAGAGAGATAGAAATATAATTAAATACATGATTTATAATTGCATTTTAAGCTCTGGTACAGTTTAGGAGAAGCTGTTTCTATTTGAGGCTTGAAGCTGTAAATTCTCAGTTGGCTTCTGCTAATGCTTAAAGCTGTAACACAGTTTAGAAAGAAATGAGAATGGACACACTTGGAGGTGTTAATTATAACCATGCCTGGGTTTCCTTGGAATGATATCTCTTCATCAAACATTGCTATCTTTCCTTTGAAGACAGAAATCCCCACACTGATGTTCTCATTCCCTGTGCAGAAAGAAGAAAAATTGTAATGGAAGTGTATTTTAGTGGTAACTTCAACAATAAAAATAACAATAATAAGGAAAAAAATTCATCTGGAAATAATACTCCTCTCTTCCATTGGAAAGACTCTGGAAAAGGAAGAATTATGCCAGCTTTCCATCCAAGGGGGGCTCTAGGAGAGAATTTGTCTCTTTTGTCACTAAATAATTTACACATGATGCAGAGCCAGTTTATTTGCAGCCATACAGCAGAATCTTATGAAAGCTCTATCGAAGTAGCTTCTTTGTTAAAACCGGGAATAGTCTCTTATTCCAAATAATCAGGTCATGGCCTCTTACCCATTTACTGATAAGTGACATTAGCATTAATTGGCAAAGTGATTGCAGAAATAGAGTGTTGTATTCAGGAACAACTTTAGTGAGCTTCTAGAGGATGAAAGACTCCTGGAAGTTCAGAACTTGCCCATTTCTGAAGTTCAAACTCAACTGAAGCTACTGGCATTTGGAACATTGCACTACAAGAGAAAGGAGTGTGTGTTCAATAACAGCCCAGCAAGAGAAATAAAAGAAGCAGGAAATACCTCAAATTGTGTCTTTTTTTTTTTTTTAAATTCAGTTTTCAGCTCAGAGACCAGGTGTAAATCCAAATAATTGAGTTTTAACTGAAGTGTTAATTACAGAAATCCACAATGAAGAAACAGACCTGAGATGCAGCCAGAAAACACTCATTAAATGAGGTGTGATGGCTTGGTAGAGTAAGTAGGTAAACTTTAAAAAGTTTTCCCAGTGGTAAATCTCAAAATCCTTTTCATTTAGATGTTGCAGAAATATGGTCTTAGCTCCCAAATGGGCAGGTACCTGCTTCACCAAAGACGCACAGAACAGCTGCTGAATGAACACAAGTATTACTTGAGTGCTTAGAATTAAAAGTAAAATTAAGAGCTGTGAGTCTTTATAAAGACGAAATATAGCTCTCATTCACTCACCCTCTGGCTGAGGAAGGAAATGTGATGGAAAACAAGAGGGTTTGATTAACCCCATCTAATCTGCAGTGCCAGTGAGAAAGGCTCCAGAAAAAAGCTTGGAAGGTTGGCAGAAAACTTTGAGTGTCTTGACTGTATTTTGTTTCTCACCTGTGGGTAGTGACACCATGAAATTGTTATGAAGTTTGCCATGAGTGTGCACATACACAGACACACATTTGTGTGAGTTTCTTCCAAAAAAACCTCTGGAGGCCAGGAGGAGAACTATTTCTCTTCCGAAGAGTAACTGCTTTCATGGCTAGTATAGTCAAAAGGTGGAAATAAACCAGTATTTTATGAGTCCTAGAATAAATTGCTTCAATTTATTTCCTCCCTGAGCATTTGACCAAAGAATGGTGCTAAGTGAGAGCTAATGAATTCACCAGGGAACGAAAGCAAAGTAAATACATTTTGTGAAGGATTAATTAGGGGCTGCAGTCTCTATCTCTGTACCCATTTTCCTCTCTTTCCCACTCGTTTGTGGATTTTATCTCTCTGCAGAGCAAATAAGGTTGGATCACTGCTCCTGAAACTGGTACATGCCTGGCTAATGAGTGGAGCAAGGGAATTATGCACTGTAGTGTCTGTCACTCTCGCAAATTTTTTCCCAGATCTATTGACATGGCTCTGAGCAAGCACACACATTAATCTATGCCCACTTCAGTGAACTATTCCCATGATTAACTGTGATGTGCCTGTCAAAACAGAGGTGGGAAAGCCGTTGAATTCAAATAAGTGAGGCTTGAGTGGTGCCATTTACCAGAGGCAAAGTTCCCTTCACCAAACTTCAGCTTTTAAGCATCAGTTGAAATCTAAACTGTCCAGGTTCTGTCAATAGCAACTGGGAAAGGGATAGGAGAGTCTCCAGAGAGAGCTGGTGCTGAGTTAGTGGGACTTGATGATCTCAGAGGTCTTTTCCAACCTTAATGATTCAATGATTTCACAAAATGGCTTCTTACATTATCTAAAATCTTGTCTCCCTCCTTGCTCGTTCCAGTTTATGTTTGGTATCAATGTCTTCTCTGCCATGGGAGAAAGTGCCCAAGTAATTCCTAAATATTTTTGATGACCTCTTTCTGTCAACACTTCTCTAGAGAGAGCAGGAAGCATTGGGAATTCAGGACAAGAACAGCATGATTACAATTCTGCCTTTTCTTCAGTGTGCTTAATATCCGTATTATCTTGTATGCATACATATTTAAATGCTACATGCCTCCTTTTAGCAATAGACTGCTGGTGGTTTGAAGTGCCCATAAAACTGCTGGAAAGTGGCACTGCCAATTAATTTGTTGACAGATTTGTTGTTTAAATATTAATGGGACATTAAGCAAATGTTGGCTGCTTCACCGAGATCCCTCAGAGTGTCTTCCTCCAAGGAGCTGAGCATTTCCACACACTGAAAATGTCCTGGACACTGCAGGATGGGAAGGTTATCATAAATTTTCTGTTCCTTTCCCCACCTCCAGCTCCTAAACACACCATAAATACCAACTACCCCTGTGAAAAAGACATTTATAAAAGTCTTATGCAGAATGTAAACCCCCTACAGCAATAAATGACTGAGTTGTGAGTTTGTAGAGGGTATAGCAGGGAAGGGTTTAGCCCCTGACTGCTTCACCTTGGCAGTGGAATGAGAAATGGAAGTGGAGTGCTGAATTTATCTGTCTGCTCAGTTGGTGATGTGGGAAACCTTGGAAAAGCCTCTGGAAAGGACAGAAATTTTGATGCAGGATCAAGATTAGCCATATCACCCATGAGTGCTGTGGTGGGGTGAATTTGGTTTTGTTGGGGCTCATGGGTGCAGAGACTTAGAAACAGGAGGTTGGTGGAAAGCAGGTCTTGCTTAGTCCTGTCCATAAATAAAGACATAGGGTACACAATAAGAACATCAATTTCTTTGCTTTTGATTTCCCTGGCCGAATACAGGGACTTCAGAGATGCCCTGGAGTGCATGGGGACTTTCAGACTGTGTGAACTTGGACATCAGATTGAGACAGCAGCAGCAGGACAGCACAGATGCTTCCTGCTCTGCAATTTCAGACTGCTACTTTTCCCATTTTCTTTTCCCATCAAGTTCATTCGTGGTTAGGAACCATTTCTTGTTGTCATTTCATCCTTTTACCTCTTTTATTCCAATGAGTTTCGTATCTCAGAATCCATCCATCACATTTCAATTCAGACTTGCATTACTACTGGAAGCTTCCCAATTTAATTTCTATTATTTTAACACATCACATAATAGTCTGAACATAATTTGTTGACTGTTTCAAACTGCGCTTTTTTTTTTTTTTATTTAATGAAGGTTGTGATAAAGACTTCTTTAAAAATTTTAATATATTCTTACTGTAACTTTACTGCCCATCAACTGGAATAATAAAATGTATTGATTTTGCTACAGGTTCAGTCCTAAATATTGGTCATTTATTTGGGTTGCACATTGCAGTTCTTTCTTTACAGCTTTAACAAAATAAGGAAGAAAAAAGGATTTTTTTTTTTAATACTAATTGAAGATAATGACTCAGGAAAGCTGGGTGGATAGCAAGAATTTTGAATTCGGGATTTTGAATTTTTCAGAGTTTATAAGCGTTTTTCACAGGGACTGTGAGCTCTCCCTGTCTGGAATATTGTTTACAGAAAACAGCACGGACAAAAGTTCAGTATTGCTCCACAGTTCATTTCTTGCAGCTGCTCCTCTTTCCTGAGTTACAGTTGAGCTGTAACAAAGATTACTCATTTTATTTCGATAAAAGGCATGGTACAGCCATAGCTGGAAGAGAAGAGGTGGCTACATCTTGAAGTGAAGGCTGTCTTCAGTCTCAGATCTCTCAAATCACAGCCAGATGAGAGCATTCAGGTCACCTGGGTCCCTGTTTCTTCCACTGTACAGTCATTCCTCTTCATCTGAAAATTCCATTTGTTTTACTTCCTTTTAAAATGAATCATGAAATCTCATTTTTGACTTGAGATTAAATGAAAAGGGAGTAGATAGCCAGAGAGAAAAGGCCCAGTAAAACAAGAAAATGCATAGGTGTCTGTGGAATAAAAGCTAATTTACCTAAAAAAAAAATTCATAATAAGATATTGATTACAGTTTTTATTATGAGGTTGCTGTTGAGTCAGGGACAGCTTCAGTAAATAATACCAAAGATCAAAAATTTTCAAGCTTTGGTTTCACAGAAAAGGGTGATAATTACAGTCTGGAGCAGTTTAAACAGGATTAATAACTTCTCTTAGAGAAATATAAGCCATGGGGAGGACATGTTCTTCCCTAGGCAGACGAGATTTGGATATAAAAAAAAAATAAATTAGGTGGCATAAAACCTCACGTAATTTCATTTTTTTTTCCTTTATGGGCTTACCCATATTTTTCATTTTATTAGTTTCATTTTTTTTTGCTGTGCCCTGATTTTTGTTGCAGAGAGAAGTGTTGTAGCAGTGGCAGTTTTGACAAACCCACTGTGGGGTCTTTTGTTGTGGGTTTCTGATGCCTCTGGTTATTCCTTGTGCCGCTGATCATTCTGTCTCATGTCCTTTCAGTTTGTAGGGGAGAATGCAAACCTAAACAAATGCAAGGTAAAGTAAACCCCCACATTTTCTCTATTAATATAAATATGGTCAGCACAGCCCTATTTTTCCATGAAGGCTGTGCCTGGGTGACTGTAAATTAATATTTCAGGCCCCACACACAGCTCTCTCAAGCCCCTTCAGATGCTTCTCAGGATGTCCTGTGGCCTCCAGGTGCTTGTGCAGAAGGTTTTGCATCACCAGGAGGTTTTCTGCCCCAGCTATCAGTGCTGGGCAGGCATGTCTCACACCAAGGTGCCTCAAATGGCACAAAGGGTTGGAGTGCAATAGTGAGGGTGAGGACACAGGCAGTGTTTACAGGAGATCATACTTAGCACATTCAGGGTGCTTCCACCTTATTAACACAGTGAAAAGGTAATTTTCAGGCTGCTACAGCCCTGAGTTTACCAGACCACCATGTGATACCTGCCTGGTGAATGCAGCACATTAACAAGGGAGGAACCAAGCAGCAAATGCAGAATAATGATTCCTAAAGGTGGGTGCTGTGTTTAAAGGGTGCTGTGGACTCTGCACTGCTGGGTGTTGGCACACAACTGTCTGCTGCTGCCTAAACATCAGTAGATTGCATTTCTATTCACCTGAGTAATGAATATGCAAATGGAAAGTCTCTTACTGAGCTGGTTTGGTGACCCTGGAAAGGAGGAGACGCAAACAGTGGGAGGAGAGAAGCAACAATGGCTGCATACACAAAAAGTCCCAGCAGTTCTCACCACTGACGTGGAGAAGGACTCAACTCCTTACCCAATCCTCCCATCAGGGTGAAGACAGCTCTTCACAAAAACACGGAATGGTTTGGTGTTGGGGTTCCTCCCCCCTGCCATGTGGTCCTGGGGGAGGAGGGCCCTGGAGTAGAGGCAGGGTCTATGGGGTTTCCCTGGTCAGCCTCGTTCCCCGTTGGTTGTTTTGTGTTCCCCTGCCTGGGAAGGCCCCTCGGGTCCCATGATTGCCTCAGTTCTTCGGCAGAGCCCCGGCCATGCAGCTGGAAAACAAACATCTCTGCAAACATCTACCAGGAATCTGTCCCTGTTTTGCCACGGGCCTCACTGTCTTATGCATGTTGCAGTAATCCCCACAGCAACAGTTTTGGTTGGAAGGGACCTTAAAATCATCTCATTCCAACCCCCTGCCGTGGGCAGGGACACCTTCCACTATCCCAGGTTGCTCCAAGCCCCGTCCAACCTGGCCTTGAACATTCCAGGTATGGAGCAGCCACAGCTTCTCTGGGCAACCTGTGCCAGGGCCTCACCACCCTCACAGTGAATATTTTTTTTTATTAGCAATCTAAACCCATTTTCTTTCAGTTTAAAGCCATTTCCCCTTGTCCTGTCACTACATGCTCCTGTAAATAGTCTTTGTTTTCCTCTGAAAAAAGGCTCTGGAGCTCTTGGATTTGAGAATCTTGCTGTTCATGTACTGAGCTGAAACGGTTCCCCTAATTTTTGGGCCATGGGTGGTAAGTGCAGAACCTGCAAAATGTGTTAACAAGCACAGAAGTTCTTGTTATAACCTCACTAAACTGTTTTTATGCATTTAACAAAGTTGGTTTTCAATTCTCTGATATCTTTCCTTATTCCACCAGTACAGAATTCTCACCATTTCAAGGGAGAACTTGGCCAGCAAACTTTGTAACTTCTGTGGAAAGAGAGTGTTATATCACATTTTAATCACTTCATCCCAAAAGAATTCCTTAATAGTCAGGGGTTTCCTGACAGGAGAGGAACAGAAAGATCAGGGTCAGTATTACTTTGGTGCTTTTAATTTTTTAAAATTAATTTTCCAAGGCATTTCTCTTGAGCAAGACCTTCTTTCATCAGGCATATCTTGCTCCCCTCTTCTTCTGCAGGGACACTAAAACTAGTCACAGAAGTGTCACAATGAATTATGGTTTTGAAATATTTTTTTTTCTCAGCATGGAAATCACCTGTTTTTTCTTTCCCTATGTATTTTTGATGTTTTGTAGTGCCAAGAGCAGTTAACAAATATGAGGCAAGGATAATGGATTATGTCTTTTGCAAACAGGGATTTGCTGTCTGGACTTTGACTTTTGTCAGCTTGATGGACCTCAACATGATTTTCACAGTCACTCCTGATAGTGGTACCCCATGGCTGGAAGCCATCCCCACTGGGAGAAAACAGGCTCTTTAAACCAGAAAGTTTTGGATTAATGAGAATTCAAACCTGTAATAAGTCAAACCACTGAAACAGGTGACTCTTTCTCCAGAGCAAACACCTGAAAAAGCAGAGTTTGAAGTTACTTGTAGCTAATCATCAAACAATGGCAAATACAGATGGTGATTTCTCTGTGGGAAAACAGAACAGACGGTGCAAACAGACTTTTAGAGCCAAAGCTACAGATAAATGTCAAGCAGGAAGCAGTTGGGTTAAGAACAGAACTTAGTTAATGTTAGGTCCTGAGAGCATGAAGAAAAAGCCATGATTTTCAGACTCATTTTATCATCCAGCAACAGAAACATCTTAACCAGATACATCTGCAAGGTTTTGGGTGATCTGCCTTTATAGGATTTGCAATTTGCTGGTGAAAGGAGGGTTTGCTGCCTGTGCCTGGCCCAGGGAGATCTGCAGGGCTGGCCATTATTATCCATTTTAGGATCTAAGACTGGACCTGCAGAATTTTTGAAGTCATAATGCCAGGATTTGAGCAAGGGTAGGTTTCATGGCCTGTGTGAAAAGGTAGATGCTGTGACCTGGATAAAAATTAATGATCTGATTTTGAAGCTGGAAGGACAGTAAAATCTGTGTTAAAGAGCAGTGTCTGATGAATTTTTTCTGTCTTTTCCTGGTTTGGAGACTGTTTTTCCAGACCCATCAGCTGTCCTAGAAATGGAATAAATGTAGCAGCCCAGACACAGAGTGAAGGGTTGGACTCTCATCCTTGCCACCAGCTTCACCCTTCAGAGGGACAGAGAAGCTGCATCATCTTGAAGTGTCTGACATAGTCTGAACACGGGAGAAACACCTAGATCCTGATTTTGACTGATATGAAACCACTCCACAGATGTCAAGGCCCTCCATCTCATTCTTATGATTTCTGAACTGGCCAGACATGTTTGTCCACAGAGAGGGCAAACATCTCATCATTGTATTTAAACACCCAGTATGGGGGCGTAAAGAAGATGTAGTCAGACTCTTCTCAGTGGTGCCCAGTGACCAGGACAAGAATAAAAGAGCATGAAGAGAAATACAGGAAATTCCTGTAAATATAAGGAAAAATGTTATTCGTAGGGAAGGTGATGCAAACACTGATGCTTTTTACCCTGGTCAAAGTCAGCTGGTCTGTACCACTGTTGGCTAGAACACAGTGACATTTATTAAATTCTTTCTGCTTTCATCCTCCTGCAGCCTGGAGATTCTCAGCTTCATCACCAGAACTGTTGGAGCCCACCTTAAAAACAACCTCATTTAATGCTGGAGACAGTGCTCAAGGAGTCTTATAAGCACGGGATTGTTTATTTACATATGTGCTTTGACAGCAAAAGTTGACTTTACTGAGCACTGAACAGCAACAAGAACAGCATAAAGATGGTGATCACCTTAATGCTATACATTAGCTCATCAGGATGAATGTTATTTTGACAAATACTGGACAAATCAATGGGCATTATATTGTTGTGATGGGAAATGATCATCTGGATTTTTTTGGCTGAGTGAAACCTCTGCACATGATAAAAGATGCTTGGCAATAAATATACCATCCCTGAATAAATCAACTGCTGTGCTGTTGAGAGTGATCCTGGATGGGTAGGAGATGAAGTAGGTGGTTCTTCCAGTTTTGGGAACATGGAGTTCTGTGCCTGCATCTGTTTTCTCAGATTTAGCAGTCCTAGATATAATGTTGTAACATGCTGGAAGTGTTCCAAAAATATGTAGCTGTGTTGTTTAGGGACATGGTTTAGTGCTGGGTTTGGCAGTCCTGGGTTTGGCAGTGCTGGGTAGATGGTTGGACTCAATCTTAGAGGTTTTTTCCAACCTTTTCTGTGATTCTGTGCCGTCTGTTTATGTTAATTTGTTTTTACTTGCCCATCTCTGGAGGAAGCAAAAACTGTCAGTTCAGCAATATTCAAGTGCCTCATGGCATTTTCCTCTCTCCCTTTTGCAAGTTGGATGGAAGACACAGCAGTGCAAAGGCTGAAAGATCCTGACCAGTCTTTTTTGTGCACCAATGACAACTTCACATGCTCAGAAGGAACAACTGAAGTTACATATTTTGAATTCCCATAGAAGAGAAACCAGTTTTCCTGGAGTTCATTATAATTTGAACAATACCTTTAAATTTAAGGAAACCCCTTCCCCCTGCTCAGTAATGGAGAGTCTACTGGGACTTCAATAAATTTTGGTGCTTCACTACCAATTAAAAGCCTTGACTTAATTTCCCTCTGCACCTGCCAGCATTAACCTCTTACTTATTTGATAGAACTTTTCCAATGTATAGGAAACCAAATGATCCTTTGGCTGCATTTTAAATTTTTACCCAGTGTTCTGCTAAACTGAAAGCACCTGTTATACAGTATATTTTTCCTTCATAGAAATTTATAATCTCATTATGGCCCCTTTAAGTTTCTTTTGGCTGAACTAAAGAGATCGAGCTCTTTCTGTTTTTCATGCAAAGGTTCATTTTGTGCCATTATATCCTATTTTGAACTTTGTATGATTTGCAATGCTCCTTCTTGTGTTAGGGGCCGTTGGAACTAAATGAAAGGGAAATAATCTTAACACACCACCCTAATCTATTCTGATTTGCACAATCAAAGTTCTTATTAGCCTTTACAGCTACAGCAGGGAGAAATATATTGCAGAGAATAGCAAGTTAGACTAAACATTGCTTATTCCATGGGAAATTAATGACTTCAGTGGCACCACATGTAGAATAAGAAACTATCCTGTAAAACAGTGGCTCAACATTTATGAACTTGGGGAAGGTCTTCAGTCCTAGTGGAAGTCAATGAAGTGGGTCAAAATTATGCTGGCTGAAGAAATATTACCTTTGTTTCATGTTTATATAGGGAATAATAATATAAATAGGCTTCTATTTGGTTTGTACCCCAGCAGATGTGATGAAGGGCAGTGCAGTGGCATTTAAAAAAAACCCCTTGAAATACTCAATCTTGCCCAGCCTTGACTGGTTAAAGCTGCAGGATACCCTTCTCATGATACTGAGGCGTTTTCATCCCTCTTCATGTTTCTGGTGCCTATTTGCAGGGTTTTGTTATTCTTTTGACAAATCACTCCCTGGTTTGTTAAAATAATTCTCCCTTTTTCCTGCACACTGGCAATGAGAAGAGTCTTTCAGCCTCTTCAGTGTCTGTAGTCTGATGACCCTTTGTTTTTTCCTTTTGGTATCCACAATTTCTTGATGGTGTTCTACCATAAGATCAAATATACGTCTTTATTTTCACTGTCAATTAAAATAAAATGTTTCAGCCCATTCTGACTCTGTTGTGATTCTAATAACTAAAGAGACAATGTGAAACATTGGCAGAGAAGCTGCTGCTGCCCCTGGATCCCTGGAAGTGTTCAAGGCCAGGTTGGATGGGGCTTGGGCTAGTGGAAGGTGTCCCTGCCCATGGCAGGGGTTGGAACAGGATGGTCTTTAGGGTTCCTTTTATTCTGTGATTCTGTGCTTCTATATTTGCTTTCCCAGAAGGATTTGAAGTGAGATTGGACAACATTTTTTCAGCTCATTAAGGTTTTCCAAAAGCAACTGGTAAATACCATGAGCACGAAGTGATGGCAGGATCTGCAACCCAAAAAGCAGTGAAAACAAGAAGCTTTAACAGTCCCTACTTGGTGGGATTGCATTTTGCACAGGAGCATTGGCACACCAGCAGCAACCAGCACAAGTCACTGCACAGCCAGGCAGAGCATGTCCCACCTCCAACAACAACTCCCCAGTTCTCCAGGCTCATTTCTGCACATTAAACTCACCACTCTCTGTCACAAACACATGAATAATGCACTGGTTCAGAAACAAAGTTGGCAAGCTAAGGCTCATCAGGATTGGATTTCTTTCTTCCCTCCTTCACAGAGATGAGAAGCATCAAAGGAAGCTTTGTGGGAAGTAATGATTTGCTTTTCCCAAATCGCTGCCAGGATCTGGTGTGAAAAATCCAGGGACATAATAAGCCACCCAGGGAATTGAGGTATCCAAAGGAACATGGTTCCCTGGATGGGAACCCTTCTAGGGAAGACCTTTGCCTGTTTGCTTCTTAACCAAGGCTAACCTCTGTAAAATTTGTATGATCTGAATTCATGTCTTTCCCTTTCTGTGTCTTCCAGCTTATGAGACAAAACAGAGCTGGAAGGGACTAAGAAAATGCACAGGATCAACTGTTCTGTATTATCCTGTGATGGATGCTTGGACTGTTTTTGAGAACATGAAGTGGTTTTGGACATGTAGAGAGAATGTCTCATCCCTGTGCTGTCTATCCCACACTTCCTTTATGCTCCCTTCAGAAAGGTGGCTTTTGGCGGGGGGGGGGGGGGGGGTATTTCTTATTTGTTTGTGGGTTTTAAATTTTTTTTTCCCCAGTACCAAGCCTAAATTCCCTGATTTCGGTTCAAACCCATGTTTTTCACCTCAGTCAGAATGCAGAGGGGTGCATTCTGCCTCTTTCATTTCTCCTTCTTTGACATAAAGGTCAGTTCCTGTTTTCCTCCCCTGCATGTCAGGTCTCCTAAACCACTGACCACTACTGACAGAGCAGAAATATCTTTTTTTTTTCCCCTCTCCCACTTATTTTTGTTCGTTTTTTCCCCTCCAGTAGTCTGATGCTCTTAAACCTTGAACTTATGACCAACAACAAGAAATTTTGGTAGACTTTCCACCCCATTTACTGGCTTTGAAGCTTGAAGCTGAAATATCAAGCTGAATACCACTCTTGGACAGCAAAAATGTTTAAAATTCACATATAGAATATTCTTTTGCTGTAAAATGTCAAATTTTTTTTGAAAAGTGATGACTTTGACAATATTTTGTTCTCAAAGTATGAAAAATTGATCATCCTAGAAATAATTCAGCTGCTTGGTTCCTGATTTTAGAAAAGCTTTAGCATTGCTATTCCTGCTTTTAATTGTCTTACCCAGTCCTGTGTGACTTCTCTTGTAACTCGATGGCTTTAACAGGCTCTTATTACACGGAATTATTTCCTGAGCAGCCTGAGACCTACCTGGGACTTGGGTTCCTGACCTAAATGTGGCCTCCTGACTATGTTACGTGAACTGGAATCAATCATCCAGATAAACTGCTCACAGATTTCTGAGAAATAAATATTGCTCAGTTCTGCAATTGCCAGTTGGGAAGCTGGGGACAAATGGTCACTGAGAGATCAGATTGCCAGAGGTAACCAGACTAACTCCTAATTGCCAGTACAGTTAGAGTGCCAAGAGCCTGTTTAGAATAGGCAATGGATGTTCACTTCTTTTTACATTTTTAATTTAAGAAACATAAGCAAACCCTAATTTTAAAAGACAGTTTTTCTCTCTCTCTCTCTCTCTATATGTTGGATTTCAGTAGTGAAATGAGCTAGAAATATTCCAAAGCATCAAAACAAAGTGAAATGCCTTGATTGAGCTGAAACAATTAAAGAATGTTTCAGGCAATTAAATTTTGTTAGAAATGTCAAAAATTGGCTTTGTTTCATTTCAGTAAAACAAATCTCTTCTGAGGATGTCATAATTTCCACAGAACAGAATTCTCAAGTTTCTGTGAGCTTCACATTTATTGTTATTGGGTTTTAGACTCCTGTGAAAATGACTTGACATGTTTATTCCAATACAGTAACTGTGAAATAAATGCTTTTCTTTCAAGTTGTGCTTAGGCTGGCTTGTGCTTGAACTTGTCTGATGGCAATTTCCATTTCCCCCCTTTATTTTTAATGATACTTATTGTTGTTTTTTATATTAGTCTTTGAGCTTGGAGCATCTGCTCTCCTTGGGTGTGTACGGACAATTTGTGGATCTCCGCTGATGACAAATGGACACTCCAGGAGATATAGAATTTACATGGCCATGAGTGTAGAAAGGTGACATGATTCAGACAGTGAGGAAGGGATGTGAAAGCCTTGAAATGTGGGTACTCATCCTGACTCCACCATTGTTTCCATTTGGGACAAGCCATTGTCCCTTTTAATCACTTTTGGCCTGTGGTTCCCCAGCATCTCTCTGCTCTTTAATTGTAAATCCAAACTGAAGAGAATCTTTCTCTTGCAAAAAATGAAAAAATGTACAGCTCCCAGCACTATCTTTTTTTTTTTCAATCTGAATCTCATGAAGAAAATTAATTTGCTTGTGTGTTTAGATTCTGATGAATGTCAATAACACAGCACATTACAGAAATCTCATAACTGTATTTTATTACTGAGTAAGTATTTATTAAACAAAAGCGAAATTTGAATCTTCTGATTATTGTTAATCTTTGTTCCTCCTGTGAGTAAAAAGTTCCTTACACAAGGACAAAGAAATTTTTACCACTAAGTGTTAATCACTTAGGCTGTAAGAAAACAACCACCTCTGGATTTTCAATAAACTGCCTCAAGGTTAGAAGCAAAATTAAGTTCAGTGTATGCTGGAAAAGAAATTCCCCACATCCCTTAATGTCAAAGAGAACAAGGCAGAACAGTCTTCTGCAGAAAATGTAATAAAGTTAATGCTTGGATAAATATTTGTAGCAGTTTCTGAAGTAAGAGCAAGATTTTAAGGAACTCCCAGTAAATGCTGTTGCACAAGTATTTTGCAGGTGCAAAGAGTAGGATGTTTTGTCAGGAATTTGTTCCAAAAGTAGGTAATTGAGATAAATATCCTTGAGCTAAAACTGCTGCTAATATCTTGTTCTCCAGAAATGTATTTAAGCATATGCTTTGCTGTGAGCACACAAACACTGGCACTGAAGTTATCGAAAACAACCTCAAGGCCAAGCCAAACTGAGCTGAATTGAGTTTCTTCTCTGTTTTATAACATGGTTATTAAGCAGTTAACACTGCTATTGCTATAGCTTCTCTTTTGCCAAGATGGACTAATAAACATGACATTTTTAATGTATAATTTGCATAATGCTTCTGTTAATTTGTTATTTTCATTACGGCAACAGAATGAAAACGACATATTAGACCCATAAAAAATATACAGCAGTGCTAATCCCTGTAGTGATTACACTGTTAACCGAATGGCATCTTTTGCCCGGTCATTATTATTATTTATAAAGCCTCTTGATAAGGGCTGAGTGCAAGGCAATGGGAAAGTCTCCTGATTTATCAAGGAAAGAATAAAATACTAAAATGAAGGAGAAAGCCAAGAGGGGAATTGGGACCCAAACCACAAACTGACGAATGTGCTGCGGTGCAGAACTAGAAATGAGCTTGTCTAGAAGTGAGATTTTTTTGGCAACAGCAGTTTGCTCTCTGGATGTGCTCCTACTAAATTTAACTCCCCCTGTGTCAGGTGTCTCACATACACATGGCAGAGTATAAACCCTTGTCCCATGACACCAGTGCACAGTGAGCATTTACAGGGAGAAAGCATCTATTTCAATGTACAGAGAGCTGTGGGGGAAGCTGGCATAAAGCTTATGGTGTTGTCCTACAAGTCAATAAGATGCCCACAGACCTGGAACACTTTGCTGTGGAGATGGGCTGAGAGCTGGGGTTGTTCAGCTTGGAGAAGAGAAGGCTCCAGGGACTTCTCAGCACCTTCCAGTACACAAAAGTGGCTTTACAGGAAGGCTGAAGAGGGACATTTTTCAAGGGCAAGCCGTGGCAGGACATGAATAATCACTGCCTGCATTCTGCAGACAGAAACTGGGGCACAATAAAGCCTAAAATTGAGTAGAACACCCAGCTAGTAAAAATGGCAAAGGCTTTAGTGAGTGGCAGTTGGTCCTCAGGAAATCCTCAGGAATATAAAAAGAAAAGTTAATTGAAGGATAGGGTCACTTGCCATGATGTTAAGCAAGAGGATTCATCACCATGATTTAAGATGAAAAGCTGATAGAAGAGGTATGATCTAGCAAAGGGAAAATAAGATAATACATCAGGAGACATTATAGCAGCATTACAATAGCTAAAGGGATCTTACACGAAGGCTGGAGAGGGACTTCTCCCAATGGCATGGAGTGACAAGACAAGGGAAAATACCCTTAAGATGAAGGAGGGCAGGTTTAGATTAGATACTAGGAAAAATTCTTTACTGTGCGAGTGATAATGTTGGGGTCTCCTCCCCCTGCCATGTAGCCCTGGGAGAGGGGCCCTGGGGGGGAGGCACGGGGTTTCCCTGCCCCTGCTCAGCCTCGTTCCCCATTGGTTGGTTTGTGTTCCCCTGCGCGGGCAAAGCAGCTCGGGTGCTGACTGCAGCAGTCCCTCAGCAGAGCCCCGGCCATGCGGCTGGGGAAATAAACATCTCTGAAACATCTAGCAAGAATCCGTCTGTATATATTTCTTTTCCACAGGACTCCTGGTTTGATATAGGCGTGTTGCAGTATCCCCACTGCAACATAATGGTGGAGATTTGAGGGCAGAACGATCCCCGATCCCTAAGCGACTTTGTGTGAGTAAACCCTGGAAACTTTGGATTCTTCTTCTTGGTTTTGTTTTGCTATTCCATATCTAAACTATGGAGGAACCGTGGGAAGACTCTTGGCTTTCAGAGCCGCATATGGACATTTATCTTAAACTTAAAATGATTCTTGAACAACGGTTTGTAAATTTTAGCTTGATTCAAGCTCAGAAAGAACTGAAACACTTCCTGGCATGGTTGTTTAAGAACTTTTTCTATGTTTCTTGGGATTTAATTCTTACCAAGAGCTTTTGGAAGACCGTTTGGACCCAGTTAATATTTGAGTCAAAATATATGCCGATGGAAGAATATTTTTGTGAATATTATTTAATAACCGAGACTGTTGAGCAATGTCAGCTGTGTCCTGGCGAAGGGAAGCCTGGCTCAGGGACCGTGCGACCCAGGCCACGTGCACCGAGCGCTCTGCGAGCAGCAGCGAGACGGTTCCCGTGCGCGGGCGGAGCCACGCGGGCCGCAGTGTCGGTGGTGGAGCGAGGCGCGGCGGGAGCGGCGGGACCCGGCAGTGCCCGCCCGGCCCCGCGCAGCGCGTGGTGGAGCGAGCCCCGTGAGCGCCCGAACGAGAGGGGCGGCGCGCGGGCGGCGGCTGGCGGCGGCAGAGTGGAGCTGTGCCCAGCCGAAACGCGCACTGGAGCGGGGCACGGGGGGGCCATCGCTTGGGGGCCTGGCCGAGATGCAGCCCCTGGCAGTGGCAACGCAGCTGAGAGCAGAGGAGGCGACGCACGGAGAACGGAGCGGCGCGGCCCGGGCCGGCCCGCGCGGCCCCAAACGCGACCCCGGGAGAAGGGCGCCGATAATTCCAACACAGGAGCGACCGAAAGAGAGAGCAAAGACACAGCGAGACAGAAAACAGCAGCCACTCGGAAAAAGGAAAAGACCATAGTAGCTAAGATCTTAGGGACAGTGAAATGGTATAATGTTAAACAAAACTATGGTTTTATAACAAGATGTGATAACCAGCAAGACATATTCATGCATAGAACTGCTATTAAAAAGAATAACCCTGAAAAATGCATTCCAAGCTTGGGAGATGGAGAGGTGGTGGAATTCAAAATCATACAAGGTAGAAAAGGGTTACAAGCATCGCAGGTCACTGGGCCTGATGGTGTTCCTGTAAAAGGCAGTATATATGCAAAAAATCGTAGTCATGTTAGACAATATCTCCATTGTAAACCCCCCCTACAGTCTCCCTTTCCTAATCCCACCTTTCCCTTTTACCCTATGTCCTATTACCCCCAGTGTATTCCCAATCCGTTTTTTCATCCATGGTTCCCCTCACAAAACCCTGCCTTTGCCAAATGTTTCCCCTACAATTCCTCTCCGATGCCGATGGGGGGATGAAAAGGGGAAGGGAAGAGATTGAACCCTCTCCTGCCTCAGTTTCCCCACAGGCATGTCCAGAGAGTTCTGTCTCCCTTCTGTCAGCCCTAAGATGTTCCACAGAATTTGTTTGGACATTTAAAGACTCAGGAGGGTGGCTTGTTTTGTTTTGAAGCAGTTCTTGTTATGGTTATCCAGTTGTCTTCATTCTCCTTTTATTAAAATAAAATGGGTGAGATGTTGGGGTCTCCTCCCCCTGCCATGTAGCCCTGGGAGAGGGGCCCTGGGGGGGAGGCACGGGGTTTCCCTGCCCCTGCTCAGCCTCGTTCCCCATGGGTTGGTTTGTGTTCCCCTGCGCGGGCAAAGCAGCTCAGGTGCTGACTGCAGCAGTCCCTCAGCAGAGCCCCGGCGACGCGGCTGGGGAAATAAACATCTCTGAAACATCTAGCAAGAATCCGTCTGTATATATTTCTTTTCCACGGGACTCCTGGTTTGATATAGGCGTGTTGCAGTATCCCCACTGCAATATGATAAGGCCCTGTCACAGGTTGCCCAGAGAAGCTGTGGCTGCCCCATCCCTGGAAGTGTTCAAGGCCAGGTTGGATGAAGCTTGGAGCAACCTGGTCTAGTGGAAATTGTCCCTGCCCATGGCAGGCGGTTTGGAACTAAATGATGTTGAAGGTCCCTTCCAACCCAGATCATTCTATGATCCTATGATGAAAGTTGAAAGCAGGGAGGGAATTCTTGTTCTCCTGCTCTCATGTTCCTCATGAGCACATCATGAAGCAGTGTTAATACAACAAAGGAGTTTTGGATTAGACACTAGCAAAGAAAGTTCTGACACTGAAAGTTGAAAAATTCTGGAGCAAATTACCTAAGTTAAATGTGGACTCTGTTCCACAAGGTTTTATAAATGTGTGAACGGCTGGGAAGAACGACTTAGGCACAGGGAACTAGGCTAGCACATGAGTTCTTGATGTCCTGCCAGCCCCAATTTTTGATAATTAAGTGTGAAATTATCACTACCAATGCCTAGACAGACAGATAGAGGAGGCTACAAGTGACCCTCTTCTTCCTGACTCCCTTTCTACCTTCTCATGGTTCCCTGGTGCCAATTTTTCACCTTTTAAAATTCTTCTATTTGCTATTTTGTAATGCACACAACTCTTTCTCCCTCTCTCCCTTCCTTTATAACTCATCCATCACCACCGTATCTATCTAAATTTTCCTCATCTACAAACATCATGCATGATTAAATATCCCTTATAACCTCCTCTGCCTCCTCTCTGCTATGCCCAGACTCACACAGTGCCTTCTGAATAGTGCCATTAGTTACCAAATATTCACAGCAGTGCTGCTGTTTGAGGTAACAATTTTATTTTCTCCTGCACAGCATCACAGCTGACTTACAGCCCTTTCTCAGAGGGAAAGCAAAGCTGAGACATTCTCTCATCTCGTTCTCAAATGTAAAGTAGTGAAGAGTTATAGGCAGCTATTTCTTTATTGCTTTTGTGCTCCTGTCCCTTTAGCCACCTACACAGCTGCCAGATGATTTAAGACTCTGACAGACAAATGGAGATAAATCTTGCTACAGTGATCTGAGATGCAACCACCTGCTGCCAGGGACTGTCACAGTTTCAGGGTGGGAGAATGTAGAAGGATGCAGATGTCTGGATTTCGGTCACTAAGCTCAGCCTGACATATGTGACTAAAGTGCCCACAAAAGTACAGTGAGATGATAAACCTGGCTTGGCTGGATGCATCTTGTGGCCCTGATGGTGCTGCTCAGCTGAGGAGCAGTAGCTTCCAGGAAGGGAGTTTATCTGAGTGTCATCTCTGCTTGTAACCTGACAAGGTCAGGGCACAGGCCACTGTCTGCTGGCTTCACCAGCAGATAATGATCCCCTGGATTTTTCACATGGTGATGGCCTTGATGGTGGTAACGCCACAAATTATTTCAGCAAAAACGTATCAGAGATCTCAGAGGCAGGAAGATTTGAGATAATGCTTGGGGAGACAGAGATAGGAAGGACTTTTTTTAGTGTATTGTGATGGATAATGTCAGTTTTATACGTCTGAGTTTGTTAGGTTTCTTGAAAATAGGATATCAGATGGGCTGTCAGGAACAAGAAGAACCTGTTCTTTCCATTGGACTCCTCCTGAACCACTCTTGACAGGCAGCAGTTGAACACACAGTGCAACAGGTGAGGAAATCTCAGGATAGAGTTGAAGACCTGCCAAAATGCAGACCCCACAGACACCAAGAGATGATCAGGAGGCTGGGGCAGATCTCAGGGAGGACAAGAACTTGCTGAAGGAAAGAGACAAATGGGCAGGGTTTGATGTTGCTCAGAAATTCACTGAGTTAATTAAAGGGCATGCAAGGATGCAGTGGGCAAATGAGTGCTGGGTGGAAGCATTTTAATAGATTTTCTGTCTGAGAAAGACAAAATACTCTTGCACAACAGTTGTGCAACCACCCAGGGCAGAACCCTGTTACTGTGGAGGTAGCTGGGAAATTTGTGGACATGTGCAAGGAATTGAGTCACCTCAGCTTAACAAGTTATTCTCATTAGCTGAACACTGTTAATGACTGAATGCATGAGCCTTACATGCAGTGAGTGCAGAGTGAAAAGTTTTGACTCAAACGGCTTCCAAATATTTTCATCACTTCTTGAAGTTGCACAGGAGAAATATTTTTTCATTTGATGATATTGGTTTAGAAGACTGCTCTTCTCCAGAAACCCTTGGGATGGGCTTACCTTTAAATAGTTCTGATGGCAACTGCATCAGCAATTCTCCCTGGATCCCACAATCTTGACCTGGGCTGTGGGAGTTACGGAGCATATGGCATGAACTGGGGGATGGATGGCACACTGGAAAATGCTGATGAGAAGGGCAATGGCTTGTAGTCCTGTTAACCTATTCCCTTTGCTTTTCCTTAGTTTGAAGGATCTTTAGAAGGGTAAAATCTCTTCCCTTGAACTGCTGGCAGTGTTCTTCCTAACGCTGCCCAGAGTGTTGTTGACTATCATTGCTACAAGGGCGTGTTGCTCTCAGGATTGTGGTCAGTTTGTTTTTTGCCAGGATCCCCATTCTAGACAGGGCTTTCCAGAGGTTGGCACCCAGCCTGTACTGGTGCTTAGGGTTAATCTTCCCCATGTGCAAAATATTCCTTAGGTTTCTATTGATCCATTCCCACAGATTGTCAAGGTCCCTCTCAATGGTAGCACACCTGTCTGGGGTAACAACCACTCCTCCAATGCTGCATCATCTGCAAACCTGCTGTGGGTCCATCCTGCCCCACCATCCATGCCATTAACAGGGTTGTTAAACTGTATTGTCCTGTTGTCCCTGGCAGACAATCTTGTGGACTGGCTTCCAGCTGGATACCATGACACTGATCACAACCTTTGTGCCCTACATTTCACTTGGTTTTTAGTCTACCCTCAGTGTCCACTTATATAGTTCATACTTCACCCCTTTTGTCCAGGAGGTTTTTATGAGAGACAGCATTGAAAGCCTTGCTAGTCTATTTACAGTAATTCAGTATTCTTCCCTGTCTTGTACACTTAAAAGCCTGGTTTTGATAGTTCCCAAATATTGCATCTGCAGAGAGGGTGAACTTCCTTTGCCTGCACAGTGCCAACAGAAGTACATTTGGATAGGGACCACGACCACTGTGAATTGTGCGTGCATGAATCTACATACAAATGCTAATTACACCAACAGCTGCTGTGATTCTTTTGCTTAGTGCCAAGTGACCTCCCATGCTGACATGATTAAACATGTCCATTTTTTTAGATGTGATCACACTGTAAAATGCCTGAACTGGCCCTAATGAAAGAAGTTTAAGTTCCCAAACAAGTCTTTGCATGGCACTACCCAGCCTGATCTCAGTGAATCCTCGTGAAGAACGATGCTTCGCAAGGCATTTTTTCCTGTCACCAGCACTGGAGCTGACCAGCAAAGCAGTGTTGTCTGCATGATAATGTGCTGGCAAATGCACTGCTGTGCTCCTACTGATATCCCAGTAAAGCCCCTATGCAAGGAGGAGGCACTGATATATTCAGAATATAAAATCCTTCTCTTCAGAGCTGGTTTAATATAATTATTTTGAGAATTAAAAGAAATAAAATAAAGTTTCCAAGAAAATTTTTCAGGAGGAGTTAAGGAAGAAGGGACAAGACAGGCTCAATGTGTAACTGGGAAAGTCTGGAAGACATCTGAGGTTTGTTAGGAATCAGATCCAAAGTAATTCTGAAAAGGAAAAAATATCAGCTTAGCTGTGTCATGTATCCCATAACCACCTCCCCTCTGAGTAACTTGATATATATACTCTCCTTTAATTGGTTTAGATGGCCTTTGCTCCTTTCTTTTCTAAGCTGAGGTTAACATCTTGTGAGAGCTGGTTTTGTTTCCTTCGCTCATTACATCGACTACTGAGTCGGAAGAATTAATTAGTTGATTATGATAAAATCTAATTACTGTTTGCAGTTGGATTAATTAACCAAATTCTGAGAGATCCCTTCTACTCCCTAGCTGCTCCAGTGTAACCAAGAAGATACATCCTAAGGGGTAATGACTTGGTAAATACTTAATAAGCAGCATCTGCAATAGGCACTTTTGCAAAACTTGAATGTTGGAATTCAGCCCTTGGATGTACTTTGAAAGCTTGTCATTGAGTAGGACAAAGAGGAAGATGGAAGTAAATATTCACCCAGTGAAGCTGCACGACTGATGTGAAAGGCCCTGTGGTTGAGGCCTAGTTTTCATGTGTGAAAGAAGACTGGTCTGTGGGCAACACTGTGGAAAAACCCAGAACAACCAAAAAAATGAGACAGGAAGCAGTGTGGTGTCACTGCTGCCCACTGGGCTGGCACAGACACTCTGCAGGTCTGACATGAACAGAAAGAAAGGCTCTGTAGATGCCTGGAGCAAACTTCATCAAAAGGTCGTCCACACTTTCATCAATTTCTGTCAGCCATGTCATTGTTAATCCATCTTCTTTGCTGGTAGGTTGGACTGGGAAATGTGGTTGTGGGGATGGGAATGTGCTGTTTTCTGACAGTCCACTGTGCATGGTGTTGACCCCCAGGAAAAGAGCTACCAGTGCTGCTCAGTTTTTATCCTCTTGCTGTATGGCCTTGCGTGCCCTCAGGACTCAGGGTTAGTTTTGGGGTGGGTTTAGAGGTTCCTCTTTTCAGGTATTTTCAGTGTACAGCTCTTCAATGAGCCCACTGCTTTTGACTTAGTGAAGATAAAAGAGTGTGTCTAGGTGGAAATTCATCTGAAGTAAGTCAGATATGCTACCTCAGGATGAGATGATGGGCACTCTGGAGAGAGCTGTCCCTCTGCATTGACTACAAAACAACTTCGGCTCACATATAGAACCTCTAATTTAATAGATTCACAGAAGGGTTTGGGTTGGAAAGATCACCTCCTGTTTCATCTGTCCCATTCTGGTGTCTGATGGGAAGCAGAAGGCATGTGGCTGTATCCAAGCTAGTAAGAGTGCTAATATGCCAAGGAAAGAAAAACAAGGAATAGGATACTTGGACATCCTCACCCTAAGTTCCAGTTTTAGTTATGACACATTGTCTGGAAAGTGATCACATTATTAAATAGCACAAAATATAAATATATTTGGAGGAATAATGACTTTGGTCATGCCAGGCCTAATGGTTTTTGTGAGTGCATATGTGTATTTGTGGTGTGTGAACATGATATGTGGCAAATTGGTCAATACATTATAAGACATATGGCAGTATTTAAACTTCTTCTACACCAGTAGATGAACCAGCACAAGTAAATGCTCTCAGATACTGGCACTTACTTTGGCCTGGGCTATGGAGTCATCTCTCAAAGAGTTTCTAATGCAGTTACAATGGCCAATGATCACCTGGGCCAGGCAGTTGGATATGACCATCATAGAATGGCCTGGGTTGAAAGGGACCTTCAATACCATGCAGTTCCAACCCCCTGCTATGGGCAGAGACACCTTCCACTAGACCAAGTTGCTCCAAGCCCCATCCACCCTGGCCTTGAACACTTCTGGGGGTGGGGCAGCCACAGCTTCTCTGGGCAACCTGTGCCAGGACCTTGCCACCCTCCGAGTAATGATTTTCTTTATAGTATTTAATCTAAGACTACTTTCTTTAAGTTTGAAGCCATTCCCCCTTGTTCTATCGCTTCAGGACCTTATTAAAAGTCCCTCTCCATCTTTCTTGTAGGCTCCTTCAGGTACTGGAAGGCCACAATTTGATCACACCAAAGCCTTCTCTTCTCCAGGCTGAACAGTCCTAATTTTCTCAGCCTTTCCTTGTAGGAGATGTGCTCCATCCCTCTGATCATCTTGGTGGCCTCCTCTGGACTCGCTCAAACGTCTCCATGTCCTCCCTGTGCTAGAGACCCCAGAGCTGGAGGCAGCTCTGCAGATGGGACCTCACCAGAGCAGAGCTAAAGCTGTTCCAATTCAAAGCACTAATTGTCCATGTTGAGAAGAGTTGAATGGTTTTTCACTGTGAAGTTCTTTTTATAAAGTCAACCCAAACAATTTCAGCTCAGGAGTACAAAAATTCAAGGCTGTCCTACAGCTGTCTGGCAAGCTGACTTCCTGTCTGGTTGATTTTCTTTATTGTCCAATTGCAATCTGTGAGAAAACCTCCCAGCAGCACAATGTGGATAAACATGTTGTAAATTGGATAATACTATGGATTATAGGATATGCTGTAAAGTGAGGGGACAGCGCAGACAACATCTGGAAGTAAACATGAAGAATTTTGTTGTGTTAGGTGATGGCTGTGAGTCACCACACAGCTGCGTGTAAAATGCAGGGAAGAGGCAACAGTTTTGTGGGAAGCTGGATGCAAATGTACGTCAGGAAGTAGGAGAGCATGAGAGAAACTGTAGAATGGTGCTTTGTGAGGTTAATCTAATTCCTACATAAATTCAATATAAATACTTAATTGAAAAGGTTATTGGTTTTTACAGAGATGGGATCTGAGACTCTCAGAGGTCAGGGAGTAGTCCAAAGTCACATGATGAGTCAGTAGATGAACTGAGAGTGTCTAGAAGTGAAACTATGGTCCCAAGGAAAAAAAATTATAATTTTCCAGACTTCAGTGGAACCAAGACTTTTTCCTTGATACCTCTCCTACCTTCTGCCCCTATATCCTGCTTGTCAAACATTTCCTAGATTGCTCCCTTTGGAAAAATCCTACAGGGAGTATTGACAAAATTCATCATTCAGATGCAGAAGGTTAATTAAATAGAGGAGATAGATGGATAATATTTGAAGTAAGTAGTGCCAACAAAAGCTTCATGTAAAGACTCATCCATTCAACTGAATCCAAAGTCCATCAGTAAAAACTTGTGGAGTGTCTGCAGCACCACATTGAAAGCTCAAGTTGGTGTCAAGCTGTAAACTCAACCCACATTTGGTCTTCTGACAGAGATACAGAACTTGTGCAATTTCATTAATTTGCTTTTATGTCATGTTTTGTGGGGTAAAGATGAAGTTTTCCAAAGGAAATTCAAATCATTGACAATAGGGTGGAGGTGCACAGGTTGCAGAGCCTGTTGGTGCACTTGGGACTGACACTTGCCACACACTTGCATTCAGCTGAGATGAAGCCCAGAGCAGAGATCTTTCTGAAAGCTACACTTTATGTGGTTGAGGGAGCTGGGGGGGCTCAGCCTGGAGAAAGGATGCTCAGGGGAAGCATTTTTGCTCTCTACAACTCCCAGACAGGAGGTTGTCGTCAGGTGGGGGGTTGGACTCTTCTCCCAGACAACAAGAGGAAATGGTCTCAAATTGCACCAGGGGAAGATCAGCTTGGACGTCAGGAAGAATTTCTTCACTGAAAGGGTGGTCAAGCATTGGAAGGGGCTTCCCAGGGAGGTGGTGGAGTCACCACCCCTGTAAGTGTTCAAGAAACAACTGGGTGTGACTCTGAATGCTCTGGTCAAGTTGATAAAGTGGTGTTCAGTCAAAGGTTGGACTCGATAATCTTGGAGGTTTTTTCCAACCTTAACGATTCTGTGATTCTACCAGGGCCTGATGGTCTCAGTGGCCATTGCTGTCCTGCAGAATACCTCCTGTATATCAGGACATACAACCTGCTTTGACTCTGTGGGTGATTTCAAAGCAACTTCAAATCAGGACCATTCAAATAAATTTGAATGAGATCAGCACAGAGAGGATTATGCTCTGCATCTGAGTAATTTGCTCTGTTAATTTCTCCCAGCAGTAGAAGATTGCTTAAGCATTTTGGAAGCAAACAGGCTGCAATTCAGGCCATTGAAAAACCTCCACTGTCATTGTTTTGTTTGATTGGTCACTTATGTATATTTACACCAGGGATACTTCACAGATGATTATAGATCTGAATAAAATACTGACAAGAATGGCTAATATGTAGGATAGTTTCATTTCTTTTCTGTTCAAGATCCTATGAAACTACAAAAAGTATTTTTCCTAAACTGAAGAACAAAATATTTTCAGTCACATACTACATGAAAAGAAAATAAGTATTTTTTAGTAAAAGAAAATGGTACCCAGTGTGTAGCATTCTGGTTGAATTAAGAGAAGAAAAGCAGGCACAGCATTTCTGATAAATAACCTGGTTTTGTAGAACAGCTGAAAAGAAGAAAAGAACATTTTATAAAGAAATTATTTTTGTTCTTTTATTATAGAAAAGAGATTAGAAGGAAGGAATGAAGAACTGACATTTTGTATTTTAATTTTGTTAAATGTTTTCAGTTAAAACAGAACTTCAAAGTCTACTTTCTGTCTCTCTTGTTTGCTGTGTGGATTTCTGTCTTAATGTTAATTCTCGGAAGGTTCCTTCCTTCAGCAAACACACATATCAGTAAAGAGCAGACCATCACAGAAATAGAATATCCTGGGTTGGAAGGCACTCACAGAGATTGCCAGGTCCAACTCTTACTTTCACACCTATTTCTTCAGTATTTGGTCCACTCTAGTCATATGGAAAAAGGACATTTAATTTATGTTTATCTACCATGCCTAGAGAAATTGTATCTTAAGCTGTCTAGTTTAAGGTATGTTCACAATGTAACACTGAGCAAAGATCCCAGATTTCTTACACTTCTTAGTGCTGATTACATCAGCAAATCACAAATCTACAGATTCCTTGTCCCGACATTTCCAGTTTGCTTCTTTCCCTTCTCTTTGCAAAAGGCTGGACAGGGCTGAACTGGGTTTCTTAGACCATCTTCTCCAAGGTGGGAGAATTTAGGCTTGACTGTGCTGCTGGGACTCAGTGCAAATCTTTCTTGGAGGTGTTTCTGCTGCCAAGAATTCACCAGTGATATTGGTAGTTGCCTATGGCTTTGCTCAGTTTAGTGGTGTAGCAGAGGATTGGAACTGAGTGACCATAGATGTCCCTTCCAACTCAAAATATTCTATGATTCTATGACATTTTTTAGGACAGTTTATCTATGCTGATGCTTCTGCCAGAAGAAGGAATTAGAATTCTTCATGGAGGCAGGAACCACTCCAGACATGATCTTCCAGTCTTGGATAGAAGTGACCCAGATTTCTCCGTGTTTACAGGGTAATTGTCATCCTAAAGCATTTGATGACTAAAAAATAACTTTTCCCAGGCTGACTCACAGTGACTCTAAGGGGGTGAGCATCATCAGGATCTGTCTCCTATAATCATAGAATCATAGAATGGTTTGGGTTGGAAGGGACCTCAAAAATCATCCAGTTCCAATCCCCTGCCATGGGGGACACCTTCCTCTATCCCAGGTTGCTCAAACCACATCCAACCTGGCCTTGAACACTTCCAGGAATGGGGCAGCCACAGCTTCTCTGGGCAACCTGTGCCAGGGCCTCACTACACTCACAGTGAAGAATTTCTTCCCAATATCTAGTCTAAATCTGTCCTCCCTCAGATTAAGGCCATTCCTTCTGTCCTTTCACTACATGCCCCCGTGAAAAGTCTCTAATAATCAGAAATGCCTCAGAACATACAATTTTCCTGCAGATGCTTCCCAGGGCTGAGAGCATGTCCTCCTTCTTACCTTCCTTGCAATCCTATGCTTGGAATCACAGAATTTTACCAAGCAAGAGGGAGATATTGAAACTCAAACTCTTGCAGGTGTCTATATCTTTTTTTGGTTGTGTTTATTTAGTGGTGGTATTTTTTTTCTTTTTCTTTTTTCTTTGTGGTTGTTGTTGTTTTTTGAATAGCAATGTTTTCCATTTGGGAATTTTTATCTTTATTTTCTTCTGGAAATTGCTATATTCTGTAAACATCTACTGACACAGAGGCAGGTTCTGGGAGATCCTAATTTTGCTTGAATGAAAAGTGTATCTAGGCTGGTAGTGGTAGTTTTCAAGGCAGGACAGTGATGGTATTATGACTGTAGGGAAAAAAACCCAAGGCATAATTTGTATGGACCTACATCTGGCACCTTCCAAGGCAAAAATACAACAGAATCATGATCAATAATTGCAAGGTTTCAAGTCAGTCCTGGCTAGAAGTGCTTTTGTGAAGCCCATGCAGGGAGTCACGGGATATTAATGACACTTTTTGTTCTGTGGCTCTTTTGAAAAGAAAGCATTTGATGAAAGGGAAACTCATCTGCATTGCAGGGCTCTCCCCTCTTCCCCACTTTGGTTTGCTGCCAGATACTTAAGTCCATTAATGGACACATTGCTCTGTGTGATTTTGGTGCTACCTAAAACCTGAGCTCATTGTCCATGTGTGACATGGATTTTGGGTGAGGTTTATCTCCTACCAAGCATCCGCTGGCCTTTTATCCCTCCTGAGTTAAATGCAAGTCTTAGGCACAGAGGCCTTTCCCTCAATACATGTGCTTGTACATATGAAATTCCAAACACTGAGCATCCAGCACAACCCATTGCTAACCTTGACTGAGGCTTCAAGCTCTTATTATAGCACAGAAAAAGAGGGAAAACCACAAATGTTTGGCTAAACATCCAAATGAATGTTAGTAAAGAAAACCATGACTGAGGAAGATGGATTGGAATAAAGGGACTGGTTCAATTATGAAAGAGAGTATAGGTCTCTACACTCTGACTAGGAAAAAAGATTTCATTTAGTCTTCAGGAAAACAAAAATCTATTGGGGAGAATAGGAAAGAAAATGAGTACCTGTGGAAGCAATACTTGCTCTATCTACATCACTGCCCATTTTTAGCCACAGGTTATCAAATACCTGGAGAAATGGTTCAGGTGTCAGTAGCACTTTGAGAGAGGATAAGGGTTGTGCACCAGCTGCCAAAAGTTAACTGCTTATATTTTAATACCTTCTGGCTGGTCAGTGAAATATTGGTCTCTCAGATGAACTGAAGTGCAGGAGGATGGCCAGTGTTCCTTAAATTAGCAGAGAAGTGCCTAAGAGGGATCACAAGGATTTGGGGGAGTTTGTGAAATGTTGAGAAAAGTAGTATTGGGTGAAAACTGCTCCATCCTTCATGGCAAGGCAGTGAGCCAGCAAAGTGCTGGCAAAACCTCACTTTTTCAAAGGAGGGATGTTTCCAGCTGCAGCTCTTACTTACAGGCACTTCTCAGTACAAATGCTGTTTATATGAGAAAAGAATTATTGATGGAGAGGAAGGTGTCAGCAGTCATGGAGTAGATCATCTCTGGATCTCCCCTATCCTCGATTTCTCTAAGCTGCATCAGTGAGCTTTGCACACAATTGGTGAAGCCCTGCTTTGTATGGCACAGCTGGGCTGAGCAAATGGGCACAACTGGGGATGGAGAAACAATTAACACCCAGCATTATAACTGATGGCAGGGCTGCAGCCTCCCGTCCATGGGTGCTTCTGGTCATATTCCTTATGTCTCAGGGAAGTTCTGTAGGGTATTCAAAACACTATTCTTGAAATAAATATATTTCAGTAACCTTAATGAGAATTCAATTTTATTAAGCACTTAGAGAAGCTGAATCAAAGAGAGTTTCAAGGCTCATCTTGCCTTGGATCATACAAGACACTGAGTGGGTTGGGGTGAAGGCCATGCCTTTTACCCCATGCAGGACTGAACCACTGTCCCCTGATCCTGGCACATGATCGTTCCCATGGCAGCAGTATGAGAGAGGAACACAAAGAAATGACCATTTCCTGATGGAAATTTTGCCTTGATTAAGAAAAGACTTTATCAGAAACAGTAGTCCTAGCCAAACTTACTGTCCAGTCATCACAGGATATCATACAGCATCCTCCTACTCCTGAACGTGCACTTCAGCCTGGTTTTCTGAGGGAAAATATGAATTTTTGGTCCATTGTGTATGTAATATTACCCTATAACAAATAGTATGCAATAAATTTCCAACAGCAGTGGCAAAAGAGAGGAAAGACAAATGTTATTTATGGATGGGATGCAACAATTTCAATTGAAATTCAAAAAGGGATGCTGTTCAGGAAGAAATTCCCTGCCATTAAATATTATTTGGGCAGCTCCATCAGTCAGCCTTCTCCTCCTTTATCTTGCCTGCAATGTTATTTCCATGATGGCAACTGAAGGCTGCAGATAAGGGCTGCATTTCCTCACCCCACGAGCTCTGGGTGAGATTTCAAGTGCTGGTGTTCTGCTCTGGGCTCCCAGGGATTATCCTCCAGCCAAAGCTTCTGTTGCAGGGTGAGGAATGAGCTTGGGTGAGTTGGGAATAACACCTGTTCTGAACTGAATTTAATGTGGTTGCTCAGAAATGCAAAATTGTTCCACTTCTTGCTATGAAACAACTCTGAAGTGAATTTTTTGGGCCATGTTCTGATGAATCTGAACATATGAAAACTTCTGGTGGGTTAAGAGACATCTCATACTCTGTCTGTGGTGGAGTTCCCCTGCTTTCACACTGATGGTTGGGAGACCAGAGCCCAGATCTTTCTATCTGTGTATCAGGGATAAATCATGGAAGCCACCCAACCCAGATTCCTCTTCTCACTCTTTGTATTTAGATCAAACCTCATGCAGTATATACTGCCAGCACATTATGGAATTATTTGAATTTATTTAACCTCTTATTCACTAATCCTACCTAAAACTTAATTATACATGGAGCCAACCACTCCTGTCACTTCCCCACTCACCCAGCACTTGTAAGGCTGATTTACTGTCGCTCCAAACTCATTACATCGCAAATAATTTTATCTTCCTCAACCTCCACAGAGGCCTTCCCTAGCAATTAATATTTACCATAAATGTTTCATGAGAAATAAATTAGAAGAGACTGAATCATGTTTCAGTTTACAAACTACTTCTTAGAAGTTTTTATCTGAAGGTAATAGGTGGATATGACAGGAATGTGTAGCTCCCCATTGCTGTAAAATGAGACAAATTGCTCCAAAATGACCCTTTGAAAGTCACTATGTTTGGTCTAAATTGAAAATCCTCAAATGCATTGGGGTTGCTAATTGTTGATGGCAAGGCTGCTAAATATGTAAATTTATAATTAAAATATAAATTAATCCTCACAAATGAATACCTACTATCTGCAGAATGATGAGCAGAAGTTTTATGCCATTAATTAATGTTATCGCCTATTAGCTTTATTTACATAAGTACATAATTCATGCTGCTTTGCTTTTTCTGATATGCAGAAGTAGATTGTTTTTTATTTTGGTATCACTCTAAAATAATTACTGTTCTTTTGAACTTTTCTGGTGTATTTTAGGCTTTCTGTGTTGCCTTTTAACGTATAAGTTAATTGGAGGCATTTCTCCTTTATTAACTCTATACTTGATGTCATGGGGTAGGAGGACAAAAAGTTGGGAATTGCTTTGAGACATCCCCAAATAAAACAACAGTCACTGCTCATTATATTCTGAGTCTTAATGGATTTGATAATTATTTACCATTCCCAGCTTTGATATATTTTTATAGGACAGTTGAATAGAATATAACTGTTGCATTAAGAGATTATAAAGTTCTTTCTGGATTAATAAAGCATAATAAAAGCCCTGGCATTCAGCTTGTAGGTATAAATATGTATAATGACTTTGTCTGTTCTTCAGGCTGCTTTTCTAAGGGAAAATATGACTTTCTGTCCCATTGTGTATGAAATGTTAGCACATAATAAATAGTATGCAATGAATTATCATCAGCAACGGCAACAGAAAGGGAAGAAAAATGTTATTTATGAGTGGGACTGCAACAAATTCAACTGAAATTCAACAAGGGATTCTGTTCAGTAAGAAATTCCCTGCCATAAAACATCATTATTTGGGCAGTTTCCCAGTTTATATTTGTTAAGTGCCTTTCCCAAACTGCCCTTTGAATTCAGCTGATGAATTCATTTTCCCCTCCTCAGGTACGGCTGCCTGGAGAAAGACATCAACCATCACAAATTCATAGCAAAGCTGTTCTGCTGACTTGCCCATGTCTCATATTCCTCTCTGGGGCCAGCTCGATGCCTGCACTGGATCCTCTCTCTGCGGGGAACCATTCCCTAACAACAGATGGGATAAACAATCATTTTCCTAAGCAAATCAAGAGACAGAATCCACTTCAGCCTTTCCCACTGGGAGCAATTCCCACTTTCCAAATGCCACATGCAAAGCAAGTTCTGCCAAGTGTTTGCAAGCTGCTGCTCCAGCCAGGGATTTTTTCCCTCCCCACCATGACTTGTGGAGTCTGGCTTGTCCCAGCCTCCTGTTTACTGACACCATTAACTTTTATGGAATTACAGTGGTAAATGTTTATGGCCAGTCTTTGCTGGATTAATCTTTAATGAGGTTTTCACTAAACACAACTGCATGCTCTCTGACCAGAACCTTGCAGGAACCCAGGAGGCATTAAAATGAAAATTCACACCGCTCCTGTCTGGAATTATCTTTCTGAGAACCACAAGCACTGGTCGAAATGGCAATCACCCAATCTGATAGCAACTTAACCCCCACCCCAGAGGGAATCTGCCCAGGATGGGACAAATCCATAAAGAACTATTCTATGCTGGGAATTGCTCTCCTCCTTTCCAATTGTGATTGTCTATTTAATGGGTAAAGAAAATGGGACTGTTTGAGTTTATTATCAAGTATCTCACAGGGTTTTATGTCACAGTGCCTGCTGAGATCTGCAATTAAAGTGAAAAAAGAAGAGTTCATTTCACAACAGGAGTTTGGGGTTTCTTGATACAGTATGGTTTGGTGTTTAAGATTGTTTATTGCCTTCATTGTGCATGAGCTTCATTTGAGAGTTGCTGTTATTTTGAAGTTTTCTCTTTTATTTAAACCAATATTTGGGATGAGGAGGAAGCTCCTGGAAGAGTTTTTGAGGAACTGGCAAGGCCAGGGTCACTTTTCAGAGAAGAGTTTAGGGTCAGATTGTAAAAAGTAATAGCAGACAAAGAGCAAACTCATTGTATCTTCCTCCAGCCTTGTTGCACTGCTCAGACTGCTTGGGGTGGTTACAATTAACACAGTGGTTCCAGTTAACTTTCCTGTCAGGTACCATGCTCTGGAATCCCATGCTATGGAGTCCCATGCATATTGGCTGGAAATTAAATTGCTTAGAGAGTTAGGCTGAATTGTACAGTCACAGCTGAATCCAATTCCCATTCCAGCCTCTCTGGTTCTAGTGACCACACCCTGCTGCAGCCCTCTGCACCCATCCTAAACAGTCCTTCTGGTTCCACTGTTTCTGTAGGATTTGCACACAAGTAGCCTCCCATGGCCTTCCTTTTCTCTTTCAGACATTTCTTAGACACTCAGCTGCTAAAAATCACCATCATTCAATGGACTGGAGTGGAACCATGCCAATTAAAAATGTTTGAAGAACTGGCAAATTAAACTCCTTTAAATCTACTTTAATGTGCTGTTCCATTCCTACTTTTTAATTTTACCTTGATGATTAATTTCTCATAAAAAAGACCAACAATCTTTTAGATAAGGAATGCAGTGAATACAGATATGTGGATTTTTAAATACAATAAAAACTGCTGGCAGACACCATTTGATAATAAACACCCTCATGAATGACAAGAAATTGCTTTCTGCGCTGTATGTGATCTGTGGGACAAATGCCAGACCTCATGGGCTGTTGATCTGCCCTAAATGGCAAGTTTAGGTTTGATACTGGAACAAAAATATTTATTGTGAGATTGTTGAGACATTGGGACAGGCTGCCCAGAGAAGATCTGAATGTCCCAAGTGTCCAAGGCCAGGTTGGAAGGGGCTTGGAGCAACCTGGACTAGTGGAAAATGTCCTTGCCCATGTCAGGGGATGGAGTGAGATGATCTTTAAGGTCCTTTCCAACCCAAGCCATTCTATGTTTCTATGGTTTTGCTTACACAGGAAAGTTCCCCAAACAATTTCCAAATTTGTAAGTCTCATCCTTCACTAATGTTCAGAAATCTCTTGAACTGAAGGAAGCAGCTGTTTGAAAGTACTCAGAGACAGTATATAACAGTAAAAAACCCCATCATTCACTGCAAATTTCTTGTCTCAAGTTATCCAGAAGTTATGCAGAATCTTCCCTTCTGCTTTTTAAAAAGCTACAATGAAATTTTCTAGTATAATATTCTACAATAGCTTTACTGCTTATATAGAGTCTTCTGGACTTCTCAGGATAAACAAAAGTTCTACCACATTTATAAGGGATGCACTTTTATTACTTGGAACATACTGAAGAAAGCAAGCTGGACTATGTTACATTTACATAAAATCTGCATTTCTAACTGTAACAGTGCTCAGAGCACTGGGCTGTGTGTGCAGACAGGCAAAGGGCTCCAGCTGAAGCCCAAGCAGGGCTGTGCCCCTTCTGGTGTTTGATGATTTGATGTTCCTGAGCTGTTCCATGCTTTGTTAGGAAGATCAACCCCCTCGTTGTTGCCTTTTACATTGCATTCTTCCAAATGTCTGCCTACAGCAGACATGTTTTTAAATCTAATTTTCTTTTATTAAAAGGCAGTATTGTCCATATGTTATTAATAATACATATGAAAAAAAAATAAAATTATACTTTTAAATACATCTTTACTTTTTAAAGGTAGGTGTTATGTTTTTACAGTGCACATGTCTAACCTTGAGCTGCTTGCTTACACTGCCTGTACATGCAGTAGGGGGAAATGGGCTTCTAGTTCATCAAATGTGTTTTGGTAAATAACCTTAGGGGGTCTGACTCCTACAGAGCAAAATCAGGTGAAATTGCCCTGCAATTTTCCAGGCATGTGAACTCTCTCCTCTCCTTGTTGCATTATTGGGAGTCCACTCAGCCCCCTCACACACCTGTCAGAAATGCAGCCCGTTTCCACACGGATATGAATTCAGGGAGATGTGTCAGGATGTAGGAGAGCTGATGGGGGATGGATGCAGCAGAAGTTGCTCGTTCAATCACAACTGTTGGAAATGACATTTCGAAGGCAGCAACAGGCAGCACTTAACATTTACGAGGAATTGCCTCCTTGCACTCCTGGGGCATTAAGTGCTCATTGCTGTCTGCGTGGGAGGGGTGGTGTGTGCAAAGTGCAATTTGCAGCACATATTTACTGTTTCTAAAGGTTTTTTGAATGCCAAGAGATTCTTTTTGCTGTGTTCCTGGAGAGGGCTTTTCACTTGCAGAGAGAAAAATTAGCAAAATATATGTAGAGTGAAATGTGGAGCTGGAGAATCCTTTATCCAGAATTATGACGCTGTTTTAATGCAGTTTACCAGAAACCACATCAACTCTGTTGGAGTCTGATGTTTTCTTGTTGATATATTTTGAACTGACAACTGCCCTGTTTGGCAGTTGTCTCCATGTAAGATTTAATTCCTTCACCTTCTATCTGCCACCAAGACTGAAGTCCTATACAGAGCTTTGCTGTTCCATGTGAGTACAGACAGCAGAACATCAGCTTGTAGATTTAGTTTCTTATAGAGATTCTGGAGGTGTTCTCTTCATATTCCAAACCTGATCTTGGGAACAAATGGAGGAGAGAAAGTTGAACCCTTGGACTCTTAGTGTTTCATGGTGGGATATAATTGTGATCCAGCTTAACTGAGCAGATGTGCAGCCTACTTAGCATGAAACTGCACCTCACAATGTAAACGTGGTACTGTTGCTATAAATTTCTACATCCCAGACTTCTGTGTCCCTTCAATTACAACCTCTGAATTAGGCCTCCAGTTACAACCTCTACGTTTCCCTTGGTTATTGTCAGAGCTGGAATGCTCCTAAACCTTGAGGAGCATTGCAAGAACATGTGGGTGAGGCTGAAAATCCCCCTTGTTGTCTCCTGTGTATCTGCTCCTGGCCAAATTCCCTGAGGAATCAGACACAGAAAGTTGTCTTTTTGGTGTTTTGTGAACTAGCAAACAAACAAGATGTAGACTTTTCAAGCTGCAGAGGCTGGAGATAAGCACAAAGAAATGCTCTGTGAGTGCCTTCATTTACATCAGCCCAGCCCAGGGTGAGCAATTATGAGTAAATGTAGTCAGGGAGAGTGGAAGCCTTAGACAAAGTTCATTAAAGAAGCCCTGCCACTGACTCTGAAAGTCAGGGAGAATTCTTTTTTCGTATTTAAACTACTTCAAAGAAAAGGGTTTAAATAAAGGTAAATCCTTCCTTGCCTCAGATTTTTGGGAACAGTTTGAATATAAGGAATCACTTTGGCTCGCAAGTTGTAATGATGACAAATCAGATCTATTTAAAATAATGAATTATTTATTAAACAGATAAGAGGAAACAGATGAAAGATCTTAATCAGAGTTACCTACTGCACAGTCTAAACCAAGAAGAATTACTAATAGATTACAGCATAACATAAAACAGTGCACTATATCAAGGTATCTATAGTAAACCTAGCAAAATAAATGGTATGGATTAGGAGTCAAATGTAATTTACAACAAAATGACAATAATGTACAGATTCCTTCACTCAACCCCTGGGAATAACCATGAAAGGGCATCCTCACTCATGGCAGAAACTCCACACTTTTCCAGGGACATGTGCAGAAGATTTCTGTTTTGTGAGTTTGGTGTGGCTTTTATAGTTATAAATCAAGTGTCTGTCAGTCAGAAATCCAGCTTATCTTGTCAAATCTCACTTCAACACCAAGATGTTTATTTTCAGCTGGGAGATGCCAGATCAGTGGTAACCCCATGGCACCAAAACAACTCCCTACAAGACAGCTTGTCCTGCTTGAGTTATCTGACTGGATAACAAAAACCAGATAAACTCTTGTGGGTGGTTAGATGCCCTGCTACAAATGTCAAAGGTGTTCTGAGGAATTAAAGTCAAGAGATGTTTTTTAAGCTCTTTCTCCAAAGGGACAGCACACTCTGGCCTGTTCTTAGACAAGCAATGAAAATCATATTTATGTGCGGAGTCACAGAATCATGGAATGGTTTAGATTGGAATGGACCACAGAGATCATTTTGTTCTATCCATCTTCCATGGGCAGGGACACCTTCCACTATCCCAGGTTGCTCCAAGCCCCATCCAAGCTGGCTTTGAACACTTCCAGGGATGGGGCAGCCACAGCTTCTCTGGGAAACCTGTGCCAGGGCCTCCCCACCCTGATTAAAAAGTACTTGCTAAGTTTTATTCTCTTTTCATTTTTGCCTTGTCAATTGGTATTTGAATGATTCTTCCACCTGCACATCTAACTTTCCATTCGTAGATGCACGCTAACAAATGATCTAATTTCTAGAGAATATAGGCAGCAACAATTTGCTTTATTTCTCTGGAAAGTGAAAACCCAGCTGAAGTTACCAGTGTCACTGAACTTGCTGCCTCAAACAGCTCTTGAACAGAAAACACCCATCTCCTGACTGAGCCTACTGCATTCTTTGGTTTATTATTTACTGTCTATATAACACTTCAGGCTCTGCAGGTGTGGAGTGCGATAGTTATTTGGGAGAGTTCAGTAAAAAATAGAAACAATGGGAGGCTATCAGAGAACATTTTCCTTCTTTTTGTTGAAGTTTCAAATTTTCTGAGAGCCTCCAGTTTACTTTCCAAAGATCCCTGTTTTTGATTTGTGCATATGACAGAGGAATAGCTGAATTGGTTCACACATTTGTTTTGTGTCATTAAAGTTTTTTAATAAATGAAGTGTTTCCTGACCTGAACTAAACATCAGTGAGGCTCTGGCACAGGTTGCCCAGAGAAGCTGTGGCTGTCCCATCCCTGGAAGTGTTCAAGGCCAGGTTGGATGGGGCTTGGAGCAACCTGGGATAGTGGGAGGTGTCCCTGCCCATGACAGGGTATTTGGAACTGTGGGGTGTCGCAGTGACCGCCACTGACCACTGCCCAGGCCAGCCCCTGCGGTGTGCGACAGGAGCGGGGAGCAGCCGGAGGCTCCTGGCTTTAAAGCTGCTCCTCAGGAGCTCAGCTCTGCCCAGGGGAGCTGAAGCTCCAGGCACAGTGGCTGTCAGCAGTCCGGACGAGGATAAAAAGTAGCGAGGAGGCTTGCCACACGGGATAATCCGAGTTTATTGGAGGCACCCCCAGGGAACAAGCCTGGAGCAGCTCCAGGGAACCTCTTATAAAGGGAGGTGTTACAATAGGGATGGCTTAACTGGGGACCAATAGAAATCTCTAAGGGAGGGATATGGACGAGGATAGACATTTCCTTGGGCCAATAGCCTCAAGGGGAGGAGGGAAAGGGATCACATGCCCCTATGGGGCATCGAGGTTTAGAGGATTTCCAAAGGGGGAGATAACCAAAGGGGTAGGGTCTCGGGGGATTGACAGGGACCATATAAGGGTAAATTGGGAGGTTTCAGATGATGGACATTGAACCTTTGGGAACAGCAGGAGGGGTTTGGGTGATTGATAGGGAAAGAGCTGGAACAAGGGGAGGAGAACAAACAACCATGTAGGAAGCACCGGGGGAGCGGCTTGGGTCTGCGGCAAAACAACTGGGAATAGGAGTGGGGAAGGTAGGGATGAACCACTGGGGTACAGAAAACTTATATAAAAATACAATAAAGGTATTGCATCACCACAGGGGGGTCTTTAACATCCCTTCCAACTCCAACCATTCTGTTACTCTGTGATTATATGGCCAATAGATAGAAAAACGTGTTTGGCAGTTCCCTGTGATCTCCCTGTCTGTCATGGGAGAGCACAAACCCTGTGTCCAAAGCCAGACCAGACATTCCTCATGTTTGGGCCCTTCATCCTACCACAGCTGGCTTGTAGGTATTCATGCGTGTGTCTCAAAGATGAAGTCTTCCATGGATTTCTTCCACCCTCTTCCATGACTATCTTGGTAACTTGCGTGCCAGAACACGATTGTTGTTTTCATTCCCCATCTCCTTCCATTATGACACTCAAGGCCTTTCAGGGCAGAAAAATGAGGGCATTTTGCTTCTGTCTGAATGAATATTTCCATTGTAAGCCAGGAAATAATCAGCTGTGTGAGCTGTGCTTCAAATTAGAACCCTTATGCTACAGAAGATGACAGTTATTTCTTTCTCACCCTGTTTGGTTTATCTGTGGAGAGGTTTAACATTTTTTACTTGACCAAAACAAATCACTCTCTGTGATGGGATTCTTTTTTTTCCCTTTGCAGCCTGGGCATGTTGAAAAAAAATAGAGGGGCAATCAATGCCAGCTGAAAGATGGATACATCCTCTATTGAGTAAACAAAGTTACTGTGTATTGGCAAAAAGTTCCCTGCATTGGATTCTTCATTGGACTCGAGTTGCCAGCTCCAATAAATCAGTATGCTGGACTTCTACTTAGTCAATGTTTCTAGACAGCAATGAGAGAGCATCGTATGTTAAAGTGTAATGAATCGTATCAGTGAGTAACTCTACTCCCAGCCCCTGTTAGAATCTCTCAATATAACAAAGTGGCTGTCACCCTGATGTACGGACAGAAAAGTCATCTGACTGATGGGTGCATCCTTCCCTCCCTGAAAATACCCTGAGCTGGCTGAAAAGGAAAGTATCCCTCTTTTTTTTTTTTTGCCATGTGGGCTTGTGTTTGAGGCATATATGTCAAGAGGAAAGGTTTTGAGGTGAAGAAATAGGGGGCTTGGATCATGAAACAGTTTAAACCACTTAAACAAGAGGTTTTAACCACCTAAATCTCTGGGGCTTGGAAATCCTCTTTCCACACTGATAGACTAGCATCTGTTTTTATCAATTACTATTCCTTATTTTAATTTGGATCAGAGGGATGCCTGAATAGTCCAGCTAGTGTCGACATGTAGCCCACTCTGGGGGATTTATGTGGAATTTATACCTTAATATATCTAGAATGAAGGAGGTGAATTACATCTGGTGAGGCCCAATGAATAAAGAGGGAAAAATGTGTAAAGTAGTCATGTTTCTTGTAGGCTACTGTATTAAGCAGGAAGCACATGAAGAGTCCTCCAAGTCCAGAAGACTTTGTAGAAAGTAGGCAAAGATTTGGAGTGGGAAAAGCAGCAAAGAGGAGGTTACCAGGCAAATTCAGTGGTAAACATAAGCCAGAATCAAATACAGAACTGCTCACTGATGGAGTGGGCCTTTGCCTGGCCACGCTTCCTTTCCATCAGCATTGGAGAACAGGGTGGAGGATATTCATCAGCTCTCTCTTTCCTCCCCAAAATGCTTTGAACAATCAGTGTTTTAAACCACCTAGATGAAGACGGTGAACATAAATTGGAAGTCAAGTCCTAATGAGATTATAGAAACTCGTTTGGGTAATTTTTGGTGCCCCTGGAAGCTGGGCACTGGATGGAGATGAGACTTCTTAGTGTAACTGTCAAAACCCCCCAGTTTGTTCTAGTGCATATTCCCTTGAAACTTATCAACCACAATAAAACTCTGCAGTTTTTTGCTGTAGGATTGGTTTATCTCATGCTTAAGCAAATTGTGCTGTTTTGTCCTCAGGCTTCGTGCAGGGAGCAGATGGAGCTTTTGTGTTTTGCCACAAAAAAATGTTTGGCCTTATCATAAGGAGGCACTTGGCAAGAGACATTGTGAAGGTTGGATTTGATGATCTTGGAGTTCCCTTCCAAACCTAATGATTCTATGATTCTAGAATGTGCTGCTGCAGATGTCCCAGTTGAGTTACCACAGAGATGCTCAAATACTGTTTTTGATGGGCATTTTCTCAAGACTTTGTTGGCATAACCAGCAGGTACCATGCTGGCTGTAGGCTGAGCTTTTTTTGAGAGTAACTTCTTCCTCATGAGTAAAATTGGCTCCTTTCTCAAGACACCCACTGCAATCTTCTTTATACAGAAAATGATGGCCACATGAGGAAGAACATGAAGGAGATGACTCGGAGACTGAACAATGCTCCTGTGCATGAAGCAGAACAGGCTGAGGTGCTGATTTTCCTTTTACTTAAGAAATCTGAGGTACAAAACTCTCTGGGGGACTCCATAACTTCTGGGCTCACAACTGTTTGGCAAAACTCACGTTCCCACTCGGTCAGGAAATATTAGGAAAGGACATAAACCTCTCAAAACCTGCACAGTGTTTTTGAAGGGAAGTAACTTTTGAAAAAAAAGTTTTAAGGGTGCTTTGTAGAGAGTGCCAAATGCAGTGTCAGGGAGTGCCAAATGACTTACTCTCCTCTAAAAGACTGCCCCAAAGCTGATTCTGCTGACTAAGGATGCTTTATGCTCAGCCCTATGCTCAGTGATTCATTTTGCCCCAGAGGGTTACAGCTGCTGCATGAATTCTGCACAGAATTTGATTTCCGATGTGTCTCCAGGATATGCATCATCAAATAATTTGAAAATCAGAAGGCAGACCTTGCACTGGCACCAGGAGCCAGCAAAAAGCCAACTGCAAGATACAAGCACAGGCTGAACCATGGAACGTTGCACTGTTCAACAGGTACCAGATGGAGTCTTTGCATCAGATTCACATTCAACTCCAGATAATGTAAACCCAGGTGTTCCAGCCTGAGGCTTAGAAACACATGGTCCACTATGGCCAAATCTTTGTTTTGTTGGATGGGAAAAAATACATTTGAAAGCTAAAACCAAAAGAGATTTGAAAAGCTGATGTTATGGAACTGTTCTAGCCTTTAGTGGTCAAACAAGACCTTTCAGCTTCCCTGTAGCCTGATGAGGGAGGGCTGAATTCCTCAGAAGGCAAATATGTCAATTTGTCAATTCTTAAAAGCTTTTGTAGTTTCTGTCAAGTGTCATCTTCATTCTGCCTGAAAACACAAATCAGAGGATCCAGCCCATGAGTGCAGTTCCTCACTGACCTTCAGATCAGAATATCCTGAGTTGAAAGGGGCCTGCAAGGATCACAGAAGTTCAGCTCCTGATATCTCATTGCAGTGGGCATCAGTGAACTGCGTCAGCTGATGTCTCAGACAGCTGAGCTCCCTGGTGATAATGTTGATAAACCAATCCCAGTCCCTTGCTCCCATTTCACAGATTTTTCCCAGATGGTCTCAGTGGAAACCTCCTGACACCTATCCTACTAAATTTGGTGGTTATGCTGCCAAGCTGGTGTTGTGAAAAGCTTTGTTCTGCAGGAAAAATGAGATTTGACATATGCAGCTCTGACTCTCAGGGGAAATGCCCTTTCCACAAGATTTCAAGGGGTTGGTTGTTCTAGTCTGCCATGCAGAAAGGTGGTTCTGCCAACTTCAAAAGCTATTCCTTTTATCTGTCATCTGACACAGAATAAACAGTTTGTTTTGTTCCATGTATTTAATTAATCTCACCTTTTATTTCTGCTCAAAAAGGCACTTTGATTTCTTTTTTAAAATCTGTATCCAGAAAAATTCTGTGAAGATTTCATGCCAACAGATTTCACACACGTCTGCCCCTGGACAGTCATCACCTCTGCATGAGAGAGCAACAGAGCCAAAGGGAGTTTTTTAAATTTTCTGACTGGACATATAAAACTGGATTAAAGAGTTTTGAAAGTTGATATGAATAATTTGAATACTTTATTTTGAATTAGGCTGATAGTATGAGGAAACATACTTCTTTTGAGTCCTCACAAAACCATGGATAGATTTTACAAAAGGTAGAGTAAAGGAAGACCAAGAGCACTCTTATTCTCCTCTGGAGATCCCCTCCTGAGGCTGAGAAGAAGAAGAAAGCAACAGGAAGAGAGAACATAGAATTACAAAATCATAGACTGGCTCAGGTTGAAAGGTGTGGGGTATGCCCAGCCCCCACCCTGGAGGAACATCTGCTGAGATAAGGACAGTGCTTAACCTCCCAGCAGGACTCCCTGGAAAGGGAGCCACTTTCAGTTACGGTGAGAAGAATCCTCTGGGAGACCCTATGCAGATCCTTTGTGGCCCATTGGCCTTTACCCTCTGACACCCACCTCCTGTTTCCCTATAAAGCTAGCTAGCCCTCTGCTCCTGTGAGGGCAGAGAGATGCTCGTCCCTGGCCTCCCCTTCGCTGGACTAATAAAGCTGCCTCATGCGGAACAGCTACACGGGCCTCTCGTCTCTCTCTCCCTGGTCTGGCTTGGAGGCTGCCCTGCAGAGCTGAGCTGAAATCATGAGCTGACAATCACTAAAGAGCTGACAGCCTCTGCACGGACCCTCCAGATAGCAGCTGAGGGAAGACACCGGGCCTCGGGAAGACGATCTCTTTCCGGACCATCTCTCTGGACCAGTCACAGCTTCCTCAGTCACAGCTACTGACCCCACACCAGCTGCCATAGAAAGGGACCTTAAAGATAATCTAATTCCAAACCCCTTGTGGGCAGGTGTTGTAATGGCTGGACTCAGCCTAGCAGGCTGCTGCGTGTGGAAGCTCAGCGGGGGTTTCCTATGTGCCATAAATCACATCCCGGAGTCCATTTCGGACAGCCCTGTGATCTGGCTCCAGCAGCCAGCAGCGTTACAATGCAGTGGATGGCAAAGGAGGTGAGAAGGGTCTCTCATGAGGGTTTGAGATGGCTTTAATCACATCTTGTCCCTGCGATGTTCAGAGGTGGAGTGACTACATGGTCGGGGTGCAGGGTGGTTTTGTCAGGGGCTCAGGGGCGGTCCCTGGGCAGGGTTGGGGTACAGAAGCAAACAGGAAGAAATTGAGGGAGTGGCCAAGGCCAGGGAGGGAACAAGGGGAACATATGAAATATGAAAGCAATGGATTAACAGCTCCCCACAGGCAGGGACACCTTTCACTAGGCCAGGTTGTTCCAAGCCTTATCCAGCCTGGCTTTGAACACTTCCAGGGTGGGGGATCCACAACTTCTCTGTGAAGCCTGTGCCAGGGCCTCACCACCATGTTTTGGTGTGAGTTGACAAGTATTAGGGAAGAAAGAGAATCTAAATGCCAAAGGAAACCACATGAAGGTGTAAGGTCATGAGTGATTTCCTTCTGCTCTTCACAGAGTCCTTTGTCTAAACATGAGACTTTGATACCTTCTAGTATTTCCTAGGATTCCCTCCTGCTGCTGTTTGAGCAAGACTCAGTTTATTGCATCTTCTTTATCACATCAGACTGGCACAACAACTGGAGGTATCTCAGATACCTTAGGATGTCCGAACTATCACAAAATACCCTCTTTTGAGGCAACTGGCTGGTGTCCCAGGGCCATGATTCAGTCTGAGATAAATGTGTGTTGATGAAGATGTAGTCAATGCAGAGAGTGAATTTTTGGGATGATTTGTCTCACCATGAAGCACCAGTGGCTTCTGGAACAGGAAACAGCAAAACCCAACAAGCCAGGCAGTAGAGGAGAAACCAGGCATAAGCTTTATGAAACCCAGATTTCCTATGCTACCTTTTTTTATTGGATTTTACCCTGGAAAGTGCTCAAAGGGTGGGATTCAGCTACTTAACTTTAGTTATCTTGTGTGAAGATGTTTAGGTGTGATCTAATTGACCAGACTCATTTTATACCAGCTGGCAAGAAATAAGTGCTCTAGGGCCAGACATATCTGATGGATTTTAAATATCTGAATAGACCAGATGAATCAGGTCCCAAAAGCAAGTGTGCTGCTAATTAACACATCCTTTTGGCCAGCTGTAAAATTCCACAAAATTGTAACTTTGAATCATTTACATTTCTGTCAAACGTGGCTTAAGCTGCCTTAGGCTTTGCTTCTGCAGGACTGATGGGGCAAAACGAGGGAGGAGGACAGCATGGGCTAAAAGATGGAAGGACCACTAAACATAATTACCTACAAAACTCTATGAATAAAGTGCTGCAAGTGAGGCAGCCATAAATACATTAAGGAGACAAAGCCAATACACATTAAAGATTCATGTACTGCTATTCATTTGTACTCTCTCTTTTGGCTCTGGATAGGCAGATATATACATTTAACACCAGGTAAAGTCCTTTTAATGACAGACAAAGACTCATAAATCCCAGGAACACCTCCATAGCTCACAAGGACAGTGTCTTTTGCCCCACCATTTGTTTTCCCACAGAGTTAGGAAAGCATATGTATTATACTCTAAACCTGCCTTCTGACTTACGTAATTTAATGTGATGTTTAGTGAGCTCATTTCCTTTCACCAAAGGGGCAAATACCATTTATTTTAAAATAAATGCCATTTCTATGAGAGCTGTTTTGGCAAGTGATTCCCACCCCCCCAAGTATCACAGGTTCATCAACAAAAATTGGCAAGATTGGAAAAAATAAAGAGGCCACTTGGTCTCTCCTCTGGCATCTGGGAAATAGATACAAGAGAGGACATGAGGACATAAAATGGGGAGGTAAAAAGTGAAATCCTCCACCCTACAGATTGCAACAATGAAACAAAACACACACAAAACATGATTTAAGAAACCAAGAATTTCAAAGTGATTTTATCAGTTTGCTAAGGACTATTGGGGTGTTGATCTTAAAAGTGGGGAAGCAAGAAGGAAAGAAAAAACCAAACCACCACCCGAGCTATCTAAAGTGATGAATAATTAACAGAATGTGACAATTTCTTCACCACACTGAGATTGTATGAAGCAGAAGAGACTTTTGAGCACTAAATTGCCGTGTGAAAGATCACACAAAACAAAGGTGAGAAAGAAAGAGCATTCTACTCTAAAGCCCAGAGAAAAGACAGCCTCATAAACTAAAAATGACTTTTTCCTTGCTTCAGGAGGGAGCTCACCTGTTATGAGAACCCTTTCTTCTGTCTCCTTTTTTTTCCCCATGTGCTTTCAAATACTGAATCTTATTTTACTATCAAATTGTTCCCTTTCTACAGTATCTACTTATTAGAGTGCATTGATAGAAATAAGTTAATTGCCTGAAGGTATGAAGAGCCTGAAGATACATTTCTTATTATAAATATGACAATGATTTGGGTGTTTTCCAGGTAACCAAAGCTTCTTGTTCAAGGAGAAGTCATCTTCTAGACCTGAACTTTCTATCTTCAACCCTATTCTGCCTAATGGACATGTGGAGAAGGAGAAGTCAATCACTTTATTGAGCTATCTGCAGGGGATGTGCATTTGCCCTATGATCCTTCGAAAATCAGTAGAGACAAGGAGGTTCCTGCCAAATGTGATTTAGATGTTTAGTTGTTTTAGATGGTAAGAGATTCTGAGTGTAGACAAGAACTCTCAAATGGACAGGGATATTCTGTCAGACCTTCTGTAGGAGAAGGAGTAGGTCTGTCCAGCCATAAGCGGCAGAATAAAGATGCTGATTAAATATTATGCAAGTCTGTGCATGTTTTCTGCTTCAAAGTGAACAGACCTCTCTAAATTATTATGTGCTTTCCAACCCTGAATAGCAGATGATACAATAAAGGAGTTCTCAAACCAGCAATTAAGCTGATCCCTTTGATGAATGTTAGATAACAACAGAACTATCTCATTTTGCTGCAGCTTTCTCTTAGTGTCTAAATGACATTTCATTTTTGTCTCTCTTTAGGGAACATGCTGCTTTTGACAGCCCGCTCTGTGCTCTGTATTCAAACAGTTCCTCTGGTTATGCAAACCGTTGGCATGGAAATACAGCAGTGCATGGGATGCAACACCATGACCTCAAAAACTGACAGCTTGGGGACAGAAAAAGAGAGAAGGTGCTGAACCTTAGCACCCTGCACTCATTGTCCATATCTCTGCTATCAAAAAGGGATTATTGGGTCAAACCTAAAAGCCTAGAGCATGTGGTTTCTCCAGAAGCAATGATTCAAAGTAGTGTGGTTTATACAGGGAAAGCATGCCAGGTCCTTGCAACCTAAGAGACCTTTGAGAATTTCAGGAATTTAGATATTTTCAGTTCAGGAAATAGTGTTGCTTGGTGCTGGTGAGACGTCTTTGAGTATTCACACACTATGGTAGTTATGTAATTTTTCTGCTTTCTCATTTTCTGCTGCTCCTAGAATACTTGGAGAAAGGTTCAGCAGAGCAAGGAGAACCCCAGAGTATTTATTCCTGGAACCCAAAAACTGCTGGTGCCTCTAATTTTTTGTCTTTGGCCTCTGCAGAAACAAATGAGATGTGATTAATGCTGATGAAAGCATTAAAGAGATGATTTCTTCTCCTCCCACCAAAATTATTGACTGGAACGCAGTCGGAAGAAATCCAATTAAAACCATATAATATGTCTGTATTTCCTTCACCATCCATTTAAAGGATGGATAAGGGGCATCTGCTATTCCCTTTCTCTCTATTATTTAGGTTGTAAAGTAGGTAGTCAAAGCTGTTCTTGAGTATCAGTTCTGTTACACTTCACACATTTATCTCATTTTTAACAGGTGTGGGTAAATAACTTTTTCTGTTTAGCAACAAATAACAGAATTCAGTTGTACTTTGTGTGCTCTGGGTGACTTCACCAGTGCTATGTTACCTATTAAATTAAGACATGAGGACTGGCTTTGAAGAGAAGTGGGTAGAACTTGTAAATTAAAATATTTTTCCTCAATCATCTGGTCATGACCCTTTCTTTTCTGAAAACTCAACATCCTGCCCGGTTCTGTGGGTGGGATATATTTTAACAGGCAGTTCATAAATAAAAAATAATTTCTTCTGGAGTTTAGGTACTCATTTCCAATTGTCCACAGCAATAATAATTTAATCTGTAAAGGGCTGTAAATGTAGAACTTCCTTGCAACAGGAAATTTCCATAGTACTAGGAATATTTTTTCATTTGTTTCTCCACTGAAGGAAGAAAAATTTTCTGCATATAAAGACATCTGTAATTGATATGGATAGGGCAATCTCCGAATCGCTCAGTATTAAGGAAAGGCTCAGTCCTGTGTCTTTCTTGCCAAAGGAATTTTTCTATCAATTTCTGAGGAGTAAGACCAGGTCCATGACGCTTTACATCTATGGTCTGCCCACACACAGCAAGTCAATTTTCTTTCTGACCAGACTTATCCCTATCAAAATAAATTCTTTAAAATGTGCTGGATCATTTATATTTGCTATTTCCACTGGCTATGCCAGGCTCTTTGTGAGACTAGAAAAGCAGTCATTCTACAGGCCTGACATTGTCTCAGGCCAAAGTTGCAGTGGTTTACCTAAACCTCTTGGGTTCTGATTTTGACTGTCCAGTCTCCTCCTGAGTCTTGCAAGTCTCCAGTTTAGAAGTCACTTCTCAGTCAGGAGTTCCAAGAATTTCCAAGAATAAATCCTGCAGGAGCTATTACAGTATAGGAAGGAGTGTCCCATTTTTCACCTGACTTTTCGGTCTTGAGTGAAGGGTTACAAAGTCAGTAACTATCCTTGGCAGGTGACCTCTTAAAGTGCCTTCTTCTGTTGCCTAAAATCAAGAACCCAAAACTTGCAACAGTCTTCAAATAGTAAGATGAAAGGCAGGTCTATGATGGAAGCTTCCAGGTTCCTCCATGGCTGTGGGCAGACCCAGCATTGGATTTCTACAGTTTTTGTAAGTTTAACAAATTAACATATCTAACAAATATTGTCCAATTAGAAGAGCAGTGGGTTAGGTAATTTCTCCCTGGGTTCTGCCCCATTGGAGTTGATCCAGGGGCTTTCTTCTGTCTTCTAAGTTCTAGTGGAAAACAAAATGTCCTTGTCAGGCTTCTTAAGAATAAGACTAAACAGAATTCCAAGTATGTGTTAGAAGGGTTAGCTTATTGTTCTAAAATCTAAGAGAAAGGGTAGGAAAAATGTCAGGAGCTATATAACCATGTCTTAACCATCTACAAAGCTACAAATATATGAAAAATGTAAAAAAAAGCTCAAATCTTTAGTCATGACTCTGTCACTGCATAGGTATTTAGAAGGAGCACACTGGCGACTCTTTATTTTGTTTTACCTTGTTCTGAAGTTCTGATGAAGGAGTTTGGGTGTATTTCACTCAGTTTCTTTAAAACCTTGCCATTTTCAGATGTCTTGCTCACTTTCAGATTTTTCTATCCCAAGCTTGTCCCATCAGAGGCGGCAGAACAAAGAGCACACCCATGCTTTGACAGCCCCAATACTACTTCCAACTGCTGGCAGTGGTAAGACTACATTGAGAACTGGACAGAATTCAACAAAGATCTGCATTTTGACTTAAATTAGGCATGTTGGGTAGATGGACTGAAGTGATCCAAAAAAATGTCTATACAATTATACTTGTTTGATGTCAGGAGTGATCAGTAAGGAGAATAATCTCATTCACAGTCCTTCCCACTCACATACTCTTATCCTAATTAAGAATAGCATTACTTCATCTGCTTTACTTTGCTTTCTAAATGGTCTAAATAAAACTGAAAAAACCCCAATCTTGCAGTTACACCAGAAAGCAGGTATCACAAGAACAAGAAACATTCTCCTGTGCAGGCAGGTTTTCAGCCTTTCAAGCTACACTGTGGCTGTGACACTTACCTGAGTGCCAAGACTATAAAAACAATGATAGTATACACAGTGCTCCGTTTGGGACACATTTTTTATTTATTTCATGCCTCACAGCCTGAATCACCTTGCCTCCTAAGGGATCATCTACAGTGCCTCTTCCAATGAATATTAATCACCTGGGAATGCAGAAGAAACCACCCCTGCTGTGACAATAGCTTGTCTTCTCTCTGGGGGAAAGGGTTTGAATCTCAGTGCCTCTCTAACGACATTATTTGTAATTTTCAGGACAGGCAGTTGCATCCTAATGGAATTTAAACATAATACAAGATAAAAAGAAATAAACAGTCGCCAATGTGCTCCTTATAATTACCTATGCAGTGACATAATACCCTCATTACTCAAGGGTATCAGAGCTCTGCAGTGAATGAGGGTCTGGGACAAGTCTTCCTTTTGGATTTTAGGGAGTGTTTAAGCTGTTTTGTGGAATTGCAGTGTTTCTATTGCAATTTCCCGCCTGCTTGCTATAGAACAGTGGACACTAAATACATGCAAATCCTCTGAAATCCAAGAATATATCTTGGGAAAGTACACCCAGGTGTTGCCAGGAAAGTGGGTGAATTTTGTGCCTTTGCGGATCTTTTTAATGATCAGAGCATAGAACTAGAAGGAATTCCAAAATCATTGGCATTGGTCCTTGCTTCAGGGTTTCCCAAGAGACTTTAATGGTGGTCTGCTGAGCTCAGAAGATGGTTGTGGGATCAGGATGGCACAGACCCTCTGCTTAGTGGGAAAAAATGGGATTTTTGTGCATGGAGAAAAATAATAAGAAAAGTATAAATAGCAATTCCTACCAATAATGAACAGATTGTAAGCCAAGTATTTCAGTAACAGTGGAAGGGATGTGTTGCCTTAATTACCTAGCTGGAAAGATTTACTGAGAATGAATTATAGAAAGGTTTGCACTTCTGGGGTATGAAAATCAGTGAGGCTCTGTTGGTGGCACCAACACGTCTAATATCTATCTAGAGAGAATCTGGTTCCTTCAGCTTTTGAGGATAGCTTGCAGACTGATTTGTCCTCTTTGTTGAGAACTCCTAGGATTTGAAGTTTTCTTCAATCATTTTTGAGTTCTAAAATCTTGCACAACTGCTTTCAACACAGTGATAAATGTTGGAGTGATCAATAATTGTGAAGATAAAGGAGGGAATAAAGAAGATGGGACCTGAAGAAGAAGAGAGGGAGATGAAGTTGAAAGATTTCCATGTGAAGTGCAGCTACAGCTGTTGTACTGCGCTGGGATCTCATGTTCTCATTCTGCCTTGTGGGCAAAATACCCTGCCAGACTACATTTCCCATCACACTTCCCAAAGGAGAACTGATCTCTTACCAGCTGTTTAACAGCACAGGCTTCTGTTCCCAGCTGGAAAGAAAGTGTTAAAGTGGAAAAAGTGCCGTGGTGTTTTTATATTCATTCATCACTTCCAAACTCATCTCTGGACTTGTATATTCTGTAATTATCTCTTAGTGGCATGAGCGATGAAGTGAAAATGCACTAAGTCTTCCTGATATTAGGTTCTGTTGGCTCAGGTCATCCCCAGAAAAATCATTGTTTGGGAAGGGGTGGGGACAGAATTTATTCTGTCAGGCACTTGTGGATCCCTCAAGATTAAACAACAACAACAAAAAGCAAAAAGCAATGTAAAGACCATAACCTTAAAGGTAAAATGGAAATATCATTGAAGACCAGAGGATGAGCCAAACCTTTAGCTTCATGGTTTTAAAGGCTTCTCAATGTATTTCATGTTAATAAAACAAATAGCACAAATGTTTCAGTGGGCAAAGAAGAGCGAAACTGCTGATTTGCTATTCATGCCCATTTTTTGGTTACAGGTATTATAGATTTTAAAATTTAGATTATTGTTCTCTGTGCATTACCCAGGACCTTCTGAGACTCTAAGATCTGAGGAGATAACATGAGAAAGCTTTTTAACAGTGAATATTTTTATTCTTTTAAATTTTTTTTAATTGGAAAGGATTCAGCAAAATGTGGAGGTTTGGGGTGATGGCCTCTCTGATCATGGTGGGGGTTGGAATGAGATGATCTTGAAGGTCTTTTCCAACCCAAACCATCCTGTGATTGATGCTATGATAAAGCCTCTATTCAAGCTCAAGTTCTAAATGCAACCAATCTGATTTTCCACAGTGGATTTATGTCCTGAGGACAAAATACCTCAAACATACATGCACATTTTCTGGACAGTGAGACTGCTTCAGCCAAGAGTGGATACCTTTCATGATTACGACATGAGAATTCACAAAATTCTTACATCTCTACTTCCCTTGTGGAGAAGGGTGACTGTAAGAGGGGCAGTCATTAGAACATTGCTGTGTCCATGCATCACGGTGGATGAGTGGTTCACTCCACCCACCCCTGATGCAGGCTCAGTCTTAGTCTGAGCTTTTGGTGTCCTGAGTAAGCTGGAAAATATCTTCACTTCTCTTTCATGCAGCCACACACTAAACTGATTATTAAGGTAAATTCCTCTGCAAGGATGAAGTTTTACATTCCTTTTACTCTACATTTAAAGATATGGCTGGAAGACAGCAAATAATCCACAGATCACCCTTTACCAGTAGTATTCCTTACCATGAGGGTGGTGAGGCCCTGGCACAGGTTACCCAGGGGATGCCCCATGCCAGGAAGTGTTCAAGGCCAGGTTTGACAGGGCTTGGTCTAGTGGAAGGTGTCCCTGCCCATGGCAGGGGTTGGAAGAAGATTCCTTTTAAGCCAGACCATTCTGTGACTTTATGATTCTATTTGAGGCATCACCTGAGAGGAATCAGTACCAGTTTCTTCTGGGAAAAAACACACAGCAGGCCTTTATGCAATTAATGATTATTAACTGAGTATCTTTAGCAGTTAAAAGTGGACATTATTTGCTAATTCACTGCAGCTGCACAGCCCTTCTCTGACAAGCAGACTTGTCTTACTGGGGAAAATAAAGGTGCAAAGCAGGGTTGAGATGTGTAAAAAAATATCCCAAAGGGTAAAATAACAGGTAGGTAGAAAACACCTCATCTCTGACGACCCAGTAAATCAGGACGTTGCTGTAGGGATTAGGATGTGCCGAGCATTAGGACAGGGAAGATATTGCAGAGGATGGGAGTTTAGGGCATACCAAACAGCCTAAATGGAAAGACCAGTGAGAAGATAAAGGGATGACTGTGATCTGCATTACAAAGCAGATCAGGTTGAATGATTGTTATGATCTCTTCTGGCCTTGAAATTTTTTTGTCTGTGGAAGAGTTTCATTTAAATAATTCATAACGAAGAGCAAATTCTGAACAATTGCAGAAAAAAAATCAGTACAGGCCTGTTATGGATTCTAGGATTTGGTCTTCAATATCTGAGCTCTTGAACTTTCCTAATGAAAATACTAATAACTTTTTAATTCTAAGCTTCAAGCCTCATTGCAGAAAATCATCAATGATATATTCAATTGTAAAATTCACAGAGGGCTTCACAGTTATATAAATCATTCAATTAAAAAGAAAGTGCATTACATGGCTGAATCAACAAAATGGAGGTTGAGAGTGGATTCAGTTTTGCACTTTTCTTTAAAAGTACTGTGTGCAGAGGTATTTGCTATTCATTTAAAAGCTGAAATGAAATTTCAGAAAATTGCCTTTTTTGTGCAGGATCTGAAAAGGAGTATAATAAATAATTATTATGTGTCTTTTCAATAAGGATTATCTCTGTGTTTCTTAAATGTGTTTTGAACCCTCAGCAACCCAGAATGTGGGGGGTTTTCCCCTTGTGTTGCTAAACCTTTAGATTTATACATTTGCCACTGTTTCTAAGTGAATAAGTAGCAGGGGAATTGGAACCTGATGATCTGGAAGGTCCCTTCCAAGCCCGGCCATTCTGTGATTCTATAAATTAGTGGTTCGTGTCTCATTTGGATGACAAAAATATCAGCATTGCTTTGTCAGTGAGCAAACACATATTTTCTAGCTCAGAATAGTGTGTATAATCCGTAACCTCTGCCAGTCTTCTGCCACTCATCTCCAGTCATCCTCATTGTGCTGCTTTTGGGTATTTCTGGCATTGGTAGAGGCTCATGCAGCAGCTCTCAGAAATTTGGTACCTGATAGTGCCGTGGTGGTCCTTTACCTGTTCATGAGCCTCACTTGGGTTTTGTTGGAAGGCAGAACCTGCAGAGTTTGTGCTGTCACACTCTAGAATGCCTGCAGTGCTCAAAAGGTCAAATGCTAATTGAGAGAAGCAAAGAAATAAATATTTCTATGATTATGTAGGGTATGTGAGCAAGACGGATTGCTCAGTGTGTTACAGGACCCATGGAAAGATGGAAAGAAATATGGCCTTCATTGTAATGATTGTGCTTCTATAGCCCAAGGCATCAAAAACGTCATTGTGTTTATGTGCTAATAAAATCTTAGCAGTAATTCTCTCTCCATGCACAGAATCTTTGCTACAGTCTGTCCTCTGAATCACCTTTGAGGGAAAAAATTAGTAATTTCATTCCTCCTTAGGGAGGGATAAAGTTTGTGCTGCTGTGAGACTCTTAATGTTGGTGTAATGCATGGGTCATTGTGCCTGAGAGTTTCTGGAGTGCTTGGGAGCTGCCTATTTGGGGGTGTGTGGGACGGTAAATGGATTGGATCAAAAGTTTCAAATATAATGAGTACCTGTTAAAGTTGCATCCTTTTATCACTAACTTAATAATATTTGAAACCAAAGGAAAATGCTTTCCTATAATATTCACCTGAATATGTGGAGACTCACCTTTGATTTGTCTGGTAAACCCAGCCTGACTGGGACTCCTCTCTCATCTAATGGTAGAAGTGAAATATTTCAGTATTTCTGGTTATAGAAAAAATAAATGTGATACTGAAATGAACGCTAAAAAAATCTCCTTGGTTCCATTCTTACTGGTGATTTGGCAGCTGGAAAAAGAAGTGTTCAGGTGCCATCTGTAGTGAGCCTCTCAAATCCCTTAGGGAATTCAGAGTGGGTGGGATGGCTGGTCTTTGACATGAGAACTCTTCTGAATTCAGAGAGCAATAGTCAGAGCACCACATTTAGTATTCATCCATCTCCAGTGATGTGGATCTGTGATGTGGAAAGCTGCAAGCCTGCAAACAGCACTGGTTTGCAAACACAGGATAGAAAAGTGAGTTCAGGAGTAGACTGGGGCATTTCTTCTACTGAGAGTTGGGGGTGTTCAGCCTGGAGAAGAGAAGGCTCCAGGGAGGCCTTAGAGCATTTTCCAGAATCTAAAGGGGCTACAAGAAAGTTGGAAAGGGATTTTTTACAAGGCCATGTAGTGGATAAGGGGGAGTGGCTTCACACTGACAAAGGACAGGTTTAGAGTTGATAATAGGAAAAAAAATCTTTCCTGGGAGGCGGGTGAGGCCCTGGCACAGGTTGCCCAGAGAAACTGTGGATCCCATCCTTGGAAGTGTTCAAGGTTGGACGGGGCTCTGAGCAACCTAGTCTGTTGGAAGGTGTCCCTGCTCATGGCAGGGGGTCGGAACTGGATGATCTGTAAGGTCCCTTCCAGCTGAAACCACTTTATGTTTTATGGTTCTATGATCAGCACTGAACAGGACTGCAGAGTATGGGTTTTGGGACAGCAAGTGAAATTCTGAGCTGTCAAGAGCCAGCTCTTACTATCAGTGATATTTGAGTATCCCACCTCAGCTGAAGTCTGAGTGTCAGAAGTGCTTGGCCTCCTCAGCTGATCCTGGGTTGCCACTGTGAGACAAACCAGGAGCAGTAAATATCAAGAAATGATAGACGCCATCAGAAAGCAGAGGGGAGGAAAGATCTCATTAGAAGTGAAGGGTGGAATCACTCAGGTTTGACATAAAGCATGGGCTTTGTTCTGATGTACAATACCTAAGTAGTCATGGACCTGTTCACTACAGGCAGGGGAATATAGAGTTTGTCACCTCACTGGCCTTGGTACATTTAAACTCTTTGTTTCCAGCCTTGGCAAAGCTGTGTGTGGCTTTGACTAAGGTGGAACAGCATCTTTGTTTTTAACACCTCCTACATTTTCTACTGCAGCTTAACCTTAACCTGTGTGAGCATAAATTTCTATGGAACATGATATTCTTCTGGCAGTCATCTCATAAAGCAGGTCAGAGCCCATCCCTCAAACCTCTATTTCAGGCCAAGAAAATCTCTCTGCATGCATCCTGTATGAGAGGGAAGAGGAAGCATCTGGGATCTACTCTATGCATCCATGTTCCCCCAGACATGTAATTGGCTCCTTCCTCTGTGCTGGGGTGGAGATGTAAATCAAAGCACAGTTATAAAGGTGAATGCTATTGCTGAGTGACACTCACACCCTGAAGGCTGCTAAGCAATAAATAAAGACATTTTTTTCACCTTACACGATGTTGATGTATAGGCTGATCCCAGGTCTGTAATTCTTTTCTCCATCCTATCTGTGCTTTTCTCTCTGGCTCCAGATGCTGGCATTTTGTTTATGAGGGTCTTGAGGGGGTTTATTCTGCTCCTGGGAAGTCTCATCTGTAATTTACTGCAGCCAGATTTGTGAATCTGCTTAAGCAAAGTTATTCACACCCAGAACTTCTATTAAGCCGATGAAAAAGGATTTTAATTAGGTATAATGGGGTTCTGAAAGGTCTAATTTGAGACTAGTAGTTTATTTCTTTGTAAGACCACCTCATCATGACAAAAAAATCAAATCTTCCTTTATCAACCAAGGGAATTTTTACTGTAATCAAAGTATCTTTTAAAATTCTTTCTTCCCACAAAATCCTTTTTTTCTTTTGTGGGGAGGGAAAGAACAAAACACCAAAACCAAACAACCTGACAACATGAAAATGTTTTTGTTTAATAGGTTTTGAGGGGTTTTATTGTAATATTTATTAAAAAAAAAAAATCTCAAAGCATTTTGGCCCAAGCCCAAAACATTTCAGCACAAGAAAAAGTTTCAATTGCTGCAATGAACTGTTGATGGCTGTAACTTACAGCCAATACAATGTGTTTTTCAGATCATCATGATCTTTTTGCATGATTTCAAACTTGGGTCATGAAGTTTGAAGTGCAGTGATTTAGTTTTCAGGTGAGTATCCCCTTGCTGCAATACTAGAGTTCCAATAACCTGATGAAAACAAGCAAAGGTTCATATAAATGAGTTTTTTCCATGCATCATGAAATATGGAAACTTTTGGAGGGTCATACATTTCCTTTTGGCTGTCACTACTTCAGAACATTTAAAAGTCTATTTTTTTTAGTGATCTATTCCTTAGGAAGAGTGTATAAATCAGATATCCTCTGCTCTTTTGATTGAGATAGAATGTGAGTTGTGTGGTCAGCACTTGTCTCAAATATATAGTAGAAGTATCTCAATAATATAGTAGAAGTATCTAATTTATAAACTTTTATATAATATATAGTAGATTATATAGCCATTTTTTATCTGTCATCCCTTTCTCTGTGTCTCATCCATAATTTGATATCACAGAACATAGAATTTTTTGGGTTGAAAGGGACCTTCTGCAATAGTGCAACAACTCTGCCATGGTCAGGGACACCTTCCACTATGGCAGGGTGCTCCAAGCCCTGTCCAACTTGGCCTGGAACACTTCCAAGGATGGGGCAACCACATCTGGGCAACCTCTGCCAGTGTCTTACCACCCTTATCTTTACAAATTTTCTTCCTCATAGTCAGTCTCCATCTACTCTCTTTCAGTTTAAAACTTGTCCTTTATTCTACAGCCTTTGGTAAAACTCTCTCTCCATTTTTCTTATGTCCTCCACTTCCCCTTATAGATAGAAAGGCTTTCAAAGGTCTCCCTGGAATCTTCTCTTCTCCAGACTGAACAACCTCAGTTCTCAATGACACAGACTTGGCCTTGTTGAACTTCATGAGGTTCTTGTGGACTCACTCCTCCAGCTTGTCAAGATCCTTCTGGATGGAATTTTTTTCTTTGAGGGTATCTACTCATCTGAAACCTGTCAGTGTCAAAAATCCCACTGTCCATTTCACTGATGAAGATATTGAATAGTACTGGTCCCAGTATGGACCCTGCAGGAACACTACCTTTAGTGGGTTTCATTTGAACATTGAGCCATTGACTATAACTTTCTGGATGTGTTCACCCAAACAATTCCTTGCCCATCTAACTATTCATCCATCAAAAAAACCCCCACGTCTCTTCAGTTTAGAGGTAAGAATGTTGTAGAGGACCAAATCAAAGGCCTCACAGATGACATCAGTAGTGTTTCCTTTGTCCACTGATGGAATTCTTCTGTTTGGGAGCAGCTCTGCTGAGGAATTACACAGGCTGTGAAAATGGACTGAGGATAAACCAGGCCATAAAACTCTTAAATGTGTGACACAGCAGTGGATTCCATCCATTTTAAACTATTAGAAACTGGCATTAACATGGTGGTCAGAAGAATACAGGGCAATACACACTTGTCCTATACCAATCGTGGTTGCTGTGAAATGGAAAAAGAGCTCTGGTGTGCTCGGACCAATTGGAGAGATGTGAAGCATTAGGAAACACTCAAAAGGCTACAAATCACTGCTGAGATTCTTATGAGATGTGGGAAGCTGAGCGCCCCAGAAGATTGAGTCATAACAGGCATTTAGGTCCTAAATGCTGATTGATACATTGTTTTGCCTGAATGCATCAATGCCAGTAAGAAGGGCAAATCTGAAAATTATGTCATCATTCACTGGGAAGTAGTTACAGCGTGACATGTCAATCCTCTTGATTGGACCTGCCATCCAGCAAGTTGTGCATCTGGGTTTTTAATTTCTTAAAATGGCTGTTTTATTTTTTCCTTTGGAAAGGATTTTCTAAACAGCTCATTTGAAGGATGGTATCAAGTGTCTTTTGCTTCATTAGTTTCTTTCAGCGTATACTATGTCTTAGAGCTAGACAGGGAATTATAAGGCCATTATAAGGATCATAACTATTGCTGTCAATAAAACACAAGGATGAATTCAGAAAATAACTCCCTCTGGGTTTAATTGGCAAATAAAATTGATATTTTTCATGACCTTTATCTGGCTTTTTCTACAGTGGGGATTAGGTTGGGATTACTCTAGACCCAGGTTTTTAAGAAGAGAGTATCTTTTTCCATGCAGAGTTTTGTCCTGGCAAGAAAAGGGAAAAGGAAGGTGTTTTTCTAAGCTTTCTTGCCATGTGGCCTCTTGATCAGAACTAAAACTAGGAAACATTTCAGATATCTAGAAAATAACAATCTATATATCAACCTGTGGTGATTCTGGCAAATTCTGGATTTGTTGACTTTTCCACACAAATCACTTACTGGGAAAGCCCTAGATGCCTCTGCTTCTAAATTTATGGTCCAAGAAATGGAAAGAAAAATGGGATCTTGCATGGGACACCTTTGGTCCGTTCTGCTGTGGCACATTGTAGTATCTTGGGTGTTTGGCCCTGGGATTACTCAAGAGGGGAAAATAGCATCCTATGTCATGTAAGAATGGAGTCAATTCACTTCACTGCTTTACTTAACCTGGTACCTGCAGTTGTAGATACATATTGTTCCTCCTAGTCCTATATTCCCAGAATTTTAGTGGAGTAATCTGTTGTCCTGACCTTTTCAGAAGGGAAACATTTGATTTTTTTTTTCTTTTAGAAATATCTTATTACTTTAGCATCTCTAGTTATCAAGTAATGTACTACAGTAGAAAATGAAGTTTGAGTCTTGTCAAGAAGTAACGAGCCTAATCCAGGTGGCATTGATTTTAACATTTACTCTCTTAAGATTTGCCTCAGGTTTGTCTTCCTGTCCTTTGATCAGCTTGGTGACCTGCCCTTGCAACCTCCCTGATGTACAAAATGCAGAGTTAAAATCCAGATTAACAGGTGATGAGGGGCAGTAAGATCACTGTGTGTTTCCAGAAAGGCACTGAGCTCTCCATCCCTGCTGTCACTGTGGTGGGACATGGCTCAACTCAAAGCCAGAGTGACTGATCTGCAGCATGACAACAATGAGCTGTCAGCAAGAAGACTGTGAGGATGAAAACATGAGGGAAGCCATAAAAGGTCAAAAAGCTTCAAAAAAGTATTGATTTTATGTAGAATTTTCATAACTCGGTTTCAGGGTGTGAAGGTCAGCAATGTTGGGGGAATCATTGGATGGGGGATACTTCATCCTGTGATCAGTCAGCTGGATGGTGAGGCTGGATGGCAGCCAGTAACTGAGCCCTTGAATTCCAGTTCTTTTATTTTCTTCTTTTTACTTTTGAGAGTCACACATACAAAATTAGATTTTTATCATGAACTGAAAAATTGATGATAGGGAGAAAAACTGGTGGTGTAAAACCTCTCTTCTCCTCTAAAAATAAATTATTTTAAGGGATTTATATAAGTGTGAAAAAACCCCAGAACAAGCCTCCATGTTCTTTCTGTAAAAATGAACTGTGAAATATCAAGGATCGATTCTGCAGTGGTTGTCTTTCCATTCCTTCGCCATAGCACACCTTCCAAAAAATTACTATACACTGGTACAATAGAGTTCATGTACCTGCTCAACTCAGATTTGGGTCTAAACATTTCAGGAAGGGTTACTATGTGTTGGGAATTTGTTTTCCTCATGCTATAAACTGTGGTCCTTCTCTTAGGGACAAAGCAAGGTTTTGTCAGTCTTCTGAAGGACTTTTCAGGCACATGATTTGGAAAAAATGTGTGAATCAAAAAATACGTGAAACATGTTACTTCACTGAGTGGCTGAAAATGGAGACAGCTCCCTCCTTCCCAGCACTTGGCCTCTGATTCTAGGCAAAGATTCCATACTAAGACCAATGTAAAAGGTTTAAAAGCACAAATTCTAAGAGCTCAACAGTTCTGCCTCTAAAACATCTTCCCAGGAATTCAACAGTCCCTCAGATGGGAAAAATTCCCTTAAAAAAAAAAATCTCACAGTGCTCCCTTCTTTATGATTGTGGGTACTGCCTCCTGATTTAAGCATGTTTGGCAGAGGTATTGCTGATAAATAATCTTTTTTAACTGCGCAAGGCTTCAGTGAGGCTGCTGAACAATGCCAAAGGCAGAATTCATTGGGAGACATTAAATAGTAAAGTTTAATACATTGAAAACAAGTTTTAAATTGATTAAGGCTTATAAACAACACTAGCTTGGCTTTTCAATTTTGTTTTCTGAGTTTGTTTTTACTTGTTCTTTATGAAAATTATTCTATTTTCTCACATGTATTTTTTTTTTCAGTACTTTTTATAGGTTGGCTTGATTGCTGTCAATTCATTTCTTTAATGTAAGCAATTAAACGGTTGATCGTTTTGCTGGCTTTCAATTATCTTACTGCCTGACAATTGCTCCAGCTGTAAGTAATTTTCCTTCTTTATGTTCATAATCCCCACCACATCAGCTGTGTCTTGCAGACAATGGGAATGTCAGGTGTTAGGTGAGGTGAAGGAGAGGTGGTGGCTGGTGATTTGGCCTCTTGCTTTGTGTTCCTGGTCCTTTTTGCTGGTGTGAGCTGAGACATGATCCCTTGGATTAAAGATGGAGTGGCTGAGATGGTGAACAGGCTTCCCAGTTGGAGGAGGTGACAGCTTGCTGGCAGTCAGTTGGAGCAGACCCTGATGCCTTGTTAAATGTTTATAGGGAATTTGCTTGTCCAATATAAAGGATTATTTGGCTTATGATAGTATGGGTTTAGGGCTCACTGAAGAGTTTCTTGAGAAAATGGACCTACCTAAGAGCTTTGAGGGAACAGGAAAAAGTGGAAAAAACACAGAGTCCAGGGCCTCAAGCATTGTATAGGGACTAGATTGATATTCCCTCTTCACATTGGCATAGAATGGTTTGGGTTGGAAGAAACCATTAAAGACCATCTCGGCCAACTCTCCTGCCATGGGCAGGGACATCTTCAACTAGACCAGGTTGCTCAGAGCTCCATCCAATCCTGAATGTTTTCAGGAATGGGGAGTCCAAAACCTCTTTGGGCAACCTCTTCCTTCTTTCCTATTAATAAGAGATTTCCATTACAGCACTGGATCTTTCAATTTACACTATTCATCCAGAGGTCAGAGATTGAGCCTTTGTTATTGAAAACTGCAGGAACACAAAATCTTTCTGTTCTTCAGAAAAGTTTGTAAGCTTTTTTCTTTTTTCCTTTTTTTGCTTCATTTCTCTCTTTAGTGTATTGCATGTTGCTGGAATTTTTCAGACTACCCTGATATTACCAGGCATTTGCTGTAGCTCTCAAAGCAGGAAAAATGCCCTTGTAATGAGGAGGTTTGAACTAAATATCCAGTGAAAACTGTGGAAACTGGACTTGTGCAAGCTTAATATTTTGAAATCAAGTTTTCAAACAAGTTGTTCACCCTTTGGTAGTTGGAGCCACCACGATCCCTTATGAATGGAATCATAAGGGCCCCATTACTCTGGTCATCCCTATTCCTGGCTTGATTATTTATTTCAGCTCTGTAGGGATAACAGATTATAGAAAGCACAGTAAAAATATTATCTGGATCTCATCTGATTAATCTGAACTGTTGTGTCAATCCAGTGCCAAACCTGCTGATTCCAGAACACAGAGGCATCTGTCCCATCAGGAAAAATACTGTAACAAGGCTAATTAACTGCAGGACTAATTAGCCAAGGATGAGAATTAGCACAGTTATCCAGCTTTCTGGGTCTCACCTGACTATTTTTACAGCATGGAGCTCTGCCCAGAGTCATATCAGCATGTTCAGAGCTAACTCGAGGTTCTCTAACCTGGCACTGCATCCCCTGATGGAGACTCACTTTCCTCCCTGATCTGCCTCCCGCCATTCCTCACCCAACTGCCACTGCCTGCTGCAATTACTTGAACACCTCCAGCAGTATTTTTCAGGATAAAGCTTAAAACATGGCTGCTCATGGCAGGAAGCTGTCAATGCTGGAAACATTCATGTGTTTGGAAAGTTCATGTACAGGAAACAACCTCTGTTGAATCTGCTTATACTTAAATTCAAAGGACATTTTTCTGGGCAGGGTTTCATTATGGGCAAACCTTCCTGTTCCTCCTGTTTTGACAATGTTTGTGGAATTGTAAATACTTAAATATTGAGCATCAGTATCATGATAACTGAAGTCAGCAGCACTACACTGTGTCCTGCAGGTGAAGAGGTTGATAAACTGCAGCTCACACTTCTCTGAGCTTAGAGCAACTGAGAATTAGTTTCACATTAGTATCAGAACAGCTTTGCTTTTTCTACCTTTGCAAGGCACTGATTACTCTTTCAGTGCTTGCTGAAGACACCTGCACAGCAAATAACTCTGCCTTTAAGGGCTGAGGGGAGTTATAGATAAACTTGTGCTTGAGAGCAATGTGCTGTCAAGGAATCCTACTGTCAGTTCCCCACGCAGAAGCCCTTTTTCATGAAACTCAGAAAAACAGTTTAAAAGTGTTTGTGAAATCTCACTAAAGGGCTTTCACAGCTGGAGTGAACACCCACACCTCTCATCCCAATATAAGAAAACCTATAAAACAATGGGAGCAAAAAGTAAGCAATTCAAATTGGACCAAGGGGGTTACCAGAGGCAATTTGTGAGAGTGTTTCACAGTCAGAAGTGTGTCATTAACACACCTCTCACTATAGCATGGGCCATGGGAAAGATTTGCTAGCAGCGGGGGGGCATAGCCATATAAAATGAAGAAAACCTCTTTTTTTCTGAAGTTTTCAGAAAAATATGGATGCAATTAATGTAACATAAGACATGAGTTTTACTACGTCAGGCAAATCAGTGAGCAGTGCAGTGGAGACAGACTTGTAATCTCCAGTACACTAAGACACGTCAAGTGAACACTCTGTATGAGATCTATATAGTGAAGGAAGAAATAAAAGGAGGTAACAGAGCAAAAGCAGAAAGCAGCTGTTTCCAAAGAGGTATCTGTCTGATAGATAGAGCTATCTGTCTGTAAGCCGAAGGAGGATCTGACTCCCATCTGTTAATGTATTCAGTGAAATATTCTATGGTAGTGGACTATTTCATTCATACAGCACATATCTCTAAGAGGTAGCAGAGGAAGTTTGGCCTCCTACTTGCATTTTGGCAATAGTCAGGTAACTTGCTGTTCCATGAAGTGAATGGGGAAAGCTGGGTTGCTTTTCTGCTCAGGGTTTTTGCATAATAAATTTTGTCAGTGCCATTGAGGATGCTACATTTACTAAAGACTACCACAAAATAAATATCTGCCTATATGACAATTATAGAATCATAGAGTATTTTAGGTTGGAAAACATCTTTGCGGTAAACCCAACACTGCCAAGTCCACCACTAACTCATGTCCCTAAGTGCCACATCAACGTGCCTTTTAAATATCTCCAGGGATGGTGGCTGCTTCCCTTGGCAGACTGTCCTTGACCCCTTCACTAAACCAGCAGAAGCTTGGTACTGGCTCTGCGGAGCTCCTCTAGTTTCTATCTGTCCTCTGAAAACCCACAAAGAAGCTGAGTGACAAAGTGAGATGCCCAGGAGCTTGGAACACCAATCATGCTATTAACACATGAACACTGGGTGGCTTTCTCAAGACTCATTCTAAAGGAAGAAAGTTGTGGGTACAAGGAGCATTGTACCTTTCCCACCACACATAATTTGACTGTGTCTCGGCTGCATTCCACAAAGAGGACAAAGTGAGTTTTTTTGAACTCTCCCAGCAAAGCATCCTGACTGCAAGCTGTGATCTCCCCTTGAGCTGGAGTGACTCTGAAGTCAGAGTGACATTTTTACCAGTGGCAGATCTTTGGTAATTGACTGATACAGTGGATAACCTTGCAGTTTGGCAACTTTGACTTGTGCCTTGGCAATTTAGAATCAATGTTCAAATGACTGTGCCGATCAGTAACAGAGTGACTCTTGTCCTCCAACTTTGTTAAGTCACACTTTTGCAACCTTGTATTAAAAGCACTTTTGCTAATAGCTTTGACTGTGGTTCTTTATATGATCTAAACCACCCATTTACAACAGATTGGTGTAGTTGGCAGGATGGTGAGTAGTATCCTTGATTGCTTATGGCAGCATGGAATAAGTCTGAGTCCCAAACTCTCAGAAGAATGGGCCCACCACCACTGGCATGACTAGAGTGCAACAGAAAAATTCAGTAAGCAAGAGGAAATATTGAAAATGGTAAAAACGAATTATTTGGAGGATGTTAGGCAGTGGCCTAGCACCTGTGAGGAGAGGAAAAAGCATAATGTAGAGAGACAAGATCTGAGAGAGGGAATAGAAGGCAGGGAGGCAGCTGAGTTACTACTGTATATACAAATGGAACAGTTACAGAAGTCATTCCAGGAAGAAATGGAGAAAACACAAAAGTTGGAAGAAAAGATCTAGATGATGTTCATGTGAGCCCCACATTCCCCTAACCCCATGCAAATTAGGAAACTAAGTGTATCCCCAGAAGACTGGGATGGTGATATTTGGGGTGATCCTGATGATTGTGATGAGGGAAATGATGACCAGTTATTTCCCCCAGATTCCTCTGAATATCAGACTATACCCCTCATTAAAGTAGAATGAATCTGATTCCAGTTGGTTCTTGACAATAGCAGTTGAAATTTCTAATAGAATTGGGAGCACAAATTTCAGCCCTAACACAACAGGATGCCAAGAAGCAGAATATGTGACCTGGGTAGTGGAGAGTTAAAGTCACCAGAGAAAATGGAGCAAGTGCTATCCACCAAACCATGAAAGTTCATTTATGGCACCCAGGCAAGAAGCACATTCATCTACTCACTTTGGGCTTAAGAAGCACAATGAAATTATTTTGGGGTTTGATGTTTTGACCACATGAAACGGGTGCGTGTCAGATGGCAGTGTGTGGTCTTACAATAAAGCCTTGAATGTTTAACTGGACTGAATTCCAAGGGACAGAACAGAGACATTCCAAGTGGGAAAAGGGGCTTCTAAGATGAGCAGTTAGACAAGTTGAGCCACAAAGGGGTGACCTGACTGTAAAACTCCAATGGGACTTGTGTTGTTTTTGCCTTTCTAGTAATGACAGGGCAGCAGAGCTGGTGAAGGTTTGGGAAAATAAGACACGTGAGGAGTGGCTGAGGGATCTGTGGGTGTTTGGTCTGGAGAAAAGGAGGCTCAGGAGAGACTTGAATGCTCTCTGCAAGTCCCTGACAGCATGCTTGTAGCGAGGTGGGGGTCAGTTGCTTCTCCCAGGCAAGAAAACTAGTGGAAATGGTCTCAAGCTGCAGCAGGGGAAGTTTGGGTTGGACATCCAGAAGAATTTCTTGACTGCAAACGTGGTTAAGCATTGGAATGGGGAAGTGGTGGAGTCACCATGCCTGGAGGTGTTTGAGATAAGCCTGGGCATGTCACTCAGTGCTGTGGTTTAATTGACATGGTGGTGATCAATCAAAGGTTGGACTCAATGGTCTTGGAAATCTTTTTCAACCTTAATGATTCTGTGATTCTGTGATATCAGGAATGATACCAGCACATGTCCTCTGGAGATGAGCTTAATCCATTGAAGGATTGCTCATCCTTCTCAAAGGAGAAACCAAAATCCACATCGACACAGCTTTACCCACTTCTTTATTTATGCTCATTGATATGGTAACGTTAGTAAAATTCTACAGCATGCACCACACGTCTTCCTCAGCTGTGGTTGCAATCTGCTGTAATAACAATTAAAAGGGAAGGTGATGAAGACACCTTGACCACTGAAAAACAAGAGGTAATTTGGGATTATGACACTCAGTTGGAAAGGGTTTCCAATCTTGGTGACATCTAGTTAATGACACTTATTACCCCATTGACGGTAAAGCCACAGCTTTTGTTTTAACAATACTCTGTATGTCCATATATGCCTTATACCCAATTATTGTGCTGATTAAATTGCAATGGAACTGTCCTCTATCTGTTAGAACATACAAGCTTGAGCCCAAAATGGGAGCAAATGGCCTACTATGGATTTTGGTGCCTGACTGGAACAGCAAGGATTTATTTGTGAAAATAATACTATTGAGGCCCAAGACATTTGCCTTGACATTTAACAAAATGCCAACATTGTGTTGAAACCCCTGACACTGCACTTGCCTATATTGGAAATGGATGTATCTGTATGAGAACTCCGTGTGATTCTACCTTTATAGAAAACACCACTTTAGAGACGTGATCACTCTAATTGCTATTATGTCATATTACCGAAATGATGGGATGTAGCTTTAACTATTCAGCTCCTTCACAACCCAGCAGTTGCTACAATCAACTCTATACTGTGTCAAGTTTGACTGCCTGTCCATGCTGGAGTGAATCTGGCATTGGCAGGAAAACTGTTGCAATATCTGAGTCCATTGCTGAAATGAATTCAGCACAACAGACAAAGAAGCCAGATCACCACCCATCATCATGTAGAAGAGATACACCATGTCCTGGAAAGAGTGAAGAGAGATGGAGAACACTGGTGGTGGGAAACAATTTTTGGCTGGCCACCCACAGCAACTGGAATTTTGAATTTAATGTTGCATCCAGTTGTAGTTTTGTTAGTTTTGGCTTGATTGTGTTTACTGTTTATAATCATTCAGTATATCTTGTCAGAAGATAAGCCAAATTATATCCATCCAACATGTAATCCACATACAATGAACTGATTACATGAAATGTTATATACTTAACATTAATTCTGACCCATAAACTAAAAAACCTATCAAATAATTGTACTCTTAGCTCTGATCTGCAACATGCCACATATTGATGACAAAGAGGCAAGAGATAACTGTACTACCACTCAAGGAGTTGGTAATGTCGATTAAATGTAGTCACAGGGTGAAGGGACTCAAAGCTAGGCATGGGATTTGAAGTGTGGCCACACCAGTGTCCAGCACAGATGAAAAATCACGGCCCAGGTCCTTCAGGCCATGCTATGGTGGACACAGAATGACAGGATGCCACTGGCATATTCCTGGCCAAAATCTCGTCCCCCCCGGCCACGCCAAACACCCCCCCAATGAAATAAAGAATGGACATTTTCCTTGGCCCTCCTTTGTTATTAATCTTTATAAAAAAATCATTTTTCATAGTCTTTCACAGTAGTGACCAGATTAAGTTCAAATGGAGCTTTTGCCTTCCTGATGATGTTTGTACCTGAGGTCAGGGCCAAGGGCTGGGGCACATGGTGGGCTGGGTGGGAAAAGAACTTTGGCATGGCACAGGGCTTCTTTTGGGATGTTTAAAGGGCAAACACAAGGTGGGACAAGAGAGGGCTGCTGTTAGGGACCGAGTCTGGAGAGCTGGCCGGATAAATGACACACACCCCGATACGATTAAGCATCATTCTCCCTTTATTGTTCAACTATGCTAACTTATATCTAATTTTGCAAAGATTCATGCCCAGTCCACCTAGACGGCCTCTAATCAGCAGGGGAACTGACCAGTGTATAACTTGCCAAGAAGTCTCAGGGCTGCCTGCAGCCAGGTGCTTTCCAGGCCTGCCTGCAGCCAGGGGCCTGTTCAGGGGCTTTTTCTCAGCAACCCTGAGTTGTCCAATCTTTCCAGGGGTATCATATGCCCATGTTCCATAAAGAATCCCTCTACAAGCTGCAATTCAATGGGAGAGGAAGAAATGTAGGCAAAGTCAAGGGGCAAAGGCCTAAAAAGGGCCTTTGTGACCCGCGGTGGCATCGTGCCCAGAGGCCGTTGTGACATGGGTCCGTGTCGTGACCCTGGGGGCTCCAAGTCCCTGCAGCGGTCACTCCCAGGAGAGCAGCTCTCTGAGGAGGCAGCAGCTCTCTGGAGGCAGCAGCTCCCCTGGGTGATTGTGGCCAGTGTTCATCAGAGCACTCCCACAATGTCTAAGCAGCAGCAGGCGAATGCCCACGGGCAGTCCCGCGAGTGGCAACCACTGCTCTACCAGCGGCGGCAGGTGAGGGACAGGGATGGAGGGAGAGGCTGCAGTGGGACCCGGGGAGAGCCCTGGGGCAGAGACAGCCAGGCCTGGTACCTGGCCTTGCTCTGCGGAGGGGCCAGTGCTGGCATGGGCCAGGCACAGCAATGCCCCAGAGGCAGCGAGCGCAGCTGGGAACCCAGCCCAGCCTGGCTGCCGTGGCCAGCACCTGCCTCGGGGCCAGGGCCGGGCTGGCTGGCATGTGGGGGACACTGTGCCCGCACAGCCGCCTCCATCCTGCTCCTCCTCCTGCTTCCCACAGGTGACCCAGAGGCAGCCACAGGAGGCAGCGCAGGTCACCTGGACGACTGTCACGCCCATCCCTGGGGACAGGCCAACGCTGTTCCCCAGACCCATCCTGTCACAGAGCCCCACCAGATCCTGCACAGACAGGGGAAGCTGGGAGAGCAGGCACTCAGTGCCCTGCAGCAGTGTCCCACAGACGCAGGGACTGTCAGTGTCGGACTTGCCACCTGTCGTGGGTTGGGTTTGTAACCGGGCGGAAACACCAATTTAGTGTAGTAGTTTGGTCTAAAATATTCATTACTGTTTATCTTCTGTGAGATAAGAATTAGGAGAAATGCAAAGCAGGCACCAAACTTGAAAGAATATAAAGAAGTTTATTAACAGACCTAAAAGAAGAAAAAAGGAAAAAAAAATTTATACCACCTTCAGAACTCTCCTCCTCCCCCCACCTTCCTCCCTTCTCCCACTGACAATGTAAAAAGACAACCCTTAAGATGTTCAGTCTGTTACCACTTCCATAATAACCTCGTTCAGTCCATTTAGAAAGAGAAGTCTCTTTTTGCTCGTGCTATGAAAACAGTATCACAATGAGACAGCCGCCCACTTCCAAATATTGTTCAGTCCATTTAGGAAGAGGAGTCTCTCTGCTCGCAATGTGAGTCCCTTCCCCCGACTTGCAGCTTTTCCCGCAACTGCTTTCGAGGGTCCACTCTTGAAGTTTTTTGGGGTACAATTTTAAGGTTGAGCCGTTCAGAAACAAAAAACAGAGGCCCTTCTCCCTCCTTGGGAGCAAAGGGTCTTTCTTATCTTCATCTTTAAGACTATCTCTGGGAGCATCTCTAGGAATTGAGGTTTTTCTCCTTTCGCATTTGGAGCAAAAGTCCTCATCTGGTTTATCTCTCTCTGTCCAAACTTCTCATGAAATTACAGCTGCGGCAGCATCTGCCTATTGTTTACGAGTTGAACACTCCACCCCCCATATCTTCATGAAATTACAACGGGATACTCTGATATATCATAGCTTCACAACAGAATTTCAGCTTTAAGCATCTCCTCTCTCTCTTCCCTCAGGTTTTCAGCTCTTCACAGCACTAAAAGGGTTAATCTCACCTCGGCCTTGCAGCTGGAATGTGGCTTATCGCTGTTGGTCACTGACCTCTGCCGGACAGAGGTGCCACTTTGCTGAATCTCGGCCGCAGTGGAGGGGCGTGGTTCCGAGCCTCTCTGGCCACCCACGGCAAGGCAGTGGGGGGGGGGTCCACGGCTGGAACAGGTCCATGGCTCCAGAATGGCTGTGGCCCGGCCCGGCCTGGCCCAAGCAGGGCCTGGCCGGGCCCGCTGGCCCCCACACGGGGCCTGCAGCCACCTGTCCCAGCGCCGGAAACGAGAGAGAGCTTGGGGGGGGAGTTTGTCTATTCTTAAGTGTGTATCACAGAGGCGGTCACAACTTTAAGTGGCTTAAAGAATTGTCCATATTCAAACTGGCCAGCTGATAGGTTCTATCAGGTCCCAGAGGGAGCTGTAAGCACCCCTTGGCAAGGATATCCCTTCCGGGACTATGCTTGCTAACCTATGACACCACCTCTCCACGGCCAGCAGTTGACACTGACACCTCCATGCCAGCTCAGCCCTCCCATGTCAAGAGCATCCTCTGACAGTGTCAAGCTGCCCCCTCTGCCAGCAGCAGCAGCAGGGGGCTCTGGGTCTTCTCCCAGAGGCAGAGCACATGCTGTGGGCCCTGTGGCCAGTGGCCACCAAGAGCTTGTGCCACCTTCTCCATGGGGCACTGTGACTGTGGGCAGAGGGCAGGGAACACATTCCCTGGAGAGCAGAACAGAAGGGCTCTGGCATGGGTCAGTGGCAAGGCAGGGCCATCGCCTGCCACCCATGCAACCTGCATATGGTGTGCCGCTCCACACTGGGACACAGCTGGCTTGGGAGCACCTGGGGCACTCCGCAAGAGAGGAGCTCGTTGAGTTGCAGGAAGGGCATGGTGGCAACACCTACAGAGACCTTTTTGGAGGCCTCAGCCCATACCTGTCGGAAGACAGGTCCATTACATCCACCTGCACCCACGAGCAATCAAGTGTCCGCCATGAGGTGGATGCAGAGCCCCAGGTGCTTCCCAGTGCTTCCAGCTCAACCAACGGCTCCCGAGCAGAGACAGGAAACTGCTCTGAGCTCCTGTCTCCTGCGCAGTTGGAAGAGCAGAGCTCTGTCTCTGGAAACTCGCAGAGCTGGGGCACTTCTCTAAAGCAGCTAGAGGAGAAGTGGGAGGAGGAAGGGCTCCTTAACACAGAGGCTGCAAGAGAGCAGGACAGCGACCCACAGAGTGTGTCGCTTGCACCGTTGAAAGAGAATGAGGTAGAGGCAGAAACTTCTACCCTGGCTGGAGATCCCTGGGACGAGGAGCACAGCAAGCTCTTCCTCACATCAGAGCCTGAGGAAATCTCAGGCTTCTCAGCGTCTCCTTTGTCTGGAGGCCCCTGTGAGGAGAGCAGAACTCGTCAGCACTTCACAAGCAGCCGTGCGTGGGGACTGATGCTTTGATGCATCTTATGGGAAAAAAAAGAGAGGAGCTGGAGAAGCTGGAGGAAGACCAAATGTGTGCAGAGCTGTTTGGAGACATCTCGTCCTCCATGGGCAATGAAGAAAGCCCCATGATATCCAGCTGTGTCCTCAGGGATTCATCAAGGACCACCCTGGAGCCAGCTGCAGGCCCCTCGGTGCTACACAGCTCTTGCAGTGTGAGCCAAGATGCCACAGGAGAGACACAAAACTACTCAGAGCTTGTGTCTCCTGACTTGTCGGCAGAATTGTGGTCTGACTCTGATGACTCACCCTCCCTGGAAACTCTTTTAAATGAGCTACTGGACAAGTTGGAGGAAGAAGAGCGTGCAGGAGGGAGGGACAATTGTGGAGGGTATCTTTTCAGCTTTATACCGGCTAGCGCTTGTATTTCAATGCCTTAGAAAGCCTCGAGCAACCTAGAGAGGCAGCACGGGCGATCTAGCACTTTAGTAGCTCTAAATCGGTACCTGTATCAGCTGCAACGCAAATACCATCAGCAGAAGCAAAGAGGGAGAAATATAGCTCCCTGCCCGCTCAATTCCCTGCAGTTAGAAGCTTTTAAAATGAGAGAGACAACCAGAGATGTTCACAGGAAAAGCTGAGCTGAGAGAGAGGGCGGAGCATCCCCATGACTATCTTTTATTCGGAGAAGGGGGAAGGGGAGGACTGGGGCGGACCCGGGGTGAGCGGCCAATCAGACACTGCTGAAGAGTCTGAGTTACATTTGGTTTTGCCCGCGCTTCGAACAAAGGAGCTTGGAGCAGATGGGCAGGAACGCGTGTCTTTGGGAGGGGGAGGGGAAGCTCAGAACAGGCAGCATCAGACAATGAGCCGGAGAGCCCATTGTCTCTCCCACCAAGAGACGAAGTGGATGAACCAGCACCTTCTCCGCCAGACAGTGATCCCAGTGACAAGGGGCACAGCGAGCCTCTCCCTGCAGTACTGTCCCCAGGATCAAAGCTGTTGGTTTGTGCCTCGCCTGCCGATCCCGCGGACGAGGCCGCCGCAGCAGGCATGGAGGCTGGCCGTGCCCAGGCCGCCCCTCCCCAGGCAAAGCCCTGTGGGGCTGTGGTGCCGGCAGGAGCTTGCCTGGTGCCTGCCCAGCCCCTGGCTCCCAGTGTCTCTTCTTCCCCTTCAGGCAGTGAAGCCGTCCCACAGCCCCCAGCCCCACGGTGATGGCGCTCCACCTTGAAGATGGCCCGGCGGGCTCTGAGCCGAGTTTTCTCCTTCAGCTGCCTCAGGGGGCAGCAAGAGGAGTGATCCTAGCTGCCAGCACAAGAACGGTCCCTAAAGATGACTACTTACCTTGGGGCAACCAGTTGCCAACAGTAGGTCCTGCTGCTGGCCCCAGCCCCTCACCCCCAAGCCAACTGCCAGGCAGCCTGGTCAGGGAGAGCCGCCTGAGGAAGGATTACTGCGCTGCCTTGTAGAATCCCAGAGAAGCTGGCTTTAGGCCTGGGCTGCATTGTGGGGGTGCATCCCCACCCTGTCCCCAGATCACATCAGGAGATGATAAGTGCTCCTTGGGCCTCTGCATTGCAGGTAGACAAAGGCCCATCCTCTTTTCACATGGCAAATAGGAAAATGCCTCCCTGGATACCCTCAACATGGACTGGAGAAAGGTGTTTACCCTGGAAGAATGACCCAGGGTCCTCACCTCCACAAGAACCATCGGGACTCCAGCACAGAGAAGCACAGGTTGATGAAGGACCTATGGGACAGTACTGGAATGAAACATCTCGGACTCCCTTCTGTTTGATCCCTTCCCCACCTCACCCCACTTCCAATCTTTCCCACTCGACCCCACTCCCGCTCTTCCCCACTCCACTCCTGCTCTTCCCCACCCCACCTCACCTCTTCCCCAGTTTTCCTTCTCACTTTCCTTCTCTTTCCTATCCCTCTCTCTCTACCCCACATGTATTGTTAAATACAATCCCTCTTGTTGACTTTGGTGGATGGTCCCCTTGGCACCTTAATTCGGGCAGAGGCGCCTCTCCCTAACCGCATCTGAGCAGGGGCACACATCTGCACACAGCACTTGAGCTGTGGCCTCCCCAGTGCCCAGCTCAGAGGGACAATCACCGGCCTGGTCCTGCTGGCCACACTACTGCTGACACAGAATGCCAGGAGGCCGCTGGCCTCCTTGCCCAGCTGGGCACACGCAGGCTGACGTTCGGCCGCTGTTGGCCAGCACCTCCAGGGCCTTTCCTGCTGGGCAGCTTTCCAGCCACTCTGCCCCCAGCCTGGAGCACTGCAGGGCCTTGTTGGGACACGTGGGCAGGACCCAGGCCTTGCTCTTCATGAACCTCATCCCGCTGGCCTCACACCATCCAGCCAGCCTGTCCACATCCCCCTGCAGAGCACATTGACACCCCCACCCACCTTGTTGCAAAATTACTGAGGGTGTGCTTGAGTGCCTCATCCAGATAATTGCTAGAAATTAAACAGAACTTGCCTACCTGTGATGGTATTTGTGAAAACTGTGCCTATTTGCTAGCAGCATTTTGGTTTCACTTTGGTTAGATTTGATGTGGCAATGATGCCTCTGTTCCTAAAACCTGTGTATGGAAGAGGTGCAAGAGCCAACTGTTAGTGTCCTGTAGACGTCTGCATAGAACCCACAGATGAAAAAAGCTGTTTTGTGATTTGTCTGAGGACGGATCTGTGCAGACCTGATGCACACAGTTACATATATTTCAAAGAGATATTTTGATGTCCCATCAAGTATTCATTGGAGTGGTCTCCCACTGAGGCCTCCATAAAGAGTTTGCAGTTGATGATAAATTTGCTAATAGCAGCTAGCAGAGATGCCTCTCCTTTCTTAACCTTTGAGCATAGGGCTGCATAAAGCTGTATAACTAGCAACACGATCATCCAGGTAGTGCCTGACAGCTTTCTTTTTTTGTTTTTTAATTTTAATGGATGTGACAATATATTCTATTGTTGATGCAGGTGAAAGTAAGCTATCAAACCTGAGGGACAAACAGCAATGAGTGGTGAGGGACTGGGGAAGGCACAGCACCCGAGAGTCTGCGGACAGGAGCCAACAGCACCTGGGGAAGCTCAAAGTGTGTAACAGGATGCTGGGAAATATTATACAAAGTGCTGCTAAATTACTGTCAGCCTGAGGGATGAATTCACAGGAAATTTTACTGATGAAAATTCAGAAATAAAGAAAAAGTTTAGGTTTAAATCCTTTTGAGCCTTTGAGCGGAGTTTTTCATGGCAACAAAGGCCCGTGTGCAACCTTTCAGTGTGAAAAGTTCATGCTGAAATGTAAATTCACTGAATGGGAAGCATCTGATTGTCCATGGAGACTGGCTCTGGTGGCTTTCTATCTCAGTTATACAGAAAACTGGGGATGATCCAATGGTTGGAGCATCCATGCAGGCTATAGGCTCTGTTCCTGACTGCTGGTGCTAACTTCAGCTGGTTGGTTTGCTCCAGGTCCTCATGAAGGGCCAGGGCTCACAGCCTTAAGACAGCTAATATTAGCTATGAGATATTAAATGGGAGCCTGTAATAAACTTAGTCACCTCCAGCTGTCTCTGATCACTGGAGAGAAGTGAAGATTAGATTAATCATCTTAGTGTCTACCACTCCTTCCCCTCTGAAGGTACATATAGCAGCTACTCGACTAAAAGTGGAGAAATGTGGATTAAATGTTAGCAAGAAATTCTTTACTGTGGTGGTTGTGATGCACTGGCACAGGCTTCCCAGAGAAGCTGTGGCTGCCCCCTCCCTGGAAGTGTCCAAGGCCAGATTGGATGGGGCTTGGAGCAACCTGGGGTAATGGAAGCTGTCCCTGCCCATGGCAGGGGGTTGGAATGAGATAAGCATTAAGATCCCTTTAACCCAAACCATTCTATGAATCTATAAACTACCTCAGTTAGATGCCTAAATTTGAATGTAGTTAGTCTGAGCCGAAAATCAGTAGGAATTAAACCCTAAAAAAACTTCAAAGGTCACTCAATTTGTGCAACACTTCATATTTGTGATGAGCCTTAGTTTTCTTATCTCTGAGAAATGTGCACTGTATTATAGACTATAATCAGGCACTGGGATGCCTGCGCTAGTAGGATGATAGTACAAAAACATCCTTCTTTTCCTTGTTACTGACTTAGTCCATTTAGGTGACAGTTCACCCAGATAGACCTCATACGTCCTTTACCTGACCATTTTTTTGCCTGATTTCCCTCCTCAGCTATTTGTGACTTTCCAATGATCTTACAGCAGCCGCTATGGAGATAGATATTTTGGCAGTGTTACTGTCAGATTTATATCATTTGAGAAATATTTCTGTGGAACAAATGAAAATAAACATGACTTGGGAAAAGAAACAAAAAAACTTAACTTTGACTTTTGTTTTAGGATCACTTCTCAGCTCCATTCCATTAATAGAGTCTGTCAGGATGCCTGCTTATTTATATTCCTGTCAAGATGATTATAGCAGGACAGTTGGAAACTGCAAAGTAAATCCCAGGTATGGTGATCATCCTTCAGCTCAAATTTTAGACATCTCATTCTGTACAGTAATAAAAAGCTCCTAACATTAAGCAGATGCATTTTAATGGAACTTGATAGTTGAGCTGAGCTAGAATACAGTTAAACAAGTTGTGGGTTGTCATTTCTACCTCTTTTTGCATAGCAGCTTCCTTTATGCTATTTATTATCATCCTTGCTAAGAATCATCTTTCCCTGATTTATCCCACGTTGTAGTCAATCTGGTGCCTTAAACTCCAGTTTAAATTTTATTAAAAAAAAAAAAGTTTCAGTGCTCATTCAGCAAATTTTTCTGGAAGTATTTATTTGTTCTCTTTACTTGGAAAACCCAAAGCAGTATGGACCAATTTCTCATTTTGTAGTGATGGATACGTATATATTTCAATCCTATTGGTGGAGGGATATGCAATGCATCTACTGCTCATTCATATCAGCAGTATATATATACACACATTGCTCTTCCAATAATGAAACATATAAGTCATTCCAGGTTATTATAAGTGGACCCAGAAAACCAATATATCATTTTGGTCTTTTGAGATTTTCGGCTATAAATCTCTGAGTTGTTTGACATGAACTTCTGCTGTTATTTCCCAGGAGAAATTAACTGGGAATATTTTGGCCCAAGTGAGCCTAAAATGCACTCTGTCCATGTTAAAGATATCTGGAAAAGCTTTTTTGGAGAAGTTCAGATGTCCTTACGGGAAAAGAGATGCATATTCTTGTCAGATTTAGTGGAGTTCTAATGATATTTTTTGTGCTTGCATAGTAAGACAAAAATATACACCCTGTCATTGAAGAAACCCGGGTGCTTCCTCTGTCTAAACTCTCTGATGGAAATCATAGAAGAGTCCTTTACCCATCACTGATTTTCCTTCAGCAGCTGTTGCAGAAAGTGTTGCCACTGGGAAGTTAATTTTTTGTATAGTCAACCACCATGTAATAGGAGATGTGTGTCAGCAGGCTCCAGATACACATCACTAGACTTTGTAATCCAGAAATCTTTAAATCACCTCTCTCTAATGGAAAAAAAAAAGTGTATTCTAAATTCATAAAGATTTATAAACATTCACTGCTGCCATCTGACAAGTTTATGCATCACCTGCAGTTCTCTCATTCTTCAGCTCTGTCCTGTGAGCCATGGGAAAATGATGTTCCTGCACCATTATGCAGGGCTGAGAAATCTGAAGAAGGTCAAGTTACAGAGTCTGAGGGAACTGGATGACTAAGAATGAACCACAAAGGAAGAACAAGCCACTTAAATTAATAAATCATGAGACAAAAAAATTGCACAAGAGCTTGCCTTGTGGATGACTTTCTTGCCTGGCGTTTGACAGGGTAGCCACTGGATACCTTTATTCTAGGGCAGGGATAGTGCTACAAGGCACTGGAGCAGTGCACAGTGTTCTGGCTTTTGAATAGTCAGTACAAGACAAAAGGATTGTCAGAAAATCAATTTTCTTCCTCCTGTAAGGAGCTGATGTTTCATTACAGAAAGCAATGCCCTCTGTCCACGCACAATATGTAAACCTCTTAAAACTGCTCTTTGCGCTGTTAGCATGCACTCCAGAAACTGGGAAGCATTTCCATTAAATTTCACTTTTTTGATACATCAGGCTCAGCATAACCCACAAATGAAGAGTCTGTTTTACCATTGGAATTCACCCTGATTGCCCTATGTTGATTCCACTTACCTGTGTTGAACTAAAAGGACACCAAAGTTTGATGTGACAAATGAAGAATCCATCATTTCCTGCAGGGAATTTGCTACAGTCAAATCATCTTCAGCCTTACAAAAAGTGATTACTAACTTCTAACAGGAAATGGTGTGGATTTAGCTTCCAGCCATTGGGGTTTGATCTGCATTCCTTCTCCAAACTGAAGAGCCTAATACTAAAGAGCCTAAAGTGCATCTAATACTTCCCCTCCATGAATTTTCTGATTTTCTATAATCAAAACACTTTTGATTCTGGTCTTAAGATATAATAAAAGTGTTTGGTGTCCTATACATTACTCAAACCTATCTCTTTCTCTTCACATAATCTTAAATCATCACCTCTCAGCATAACTATGGATTGAACGGTGTTATTCTCCTGAAAGCCTATACAGATGTGCTGATGCCATGGGTCCAGGGCTCACAGTTACTAGACATCAGCTCCTTTATTTCTTGGCAGATGTGTTTGGCTGTGCTGTTGACAGTTGACAGTTCTGTGTCAACCAGTGTTCCTCATTGCTCTGAATCCAGACACGAATCCATCTGTTTGAATCAGGAAGGGGGACAGGTGATGTGGCCACCTCACAGTTGCGTTCAGGAAATTGCTCTGCAACAGCATTAATTAATGGGTGATGGAAGAAATAGAATCTCTTTTAGCCTCTCCCTTAATCCTGCTCCCTTCATCATCTTTCTTCATCACCAAGATTGGTTTTGTCTATAAACAACAGCAACAATGATGGGGTTTAGTGTATTACACCATCACTTATTTAGGTGTGAAAGGAGGTCTGGTTGAGAGACGTGCAGGGTGTGCTGTTGGTTGAGATCCCTTAATGTAAACTGTCTTCAGTTTATGTGTCTTCAGTGTACAGGGATAGTTTTGCCCAGATATGAGGCTCTGTGGCACTGAGTGGCTCATGCAAACCTTATTTTGTCATTTCTCTTTTGCCAAGGATGTGTAGACCTGGACAAAGACAGTACCAAGTCTACACAGAGGGTGAGCAATGCCCTGTGAAGCAGGTGATTGTTGTTACTCCTATCATACAGGTCAAGAAAAGGAACTGACATTCATAAAAAGAACTGACAAAACCTAGGTGGGGCTGAGTTGATAACGGGCACTGGGTTTCCTAATTTCCACAATGTCCCTGCTCATAAGTCCAGCCACCTTTCTCTGAAAAACAGATTCAGAAATGGAGTAAATCAGCATAAACTAGCTCCTCAAGAGAGGAGCACATCAGTGTGGGTCTAACAACAGGATTTCTCTGACAGGATCTTGGTTTCAGAATAGGTTCCTTGTGTTTCACAGAGATGAGACCACGAGTGTCATTACTTACAGAGAAGTAAGAAGTGGGTTTGCAATACATTTATGGAAGAATTCATTAATGAACATCATTTATTTACCCCTAAAAAAAGAAAACAGATGTGCTGAGGTTTTCTCAGTGTGTGTGTGTGAACATACCATTCCAAAATTCTTCTGTGGTGTAAATCAGAAGAAAACACAGTGGCAATGCCAGGTGGTCAATAAGAGATTATAGTAAGCAAACAGCAAACATCTGTGAAATGTATTTCTGCCTGACGATCCGGTGGATAACTGTAGATAGCTCCAGCAATCTGTGTTCAGTTTTAGCCTCCACTATTAAACTGGGTAAGCTACCAGCTCCAAGTAATTTGTAATTTTAAATTAGTACAAGGCTCATGACATTTCTCTTTTGGGACTGTTCCGATGAGTGGTTTGCTGTCATCATGTTCACATTTAAATAGGTAAAGCTGCTTTGGTCAAACTCTATTTATCAGTTCCCTGTTCATACTGTTTCCTTGGAAGCCAAAAATGAGATTGAAAAGGAGAACAAAGACAAACTTTTGCTGGTAAGTCTTCATGTTTTCTGAGTTTTTGTTATTTCAGTTTAATTCTGGTTTTCACTTGGGGAGATGTAAGAACTCCAGGTATTAGTGTGTTACTTGCCAGCTCCTCTGGACTGGAGAAAGTGATTATTAGATGTACAAACAGAGAAAGCTGGGTGGAAGTTTTAAAATGTATTGCTGTGCTTCTGTCAGCTAGAATTATCTCTGCTACCTGCCAGCTTAAGTCGTTATGTGAAAAGAAAAGCAGAACAAAAACAAACTGAAAGAAAGGGGAAATTCAGGGACATATTCGCCACCTTCATGCAGTGGGGATGACCTGTCCTGTGGCTGTATGACCCCCTTACCCTGCCAGTCCTGTTTTTGTGATCAGATTGGAGCAGAACAACTTTTATCTCCTCTGCTTTCCAAATTTGTTACTCAGCATTCTGTGGTAGTGAAGAGATGAGCAGTGGTGGACTGGGATGAAAGGAAAACAGAAATGGGGGAGCAAGGCTAATGCCTCTGGCTCTCCTCAGAAAGTGGACTCATTATCAGGAGGCGAGGTCCAGTGTGAGTCTCCCTCAATCCAAATCACACTTATATATTTTTCTAGACATTTCTAGCATTGCAGTGCCTGGAGGAACCTTACCACAATTACCTAATTGTCTCATCATTGCCCTGTTCAATGGGAAATGTGGGTATGAATCCTTGAGGGAAATCACGGCAAGCGGGTCTGTACACAGCTCTTCTCTGCCCTTCACCAACATGAAGAGCTTGAGCCAATCAGAGGAGGCCATGAAGATGATCAGGAGGTGGAGCATCTCCCATATGAGGACAGGCTGAGAGAGTTGGTTTTGTTTAGCTTAGAGAAGAGAAGGCTCCAAGGAGATCTTAGAACACCTTCCAGTGTTTAATGGGGTTTACAGGAAAGATGGGGAAGGACTTTTTCTCAGGAAGTGTAATGACAGGACAAGAGGTAATGTCTTCAAACTGAGAGTAGGTTTATATTAGGAAGTTCTCCCCTGTGAGGGTGGTGAGGCCCTGGCACAGGTTGCCCAGAGAAGCTGTGGATGCCCCATCCCTGGAAGTGTCCAAGGTGAGGTTGGATGGGGCTTGGAGCAACCTGGGATAGTTGAAGGTGTCCCTGCCCATGGCAGGGGGGTTGGAATGAGATGAACTTTAAGATCCCTTTAACCCAAACCATTCTATGATTCTATGAATGTGATTATTTTCACTGAAGTATCTATGGAACAGGAAATTACCCAAAAAGAGAAAAATAAAATCAGATTATCTAGTCGCTGATTCCAATATTTATATTTTGATTGTGAATAGGAAGGCAGCACACATGTGCCAAGAGACATTATGTAATCAGGTAGTGCAGGAAACTCAGCTCTCAAATAAATACTTCTCTTGAGTATCTCCATACTCCAAAGAAGTGTCAGATCAGGAAAACTGTTCAGAGAATTCATTCTCTGTTTTAGTCAATATAGTGCCCTATATAAAAAAATTACCTGCTTTTGTTTCTTCATTTTTAACTGTTTCCAGTCTTTGCCCAATTTCATTTTTTTTTCTCCTCCCACCAGCTCACATTGCTGGAGGCAAAGGTTGCTGAGAGAGTCCTGTAGGAAATGATACCACAACACTCCAGCAGCAGTGTAATTTAATGGGATACTTCACACAAAGAAGGATTAATTTGCATAAAACACAACTAATTTCACTCTCTCACACTCATGAGCACTAAGAGGCTTTTATTTTAAACAGCCTGCCCATCATTCAGGTATTAAGGGTTTCCAGGGAGTCTGTCCAGGGTTTTTTGCAGTGAGTGGAGGACAACGAAATCAACTTTTGAGACTCTCGCCACATTTCATGGCTTCTTAAGTGTGTGCTATCAGTTTGGCATGTGTCTTGTTATGCCAGCAAGGAGCTGACGGTGATTAATTTCTTCATCGTGACCCACCTCTGTGAATCATTGGGATTTAGGCACTGTCTCTGCTCCAGAGCTGCTTGTCAGAAGAAATTGCGGGAAGTTGTGTGCTGGGATCTAGACGACCTGCTGCCGTAGGTGTTAGCAGCAAACGCCATTTGGCACCTCTTCTTCTTCTGGTGTTTTGTTCCTGTACCTTCACATTCAGCCTTGATTCATATCAGTATAAACATATCTTTTTCTACAATTTGTCACAGCTGTAGAACTTTCCTGGGCCTCTGTTTTCTAGTACATCATAGGCATGTTGGTATATGCTGACAAGAAGAGGTGATAGCTACCTCTTATAATGCATAATTTTTCACCTCCCAAATCTCACAAGCTCTTGGTATTGCCCCAGGTATTTCAGCAATATATTACAGTAAACTTTCCTCCTTCCTGGCTCAGGATTACAAAGGTATATTACAGTTTACTTCCTTCCACATAATGATTTTTCCTATAAATGTTAATCTGGTCCAATCTTCATATTTTCTCTATTCTATTGGATTCTGATGAGGGTTATGATGTGTCTTGTTACTTTCCCATCCTCCTTTATTCAATTTATATAATTCCTGTTTATCCAAGACAAACCAAAAAAAGTTTAGAAAGAAAAGGAAAAAGGTAGGACAGACAAAAAGAAATCTTTTGAATAATGGAAAAAACAAGTACTGAGTTCACTTTAAAGTATTATTCTAAGTACTCTATTTGCATATTCCAGTGTGTCCCTTCCCCCCATTTTGGTGCCTGATAGACCTAATTAACTTCCCCATCCCAAACACCTTGGGGCTTATTGAGAAGCCTTCTGAAGTCAAGGACCCCAAACCTCCATTTGACTGTTATTATTTTCCATTCCCTTTAACATTCAATTAGCCATTTCTGTATTTCTTGTTAAAGAATATTTTAGTCATTACTTACATACCCTTAAATGTCTATATATACACTCAGTTTATATATATTCATAATGTATATTTATACACTGTATACACATATATAAATATAAATGTATGTAAAGTGAATCTATGTGTAATATCACACATATTTGTACTCTCTGTATTTATATATAGAAAGAGAAATCTGCATATCGTGAAATATGTACATATTTTTATCTATGAACACTCCTGGGTCCAAAGGAAATGGGCAGCCAAACAGCTCTTAGATCATGCGGGCTCCTGGTATGTATTTTCTTGGATAAAAGCTATCCTTAAATGACTAATATTGAAAAAAAGGGGGAAATTTAGAAGGGACTATTGTGACTTTAAGCACAACCCTTGACAGTAAAGCAGATGTTTCTGCCAGAGATCTCAAAGGTGTGAATACAAATTGCAAAAGTTCAATTAGAGGGCACTAAAAAAGTGCAACCATGACACTGAGATAGAGGAATTTTAAGGTTTACATGAATTTTTACAGAATAACAACCACTCATGATGGACAGCAAGGACATCTGTAAATTGCGTATAAGAGCATAAAAACATTAACTTGTTGATCAGGCTCCTCTCTTCAAATATCTGCTGAATTGGTCTCTTTTATGTCTTTTACTGCTACAAATGCAAGCAGTTCTTCCAGATTATGAAAAGAAAATATACCTGGAGGAAGGAGTGAATGAACGCATGGAATGCCTGTGGAATGCAGGGACACATTGGGGGCCAGAGCATAATTCATCCCACCTTGGCCTATGCACAGTGATTTCATGCAGATGGAAACCAGGATCTGTGTGTGGATGGGGACACAGAACAACATAAGCTCCTACAAATGCCAAAGAGTCTCTCTCTGTCCATGGGGAGTTTTAGTTATTATCACAATTTCCAGAATCTTTTCCAGGAAGTGAGGTGGGACCTGTCATCTGGCCCATAGTAGGTATCACAGATCTCTGTACACGTCTTTCTACACAGCTTCAATAGAGCTCAGGAAATGCTGGGCATGAGATCGAAATTGTCTACAGGATTTAGCATCTTCCTTTTTTTCCGTGTGATTTTTGTTTTTTTTTTAGCAGGGTTAGTAGAAAAAAAATAGAGGAATGAGGCCAATGGAAAAGAACAATGCAGGAAATTTATAAGGAGGGTAATGCGTCCAATTATAATTTGAATCCTAAGCAGTGTGCGGTTAAATGTAACTGCAGTCTGGCACTACTTTTAATTCATTTTGTTGGGCCTATCGAGGAAAGCAGGCTAAAGCACACAATCTATTTTTTCACTTGGCATTTCTGTATCCATCAAACCATTTCACGTAGCCTGAGAGTAATTTCACATCATGACCATTTCCCTTTAAGTTAGGCCAACTCAAGTGTGGAGAATTAAAATTAATTATTCAACAACAACAAAGGCTGAAATGTGATCAGATTTGGCTGGTTTGTTGGTTTGTTTGTTTTTCTCCTCTCCAGGCACTTCAATTCCCCAGGCTCTGTCCTCCTCTTGTGTATGACATTTTGAAAGGCAGTGACAGATTGTAAATGCAGCCCAAGGTTGCTGAGCCATTCAGCAGAGTCAAGGGAGGCCTGATGAATTCCTTTTATGTGTCCTGCATAAGTGTGTATTATACACTCGTTAACAATGTGGTGGTCTGAAGTTTGTTGCAGTTTTGGTACTATAAATCATCGTTCCTCTGTTGATTTGGAAAATCTCTGTGCCTCCTGTGAGCTGCTAAAATGCCACTGTGCATAATTGAGTATCCTTGAGGTGGGGCAAAGCCTGACTGTATGTTTCACCTTCAGCAATGTGGGATGTGAATAAGGGTGTCCAGGGCTGCTTGAGATGCTGCGGGGTGTCCAGGACAGCCACGTGTGGCAGTGAGATGTGCCCTGGGCTTGTAATACATCAGCGCCAATGGTGTGGCCACTGCAGGTTATTTCATCCTGTGACAGATCTTTTATTATCCCTGGCACTCTGGCATTTCCTTAAAACAGTTGCTTTAAAGCACCAGAAATTGGAGTAGGAAAACTTCAGATAACCTCTGCAGAGATGCTGAGGAGTGCAGGCTTTGTGCAAGGTTTTTTTCTGAATTTGGGTCCTTCAGTTCTGGCAGAAAGGTGAGATCCAGTCTCTTCCTAGGGGGTTTATACAGAGTCAGTGTGCACAGAAACCTCTAGACCTGAAGTTTAACACCTGCTTCCTTTCAAAAAGCTTGTCCTTGTCCTTTTAGTGTGTTTTCATTGAAGAAGAAAAAAAGGGACCTGGTTAAATCTGTTCTCCGTATGTTTGTTTAGAACAAGGAGAGTTTTAGGAAGAAAACTGGCTACTCGGCACTTTACCAGAAGTTGTGCTTCAATGTTTAAATTTCTTCCTCAGACTGGAGAAATGAGGGCTTCAGGGAGAACATACAGCACCTTCCAGGGCCTAAAGAGGACTTACTGGAAGGCTGGAGAGGGGACTTCTCACAAAAATATGGAGAGACAGGACAAGGGGAAAGGATTTAAACAGATAGAGGGCAGGTTTAGATCAGATATTAGGAAGAAATTCTTCACTGTGAGGGTGGTGAGGCTTGGGAATCGTTGTCCCATCCCTGGAATTGTCCAAGGCCAGGTTGAATGGGGCTTGGAGCAGCCTAGTGGAAGGTGTCCCTGCCCATGGCAGGGGCTTGGAACTGGATGATCTTTTAAGGAGCCAAATCATTCTACAATTCTGTGATTTTCAGAGGACTTAGAAGGTGAACTGGCTGTTCCAGAGGTCAAAGCACACCCTGAAATAAGACATGGACATGTCCCTGAAGAGCACATAGATGTGGGAGTGTTGGTCCCTTGAGTCACCAAGGGCACCAGGGTGGGACAGGAAACACACCTGCACCAGTGAGTTAAACATTGCCAGGACACATTTTTAGTCCATTTGCCAAGTTTACAGGGGTACGGGAATCCAGTTTGGTCTATAATAACTCTGTATTCGGCACATTGCTGAAGTTTGGGGAAAATGAGGCACAAACCCAACAGGCCTGGACAGATGACAAAACCGTTGTTGTCAGAGTAGTTTTTTTAAATTGGTATTTGCAAGGAGACACATCTGGAATAATTGGTGAGCTTTTCTGGAGTGGTCTGTGGTTTAAATGCCAGCTAAGGAAGAATGCAATAACACTGCAAATATCTGTAAATAGTTAAGTCAGGGAAGAAACAAGTCAAGGGATCATAATGAATAACCATTAGGACTAAAGCAGAGGACAATGTAGGCTCTGTATCAGGAGGTTTCTGTGGGAAGTGTTGGACTTCTTCTGATGGGAATATTTAATGATTGGACAGCTTATGCTGTGGAGACTGAAGAGCAGTACTGGAAGAAACACTTCGTTACTAGTTATGCCTGACATGACATGCTAGTGGGGAAGATTATTATTCCAAGTAGGTTTTTCTTTTCTTTTTTTGTTTTCTTCTTTTTAACTTACCTCTTGTGCATGTTCATTATTTGCTAAAAGGCAGAATGGCTTTGGAATCATTCAGGCTATCTGAAAGCTTCCCACAGAGATTAAACATCTCCCGGGTGGAGTTTGCCTTGTCCACACCGCCAGAACGTCAATCTTCCTTCACCTGGAACCACAGTAGAGTATTTTAACTGGATGTCTTTATCAGATCTGTGCTGACAGCCTGTCAAAGCGTTCCTGGGGAATGACTCATTTGCAAATAGCTTTCCTACCTTTCCCTTCTCCCTTCAGTCCCTGTCTCCTTAAATCGAATGCTATAAATAGTGCTTGAAGAAGCAGAGTTTGAGAAGCAGTGCCTTTCATATAAATCAAGGGTAGGATGTTGCCAGGGCTGGAATTTCCTGCAGAAAAAGGTGGATCCAAGATGATTTTTGTACAGTTCTGAGTATGGCTGTCATAGTCCATCAAATCAGTGACCTGTCCTGGCTGCTGCCGCACTTATGGTGCTGGCTGGTTATCTCACTGATCATTTTCCATGTCATTCCTAGGAGGAAATTTTCTTTCCAATACTGAATATTTATCATTAAGCCATTTAGAAGCTGTAGTACATGAAGATTGATCTTATGAATTTTTATCTTACATAGTGTGGAAATCACACTGTTAATCAGTACTAGGAAACTTATTTCTTGCTGGCTGTTAATAATGGCCTGATATGATTTCTGAGATCATGACAGGTTGAAGATTAAATTCCCATGCCAAGGAAAAGTCTCCTAAACTTTCTTTGCATTTTGATGCTTCTGGTTTCAAGTTTAAAGCCTGTGAAGAATTGGTTTCTATTGAAATTTCCCCTCTGCATCAGAGATCAAGAACAGGCCAGTTTGCATTAAACACGTTTCCAGATGATGTGAATTCTGTATCAGTGGAGGAGGGATGTTCAGCAAGGGGCTTCCCCTATTCCCCTCTGACTTCTTTTGTGTTCCTCCCTAATCTTTGGCTCATCTCCTTGCACCACCTTGGAGGAACCCTAACACACAGGTATTTCAAAACTGAGACAAATCATCCCCCAACATGCAGCTCTCTCAGATCTTTCGTGCTACTAATGGTGCAAGATTGGACTAATCTTTTCTCTCTCACACATCCATGCTCTGCAAATTGAGTTCAAATGATTTGGAGGAGCATAAACTAGTCTGGCACTGCTCTCATGAATATCTGATCAGCCTAAAACACTTTGAACCCTTTGCAGAAGCAGAGACTTGCTTTTAGTGTTTCTGAATTTGCTATATGGAAGTTATCAGAAAGAACAATGCAAAGAACCAAGAAATAACCAGTATCTGTTATCTCCATACAGCAGCAAGAATTTTGCCAGTGACGGAGCTCCCTGTATATACAGGCTATGAGAGCAGCTAATTGAGGTGGCCAGAGATGAATTAAAAATATATTAACTTATCCCTATTCTGGCTTTTTTGCTTTATAACCAGTTTTACTTGGCAAAGGTTAGCTTTAGCCTTAGGAGGTGAGTTTTCCTCTGTAGTCCGCGGAGGTGGAAAGGGCAATTTGGAACAAAAGGCTGACTGAGGTGCTGATAAATCAGCCTGAAGCTGTTTAAAAAGAAAGAGGGGATGAAAGCTGATAAACACAGAACCAACACATGGTTTGGCTTTATGACTGGATTTCTTGTAAAAATGTCATGCCTCTAGTGAGAATTTAAGCCTTTACAGGGCAGAGATTTTTTTTTTTCTGTTCTGTCTCTGTGCTCAGCATCTACTGCCAGAACTGTGTCCCAGAAAATAGTAGAAGTGACATTAAAAGGCTGCAGGACCACAGCAAGCTGTGCTCATTCCACTGCCCAAAAATATTATGTTGAAGTTATGTCTGCTTGTGTTCTGTGATCAGACAACTGACCACTACAAGAGGATATGCTGTTAGCAAGGATGATTTCATGTTCTCAATTACCTGGCTGTAACTCTGGTGCCTAAATATAGATGTCATTGCCCTTGGAGATGCTGTGTAGCAACCCAGCAGGGTTCTATGCCAGAGAAGCTGTGGCTACCTCAGCCCTGGAAATGTTCAAAGCCAGGTTGGACAGCACTTGGAGCAACCTGGGATAGTGGAAGGTGTCTTTGCCCATGGCATGGAGGACTGGAATGAGATGGCTTTTAAAATCCCTTCCAACCAAAACCATTCTGATTCTATGAACAAGTGAGAAAACACTTTTAGTCATATGAGTGAATTTTCTAAAGTTCAATGAAGGCATTCCTTACCTCCCTGCCTTACAAACATCTTGCTTGAAAATACAATTTCTGGTTGTGTCTTCTGTCGGGAAACCAGCCCATCACATAAGCAGAAGCAGCCACTATTATTTTTCTTCATCTTTGCTGGAAGAATGATGATCTAATTTCATGTTGAACAAAATTTAAGTTCCATTGATGCCTTAGATTTTAACTTTCATATTTTTGAAATCCTGTACTGCCTATGCGTAACTCTGAAGTTTCTTGTAGCCCGTTGACTTCTGCTCTCTCATGCTAGGTAGACATAATAAAGCCTCTCCAGGCCTGCTCTGCAAGGGCACTCAGACCCAAAATGTGTAAAGCAAAGCCTCTAAAAGGGGGGCAAGCTTGGGGAAACGGCATCATTAACTGAAGGTTTAATTGGAGAATGAACCCTGATATGCAAATGAACCGGACTTAGAAAAGTGTGAAGAACTCGTGACCTGTTGTCCATCTTGGGGTCCATTTTTGGCAGCAGCCTCTGGGCTCCCCAGGGTGTACCTTTGAAGGCCTTTCAAAGAAATGCCTACTTTATTCCCTTTCTCCTGTCTAATCTCTATTTCTAATAGGCCTCTCAAGGCATCATCGTCCATGTTTGGGGGCAAGGGTATTTTCAGATTCAAGTGTGTAGACTTGGTGAGAAATCTCAAAAATCCAGCTTGAGAAAGGAGAGGATCTGGCCCTTGCACAGGGACAATTTAGCTGAGGGAACATTGCTGCTGCCACCGGTAAATAAAGACCAGCATGTAGGCATGACCTTCACTGAACAAAAAAGCACCATGAATAAAATCTAGAAAGGTAAAGAGTGAGGGAGGTGAGAACACTTGTTTGCTTACTAAGCAGGGAAAGCAGATTGAAAATGAATGGTAAATTTTAGAAACTGCTGAAGCCAAATCTGGAGGCACAAATAGCTCTAAAAACTTAGTGCGGGCTCCTTTGAGCAAACATAGTCACAAATGAAAGAGGGAGGTGAAAGTGTTCAAAAGAGGCTGTATTTCACTAAGTGCTTATTCAACCACAAATTAAGATAAATGTGAACGGGATATTGTTGAAAGGATATCATTGCGTAACAAGTGGTGGAAGGAAGGGATTTTTAATCTGAATTTTTAGAAGTCTGATGAGTCACAAGAATGATGTTATATGCAGGCATTTACATTGTAGGTAGAGAATGTAAACAGTCCCATAAATGACTTGGAGATAATTTCAAGAAATTCTTCTCTGTGATGGTGGTGAGGCCCTGGCACAGTTTGCCCAGAGAAGGGATGCCCCACCCCTGGAAGTGTTCAAGGCTGGATTGGATAGGGCTTGGAGCAACCTGGGATAGTGGAAGGTGTGTCTGCCCATGGCAGGGATTTGGAACTCAGTGATCTGCAAGGTCTATGTCAACCCAAAATGTTCTATGGTTCTGTGATTATTTGTTTGATTTAACAAGGAGTTAATTTTTTTAGAGGGTTTTGCAGGCTGGAGTGCAGCTCATTCATTTCTATGGTGTCCACATTCTTTTTGTTATACAGAGGACAATTCACCAGCCAGAGTAACTGAACTGTTCCTGGTAGGATTCAGCCCACGTGACTTTGCACATCATTGGAGAATGTGTTTGACTTCATCTGTCACCAACAGAGATAAGAGAGTGTGGCACTTGCAGGTAGCATGGACATCAGGGACAGCAGAGGTGGCTGTTTCCTCTCCCCTGCCAAGACTTTCCTCTGTATTCCTCTTATTCCCCTGACAGATGTATAATTCTGCTGACACTTCCTGTACGGAAATCCTTTTCTTTTTGCTTTTTGCTGACAGCATCATGTCAAGGCAAATCAGAACAGATCATGCTTTGTGGCAGAAAGATAAAAAGAGAAAAGGCTTTAATTAATGTTAAGATATTTCAGGGAAAAGAAAAAGTGTGAGACTCAATATGAAAGCTCAATATGTCAGTCATGGTGTGGTTTATGCCTTGGTTCCATAATCCTTCTCTGATTCGGGATTTTGAGTCAGTTAGGAGGTCATAGATTTCTCTGATGAGGATGATTTTTAATTGTCACTCTGGATCAGATTGAGGATCTAGTAAGAGTATTGTTTGTCTCCAGTTAACCTGACTGCAAAGGAGGTGTACAAATCCATGTTGGATGTTGATACAAGATTCCTGTGCTCAGGCACAGAGTTTTCTCTCAGTAGCTAGAGTCTAGTTTAAGACTTGAAGCCTGAAGGCTTTTATTTAGGCTAAAGTTCTTTTTCAGAATTTTGGTTTTCATCTCAAAACGTTGGCTATTTTCCTTGTCCGTGAAAAATGAATTTCAATGGGGTTTGCATCTCAGTAGTTCTTATTTTAGTGGTGCCTTGTGACAGTCTGTTCCACTGTGGCAAGTGGTTCATTGTCTGAGAAAGCTTTTATTTCCTCTTACATTTTATCTTCCCTTTGCCTACATCAGATTTCCTTTTACTTAATTTTGTTATGCAGAGGTCAGCAGAAGAACTCCCTGTCACCTCCATATCCCAGTTGGTTTTGACTAGGAATACTTCAGTGCTAAAATGTGGAGGAACAGAGAACTCAACCCCTTCTATAGCCAACCCTGAACACTCTTTCAAGCTGAACTACATCTTGTGCTTCTTGAAAATCATCCTGCTTTCTGCTAATTGTGTCTAGTTCCCTCCAGCTGGGATGGAAGCTCAATAATTTTGTTTTCTACAGTTTCTCCACCATCTGGTGCATTTGTACCATGCATTTACTGGTCTGACTGAAAAAACTTTGGGAAATTTTTTCAACACTGCACTTACCTTGAATAAGCTCAATTTAAGCCATTTTTTAATATGTTTACAGGTACATGCAGCTCCCTCTCCTTGTCAACCTGAATGTTTTGCACATCAAAGCAAGAGGCTGTGCTGTTTTGAACTATTAGCACATCTTTAAGGACATGTATCTTCAAAAAGCTACATAGTCATACACTTACAGCTACTCCTGAAGTTCTCAGAGATTCACTTCACATTTTCACCCCAGAAAGATTCTGGAATCAAAACTAACTATAAAACTCAATGTCATTTGATTCAAAACTCACAGAATCACTGATCTCTGCAGTTGTGAGAGATTCATTTTAGATGGCAAAGCCCAAAAAGAAAAGATTTTGGGATCACATTTCCTCTGTGTGGTCTGTGCTGTCTGCTCACCCAGGTAACTTCTGTGTCTGTATCACAGTTGATGGAATGACTGAGGTCTGAAAGATATTAATCCCCTGTTATTTTTATTAATATAGGTGGAAGAATAGAGATGTTACTGAGCTTTTAGACGGAGCAGAGAGATTCCATGACTGTCCCTCCTAAAGCTGAGTCTATCAGAAGAGCCCAGCCCTCACAACTCGTAATCAGACCTGCATAAGCAATGCTCTGCTGGTTCCTCTGTGCACACAACACACCATGAAACTTCTGATTTAGAGAGTTGCTCACAAGCAGCCCAAACCCTACATAGGTAAAAATTTCAGACATGAGATGGTAAACAAGAATCAACCCCCAGAAATCCACTGTGGGGATTACCATTCATTTAAAGTCTCATGTTAAGCCAAACCTGTGATAGGAGCTGAATTCTGATGATCCATGTGGGTTTCTTCCAACTCAGGATATTCTAGGATTCTCTGATTTTGTGGGGAGGATGGGAAAAACTGATAGCTGGATGTTGAATTCTGGGAATCTGTGTTACTGACTTGCTCTAATTTAACATGGAAATGCAATGCTACATTACTGTACTTTATGGCTGAGGCAGCCCAAAAATAGGATGTGTTGAGGAGAACAGTGAAGCTGACAAACATGGAAGACATTTCTGAAAGAAGGAAAAAAAAATAATGTAATACTACCAGGGCTATCCAGGGGCTCTTCAAATTCATCTGACAAATAATCCTACATAAGGACAGGATGTTATTGCCACACTGTGTAACATAAAGTCTCTTGCTAAGATTTGCACAATTCACTGCCTGATCCTGGCAAAATGCTCTCCTATGTGCCAGAAAATCAACACGTATTCAGCAGTGACTACCAACAATATCTGATTTGGAATTTTTATATATTTTTTCTTTCCCCAGCAGCACAATTAGAGGTTCATTATATTCTTTCCACTCCTCTAATGAAGCAAAGAGTTTGATCTAGTTACAAAAGGGCAGTCACATAAGCAGATAAGTTAGGCAAAGTCCAATTCAGACTAAATTTCCGATTTATTAATTTGACTTCAGAGCTCCCCCATGAGACATTTTTATGCCAAGAGTTCATCTCTTGGTATGACAGATGCTAGTCCATGCTGTTTTTTATATCCTTAGGATTTTGGTCTGTAAACTCGTGTTTTCAGTGGAAGTTAAACATTTGAAGAGAATGCTGTGGGGAATAGGTTTTGGCTATTCTTCCACATCTGCCCTATGGAGGAGGGGAAATATTTGCAAGGTTAACTTCAGTAAAGATTGGGAAGCATTCAGATGGTGTAGGGATGGGAAATAGATAAATAAACTGTATAGAGAGATGCACAAATTTCATTTAACAGCTGAGCCAATGAATCAGCGTTGTTAGAATGCATTTGATTTTCTGTGTGCACAGCAATTAAAGGAAATAGCTTGCAGGTGAATATAGAGGGGATAGATTCAGGTCTCTGCACAACAATGATGGCTGATATAATGAAGATCTAATGAGAACAAAATTGAGATTCAGAGTTACAGATGGTGTTCCTTTCCATCACTATCTGGGACATTATTTTCTTCAAGGATCTGCGGTATCATTTTTCTGTGGTGCTTTAGAGCAGACCCAGCTGTCAGCAGGACTAGATATATTAAATGGCTGGGGAGTGTGTTAGGTGATTATAACATCCAATTTTAGCTGCCTAAAAGCTAAGAGCCTTTTCTGAGTCAGCTGTCCCTATAGATTTGGTGGAAATAAAGACACCTCGAGAAGACAACTAATTTCATCTACTCTTAGCACCCAACTCAAAGTTTTGGATTCTGAATACCCTGCAGAATTTCTGCTTAACTTTGGGGACTTTAAATTATCAAGACATCTTTAAATTATCAAGACTTTTTTTCTGTTTCATTTCTGAAAATGAGCGTGTGGATAATTTCTACTCCACATCTAAAAACAGGACAGGACAAGAGGAAATGGCCTCAAGTTGCACCAGAGGAGATTTAGGTTGGATACAATGAAAAATTTCTTCCCAGAAAGAGTTGTCAAGCACTGGAACAGGCTGCCCAGGGAAGCAGTGGAGTCACCATCCCTGGAAGCGTGCAAAAACTGTGTATATGGGGGACTTGAGGACACAGGTCAAGGGGGTACGTGGTGGGGTGCTGGGTTGACAGTTGGACTTGATGATGATCTCAGAGGTATTTTCCAATCTTAAAAATTCTATGTATTGTTCATGAAGATGAAGAAGGTGGGGATTCTTTTTGCTATCCTCTTTGTGGTCATTTATCTCAGAACATACCCAAGCAAAGCTCAGTGACCACAAAGTTTGAATAATTATTTTCTAACTCAGGGCAATGGTTGGAGTATTTCCATGAGATCTCAGAGATAGGTTAAAAATTTATATTTTTATAAAAATGTTGTTATCCTGTTATTATTTCCAGAAATCACACACCTTCTTCCACTCTGATCAACAACAGAACTAAGCAAATACAAACTCTGCATGGCTGTTTGTGTGTTTGCTACAAAGATAAATTCTTCCTTGGCCAAGCACCTCTTCATCACAACAGGTCTCCTTCTAGTCTGGTGTTGAGAAAGAACCAGCTTTCACTTTTATGAGCAGCTGCTGCTGTCTGAAAATCTGTGGAGATGCTGAACTCAACAGCTGTTTTGTGGCAGTTGTCTTCACCTTCTTGTGGCTGCTGCTCCCTGCTTTTCCTTGGGTCTTTTGGGCTCTGACAGGCTGCTAAAGAGTTCAGAGATGCAAAGAGCAGGGTCTTCAGCATCTCTGTGTTCTTCAATTACCAGCTGGAGCTTCACTTTGGCTCCTTCTGGCCAATGGGAGGCTTTTGGTCTCAACCATGTGCTGTGCACCATCTGAATGGTGTCTCTGTATTGGCTCTTGTTGGCTCAGCTGGTGGGGAGACCATGTTTGGATCAGGCTGAAAAGATGCTGTTGTTTCCTTTCTGGGATTGCAGAAAGTTTCTGACATTTTTTAATTCCTTACAGTGATGTCTCAGTGGATGCCAAAGGAAGCACTGCCACATCTGCAGCCTTTTCTGCCTCTCTCCTCATCTGTGTAGGTTCTCACTGTGGTGTTTTGGGTTCCTCCCAGAGCTCTGCCTCCCCCTCCTCCCCTTTAGAGCTGTGAAAACGTTTTTGCAGCTCAAGCCATAGCAGCAGATGGTTCTTTCCTTTCATCATTATTGTTGCAGTGTGGTCTCTTTCCCAGATTCTGGAACTGTCAATTTCACACATTTTGTCCTCAGCATCTGTTAGGATGCAAAAGCAGTGGCAAGTCTGAAAACTGTTTATGTCTTACCCATGCAGAGCTCACTGCCAAGCTCAGTGCAAACCCTGGTAGAGGACTTCTCCTGAATTTTCATGTGTGCTCCAAAAATATCTCCAAAACCTGTGAGGTTCAACCTTTTAATCATCAGTGTTTGGGAAAATGATGCAGACTCCAATTGCATTTTCTTTTTTACATGATCATCTCATAGCACAGGGATACCAATACTTATTTTTTCCTGTTTTTCATTTCTTTCTGCTCTGCCTCCAGCCTGACCTTGTGCACAGCCACTAATGATTCAAGGTCTCCGTGATGGAGGATGGACTTAGCCTGGGGCCTCAAACCCTTCAGATAGACACCTGCAGCACAGACATAGCCACAGCCACGTCGAGATTTACCTGCTCTGGCTGGACTGATTCATGGCCACAGACATTTCAGGGTGTTCTGCTCCCCTGTGGACTCATCCACAGGTCACTGCCCCTTCAACTCAAGTTTGTGCTGGAGTTCCAGAATGTCCAGTAAAGCAGCACAGAGACAGCAGTGGCTCCCTGACCATCTGCCAGGGCAGGCACATCCCTGATGGTGTTATCAGAGCATTCCCAGCACAGTCAGATGAGGAGCAGAGCAGCATCACAGTGAGCAGTGGAAGAAAAGAGCAGCCACTAACAAACACTGGACTCGAATAGACAGTCAGGCAAACGAGTCCCATGACAAGCACATGAGCTGTCAATTAACAGCTAAACAGCAATAACAGCTCGATCCAGCATATGCCAATCAGGTCTGTTGCTATCTGGAGCCCTCCAAGTCCCATTCTGGGTGCCAAAAAGGGCTGCTGTAGATTAACCCCAGGCAGCAACGCAGCCCCACACAGCTACTCGCTCATTCCCTGCTGGAGGGATGGGGAAAAGAATTGGATAAATAAAAGTGAGAAAACTCATGGGTTGACACAAAGGCAGTCTAATAGGTAAAGCAAAAGCAAATGCAAGCAAAGAAAAACAAGGAATTAATTCACTGCTTCCTGTGGGCGGGCAGGTGCTCAGCCATCCCCAGCAAAGCTGGGCTCCATCACATGTAATAGCGACTTTGTAAGACAAATGCTGTCATTCCAAACATGACTCCCTTCCTTCCTCTCTCCCAGATTTATAGCCAAGCATGGTGCAGTGTGGTCTGGAATAACCCTTGGGTCAGTCAGGGTCACCTGTCCTGGCTGTGTCCCCTCCCAACTCCTTGTGCACCCCCAGTCCACTCACTGGTGGGGTGAGGAGCAGAAAAGGCCTTGACTCTGTAAGCTCTGCTCAATAACAAAAACACCTCTGTCTTATCAGCACTGTCCTCGTTAAAAATCCATAACACAGCTCTGTACTATCTACTGTGAAAAAAATTAACCCTACCCCAGCCCAAACCAGCACAGCTGCTCAGGGTCTGAGCTTCCCACAGCAGAACTGTCCTTCCTGAGGAGCTGGGCACCGGACAGGCAGGAGACAAACTCAGCTGCACTCCACTAATTGCAGGATGATTAATGGTCTGTGAACATGAACTATGCAGCGATTTAACAACCGGTTAAAAGCTTGTATAGCTCAGGGGACCCACCTCAAGAGTTTAAGATGCTGCCATAACATTTCTTTCCCAGGGAGGGATTTTTACTCTCCCTTGTCCCATTCAGTGATCCTTTATTTCTGGTTCTGGGCTCCAACCCATCACGTGAAGGGGGTTGGCATCACCGGTATCTTCCCCCCGGAAAGGCTTTCCCCTCTGCAGTTCCTTAGTACCAATTATAGCTGCATCAAGGCTGATTTAGCTTTCAGCCTCGCTGTTCTGCTTCTTTTGGGGCAATGAGCATTGCAATCTGTGAGCAAATAGCTGCCGTATGGAGAAGTATCATTTATTTAGAATAAAGACCCTTCAGATAAAGCAGATGCTTAAGAGCCTCAGTGAAGTGAACTGTTAAGCAGAGCTACCTTCCTTGGCAGGTTTATCAATCCCTGGTGATGAGAAAACCCACCTCCCTCAGACTGACCCACATTGTTGCTTTTCTCCTTTAACAACCTCCTCTTTAAAATAGATTTTCAGCTCTATATGTGACTTTTTTATTCCTTTGCTTGCTGCTAATTTCGGGTGCTCAGGAGGGGTAACTACCAGGAATTCAACTTCTCATATAATTTTAAAAATTATTTTTCATAGTGTGCTGTTTCCTTCCTGGTGCTGAAGGGATCATGGTCTTATTTCAGTACTTTCTGTTTAAAAATACATCCAAACTTTAGATTTAGAAAACACCCAGGCCAAAATCACTCAGATTTTTCTAGAATACATATGTGCTTTTTAAGGGGGGCAGAACTAAACCCAACCCTGCTAAAACTGAATATTTTTTACCTGTCTTAAATACCAACTTGTTCCTTATTTCCCTGTGTAAAGAGAGAGGGTTTGCTTTTTGTCTGATGTTTTCTGTAGCCGGAGAGTCTGGTAATAATGCTATCCTGAAAAAAACAAATTTACTCCTGATTTGCACCAAGGTATCAGAGACCAGAATTAACCTCCAAGTCTCCAGTGCTGGGGGAAAAAAAGCTGAAAAATGAGCTTTGCATGTAAAAATAAGTGTTTAAGGGTTTAACCCACAAGCTCAGCAAAAAGCAGGGCGTGGAAATGTTGAATGAGGTGAGCTCCCTGCAGACCATTTCCAACACTGGGAGACCCTCTGGAGGAGGAACAAGCTGTCATACAATTATTTACTCTGCTATTTATGAAACAAACCACACACATTTTCCTGCCATAGCAACTGGTGAAGCCCTTGGTGTTTGCAATGTGTACCCAAATTCTATGAATCATCATTAAAATAATCATCTTTGTGACCAGTGGACTCTAGCAAGTGACTCATTAAGAGAACCACTGGAAAATAATTAGCACACCAGCTTGTTTATATGACTACATCTCCACAGAGGTCTCGTTCTTGTTGAGGTTTGGTTTAACTCCAGGGGAATTTTGCTTTCAGTGTAAATACACTTGTTTCAATCAAGGCAATTACCTGAGCAGTACAGCAGTACAGTTTTGTGTACAATGTTTCCATTAAAACATCCTATTTATCATGGGAGTAAATGAAACAGTTAGAGTTGGGATTAGAGCAGCTCTTGGCAGTGGTCCAGACCAGTTTTTTTTTTTTTTTTAAATGTCTATGTTGTTTTCAGCTTGAGCATCTAAAACTGTATCTCTGTAGAAACCTCATCACCAAATGCTTCAGATGTAGAACTTGCTGCCTCAGGTGCTCAGCGGGTTCTTTGAGGACATAGCCATCTGTGACTTACTATGGAATTCTTTTGGAAAGGAGCCCCTGACTGTTCCTGTGTCTTGGTGCAGCTGACATACATGGGAATGGATCAAAGTGCTGCTTGTTTGTGTGTACAATTGCCAATTTGGCAAATGTTGGGGTTTTTTTGCCACATCTACTGGTAACATCTGAGCCTGGTGTTTTCCAGCATTTGCTTAAGAAATATTTGTTGTTTCTAGCAGAGATTTATTTTGAGGAATTGGAAAAATCTTTGTATCTTCTGTGCAATGTAAAATCAAAGCCAGGAGCAGGCTTCAATTGTTGAAATATAAGTGTTTAGTGCTGTTTGGGCCATTGAAAGGTACTCTCCAGAGAAGTCTGACTTGCTCTTTGTCCAATGTTTTGACTTCCAGCCCCAAATCAATGTGGTGTCCCCTGTCCATGTGCAACTGGGGCAGCTCCACATCTCCACTAACTCCACTAACTATAACTCCACTAACTATAAAGAGAGTTCAGATGGCAAATGTAGGACTCAGTTACTCCCGTGGGCATCTAGTGCCAGTTGAGTTGCCTTTATTATCCCCTTTTTGGCCACTGGATGCTCCAGGAGGGCTTCTGTCTCTTGCGTGGCCTGTGAGATGTCTGCCAGCACAAAACTGGTGTTTTGACTACTTTATTACAACTCAAATAGAATCACACTCACAGAACGGTTTGGATTAAAAGGCACTTTCAAGATCATCTCATTCCAACTCCCTGCCATGGGCAGGGACACCTTCCACTATCCCAGGTTGCTCCAAGCACTGTCCAACCTGGCCTTGAACACTTCCAGGGGTGGGCAGTCCACAGCTTCTCTGGGCAGCCTGTGCCAGGGCCTCACCATGCTTATAGCAAAATTTTTTTTCTAATATCTAATTGAAATCTACCCTCTGTCAGCTTAAGGTCATTCCCCCTTGTCCTATCAGCACTTACCCTTAGAAAAAGTCTCTCTCCAGCTCTCTTGTAGGCACTGGAAGGGGCTCTAAGCTCTCCCTGGAGCCTTCTCCAGGCTGAACAACCCAAGCTCTCCCAGCCTCTGTCCATATCAGAGGTGCTCCAGCCCCCAAAGAGTCTTCATAACCTCCTCTGGACTTGTTCCCACAGGGCAATGTCCTTCTTGTGTTGGGAGCCCCAGAGCTGGACACAGAGCTCCAGCTGGACATGATGACTCCAGATTCCTGCATTTAGGCAGTGGATCACAACCATACAGGTACCTTCCTTTAGACACCTGAAGTTAGGTGCCTCCTTCCCTCCTGTGGGGTTTCTCCCTGGCTCTCTCTGTTACTGGACTGAGTGTTCCATTTGTCATTTCATGTAATTTTCATGATACAGTGCTGAGTTCCTCAAGGATGAATACTTTCTATGTGTTGAGGAGCAGTTCCTGTTGTGCAGCCTGAGCAGCTCACCTTCAAAGCATTTCTGGGGAGAGAATTCAGATGCTGTGATCTGCACACAAAATTCCTTTCATTTAAGATAAAAAAATATGCCTGTTATCTGCACTGAATTTATGCAGGCTCAAAACCATCTAGTTGCACTCATTCTATTTGATACTGGTCAAAGAAGTGACATGAATGCCTGGAAAATACAAATTTTTATATCAGCTGTACTTCTAGAATACTGGGGAGCTGCAGAATGTCACTTATAAGATGCTAATTATTAAACTAATGAGCTAGATGGTCTCATCCTTTTGAAACCCTCGTGGGATGCCCACTTTTGAAGGGATTTACAGACTAGGAAATGTCCAACTGTTCTACTTAGAGACCTGTTCCAGGAACTGACCGCATTTGTTGGTAATGGCTGGAACTGAGTGTGTTGATGAAATAATGAATCAGTTAAGTACTTAATACAGACATGATGTAAGATAATAACTCAAGGAAGAGCAAATGATGAACAAATGATCAATTTTTCTCAGATTTAAGCTGTCATTAATTAAAACCCATTAATTTGGATCTCAAATTGCTCCATTCAGGCATCTCTGCACAGTGGTACTTCTCTAATCTACCAAATTGCCTTGAAAGAATTTTCTGACTGATAAATCTGGTGTTCAATCAAGCCACCCAAGTGGTTGAAGGAGTTCTCTCTTGGTGAAAGATCTGGAGTATCTGTGGACAAAATATGTATTCTAGAGATTTAAAAAATACTCTACAAAAAAGGAGTTGATATTAACAAGAGACCAGGTCCATCCCGTGCACCAGTAGTGGGCTGAGGTTCTCCTAGTGCTGAGATTTCTTATGGTGACCACTGGAAGAATGTGAAGGGGAGAGCAGATGAAAATTGTTTGGACAATTATTTCCTTTTTTGTTATGTACAATAAAAAAAACGTTGTTACCATGATCCTCCGAGTCTATCAGTGTTTTTTTGTTCTTACCCAATCTAATGATGTCTTAAGTCCTGGGAAAGTTGACCAAATTGTGTTTCCAGACAAAATTTGAAATGGTTTAGTTTTTGTCATTTTCCATTTATTGTCACTTCTGTAAATTACCTTACTGCTAAACTTATCCTTTTGGGCCATCCTAAAAGTGCATTTACTGGCAGATAATATTTTCAACCAGAAGCATTCCCTCATTCTGATTACAGCATTAAAGCTCAAGGAGAAGAGTCATCTCACAAATGAACAATAAATAGTGGTATCAGTCACTACAGAAATCAAACTTTGTGTTTTGTGAAATACAGACCTATTACAGTGATGCAGGAGATAACCTGAGACATAGTAATGTGAGTGATATCAGGACTAGAACAGGCTGAAAGACTGTCTAAAAACATAAACTTTCAGGAGCTGATGTCTTTCCCAAATCGTGTCCTGAAGGAGACACTGGATTTTATGTCTCAGAATATGTCCAAACGGAACAATTCTGTGCAGCAGAGATAAAAACATAGTTTCTCAATACAGGAAGCTTATCCCTGAGGAGCCCAAAACTAACACAAGTATTGGTAACTGGTTGTTTCTAAGCTGCACCTTATTGTGGAGGATGCAAATAAATATTTGTAGTGGCACTTTTATTTGGAAGAGGTGATAAAATTTACTATTTACTGCAGTTGAAAAATGCTGTTAACCAGCAGCCTGAGACTGAAAAAACCAATCTTCAATTATGGGTTTAAATTTCAAATGGTCAGCAGATATTGGAATGATGATGCACAAGAAGTCAGTGGCCAAATATTATGTTTCTGTTTGTAAGCAAGAGACAAATCAAACTAGTGAGCTTGGTATGTCAAAATTGAAACTCAGTAGTAGATTACTCTATCCAATAGTGAAAGATTGTGTTGACCTTAAAGAGTGAAAGATTGTGTTGACCTTAAAATTAGTAATTTCTTTTGGTTAACCCAACATCAGTTCCAAGACAAGCATTTTTAGTCACAAATAATCCCACATAACCATAACTTGAACTAAATGTAATTCGTTCTGGGGTCAGGGGATCCAGTTACTTTACAGGCAGCCAGGTTCTGTTCCTGGAAAATTATACTTAGAAAAAAAAAGAAAATAAGTTAGAGCGTCAATTCACCTTTTTATTCTGTTTTTTATACTTGTCATTTCTGCTGTTTAAAGCATAAGCTGAGTGAAACCCACAACTTATTTCAAGCAGCAAAGCACCAACATTTTGTTTCATAATGTTTATGTTCTGATTTATGCTGGTGCCATAATGTTACACTCAGTTGCATATCCAATTCCACTCTTTATGTTGCTTCTACGATTTACAATGTTGGCATCTGAAGATGTAAATATTGGACTCCTGCTCATCTATCCTGTGGTAGATTCTGCTCATGATAAAGCAGCCTCTATATGGAAACATTTTTGGAGGTTTTCATCAAAGCCGATGAATGAAATGTTACGAGATTACCAGCTGGAAGTTGTTGATGGAGAACTAAACAGCTATAACGAAGAAAATATTGCTTTTGGGACAGCAGAATCATTTATTAGATCACTGTCCTCATTAGTATTTTGTCCTGTTACTTGAAGAAGCCAAAATCATAGAATCACAGAATAGTTTGGGTTGGATGGGACATTAAGGATCATCTACTTTCAAACATGAACATCAAAACCATGAACACCTATACTCAAATGTATACCTGCTATAATTTAGCTTTGAAGAAATTGTGAGTTTCTGTCTAAGTTCTTTGTCTGTGATCTCATTTTGGTCAACAAAAAGTGAAATGTACTTCCACAGCCAGACCCATCCATGTGCATTAGGCACATGAGGGAAGGATTCATTTCCCAGATTAAATAACTGCAGTTTAGTTTCCACGTGCAAGTGATAACAAACAAAGTGTCTGAATTCTCAGTATAAACAATGGGCATAGTGTTAATGCAGTTAATGAAATAGGAAAAGCCGTTCTACTGACCAGGAAATTGGTGAGTTATTCAGTTCCCTAAACATGGACATCTGGTGCCATTCAGGTGACCTATGGTGACACATGGGCTGGCAAACACGACACAGAGGAGATCACACACTTCTGAAGGCTGTGTGGGATGTCCTGTGTTGCCTAGAACACCAGTAAGTTCCCATGGCTGGGGAAATAAATGTGTGACAGATCTCTCTAGTGAGAAATCAGAGGTTTGTAACCCAATGCACATGAAAACATCTCCGTTTAGGCCTTTTCCCCGAGGGGATTCTCATCCCAGTTTACGATTGCATGAAGTGTGCTCTGAAGATGCTCCATTCCTTGCATCAGCTAAGACATAGATGACTATCTTAAATTACATGCCTAATTTTTAGATAGCTGAAATTAGGTGAAATAAATTTCTCCTTCCCTTTAGGGCTTAAGGGAAAACTTTACTTTCAATGTTGGAAAGACTGTAGAGCTATTACATTTTACAAGCCAGGCACTAGCAAGGAAATGTGATGTACCCTTAATAGCAGTTTATATTTGTGTGTTTAAAAGCCTGAAAAGCCTGGTTGTAGTTTCACAACTTTTTGTGTGACCGGTGCACAAACAGGCAGAGGAATGAAATAATATTATGTGATTTTCATGCTGAGGGAAGGAGACAGCAGTTCAGTATGTCTTGAAATAAAGTGGTTTTGTGAAACGTGACTTGGATAGCAATTGTGACATTCATAATACACAAAGTGATAGAAAGGTTAGAGCTGATCCTGCTGAAATTTCAACTCCAGCTCCATCCCTGTGCTGAAGACCTTCTCTGTATTCATAGAAACACAGAATAATTTGGGTTGGATGGGATCTTAAAGATCATCCAGTTCTAACCCCCTGCCATGGGCAGGGACACCTTCCACTAGACCAGGTGGCTTCAAGCTCCATCCAGCCTGGCCTTGAAACACTTCCAGGGATGGGGAATCCACAACCTCTCTGGGCAACCTGTGCCAGCACCTCCCCACCCTCACAGTAAAGATATTTTTCATAATCTCTGATTTTATCATGCTGAAGACTCAGATCCTTTCTAGATCTGCTGGTTACAACCCATCTATGCCCTGCAATAGCTTTATTTTGACTTGGTGATTATGTCTTTAATTCAAAATTCACTTCAGTCTTTCCATCAAACACCTAGGAGCATGGAATAAGTGCAGGGTACTCAGTCCCATCATACATGCTACTTTGGTGCTCTTTCCATGGCTTCTGGTGGTTTTTTCCAAGTTAAAAATCTTCCAAGAATTACCTTAGTAAGTGAAAATGATGGTGGCAGAGACCCTCAAGGTTCTTCAGGCATTTTCATTAAGGGTGGGAATATCCATTTGCATAACTGAAGGCATCAAGCTCCATTTGACTTTGGGAGCAATGGAGTTGTCTGTGATTGGGCCGCAGAGATTTACATTAAATTTCTTATGGTTCCTCGTCTGGCTCAGTATCCAACTGCAGCCCCCTGTAAATGTGCTTGTTTGTTCTTTTTATTGCAGCCATCTCCTGCAGACACGAAAATGGCTGTTATCAAACACCCCATTGTATTCTTGCTGGCCAGATGGCTAAAGGGGCATTACTGCTCTCTCCCCATAAACTGTATGCTTTGCTGCAGGCATTAACAAGGCAATATATTTTTTAGGAACCATTAAATACTTGAGATTTAAGTAGTAGCAGGTACTGCAGTTGAGGGCTTAAAGATGCTTTTAAAGTCCTCTGCTTTGTCCTTAAAACTCAGCTCAAATGAGGCTCAAATTTGCCTCAGGAGACAAATTAAAATAAAAATAACTCTCCAAACGCAAGGTTTGGTGGTACTCCTGAGATTAGCTCCTGTTAGGCATGGAATCATGGAAGTTGTGGAATGCCTTTGAGGTTTCCTTGTGAGATACAGAACAGGAGTTCCATGGGCACAGTAATGATGGCTCCTTTGAAATTGTTATCCTGCTTCCTCTACCCCTGTGTCTGTTCCTGACGCCTCAGAAGGCAACACTCAGAGCCCAGAAAATCCAATTATTGAAACAAAGCAAACAAACCAGTGACCCTGTCATATTTCTTGTGAGAGAGGCCAGGCTGCCAAATCTTAAGTGAACATTTACTCCATCACACACTCTGTGCTGGGTAATAACAGAAGAGGACCCTGTGCTTGTAAAACTAAACTGTTCTGTAGTTAGAAAGCCATTTATAGCTACACCTTCCAGCCCTTTTCACTCGTACTATCAGCTCCAAAGTCTTTCTCCCTTTCCCTCCTCCCCTATTTGCATTTGTCCTTCCAAATGGTGCTGTGTTTCTCCAGAAGTTTTTTCTGTGAGTTGTAAGGTCACCACCTTCCAGTGTCTACCTGCAAAGAGGCTACCTGATTTAATATGTGGAAGAGACTAGATTTCCAAGTAAAATGCTGCAAAATATGAAGATTTCATAGAATAATAAAATCATTAATGTCGGAAAAGGCAACCAAGATCATTTAGTCCAACCTTTGACTGAACACCACCGTGCCCACTAGTCCACGTCACAAAGTCCCACGTCTCCTCATATTTTGAACACTTCCAGGAATGGTGACTCCACTGCTTCCCTGAGGAGCCTGTTCTAATGCTTAACCACTCTTTAAGAGAAGGGGTTTTTTTCCTAATAGCCATCTTCTGGTTGGTTAAGTCTGTGTTTCCCACTCACAGCATCTCTCTGAGGAAAATAACATTATCCCCATAGGACCAGCGAGACACTGGAGCAATTAAATCATTATCTCTATGACATCTAGTGTTTTCTAGTACCTGTGAATGAGCCTTGGGTTTGTTTCCAAAACCTGTAGGGACTGTTCCAAACCCATCGGGCCTCAGTGCTATTGGGAAACTTCTTCTTTCCTTCCATCCATGTGGTCAGTGCTGCTTGTACTGACTTATTTTTAGGTTCCTCGAAGGCAGCTTTATATCTTTTCCCAAATGTGTCACCCTTGGAAAGAGCTACCTTGCTCTTCATCTCTAATCCCTTTTGATTCACAATTGGATGATGGCAGTTAGGCTACTGATGAGTGAATTTGGACAAGTCAGGAATACTCCTTCTTCACCTCCATGGATATTAGGAAAAAATTCTTCCCTGTGAGGGTGGGGAGGCACTGGAAGAGGTTGCCAGAGAAGCCCCATCCCTGGAAGTGTTCGAGGCTAGGTTGGACGGGGCTTTGAGCAGCCTGGTTTAGTGGGAGGTGTCCCTGCTCATGGCAGGAGGTTGGAATGAGATGATCTTGACGGTCCTTTCCAACCCAAATCACTGCATGATTCTATGATCCTGCTGCACCCACCTTTTGTGGGTTGTATGTTAACCAGCTTGGGGAAGGGCTTGCACATTTCCTTGGTTTGGGTTTCTACAGCTGGTGAGTCTGCAGGAATAGGGACCATGATTAGTGATGGGGTTTTGACAAGGGAAGGGAATAAAAATATCAGTCACAATGAATTTCTAATGCTGTGACTCCATCATATCCCCCCTGCTCAGCTACCCTTTGCAGACCATTGGTACTCTTACATTCTCTTACACATTCTCTTACATACTCTTACATTCTCTTACATACTCTTACTGCCTGAATGGAGATGACATCTGGTATTTTCCAACTGGAGAAGAATAAAGTGAGTCCAGGGCTCAGTTCATTAACAGACTTCTTGAGCATTCCTTGCACACCTCATCTCTGCAGGCTCTGTTGGGATGTTTGCACTGCCTTGCATTGGAGTAATGAGGGGAAAGAGCAAAGATTTCGGGGAACATTAATCAGAAAGCCAGAAACTGCTTTTACCCGCTTTGAGTGCCTGTTGCCTCCTTTGTGCTACTGACATGTCCAGTCCATAATCTGCTGTCCCCTGATTATGGTTTTCCTACCTTCCTCACCTAATTTTCAACAGTTTCAGTGCTGTTTCTTTGCTCATATGAAGGTGCTATCAGCAAGCAACCAAAAAACCCCTGAACTGTTCTTCACATCCTCCTTAAGATCCTCTTTTTCACTTAGATCTACAGAAAATATCCAGCAGTCAGACAGCTTATTAGGGTCATCTCTTACTATGTTTGTGACTTCATTTTTACTCTTCTTGTATTTGGAGTAGGCACTAAGGCAGTTTTTTCTTCTTCTGCCACCTGGACAGCACACCAAGCAGAGAGAAGTTTCCATATTTACTTTTTGATATAATAAATCAATCGCAGGAATTATATTACATAGAGATATCAATACCTGCTGTGCCTACCCTGGCCCATCTCACATTTTGTGAGTGTCCATTTAGACAGGAAATATTTGCAAAGCAAACTTGAAAGCTTCACAGTCATCATAAGCACTGCCACAGAATGTGTCTTGACCAAATGCACAACGAAATAAGTAAATTTACAAACTTCAAGGTCATTTCTGGTTTCTGAGAAGTCTGCCAGAAACTATTAGTCCATGTTTGCATCAAATCACTTTGAGTCACAAAGAAATTTGAAAAAATCAAAAGCTGCTAAATGCAGTTGGCACATATGAAGAAGTTAAATCCTTTTAATAAGTTACCCAAGGAATAGTTTGCTTGGCCTTTTACCACAATTGTAACAATAGGAACAGGAAAATTTGCAGGCAAATTTAATCAATTTTTCTAAGCAATACTCATTCTCATTCAAGATTATGCAAATTCAAAATTATTTTTCTTTTCTAAACCAAACTAGTATGTGAATTTTGATAGCTTCTATTGTCTTTGCTTCTCAGCATGCCATTGATTTCACCTTCTTTCATTGATATGAATATTTTCTGTTCACTCAGGCAACTCAATCTAAATTTGGATTTTGGTCTTGGACTTACTTTGAGCCTGACAACAGCAAGAAGGTCAAGTCAGGGCATTAGAGAAGAGTGATAATAATTGTCTGTAATGTTAAGAGTTCATTTTTATCCAGAGGATCTGTTTTCACACTGCTTAATGATTTCTCAATTCCATTATTTATTTCATCTAGTGTTTGTTGTTACAGTGGTGATATTGCTTTGGGCTGATGATGTTTTAATATCATTTTTTCTTTCAAACTGTTGCTAATTTCCAGACTTTTGCATCTCTTTAGTCCAAACCTTAATGAGTCAATATATTCATACTCCTATAAATTTGTCTGTCTGCTCTCAGAAATGTTTCAGTCTGCAAAGCTGGCATTGACTGAAGGTGGCTTCGAGCCTCATGCACAAGAAAACATTTTTGTGAATTCCAATGCTGTGAGCCTTCATCCCTCATGGGAATACCTTGTTCATCCTCTTTCTTGGAGACAGTTACTCTGAGTGGTTCAGCTTCACCCCTTTGTTTTTCCTGACCAACAGAAATGGTGACTCCGAGGCTTCGGCTGCACTGCTGATGTAATTCTGGGCTTTGCCTGTCCTAGGTTATCTTTAGAGAAAAAGTAGTTTTCATAATGCAAAAAAATACCTGTATTTTGTTATCTCACTCCACTGGAAGTTTTTCTAGGGCAGAGTGGAAAAGGAACAGAGAAAAAGAGGGCTCAAGGAAATTATCTAACTTGGCCATGGACCTGAGCATCCACCTCTAGTCCTGATCTCCCTGAGCCAGCTCAGTCCTTGCTAACTGTGAGGAGCTGCACTGAATGAGAGACATAAACCTTCTCCACCTCTGATATCTCCCACAGAAATACTTTAGACCTCAAAAAACTCACTTCATCAGTGTTGGCAATAGTGCAGCTATATTTCAATCTAAGTCTTTCCCCTGAAGAACCTGGGCTTAGCCAGACTCCACTGTGAACATTTCAGCCAGATATCATTTTTGTATCAATCTCCATCCAACAATTTGCATCAAAAGTAATTGTGATGTGAGAAGAAGAGAGTAATTTCAAGCACGGCTGAAAAACTGATGTTTTCTGATTGTTTTTTGCAGAATGAGTTTGTTTTTCAAAGGTGGCAGGTCTAGGAGGATGTAATAAACGGTTTCAACACAGGAAAATGCTGTGAACTCACAAAATACAGTTAATCCTTGAAAACAGGTATTCCCTATTAAAACAGAGGATTTTTTTTTTCCAACTAAATGAATTTACCTTGCCTTTTTCTGTGCTATAGTGACAACAGAGTGCAGACAGAAAGCAATGCTAGAAAAGGTGTTCATAATTAATTTCAAACATTTGTCTCCCTATTAAGAAACCTTGCTGGAACTGACACTTTCCTTAATTCTCAGATATTTTTGAAATAAATGAAGCTGTTCCGCATGAAAAATCACAGAATCATAGAATGGCTTGGGTTGGAAGGGACCTTAAAGATCATCCAGTTCCACGCTGCTGCCATGGGCAAGGACAACTTCCACTAGAGCTAAAGGTCAAAGACTTGCCTTAAACACCTTTGACTATGACAACCAGATCTCCTTGGGTTATAAAAGCTCCACACAGAGGTCTCCTGAAATGTCCACACTGTAGACAGCACTGGATGCTGTGCTGGTGCAACCAAAGTAAGCCTTGGTGTGGGATTTGCAATTGAAACAACCTGACTGAGGACACTCCACATCCCACTCTATGATACTCCTCTCTTTGCCACAGCTGAATCAGTTTAAAATCAGCCTGACTGCCAGAGGTGTGAGATCCACGTCCAAAGCACCCCTTGAAGGATGACTCTGTAGAAGAATAGGCCAATATTTTTTCTCTCAGTTCCCAGAGAAATTTTTAAATGGCTGCTGGAGCAATTTCTGAAACCTAATATTCCATAAATACTTTTAGTGACAGGGGCTCATGATTTACCATTCAGTTTAACAGGAGAAAGTTGCAAATAGGTTCAGGTCAAATCAAATAGGTTAGAAATATTTTGTTTCAATTTAATGAATAAAAACCTAAGCAAAATGTTTATACTAGAGAGTGGAGATTTTTCTTATAAAAAAAGAATAATCAAATGAGAAATTATGAATTGCACTTTTTCATTATTTCAGTTTTTAAACAAGTATTTCTTGTGCTCTAAGTCCCACACTGAGGCGGGAAAAACCATAAAAAATGTTCAGTACTGCAGAAATCTCTTTTTTTTATCCCTTCTAGTTATAAATCGTACTATCCACAGATCGTTTCATAGTATATAAACGTTTTTCTCACTCTTGGACTACTTGCCTGTCTTCAGTGGGTTATTTACTTACAGTCAAGTTGAATAACTCAGTCTGTAAAAAAAAAAGCTAGAAAATAATGGATAAAACCTTAATTTTTTTTCCCACGTGTGGTTGCCAACAGCTTTGTCAAAAGATAACATTTTTTGTTGTGAGGTGCCTGGAATGACGCATGAGGTGGCCATTAGTGGTAATTATGACCTGGCATCTGTTTAGTGAGCTGTTATTTTTCTAATCTTCCACGGAAGCTCCTTCAGTCAAGGTCAAATTCCTTCAGTGTTTTCATCTTCAAGGAGCATGGACAATGGGCCTCCTCTCCCCCCTGACAACTGATATTGTCACTTTTCTGTGCAACCTCCTGCAATGTGTGCGTGAGGTGGAAGGAAACAACCACAAAGAAAAGAACTTTAACGTTCAGAGAAGAACAACATGTCAAAATTCCTTAAACCATGATAAATGTACCAAAATCATCCAGCTCTTTCCAAACAGGGGTGACTGATGGTGATTTATGACTGTGGAGATTTTTCTTAAGCTGGTAGTTTTTGCAGAAGAAAGAAAGGTCACTGTGAGATAAGGTGTGCATAGTTTATCTTGTTCTCTGCAGTCTGCTGTTCCCTTTGAAGGAGGCTGTACCAGATTAGAGTCCTGCTCTGGGGGAGCACCATTAATAATCTTCATTATTGTCCTAACCAAAAGAAAAGGGACACATACACACACACAAATCTTAACAAGCTCGGTGTTTGTGAACCTTTTGACATTACCACATAAATAAAGCCAGTAATTCATACATGTGAAAAGCAAACCCCAACAGGAGAAAGAATAGCTGATCCCTAAACTGAGCAAGAAAATAAACAAATCCAAGAAGCTGAATGGAAAAAAAAATCAGCAGTTTGCATTGTGTCAACGAAACTGGGCAAGTTTTTATGGGTAACAGCAGTGAAAGCCCAAAAAAAAAGAAGAAAAAAAGATGACAGAAACTATTGCATGAGTAGGAAAATGGGAAAAATTGCTATCCAGCAATTACTGTCTGTAGTGGTTTGGTCCAAAATACTCATTACTTACTTATTTACCTTCTGTTAGGTAAGAATTAGGAGAAAGCAAAGCAGGCACAAAACCTAAAAGAATATAAAGAAGTTTATTAACAGACCTAAAAGAAAGGAAAAGAAAATCAGACCAAACCTTCAGAACACTTCTCTTCCCCCCACCTTTCTCCCTTCTCCCACTGACAATGTAAAAAGACAACCCTTGAGATTTTCAATCAGTTTACCATCTCTATAATAACCTTGTTCAGTTCACTTAGGGAGAGGAGTCTCTCCTGCTCATGCTATGGAGACATCTCCACAAGAAGTTCTCTCATGGCTTCAGTATCACAACGAGACACCCGCCCGGGTTGGTTCTCCGCTTGCATGTGAGAGTCCCTTCCCCCGACTTACAGCTTTCCCCACAACTGCTTTCGAGGGTCCAATCCTGAGCTACTGGGGCACCATTTTAAGGTTGAGCCATTCAGAAACAAAGGTTCTCTTCACCCATCTCTGGGAGCATTTTCATCTCTAGGAATAGAGGCCCTCCCCCTTCCCTGGGATAAAAAGGGTCCTCATCATCTTCATCTCTAGGACTATCTCTGGGAGCATCTCTAGGAACAGAGGTCTTATTATTTGGAACAAGAGTCCTCATCACTTCCATCTCTCCCTGTTCAAACTTCTCATCAAATCACAGCTGCTTCAGCATTTGCTTATTTCAGCACAGGTGCTTTTGCTCACAAGTACAGTTTGAACGCTCCACCCCCCATGCTTTCACGAAATTACAACGGGTACTCTGATATATCATCGTCCATCACCACCATAGCTTTACAACAGAATTTCAGCTTTTAAGCATCTCCTCTTTCTCCTCCCCCAGTGTTTCAGCTCTTCCTTCTTTACTGACTTTGGAGAACTAAAAGGGTTAATCTCACCCGGACCTTGCAGCTGGAATTCGCTTATCGCTGTTGGTCACATGATCTTTTCCAGGCAGTGGGCAGCTTCAGCTGAATCTTGCACTGGGCAGGGGGGAGGACAGGGGGGTGTAGAGCCGAGCTGTGCTGTCTGCACGTAACAGGGCTGTGGGGGTGCCGTGGGTGGAACAGGGCCCATCAGCTCCAGGATGGCTTTGGCCCGGGCCGAGCAGGGCCCAGCACGGCCCCACTGGGCCCTGTACGGGCCCACCCCCCCCAGTTACCTGTTCCAAGGCCGGAAGCAAGAGAGAGCTTTCCCAGGGTTTGTCCATTCTTAAATGCGAACCACAGAGGCGTGTCGAAATTTTTAAGTGGCTTAAAAAATTGTCAGTGTTCAAACTAGCCAGTTGATAGGCTCTGTTATGTCATAGAGGGAGCCGTAAGCACCTCTTTGCAAAAGAATCACTTCTGTAGCTATGCTAACCCCTGACACTGTCTCTTTCCTATAGGAAATAGCACAGCAAGCTTTGCTTTTCCACTGCTCACCTTAGAGAATTCTTATCTGCACCAAGCAGTGGGGAAAAACCTTGGGTGAGGTCTGTGACAGACTTTGTTCCACAAAGAACACCAGTAGAACACACCACAGAAAGCCTTACCATCCTCAGATGGTGCAGATGTTAAATACAAAGACAATCAAACACCATGGGTCTGTCCAGCCCCTTGTTCTGCCTTTGATAGGTCAGTAGCAAGAATAGTTAAATGACCAGAAAAGTGGTTTTCCAGAGAAAGCTCACATTCCAGTAATTTCCAAATTCCTAAGCAAGAGGTAATCTCATATGGAGACCTCAATGAGAATTTAGTGCAATTTCCTTTGCTGCCATCCTACTGACAAATGGAAGGAGAGTCCTGGCTCAAAGAGAGGTAGAAGGAGAGCATGGCCAAGGAGAGATTTAACAGATGTCTTTAGGAAGGCTGGGAGGGGTGGGTGGTAGCGATCTACAAACCTCTGGCTAAGACCTGAGTACATAAATCTTGTTAACTTTAAAGGTAAGTGAATGGCCAGAGCTTTGAGGTTATTCAGAAAAAAAATCAGTGTGAACTTGAAGTCACACAAACAAGCAAATAACTACCAAGAAATTATAAATACTTTCTAGATTCAGAATTAAATAAACTAGAAACACTTAGTACATTATCTGTTGGCCCAAGCTTTGTTACTGCCTTTTAGCTCACATACAAACCTAATGATGATATTGCACAGAATGAACCCAAAGCTTACTTAAGGATTTTGGGTATAAATTAAGTTTCTTTGCCTGCGGATGTGTGTCTTGTGGAAGATTGGCTTTGGCTTTAAGCAAGATTTAAACTATGACTGAAGATTTTCTTGTGCTTGGGGCACTTGTAAAAGGCTCTCTCCCATGTGGATTTTCCCGTCTATGCCAAGATATATGCTCATTTATCTTCCTGCAGTGGCAGTGCCTGTAAGATCTGTCTTCTGCCTTCATGAAATGTAATTATCTAGGAGGCTTCAGGCTTTTCTATCATTTTGTTTAATGAGGTCAGAAGTTATTGGCAGTGCTCATACAGAAACACATGGGGGGAGTGAGACCACCTAGGCCTCATTTCCATGGGAAACCAGGGTAATAATACAACAGTTAACCAGAAAACAGATAGAGGGATCCTCTACTCTGAGAAAAGCCAGGAGGTTGGTTAGAAGAGGTTGGTTTAAAAGGCTGTTTTCAAAGAGAAAGAGAGAACTGGGGGGCACAGGTCAAGGCAAAGTATTTCCTACTCTTCAGTCGGTGCAAAGCAGGGGATGATACACAAAATAAAGAGTGAAAACGGGGGTGAGGGACAGGGTACGCAAAGCTTGTGGGGTCAGTGAAAGATCCATCGAGCATCCATCTGCTCCAGGAGACAGATCTGCTGTGGGGACACCTTTTCTGCAACATAATGTGTGAGAGATGAGCTGGGCTGTCCCCGCATCCCAGCATGGTGGCTTTGGATCAGCAGGTGGATGAGCAGAGAGCACAGATAGGGACCCATCCCATTTTCCATCCTTAAGTAGTAGAACTGACTGATGTTTCCACATATTTTCCCATGAAAGTTGGTATGATGCTTTATTATTCTCTTTTCAAATCTGTGGAGACAATAAGAAAGGGGAAGGAAAGGGAAGGGGAGGGGGAAGGGGAAGGGGAGGGGGAAGGGGAAGGGGAAGGGGAAGGGGAAGGGGAAGGGGAAGGGGAAGGGGAGGGGGAAGGGGAAGGGGAAGGGGAAGGGGAAGGGGAAGGGGAAGGGGAAGGGGAAGGGGAAGGGGAAGGGGAAGGGGAAGGGGAAGGGGAGGGGGAAGGGGAGGGAAGGGGAGGGAAGGGGAGGGGAGGGAAGGGGAGGGGAGGGGAGGGAAGGGGAGGGGAGGGGAGGGGAGGGGAGGGGAGGGGAGGGAAGGGAAGGGAAGGGAAGGGAAGGGAAGGGAAGGGAAGGGAAGGGAAGGGAAGGGAAGGGAAGGGAAGGGAAGGGAAGGGAAGGGAAGGGAAGGGAAGGGAAGGGAAGGGAAGGGAAGGGAAGGGAAGGGAAGGGAAGGGAAGGGAAGGGAAGGGAAGGGAAGGGAAGGGAAGGGAAGGGAAGGGAAGGGAAGGGAAGGGAAGGGAAGGGAAGGGAAGGGAAGGGAAGGGAAGGGAAGGGAAGGGAAGGGAAGGGAAGGAAGGAAGGAAGGAAGGAAGGAAGGAAGGAAGGAAGGAAGGAAGGAAGGAAGCATGGAAACCTCCAGTTCCAATACACTGGAGGATCTAATGTAACGAAACAACTTTCCCTTTTCTCCGCTAGGAACAATTCTCACCAAATCAAATTTACGGAAGCATAAACAATGCCATGGACATCTCTCCAAACTCACTCAGCTTTTGTACACTTTGTTCATGGGAATTCTGGCCACACAAGTATAAATAAACTTATAAATTGGGATCAGAACTCCTAAGTCTCATGAGGAGAGGGCAATGCATATAGGATCAGAGAATGTTTGGGGTGGAAGAGACCTTAAAGATCCTCTAGTTCCAACCCTCTGCCATGGGCAGGGACACCTTCCACTAGACTAGGTTGCTTCAAGTCCCATCCAAGCTGGCCTTGAACATGTCCAGAATGGGACATCCACAGCTACTTTGGACAACTAGTGCCAGAGCCTCACCACCATCACAGGGAAGAATTTCTTCCTAATATCCAATCTAAACCTACTCTCATTTTAAAGCCATTTCCCCCACAGTATCCAGACACAATTGAGACTACAAAAAGAATTTCCTCACCTCCACAAATTCATGCTCTTAATCAGCTTGGTGTAGGGATAGGATCAATAAAAGCACTGTCCATGCCTAGAAGTGTTTTTAATAGAAAAGAATGAGATAAAGTCAGTATTATTTCAAGACTGTGATTTTCAGAGCAGTCTGCAGATGCTATGAATGCAGAGGAATCAGTCAGTCTGCATTTAAATAGCAATTATAGATACTAATGTCCACTTAGCTGCATTAGGAAAATAAATGTAATGGCTTTTGCTGCCAGGAGGATGCTTCACATGATGGATCACTTTGCTGATGTGACTAAATACCTTTCTGATATTGATTGACAAAGAGAAGGAGAAAAACATAAGAAAACTCTTCTGGCTGCTATAAAACATCCAGAGAGGGAGTTCTGGGATGTGGCAACATAGAACAGAATTTGTACCTTCAGAACTGACACAAAGAGCACTTCTGAAACGGCCAAGTGTTGTCAGCAAGAGCTGACAGGCAAACAAAAGGTGTTGTTTCTTTAACTTGCAGGTGTCTGCAGGTCCACCTGTCCTTCTGGGACAGACAGGTGATTCTTGGCATGCTGAGGCCAAGGACAGACCTGCTTTAATATTTGGGTCTTGGGATATTTGGGATATAATATTTGGGAGCAGCAGCTGCTCCTCACCTGGACACTTTTGCTAGGAAATGCTCCAGTCTATATTCACAGAGGAGGAGGTTCCAGCCTGGATACTTTTGCTCACACACCACACCTGCATCCCAGGTAAATCTGCTCTCGGATCTGTTTGCTGATCTGTTGGCAGGTGGGATGCGGGAGTGGGATAAATTTGGTTACATTGGTTTCTGCAATATAGTGGATTTTATAGTGGATGTGTTTCATCTCACTCTCAAATAGATGGGGATATATTTTTGTTCTAAGATCCTCAGCCTTACTAACTTCATCTTAATTACTTCCAAGGAAGCCCAGGGTGATTTACTGAGAAGTTTACCCTAAAGTTATCTAAAGCTGGATAAGGTGACTCCTGCCATAGACTTCAAATGCATTTAGTGTTTCAGCACAGGTTTATCATCCTTGGTCACTCACTGGCCATGGACTGACAGTGCAAAATTGATTTGCAGGAGAACCAGAGTGGGAGTTCCTAGGGCACTGCTGTTGGGTTTTTTGTTTTGTTTTGTGGGGGTTTATTAACTACATGACACTGTTTCTGGTCCTGATTATGTCACTGCTTGACAACATGCTCTCATGCTGGTTTCTTTACATCTTTATACCTCAGACTGCCCTCTCCACCATCTTTACACTATTTGCACTGTAAATCTGTCAAGCTAAGAATATTTTGTCTTCACTTGTCTTCTGATACTTTATTAACAAGCTTATTTTATATATCCTTATTGCATCCTTCTAGTGACTGGCTCTGCAGGTGATTTTTTTTTGGTGACTAGTTGTGATGCCCTTAGAGCAAATTGTGCCCTGGGTGGTGGAATCAAGGAAGCCCTGATTTGATTATCTGCTTGGAGAATGGGGGTGGGAGCTCCTGTTTTTGCATTCTCAGATGTTTAACATGAAGTTACAACTTCTGAAGCTTTAGGAACATTTATAATCTCTCTTCTTGTGGAGGTTCCATGTGTCTGAGAGGTGATGAGCTCATCTTGCAGATCCTGGTTTCCATTAAATTCTGACAACTTGATATCTTTGACACCTCTCCCTCTGTATCAAATTGCATGGATTCTGTCCAAAAAGGGGAAAGATCAGCAGAGAGAGACACACACACAGAGCACGTCAACATAAACTTTGCTTCTTAAAGAAACCATGCAAAAACTGTCAGTCCTTTTCAGAGACACTTTTGGCCAGTGCCCACCCCAGTAATTTTCTCTTTTTTACTTTTTCTGGTTTAAACCAGCAAATCCTTATGAAATTACACTGAAGAGGTCTAGAAAACTCTGCTACCCTGGGCAAAAGAAGTTGCTATAATTTATAATCCTCTCAGGATCATAATTCCAGTCTTTCAGATGCACAGAAGAAGGTGCCTTGCCTCTCAGGTGGAGAATACATTAACTGTTATCATCCCTCTGGCTTTAGAACAGGCAGACTTCAATTAAATCCAGTGCAGGATATAGAAATTAGCATTTCCTTTTTAGCTTGTTTTAGCTTCTATCAGGCAAAGCTCTTGGATGCTGTGAGAATATTTGCCAAGATGTCTCTTGGGGACCAATTTGCAAATCAATGGGGATGCTGGTGGCATACACCTGTATGCTTCTATTATCCAGCCCCTACAGCACAGGTCTGCTTGGCAGAATGTAATTTGAGTGCCACAGGTCTGCTATGAATCAACAGGATAAAATGAATTGTTATGCACTAATTCTTCAGGTGCCAATTATCTGACCCTAGTGCTCTGAAAAAATAGAGAAAAAAGAAGACTGAGACAGAGACATGGAAGGAGATGTAGGGGGGAATAAATGAATATGCACAGAAGTGTGGTTTTATAAAAGGCCAGAGTATGAAATTAGGCAGTTGTAGTGGTAGGATTTGGAAGGTGGGAGCTCTGTTACCATTAAGAGGATGATGATAATGTATCTTTCATCCACATAATGATTCAGTCAGCTGCCCATCTTCTGAGATCCTGATTTCAAGATTCAATTTATATTTTATCCTATAGAAGATCTAGGGAAAAGGCTGGCTAAAAATTACATGGAAGTCAAATCTTGAATTCTCCTATTCTCTGTGAGTAGTAAGGAAGCTTTGCTTCCCCACCTGCCCTAGTCTCCCTAAATTTTTCTATTACCTGTGAAAACCCATATTCAGAAGGAATAAACATGACTAAAGTTTTACTGAGATAGCTGAACAGTGGAAATGTCACACAAGATTATTGATATTGTCCTTTTTCACCCAGGTTCACTATCCTGTGTCACTGAACACCTTTTAAAAATGTTGTTGGATTTCAACCAAATTTGAATCAGGTATAGACATTCAGAGGTAATTAAATTCCTACATGATTCCTAAGAGCCCATTAGAGATGCCTAAACTGATGTTTTCCCTGGAAGTCTGGCAGAACTCAGTGGTGCATCATGTCCAGCCAGGACAAATGGTCAGCACATATGTTAAGAAGACAGAATTCCTTATTTTCACTTCTCTCCTCACAGGTTGCTCATGCTGATGGTGGTGGTGCTGCACAGTGGCCTCACCCTGGAGCAGTCAGGAGGGTGCAGTTAATGTGGGTAATTAAGGATATTTTTTTCTCACAAAAAAAAAAACCCTACATGGAATCCATCTGACTTTCTGTTCACCACAACAATTATTGTTCATAGTGTTGTTTTTATGGATGTGCTTTAATTTGGGACCCAACTATTCTGGGCAGTGTTTCAACACAAAACTCAGACAGACTCCAAACTCCTCCCCTCAGTGGCTCTGTCCATATCCTTCAAAGCTGATGGGCACCCTCTTAACATTCTTCCAAGATTGTGTTTCTTATCCCTTTTGCAAAGATAATGGTTGAGTGACCATGGTTTGCTTAGGAGGATTAAAGAAAATTTTATATATGCACCTGAAACTCTCTCTCCTGACATATCTGATTGTCACCACTCAGAGACCAGCCATCCACAAAGATAGTTTTGGAGTGACTGAGAAATATTTTAGCTTTATAAAGAAGAGCTGATTTTTGTTGCTTACTTTATATTTCTTTTGATCATAAAATGTCTGTGGCCAGAGCTTGTTAAAAATATTCAGAAGTCTGCATTCACAGACACCAAGCCTAGTATTCATATTTTTAAGTCTCTGAATTATCTTTCCATGAAGTGTAGATACAGAGACTAAGGTTTTTTTTGTTTCCATTCAAACACTGGAACCACTGTGGTTCTAGGGAGATTTTAATTCCTTTTATGTTCTCGGATAAATAATCCACTCTAAATCAATGTGTTTGCTCTAAACCAGAAACCAGTGAGAGAGAGTCTCTTTCTGTGAGACAGCCTCAGCTGTGCAGGGTGGCAGCCAAATGCCATTAGACATGCTCTGCGTACCCTCTCCCATTAAACAGAAGTCAACAGAATGGGAATTATCTCCTCAGCTAATGGTTAAAACCTACTGTTGGGTGAAGATACCAGTGACTCAAGAGCTCTTGGACACTTTTTTCCCCCAGCCCTTCCAGAGGAATGTAGTGATACCTCAGTCACAAGGCTATGGAAGCAGAGGATATGGATGTACAGACAGGACAGCAATTAACAGCCTAAATCCAGGGTTCTGTTATAACTTGAGGCCCTTTGGAGGATCTGCTCTAATCTTAAACTCTCTATATTACATAAACTCAGCTATTTAAGACAGGCCTGACAGATATGCCACAGGACATGAGAGATGTGTTTTTCTGGAGTGGCAGGTGGAAAGAGGAATGAATCCCTTACTGCATCTACAATGACACCACGCATCTGTGTAAGGCCACTGAATTCCACCCATTGGATCTGGGCAGGTCACTCTGGATCTGGATTCAAAACCAAACTCCTCCAATGTGTGGCAGCTGTTTAAGGTCAACTTTGCTGAAGATTTTCACCAGTCTGTTGTTTGAAGACCTCAGCAGGTGAAATGTGTCTCCCTGCAGGGATGCCAGGAAAGTCTCACCTGACCCTGGCATAAATTTTTAACTCCCTAAGCTCCTTAAAGATGATTTTTATTAAAAGGTTACAAAGATTTCTATTTTCTTTGAAGACTCATCCCTAATGGATGATATAATAACAATATGATGGACAGGCCTGATCTTATGCAACACAGACCATTCCAAGATAATGGCAGATGACAACAGAAATTAAAGACCACTGATAGAAGCCCATCTTGTGCTTAGAAAAGCAGACTGAGACTAAAAAATTTGCCAACAAAAATTGTGTAAAATGCAACTGAAATCTCAATGTGTCAGGAATTCAGATACCAGTGTGATAAGCACAGTGTAAAAATGGAACCAGAGAACAACAAAGTGTAGTTTTGCATGAATCACTGAAGTCTCCTATTAGACTTGCAAGCAAAACACAAATTAAAATGCATTGTGAAAGTATCATTTGTAATAAAAAGTACCAGATGAATTTGGCTGTTAGTTGTTGTAGACGCACGACGTTGTACCATTTTCCCTTATTTTTTGAAAATAAAGAACTTTTGACTCTTCTGGCATTTTATTTTTGTATCCTGCCAGATGTGTTATTTATTCATTCATTTTTACCCCGCACCATCAACACCAACACATGACCATGACCTTCTCAGATGAGAGCTGTATATATATTTTTTTCTGCTGTAGAAGGATTTTTCTTGTTTTCCTTCCATGAAGTTTGTAGTTATAGCTTAGTCCTTTCATGCTAGTGCTGGCACTTCTAATATGTGTCCCCTGAATTTATGTGGATCTAAATGAACAACTGCACTGAAGCATCTCATAAGCTTCTATATTTTCATTTTAGATTTACTACTGGTAATTACATGCTGTGCATGTAACAGAGGATCTAAAATCAATTGTGCGCTTTATATTTTACTGGGTACTTATTAATTTCAATATCTATCTCAATTTAATCAACATTTCCTGCATAAATAAATGTAGCTTTTTTTCCAGGATACAGCAATAATTAGTGACATTTATGAATATTTTTTAAATGACTAGTGATGCCATGAAGTGAAAAAGTATGGAAATATGGGATGATTGATGAGGCACTCATTGCTTTGAGAACTGACCTGTCCCCTAAATTTCTTACTTCCACTATTTTTGCACTATGAGTCCCAGAACAACATGTTCTTGAACTGCAGAAATGGTGTTATTAGTGTGGGTAGTCCCCCCCTTTACATTCCTTTTGCCATGTCTGAAGAGTTTTGCTTGATGCTACAATGGAACTGCTGAAAGTCCTGATAAATCAGGAGGAGGATGTGTTTCACCGCATTACCCGGTGCTTTCTGTGGCAGTGTAAGGGACATCTGGGGATGTCCCACACTGCTGACCACCGTCCTGCACAGGACACCCCAACAATCCCACCATGTGCCTGAGAGCATTGTCCAAACACTCCTTGAGCTCTGCCAGGCTTAGTGCTGAGACTACTTCCCTGGGAAACTGTTCCAGTGCCCATCCACTCTCTGGGTGAAAAAGCTTTTCCTAATATCCAACCTAAACCTCCTCGACAGAACTTCAGGCCATTCCCTAGGGTTCTGTCACTGGTCACTGCAGAGAAGAGATCAGTGTCTGCCCCTCCTCTTCCCGTCACAAGGAAGTTGTAACTACACCAAGGTCTCCCCTCAGTCTCCTCCAGGCAGAACAAAACAAGTTATTTCAGCTGCTCCTTGTATGGCTTCCTCTCTAAACCCATCTCTGAGTCTGCTCAAAGTTTAACACAGTGCCAATATCAGCTTCCAGCAGTAGATGGGAGAGACATTCTTCATTTCATTGTTGAGATATGTGCCTGTTTGCTGTCTTGGGGGGATGGATGGATCTATTTGAGCATAGGTTTGGATTTGTGAATAATTGACATTGAGGACATAAACATGTGATTCTTGAAGCCCCAATTAAAAGAGAAGCGTGTAGTAGGAATTGTAAATCATTAATATTAATTAATTAATTAAAATTAATAACTCCAAGCACCCCTGAGGGAAGTTTGCATTTCTTCCTGGGCACATTTTTTTTCACAGCTTCATAGAATCACAGAATGGTTTGGGTTCAAAGGAACCTTCAAGATCATCCTGTTCCACCCCCTCCCATGGGCAGAGACACCTTCTACTAGACCAGGTTCCTCAGATCCCCATCTAACCTGGCCTTAAACATTTCCAGGGATGTGGAGTCCACAGCCTCTCTTGGCAATCTCTTCCAGTGCCTCACCATGCTTATAGTAAAGATTTTTTTCCTAATATCTAATCTAAATCTCTCATCTGTTAGTTTAAAACCATTCCCCCTTATTCTATCACTATCTGTCCATATAAAAAATTGTTCATATTTTTCCTAGGAACTCTTCAGCTATGACCAAGGGTTGCTATTACTCTTCTTGCCAAGGTCTTCCCCCATGTCTCTCCTGTTTTTCACAGACCACCACACCAAGGAAGCACAGGCAATGTCCAGGCATGTGGCACCTGAGAGTTGTCTCATGGGAAACCATGGTGGGCTTGTCACACTGGATGACCAATTGTCTCTTCTCTTCCAGTGGGCACATGTAGGACCAGGGGACTTGGTTCATCTGCTTTAACATGGATACAGAGTGAAAATGGGTGTCATCTCCCTTCCTAATCACTGGTGAGGAAAAGACTCTCCAAGGTACTATTCACGTGGTCCATTTTAGACATCCACTTCTGATAAAAAGCTGAGTGATGCTGTTGACACCTGAAGGACAAGATGCCATCCAGAGGGACCTGGACAAGCTCAAGAAAGGGGCCAATGGGAATCTCATGAGGTTTAAGAGGACCAAGTGCTGGTGCTGTACTTGGGTTGGGCAACCCCTGCTGTCAATCCAGGCTGGGGGATGAACAGATCAAGAACAGCTCTGCCAAGAAGGAATTGGGGGTGCTGGTGGATGAGAGGCTGGACAACTCAACAACTGTAAACTTGCAGTCCAGAAAGCCAAACCTCTCCTGTGCTGGATCCAAAGTGGGGTGGGCAGCAGGTGATGGGGGGATTCTGCCCCTCTGCTCTGCTCTGGTGAGACCCCAACTCTAGAACTGCACCCAGTTCTGGAGTCCCAGCACAGGAAGGACATGGAGCTGTTGGAGTGAGTCCAGAGGAGGCACCAAGTTGATCAGAGGGATGGATTCCATGAAAAAGCATTTCACACTGTGCTACTCGCTGGGAATTAGCTCCCTGATTCTTGTCTGCAAAGAGAGTCAGTGCAGATAAGTCAGGTGTAGATATCTATATTTATCAGATATATCCTGGTCTAAATGATGGAAGCAAGGACACCCCTAAATCCGTGACAGAGTCAGAAACTGAAAGAATTTGTTTCAATCTCTAGATCTGGAAAATTACAAAAGTAACTAATTTATGTTTTATTCCCATGCCAGTAATTAAGAGATACACCAAATATGTGAATAATACATGCATTTCTAGTTAAGCTGTCACAGGTGACCTTAACTCTACCCTCTCTGCTCTCACACAAGCTCAGTGATATGAGCTTTAACTACTCTTTTCCAAGATTATAGCTGCTCAGACCTTCACCTGCTGTCACCAGGAGCAAGGGATAGAACCTGTGAATTTTGTGGTGGATGAAAATTCAAGACCTCGGATTCTGCAGAGGTAATTCTCAGCCAGTTATAACTTAGGGCTCTTATTTCTTGTTTATTTATTTTCATTTTTTGAACCTTTGAACTCAGTTGCTCTAATGGCTGTGGAACACTTGCCACATGCATTCTGAGGTCTGGTCTCCCAAAAGAAAATTCAGAAATGGCTGGCAATCCAAGCAAGTTCAGATGAGGAATTATTAAGTTACATCTCAATTAGTCATTCATTAACAAGCTGTCCTTGCCTCTCACTTAGCAGAATTAACTGAAGTCATTAGTTTCTTTCAGCTGTGACCATATTTCCCAACATATGTGGATGATACGCAATTGATTTGAAAGAGAACCCAGCAATATGGAAGTCAAGAGAAGGACAGTATTTCCTGCAAAATGGGGCAGCATCACACACCAGACACGTCACATTTCCACTGTTAGCAGAGAGGAGACTGAGAGAAACGTGAAACCTGTGGGTGTCAACCCTTGTCTGAAAATTCCCCCTTCCCCTGTCCTGTTTGACCTCTCTTCCCAGCCAAAGTTTGGGAAATCTTCACTCAGGAGGCTGAGAGGTGGAGAGCAGCAGCATTTCAAACACAGGAAGGATGAAGCCAGTGCCTCTTTCAGCTGCTGCCACTGATTTGTGGGGGTACCCCTGCATGGGGCAGAGGGGTGGCAGGACGTGTGTGAACCTCAAGGCCAGGTACAGGTAGCAGGTTACTGCCACATCTGCTTCCCGGAATGGGGAAAAACCACAGGGAATGCTGCATCCTGAAAATCGTCACTGCCTGGGCCACATGGAATGCACATGAGGGAATCTCAGGCACTTCAGCAATTTGTCTGTGCAAAGTTCAGGAACCCAACTTGGAGCTCAATATGGGCAATGAAGGGCAGGTGTTTGAGGCATTATGGTCCCCTAGACAAAGCTTCAGATGTTTTTTTTGGAGAGGAGGATTAAGCTCTCAAATCTGTATGATGCTTTAGACAACTCTTTAAAAGTGCTCCAACATCACATTCTCTGTCTGTCTGTCTGTTGGCCTCCCAGGCCTTAATTTCAGATGAAACAGCTCAATATTATGGTCAAAGAAACCATAATCAAGAATGTTTCACTCCAAACCAAGATGTTAAAACCTGATCATTCATAGGTAGTGTCCAGACGGTACCAGTGAGCTTCTTGGAGTACGACAAATACCACTGTGACACCAGGAGCTGAGATCTCATTTATTTCAATTTACTGCCTGGCTCCCAAAGATCAGACACTGCTTGACTCTCCTCACTTTGTCAGAAAGCTTCTCTACTTGACGCTGTCCAGTGGGACAGCCATAGGTTATCCAAAAGGCACTCTCTTGAGGCTTTCATTGTAATCTTCATTTAGACAGAGAGACAGAGGATTGTCTGTGACCCACTTTGCTGACTGAAGAGAGCTGGAGATACCCTTCACTGTGGAGGAAAGTGCAAAGGGAATTGGAGACATACAGAATGGTTTCAAATTGAAACAGAGCAGGGTTAGATTCGATATTAGGAGGAAGTTCTTTCCTGTGAGAGTGGTGAGGCCCTGGCACAGGTTGCTCAGACAAGCTGTGGCTCCCCATCCCTGGAAGTGTTCAAGGCTGAATAGGGCTTGGAGCATCCTGGTCTAGAAAAGGTGTCCCTGCCCATGACAGGGGAGTGGAACAAGATGATCCTGAAGGTGCCTTCCAACCCAAACCATTCTGTGATTCTGTGATATAGATCTACACACAAATATGTTTATCTTGATATATAGCTCTACCCATGTATTGTTCTGCTGCAGGCCTGAAAAGTGAATGACACTGGTTTAAAGTTGTCACTGTTGTGACTCAGAGCTGTCACTGATCAAGAAATAGTTTTCCACTCAGAGAGAGTAGAGCGATTTTTTAGTGGAAAAACAGAGCACCAAAATGAGGCCTTTCCCTGTGTATGAGTTTTGTGTGTCTGTAAAGCAGATTGCTACTTCTACCCTCCTGCTTGATCTGGAAGCCAACAGTATTGCCAGGCATTGGACTCAGTGATCCTTGTGTGCCCCTTCCAACTCTGAATATTCTATTCTCTGATTAAATGATTTCTTTTGGAGGACTGACAAATGGAACATCACAAAAACGGAAGCAAAGATACACAGCCAAGGGTCAGAGACCAGAACACAAGATATTTGCTGCTCTCTGGAAGCACAACACAGAGAAAAACATCCCAAGTCATTGAGGGAGGGACTTTGTCATGGCTTGAGAGGTTGAACTGGGAGGTTTCTCCATTTCAAGCTTCTGGAGCTGTGCAAGAAGATGTCACAATTGGCAATGGACATAACATTTGCAAAAAGAGTGTAGAAATCACAGTGGAACTTTCCCTGGTACCATTTCTGTTGGTGGGCCACCCTACTTGACCCTTTAGGACTTGCCACCAGTTTTCACCTTTCTATTTCCCTCCAGGGGCACAACCCCAAACCTTGGCTGTCACCAGATCCAGTTTTGTTTATGCTGCTGAGGAACTTTGATCTGTGTCTGCTGCCTACTGTGAGCAGCTCAGTTTGGGGAGAAAGCAAGCACAGCTGTGGTGCCAGCAGCCAAATGTCAGTCAAGGAACATGGCAGGTGCTGGTGAAAGATCCCAAGAGCTGGACAGTGGAGGCAAGGCTGTGGAGGGAAGCAGTGGCTCTGAGCAGGTCAGCACTGCGGGACTAACAAATCTTTGGGAATATGCTTACTCACAGGCTTGTAGTTTTACACTGTCTTTTGGTTGCTCTCATCAGTCTCACTTCCAAGAGATTAATGGATTTTTTCCCACAAGCTTTCAGTGAAGGTTGTGATGTGTGCTACTACCCTTATTCAGCAGGTGCAACAAGAGAGGCATTTCATCGAGGAGAGATTTAACTGAGGTCACAAAATTCATTGAAGCCAAGCCCTGAGATAGAAGCTGACCTTTTCACATCTCATTGAAATGGCTCCTTACAGCTGACCCTGTAAAATCATATCTCAAGGTTGTAAGATTATATATTTAAGCCTTGTACTGAAATGTCCCTTTAAAAAGAGAATTGTCACCAATAGCTAAAGCATCTTTCACATCAAGACATGCAGGGCTGAAGACATGGAGGAAATGCAAACATCAGGTGCCCAGATTTTTTACAAATATACATACTACTTTAATAAACACTCTGAAAAATATGTTCTCATTATGACCCTAGGACACTAATTTTAAAGTTCAAGAATACAAAATATTTATTTTTTGGCCAAACTGAAGAAATATTATGGACAAAAAACCCTCCCTTTTTCAAGGCAGAGACTGGTACAGTTAGAAGCAGGAAAAAATGGCCTGATGGCAGACACAGTGGGCAAGGAGAACATTTTCATTTGGAAATATTCCTGTTTCTGTCATGCTTCCTACTGTTTCAGTGATTTGCAGAAAAATTAGGAGGGGTACTTACCTATTGGCACCCCAGTTCCATTCTTAAAGACTAAAAAACAAAGAGCTCTGTTTAAAATATGTATTGTGAAAAATAGATATTCACTTCTGTCTTATTTTTAATCCATCTAATTCAGAAACTGTCTGAAATCTCAGAGGAAAAAAGCAGTCTTATGTGAATCCTATCCTAAAAATAAAAACAAAAAGAAAAAAAAAGTGGGGAATAGTGCACTTATTTCACTAGAAAAACATTATTTTTAAAAAAAATTGGTGCTTTTTTTTTTTTGGTACCAACTTGAAGATGAGAAATGGATAAATTTTTCCTCTTTCTTCTGTTGGGTGGTATGGGAAACTCAACTCAGCAAGACTGAGCATTGTGGTACTGTATTTCCCACTGACTCATTTACTAAGTGCCTTTCATATTGTTCTCCCCGCTCTCCCTGCTGTCCCTTGCTCCAGCCCTGGCCACTTCCTCGGGCTCTCCCTATTGGTTCCTGTGCCCAACTCCGCCCAGGTACCGCCCCTGAGATCCAACAAAACCCCCCTGCAGCCGGATCACGAGGTCTCTCTGCCTCTGGAGGTCCCTGGGACGGGGTGTAACTATTAAAAGATCCTCTTAAACCCTTATGGAGAGACCCTTCTTGCCTCCTTCGCTATCACTGGTTGTAAGGCTGATAGCTGCCGGAGCAAAGCCATGGAGCCATCCGAAATGGACTGCGGGAGGGCGATAATGGCCGCACTGCCCTAAGCAGCTCCTCTGAGCTCTCAAGGAAAGCTGCAGCTTGCTAATCTAAACCTAGCATTACAGCAGGGCATAGTTCTCAGCTTTGTTTATATTTTGCCTTATCCCTTAGCACTTCCAGGTGCCTTTTCCCCTTCTACAGATTTAAAAAAAGCCCACCACCCTTCTCTCCTGGATGTATTTTATCTGTAAGCTCCTCTGGGCAGGGATTTTTCTTACTTCTGTTGTTCTGTAAGTAGGAAATGGATGGACTGGGTTCCCCAAGCAGACATTTATAACCAAGAGATTTTACCTTAATCCATTATATAATTATTTGATGATATAATTCAAATGTAACTCAATGGGAAGAAAAGTTGTAGTGGGTGAACCAGGTTGTAGGTAAAATTTGTGGATATATTTACCAGTCTGTCCCAATATGGCAGTACCAGATTTCTCCCAGTCCAAGATGCCAGGCATGAAATGGGCATTAAATTTGAAGATGAAAAGCAGACAAAGCAAAACAGCCACAAGTGTGGAACGAATATGAAGCAGCCTGGTTACACTCTGGACTGAAACAAGATTTCATCTGCTTTTCAATGAATTATAGAGTTAAGCCATTCCAGTAGCAGTCGGGAGTGACAAAGAGAGAGCATCTCATATTTGTCCAGAAATACTGCATTTTATGGCCACATTTTCCTAATGCAAAATGAATGTTTTTCCATAGTGCTGATGGGACCCAGCCACCCTCCAGAGGTGCTGGGGGTACACAAAAGGTTCTGAACACAACCCTTCCCTGCTGACACACCGTTTGCCTCTTGCTGCTCAGTGACTTATGCAGGGACTTGCACTCATCAGTCCTGGTTCGTTTCACATCCATCTCTGGATGGGAGAGGGAGGGATTCCTCTGACATGTTGGTTTTGAATTGCTTCCACAGCCTGGGCTGACACCCAGTTTCTGAGGTGATTTATACAGTAGCTCAGTGGAAGCTGGTTTATAATGCAATGTGGTCTAAAATGATTTTGCTTGCATCTTAAAGTGAGCATCCATCCATCCATCCATCCACTCAGAGTCACTCTGCTGGCCCCTGAAAGTGCTCCTGGCAGGTGGCTTTGCTATGAGGCTTCTCTATCCTGTTCACACACATTTTTAAAACTATTGAGATAGAATTAGTTAAAATGCCAAGTTTTCAGCTGAAAAAGCTCATCACGAAGGGCCTCAGCCTCTAAATCCTTCTGGAATTGCATGTCATCTGCTGGGAAAATCACTGGAATTATACTCTTGGAAGTGTTTTAGGGTATCAAGGTGCCTCATCTTTGTACTAGTTTCTCAGATGTGCTCACATGGAGAGCCAGGTACACAGAGTGATAGTGAGCAGGGACCTGGCTCTCAGAAGTATTAAAACTTCTGTAAAGCCCCAAGAATGTTAAATATTTGAGTCTATATTACGTCTGAATGCATTTTTACAGACTTTTTTTCTCTCTTTCTTCTTTCAAAGAAAGATAAAAATGAAATCAATACATCTGAGCATGAGGATTGTAAGGTTACTTAAAAATCAACCAATTTAGAGTGTGGTTGTTCTGCAAAGATTACTGCCTGATGGCGTTCTTGTTTGCCATTGCTTTCAACTAATTTGTGAGCATTTTCAAGCTGAGTGATTTCTAGGAAGGAATTTTCATGACAGAACATTGTCCTTGAACTGAATGACTTAAAGTTTAAAAAAAAAAAAAGTGAGGAAAGGAGATGGATAAAAAAATAAATACTCTCACTGTAGGAGTGTCCTGTTGGAGCAAGTCCTGAGGAGACCATGAAGATGATTAGAGGGATGGAACACCTCTCCTATGAAGAAAGACTCAGAGAGTTGGTATTGTTCAGCCTGGAAAAGAGAAGGCTCTGTAGAGACCTTAGAGAACCTTCCAGTTCCTAAAGGGGGTCCAGGAGAGCTGGAGAGAGACTTTGGACAAGGGATGGAGTGACATGACAAGGGAAAATGGCTTTAAACTGACAGAGGACAGGTTTGGAATAAATATTAGGAAGAAATTCTTCCCTGTGAGGGTGGTGAGGTCCTGTCACAGGTTGCCCAGAGAAGCTGTGGGTGCCTCATCTCTGGAAGTGTCCAAGGCGAGGTTGGACAGGGCTTGGAGCATCCTGGTCCAGTGGAAGGTGTCGCTGTCCATGGCAGGGGATTGGAAGTGGATGATTTTGAAGGTCCCTTCCAACCCAAACCATTCTGTGATTCTGTGATTTCCATAGGACATCTGCCCTGCAAATGCTCATCTCAGCTGGGATGGGATGCAATGGAATCTCTCTTTCTATCACCAAGATCTATGCATGGCTCCAAGCACAAATGTCACAAACTCCTGTAATCCTCATTGGATTTCTCATGCCCACAGAAGACTCTCCTGATTCTTTGGGTTCAAAATGCTACTTCAGACTTAGCACTGAGCACACTGCAACTCCACACTTTAACTTACTCCTTCAGTTAAAAATGTGATGGTGAAAAGGAGAGAGGGAGCCTGGATAGTGTGAGATGAGTAGGAAAAAAATGTTCAGTATCTCAGTTTACCAAGAATTGTGGATGGGAGAAAATATGGATTAAAGCAAATTTTTTTCCATGGCACTTGTGAAATGTTGAAGCCCTGTGTTGAGGTAGGAACTAATTTGCTGTGACAGGCTCTAGTTAGGGCAGAATTACATCCTCTGACTGTGTGGAGAAGAAAGTCACTTTTTATGCTCATGCATCAAGGGTTTCAGACTTCTGTGAGTAAGCGCAGGAGCTTTACCTCTCTCAGAGAGCTCATTTTGCACACAGAGCTCCCCGGCTGGTGCACTGTACCTCCCTCCATTTTTACCTCAATGGGAAAAGTCAGGGAAATATCCTTGTTCAGTTTTGTAGAGACTTTCACCAGATTGTAAGAAAACCCTTCTCAGACCCTTTCTGAGCATTGTGGCTGTTCAGAGGATTGATGATTCTTCCTGAGAGATACTGCTCAGTTTGTTTTGAAGATGAGGGGCATTTTATCTTTTATTTTTTACAGTATTAGGAAGAACAAGTTGCCCATTCACTCCTACAGAAAGTAGTTTAATCAGCTGTTATTGGCTGGGTAGGTAAAGCTAACCAGGGTGTCTGGATGTCTTTCCACAAATAAACAGATCCAGTGGAGGATGTGGCACAGTCACATTTTTCTCACTTCAGTGTTTCTGAATATAAGGTCACTAACCCCTTGAATTGATCTGTATTCTCCAAGGTGGGTAACCCCAGGGAGCTGTTTTTACTTCCCACAGACTGAACACAGAACTGGAAATAGAAAAGACAGAAAAAAGGGAAAAAGCATCTCCCCACCAACACAGTGAGACAGTCAGGAAAAGTCAGGAACTCAAGTTCATGTGGCTAAAGCTCAGACTCAGGACCATGTGTGGGAACACACAAAATACTCAACTGCCTTGAGAAAACACTGCCAGAATTGCAGTGAAAATTAAATCTCTCCCTTTTTCTCCCTTGTGGGTGTCTGAAAGGGCTATTTCTGCAGCAGATGTCTTTTCAGGCTCCATAACTCATCCTGTCCCTGGTCCCTGTGTGGACACAGCTGGGAGGAAGCTGAGCTCAGTCCAGTTCCAGGGTAGAAAGGGCAGTTGTCATGGGGGATGATGCCTGCAATTATCCCTACCTCCATAGCTCTGCTTGTTCATGAAGAACTTGCTTGAAAATAATTTGTAATTATTCTTCTCCTGGCTGCTTGTGCTGTAATTATTAATCAATCTTCATTTTTATGTGATCTGTACTTGCTTCCTGGTTAATATTTTAAATTGATATTGTGCTGTTTTTGTAATTATTAATAACGATATTGTTATTTGAGCATGATGATTGTGATTAGAGGTAAATGCAATTTCCCAATGGAATATTATTAAGCTAAAAATACCACCTTCATCAATTTCTTTAATTTATGGTGGCATCTTTGCAATTAATTTAGAAAGCAATACTTCAGATTAAAATACAGGATTTATGTTCCAGCATTTTGCCAAGCGCAAACCTCCCATTAATTATATTTATAAAATCTGGAGGAATGGTTAAATGCACTGTTTTCAGATCAGTTTATTGGTCATACTTTGGCTCACTGTTGCTAACTGATGTGCCTAATCATGTTTCTTCTTGAACAAAGTTTCTAAAGGAAGTGTCAGAAAAGAGAGCAGAAAACTTCGGTCCACACAGCTCAGGCTCCACCTTTCAATTTTTTTACCACACTCTGGACCATCTGCGTAGTACTCTGCATCATGCAGTGACATCTCGTGTCTAGAACACGTACTGCAAACAAACCTCTGACAAATGTCTGCCCAGGACATGAGGCAAAGACCAGAATAATCACAGAATGGTTTGGGTTGGAAGGGATTCCCTCAACATCATCTCATTCCACCCCCTGCCATGGGCAAGGACACCTTCCACTATCCCAGGTTGCTCCAAGATGTTGTAGTGAAGGTCGAAGAACCAGAGAGCTCTGCTGAGACCGCTCGCTGGTGGGTTAGCGAAGTATAAATAACTCACCAGCCTCAAGATACAAGGAAAACGACCTCTCCCATCTGCCTGTGCTGCTGCATGCTTGGCCTGGCCCCTTGCTCCAGCCTTCCCTTCTCCCCATAGGTGGATGTTCTATCACCCCACCTTTGTACCGTTAGGCTCCAGTACAAAATGCTGGATCCCGCATTGTTTGGCCTCTCTCGTCTCTGCTCTCCCTTCGTGGCAAGACTGAAATAAACCTCGTCTGTGGAAATGCCATGCGGGAGAGCCCTCCTCTCTGTGCCTCTGGTCATGCTGAGCTGTCTGGCTTGTGTGTGAGATCTGCGCCTGAACAGCTGCGTGGGGGAAGGAGGAGCTTGCTAGCGTGCTGTAGGGCTCCACCTAAGTGATCCCTTGCCCGGGATGCTTCAGGGAAAGCGCAGTGAACTCCCCTTCACAAACTTAAGCACTGCATTACCAAGCCCCATCCAAACAGGCTTTGGACACTTCCAGGTATGGAGCAGCCACAGCTCTTCTGGCAACCTGTGCCAGGGCCTCAGCACTCTCACAGGAAAGAATTTCTTTCCACTGCCTAATTTAGCCCACTCTAACTTAAATGCCATTCCCCCTTATCCTTGCAGTTTGCAACAAACTTGCCATAAAAAAGGAGAAAAGCTCAGAGCTCAATGCTCTAAATTAATGTTGCCTCCTAATACTTTAAGATTTTGTGAAAAATATCTCCTAACCATGGCAGACACTGTTTCAGGCTCTGTGATTTACTCTGCTCTGAGTCTCGGACACGAAATGTGTTTCATATTTTTTGGGTCGAAGTACCTGAAGCTTTGGACAGCCCACACTTGGATGAGTATTTAAAAGTTGTTTTGAAGATCCTTTCTGTGTTGCTTGGGAAAATGTGGCTTAAAAGGCAGAAGAGATGCCATATCATAGAATCATGGAATCATAGAATAATTAAAATTGAAAAAGACCTCCAAGATCATCAAGTCCAACCTTTGACTGAACACCACCATGCCTACTAAACCATATTGTGAAATGCCACATCTACTCATTTTTTGAATACTTCTAGGATTGGTAACTCCACCACTTCCCTGTGCAGCCTGTTCCAATGTTTACACACTCTTGCAGTGAAGAAAATGTTCCTAATATCCAACATGAACCTCTCTTGAAATATCTACACTTGTGAATATAATTTAAATATTTTGAAACCAGCAAAGACATCTGGCTGTTCTTTATATTGTGGAGTAGTTCTGCTGCAGTATGAAACAAAGATGAGGACCCACTTGGTGCCTCTTGCAGAGACAGCTACATGAGCATGGTGAGCAGTTTTAGACCTGCTCAGAGCAGTTTGGAATCAAAATGGTGAGGCTTAATTGGTAGGCAAAGAGAAATCAACAGCAGACCATGGTGCATAGAATAAATTATGTGCCACAGATAGGACAGATTTATTTTATCATTTGTGTGTAAGGATTAAAGTGATGTTTACTAGCAATCAGATGTAGAAAGTTCTTATATATTCCAGATTTGTAATGTCTTTCATAACTCCCAGGCTCTGAATTTTTATCCTGGCCTGCTCCAGAGATCTGTTTCACTTGAAGATAATCCTTGTTCTCTTCTCCTTCTACTTCCATATTTCTGTTTAATTTTTTATAACAATTGACTGTGAGCAAGTTTAATATTTCTCCCTGCCACCAGCAGAATATATTAAGTTTTCATTAAATGTGTCAATTAGCCCATTCTTTGTTTCATCAATATGCATTTGTTACCAGGGGTGTTCACTAAGCCAGGCCGAAACACAGCAAGGACACCAAATATCTGGAGAGTCTTTCAGCCTTGCAGCTGCTTGGGTTTTTTTTTTCAATTCCCCTGTAGGAAGTTTAGACAACATATTAGAGAAATTGGTTAATTAAAACATAATTCCCAGATCCATGGTGATAGATACTCAGCCTTGCTGTGCTACTTCTGCTCGTTGGGTTAATAAATCACTGAAACAATATAATTGTTTTCCTCAGCATGTGCAGGGCTGAAATAATTTCTGTGGTAGATTTGTTGAGAATTAATGCAGCAGAATGCAACTTGCTTCCTTCAAATCCCAGGAACTTCCATTTCCGGGCACTGAACAGGAATAAAGGAAATTAGGCGTCCCATTTGCTCTTGTGAAAGGAGGCAATACCTTGGTCAGGGGGTTATGTGATGCAACTACTGACACAATTGCTTTTTGTCAGGAGAGGGTGGTCTGGCTTTATTCACCTACTCTTCATTCAGAAACTTGCTGGAAGGATCCTCAGAATGTGTAAGTAGCTTTTTACATGACACTTTTGATGTTTAAATCACTCATGCACAATTTATCACCTCCAAAACCCCCCACCACAAATGAATAAATACAATGACCACCCACTCATAGAGATGAGAGAAATGAAGGCATAGAAGGCAAAACAAGGACCCTAAAGTTGTTCACCAATTAAGCAGGAGAAAGGAAAGGAAGTTATTTTTCTTGCTAAAAAGTAAATTCTCAAAAGAACCCCCACCTTTCATGGTGACCATAATTATTAGTGAATGGTTTGACTTCAGCAAACATTACAGCATTCAAAATGTGTAAGGAGGAAAATGGATAATACTTGTAATTTTCACAGCTTCTGAAAGTACCTTTATTTTTACTTTTTAGCAAAAAAAAAGATGTTTTCACTTTAGAATTGATTATTTTCTCTTAGAAAGAAATGAAAATAGTTAAAAATAGTCTGAACACAAAATGCCATATTCTAGTTTTGATCAAAAGGAACATCTTGTTCCTTCTGGCACAAGAATATGTCATTTCATTTAGATTTTGTTAAGAAGCAAAACAAAACCTTTCTTATCCCTAAACATCAGCTTGAAAACAACATTTCGTTATTTTTCTTCTTGTAACAACTCTTGTTCCATCAAAGGGATTGCTGAATGACAGGTTCAATGTTTGCTGCTAACAGTTGAAACAACAGACAATTCTCTTTCTATGTAATCTTCAGCTTGCATCATAGAATCAGGGAATTATTAAGGATGGAAAAACCTCTAAGAGCAGAGTCAAACCATTGACCCAGCACTCCCAAGTCCACTGCTAAACCATGTCCGCAAGTGCCACTTGGGGCAAGTGAACACTTCCAGGGATGGTGGTTCCACCCCTTCCCTGGGGAGCTTGTTCCAATGTCAGACCACACTTTCAGGGAAAAAAATTTTCCTGATATCAAGTGAAGAAAACTTTTCTAATATCCAGTTGAAACCCTCCATTGGTGCAACTCTTGTCCTATTACTCGTTGCTTGAGAGAAAAGACCAATTACCTGGATAAAACCTCCTGTCAGGGAGTTGTAGAGAGCAATAAGATTCCCTTTGAGACTCCTTTTCTCCAGGCTGAACCCTCCCAGCTCCCTCAGCTGCTCCTCATCAGTCTTGTGCTCCAGACTCTTTCCTGACTTTCCCCATTCTGAAATGCACAAGTGCATATATTATTTCTATCCTGTCCAGGCTAGCAGTTAATAGAGCTGGATAACTCCAAGTCCTTCCTCTTTGCTTGCTGACCTGTTAATTGCAAGCCATGTTTTTGTGTGCTGCCCTCACCAACCCCACTCCTGCCCTGGTCCACAGCAAGGTCTGTAATTCACAGATAAAGGTGTTTGGCTGAAAGTTAATATCCATGAAGGAGGCAGCGGGCAGATATTCATCTTGGCACTGACCAAGCGTGCAGCTGGGCCTGGCTGTTCCAGCAGCTACACAACACTTTATTTTTATAGAAGCAACATGAATTACCCATCTTCCCCCTTCCTCCTGGTTCACAGTGCAGTAACAAGGCTTGTAATGTACAGTAAGGGCTTGTAATATTTGCATGACCAGATGCCTTAATAGCCTTGGGTGCACCTGCCTGGATTTCATGTTCATCCTCTTTTCTCTGTGTGCCTCTGGGGTATTGACCTAAAAAAAAAAAATCTTTCTCCTTCTTCTTTTCAACCTTTCCTCCTTCACATCCTTGGTTCTGCAAGAAAGTGACTCCATGGGGGGATCTCTCCTGTAGAAGATTAGTGAAGTATTCCCAGCATGTATTTATTGCCCATGACTAGAAGTTTTCACAGATTAATCATGTGAAGAGCTATGTGTTGTTTTTTTTTTTTTTTTCTTTAAATCTGCCTTTTAATTTCTAAATTGGATGCTTCCTGTTGCTTTTCTTTTTCTGAAAATAAAAGTGAACATCTGATCCTTTCTCCCCACTCCCATATCATCTCTGATTTGAGGGGCCTGCAAGATGACTGATTAAGAAAATAGGATTGGGTCCGTGTTATTGCATTCACGAGTACACCCTGTCAAGAGTGTGTCACACCACTAAACATCCTTTTAACCATTGACATAAATAATGTAAAACCACAGGAACTGCAGCCAGCTAAAGGAACAGCACAAGAAACTCTGTAAATACATTAATTACTGAGCTATTTTGCTGATGTTATTTTTGACAGTATGTTTTTGTCTGGGAATTACCACACTTGGTGTCAGGGAGATGTACAGAATCTCTGCCAACATGATTAATCTACCATGATTTTGGTGGCAGGAGGTTTTTTGATGTGTTTCCAGATTCTTCCTTTTCCATTCTCCAGAATGATAGATATGGAACTAACCCCATAGACTGATGGATGCTGTAACCATGGAGTGAGTGTTGTTCATTTTGACAGACTTATTCTCAGGCACCATTTCTCTAAACTCACATTTCAAACGCATCAATTAAAACCTGCTCTGCTCAGGGAGCCCATGGTGAGTTCAGACACACCAGACAGGCATAAGGAGATGCAAGATGAGGAAAATGGTCGACAGATGAGCAGTGGCTTTGTGTGGTCAGCAGTTATAACAACCTTTCAGCAGCCAGGCACAGCAGAGCTCATTCACAAAAGCAAAATGGTGTAAAAAACCCTCACGACTGTGCTACAGATTACTGGGGGCCAGGAGACTTTTGAGCATTGGCCCAGTCCTCCCACATAAAAGATGGACTCTAGTTGTCATTTTTTCCTTTCTTGCCTTTGGGCATCACTTTTCTCTTCCTTGTAAGCTTTTCATATTTGTCAGAAGTGTTAATGAAAACAGTTTCAGTACCACTTTGATTTTATATATCACTTGCCTGCAGTTTTCACTGGGAGATTAAATAAGGTCCATGGGATAAGGCAATGTTTGTTACAGGCAGAGTGGTGGGGGAATTCCCAATGTGAAGCTTCATCTTGAGTGTGCAAAAGTCTGGGGGAGGCATTGCATTACTCCCTGCTACACAGAGTTTCAAAAGAACAGCAAAAGTATTTCCAAAATTAAGGGAAATTCAGAAAATAGTTTTGTTTGGATTAGGTAACATTTTCCAAAACAATGAGAAACTTCATGTCCATGTTGTACAAACGAGCCTTTTTAGTATTTCCCTCAGAAACAGCTCTTTTTTTCATGGAAAAATGTACTGGGAAAGAAAACAAAAGAAAAGGAAAAGGAAAAGGAAAGGGAAAGGGAAAGGGAAGGGAAAGGGAAAGGGAAAGGGAAAGGGAAAGGGAAAGGGAAAGGGAAAGGGAAAGGGAAAGGGAAAGGGAAAGGGAAAGGGAAAGGGAAAGAGAAAAGGAAGGAAGGAAGGAAGGAAGGAAGGAAGGAAGGAAGGAAGGAAGGAAGGAAGGAAGGAAGGAAGGGAGGCAGGAAGGAAGGCAGGAAGGAAGGAAGGAAGGGAGGGAGGGAGGGAGGGAGGGAAAGGTTAGATGGCAAGGTGAACTTTTTGAAAGAGAATTGAATGACCTGAAAATTTGGCTGTGAATGAATCATAGAAAGACAAATCAGGTTGTTAAGCTGGTTGCCCATTGTCCCTTATTTTCCATGAGGCTCAATGAACAACTGCCCTCTCTCTTCTCCTGCCACCATATCTGCATTATTCTATGCTCCTGGCCAAGGACCATGACATTGTCCCCCTTCCATTATGGCATTATGAGGTCCCAGAGCAGGACAGAGAACTCAGTCTACTACAAAACAAAGTCTGTGCATGACTTTGAGTGACAAACTTCTGCCTTTCTCCCCATTGTAATTCAATGAGCCACCAAAGAATCTGATATCCACTGTCAGCATATGATCGGACATTTGACATCCCACCCACTGGAACTTCAGGAAGATGAGAGGCATTTCCAGCTCTTCATTCTTCTCTGAATGTGGTTCTAAAATCATAAATATATGGCAAAGTCAGGGAAAATACACCATTAAGTGGCTGGGTTTGGTTCTGGAAGTCTGGGGGAAGGGTCATAACTTAATCCTGGAACAGGATGCATATTTGAAGGTTCCCCAGATCCATTAGCAGGAAACACTTATGGTGTTAATAAACTCCTGTTTTCTCCTTGTCAATAATGGCTTTAGTGAAACCAACAGCACGGGGCGTGGAGCTCCATCTGTAATGTATAATAAGGGAGTGTTGTACATTGGACAAACATTATGATTTATTTTCAAAAGGAGAGAGATGCCACAGATTCTTGTGCTCTCAGGGACTCTAATTTATTGCCTAATTAAACACTTGCTGGCAAATTGTCCATCCTGTCATTTTTAATTCCTGGTCTAATATGCCAGACAACAGAACACTTAAGGAGGCTGCCTTCTACAAGTGAGGCTTAAATGAAGAAAGATGTTAATGTGTGTTTCCTAATCAAAGTCAATAGGCTATCAGGAGGAGTTATTCTTTAGCAGGTCTGTTCTTCTGACACCATGCAATGTGTATGAATCTGCCAAGGCCTGGTGACATTTTATCCCCTGGCTGTCAAGGCAGAAGGCAAGGCCAGCAACTCAAAACTGAGAGAAACCCCTGTGGAGATATGTGGGCAACAGGGACAAATAGAACATATTTCTATTTAGCCTAAAACTAGATTTTCTTCCTTCAACAAGGGTTTGGAGTGAATGCCAAGGCATCTTGAGGCAAGGGAGACCTTAGGACATTTTATCTTAGACTATGGAGTACTCTCACTGCCTTGTGTATTTTTTCCCTTTCCTCATTCCTCTGAGATTGGGAAGCTGGGCCCTGTTGCTGGTAAAATGAAGCCGAACCTTGAGCTTTACAGAGTCACAGCTCTTCTCTAGGTCTGTCCTAGAAGTCTTGCAGAGGACTGCAAAAGAATAAAATTTGAGAGAGAAATAGATTTGAGAAATTCAGCCTCTCTTGACTGGAACTATAGCTTTGTCCCTGTAGTACTGACATGCTGCTTTTAAGTCCCTTCAAAGTCTTAATTTCTCCAGGATAAACCATCCCAGTTGTCTCACCCTCTCCTCAGCAGCATGTGATGATCTTCTTATCCTTTAGGTGCCTGGAAATAAATGATATGCATCTTTGTTCTGTAATTTTCCCAGGAAATAACGCTGATCATGTAATTCCCTGCATCCTCCTTCTTGCCTGCTTTGAAGGTGGACATATGAGTTGATAGCCTCTGGTCCTGGCTTTCCCTTCACTGCACATGCTTTTGCCCAGTGTCTCTATGGGTACTTGGGTTGGATTTGCATGCCATGGTTTTGGTTGAAGGGTGGCTACTGTGGTGTCTTCTGTGAGAGCCTTGCAGAAGCTTCTCTTTTTTCTGATGTGGGCTGTGGAGAAAGGAGCCATGCCAGGTTTGCTGGCAGAACTTATGAATTTGGGGTGGACCCATGTTCCTGAAGGACTAACCCCATGGGAGGGACCCACATTGGAGCAGTTTGTGAAGAACTGAAGCCCATGGGGAAGGCTCGTGTTTGAGAAGTTCATGGAGGACTGTCTCACATGGGAAGGATTCCACACTGGAGCAGGGGAAGAGTGTGAGAAATTCTGCTTCTGAGGAGGAAGCAATGGCAGAGACAATGGGATGAACTGACCATAAACCCCCTTTCCCTTCCTCTATGCCACTGAGGTGAGGAAAGGTAGAGAAATCAGGAGTGAAGCTGAGCCTGGGATGAACAGAGGGATAGGGGGAAGGGATTTTTAAGGTTGGGTTATACTCTGCTGTGACTGATAATAAATCAAACTAATTTCTCTCAGTGGAGTCTGTTTTGCCCATGCTGACAACTGCAGAGTGATCTCTCCCTGTCCTTAACCTGATCCAAGAGCCTTTGTTAAATTTTCTCTCCCCTGTCCACCGGAGGAGGGGAGAGAGAGAGGTTTTGGTGAGCACCTGGTATCCAGCCAGGTCCACCCAGCACGATACTGCATCCAGGAAGTCAGCAAATGTGTGTTGAATTTCTGTGCCTCTTGATGTTGGCTATCCATTGTGAAAACCTCACAAAGTCTGGCAAGGTCATGGCTATGGCCTCGCTTCTCTGTGGATCCAGCAAATCACAGTAGCAGGAAAAAAAAAAAAATTGCAATGCCTATGAAACTGTCAGCAAGTTCAAGGACAGGAGAGTTGCAGGTCACTAGGCAGATGTTAGGTTTTTGTGAGGCATTCATCTCCTCTGTCTCTTTTTCTTATTCATTCCTCCCTCCCTATTTAGCATTTACTATTTTATTCCTCAAATTAGTGACATGATGCTTCCTGTCTCTGCTTGACAAGTCAGCATGAAAGCTGAGAATATGTAGATGTGGTGTATGCTGTTATTATCACCTTTAGATAAACCTCGTAATATCCCATGTCAGAATTTATATCCCTTTATAACCAGTATCTTTTCATAGTACCTCTTAGCAATTGCTGTCTGTACATTTTTTTGCCAAAAAGGTAAGCAAAGACATATATAAATATATATTTGTGTTTGTCTGTGAACTGTATATGTGTACATAAATTCAAGTTATTTATCAGGTTTTTCTTTCCTGTAAGTCCATTTGTCTAATGACAATTCATTATATAATAAATTTCCCCTACTTTTTATATTATTCTTGGTGACTTTCCCAATAAAAAATTATTTCCTTTTTTATCTTTTTTTTTTTAAAGCAGTATCAGGAAAAGTCAATGCCACCATTACCTTCCTCACTAATGGCATAGAAGGGATTTTTGAAATAATTCTTTCTTTTGCTGAAAACTCTGGACATCCCTTCAGGTTGGCAGTCTTGGTGGTCTCTTTCTGGAGTAGAACTCTGCAGTTTGTCCTGACCCATCCTGCTACCCCACATCTCCCTCCACCCTTGCAATGTTTGGATACAAACCCTTGTGTTTGGACCCCTGTTTTATTTATGGGTATAAGATTTCAGATGATGATGTTCTGTTCTATTCTAAACAGTCCCTACACAGCCGTGGCACAGCAGAGCCTTGACTTGAGGTGGAATTGCTGTAACAGAGACTTTAGTTTCCAACTGGGTCTTTGTTCTTCACTTTGTCTTCTCTGTCTCAGTCACAGCTCCTCTGTTTACAGTAAGGAGCTTATGAAACAAGACTTTACTTGTCCACGTTGGGGACAACAAGGTGCTATTGAATGAAAAATAGATTTTCACAGGGAATTTGTTTTACCTTATTTTGGGTCAAGTAGAAAAAAACCCAAACAAAAACTCTTCTCCCTCAGCCCCGAGGACCTCATCCAGCAAGCTGTCGAGAGAGACCAACTCAAAGAACTTGCAGAGGAATTAACTGGGGAATTGTAAAGGTGAAAGTAAAAGAAGAGGTGCCATGGGGTTGGAGATAACCAGAGGAAGGACACTGTGTGACTTTGCAGGAACCTTTCCCTTTGGCCCAACTTGCCATTCACTGTAATTTCAGTAGCTGAGTGCTGTTTATGGGTGAAAGTAACGTTTGATTGAGCCATTGCCTGTGCATCCCAACCAGCCCCATGAAAAATGTTTCAGAAGACACCCATGAAGTTCAGATGTTTCCTCCTGACTTCTTTGGCATGACTGTTGCTCAGAACTGTGCTGAGCAGACACAGTGTTCCAGCCCTACAGTGGATGGATGGATGGATGGATGGATGGATGGATGGATGGATGGATGGATGGATGGATGGATGGATGGATGGAATTTTGCCAGTTCTGAGTTGTGCACCAACTTGACATCTTGCTGAAATTCCAAGCTGCCTTTAAAGCTGTTTCTTTTCCCACAGATGGTTGTCTCCATGTTTCCACTTGCTGTGACCACCCTGTATCACAGGGAAAGAATATTTGAGCAACCCCATCTGTGTCTGAAGGGTGCTGCAATATGCCATGCACACAGTCATGAAAATGTGAATGGAATGGCATTTATGTTCCCCAAATTCAGGTGCTTCCAATGTGTACATTACATCATTCTAAATTGCCAGGGCTCCTGTTCCAGTCAATGGAGAGCCAGTTAAAATACTGAGTGGAGTTGGGTTCAACTCAGTTTACCAAAAATTGTGTCAGTGTTAGGATGAGGGGTGATGTCACTCACTCTGTTGAATCTGTTGATTTGCTGTCTGACTTCCTCAGGTGGAGCAGCCAACAGTGCAGACCACTGCATTTAATCAGTCACATCTTTCATTATGAATACACCCTGAGGTTTGATTTAGAAGGAAATGAAGACATGAATTCACCTGGAAAAGCCAGATGAATTTTCCTGATACCTGGCTAAACCCTCACAGGAAGGCTTTTCTTCCCTATATTGCCAGGTTGTGCTGGAAGGCCAAGAATGTCTGCTCCTGCTATGAAGTCCCTGGAGGAGAAAAATACCCATTCAGTGCACTGAGAAAAACCATCTTTCTTCAATTTAGCCAACTCTTCATGGTCTAACTGTCTTTTTTCTTCATCCCCCAGACACAGCAGCTGGTAAAAGAATGCCTAAATTGCCACCAGACTCTGAAGTTTGTATTTGTCTGTAGTACAGAGACAGGGAATGCTGCAGGCACCAGTTTCACTCACTTATAAATGATCACTATAGAGAACTACATATTTTCCCTTGGTATTTTTACCTAAATAATGGTCTTGAGGATAGGGACAGCAGATAATATTCTGCTCTCTTCCTCTCATTGCTGAAATGATGCTCCATAGACTTATAAGAAATAGTATAATATGAATTTTAGAAAACAGTGCATGAAAGAACGATGAAAATAGGTGCATTAGTAGTTGTGAGGTACTCAGGAAAGAAAAGTAGCCATAGAAAGCCCTGAAGAAAGGAGGAGGAGGCTAAATTAGAATTGTGGTGCAATCTTTGTTTACTTCAGGAATCCAACTGCCTAACAGTGAGAAAATTGGAGCTACTAGTTTAACTTACTTTTGTTTAGCTGTCCAGAGGAAATTCTTTTGTGCTAATAGATTGTTTTCATTCAGTAGCTACATTTTTCCACATAAGTTTTAACTATTAAAAAATGATGTCATGAATTAAATAATCAGAAGTATTAATGAGGTCTAGAGACAGACATGCAAAAGCAGAAGGGAAAGATACAAAAGCAAGAAGGAAAGACCCAAGAGACAACAATGTGACACTGGAGAAGTAAAGCAAGTGTATGGAAATCTGCAGAAAGTGTAGGGAAAAAATTGAAGCATTTGGTTTAAAACTGGGAGTAAGTAGCTAGCAATCACATTTTTTGAAAAACTGTCTGTAGTAGATAGTTTTCTAGGGAAATGCTACTTCTTTGAGCCATCCCAGAGACTCTCTCCCTCCTTTCAGTGCACACTGAAGTCCATTATCATCAACATCTCCCTCTACTCCCAATGGAGCCTTTCTTTTAGGATTCCTTCCCACTCTATTTGTCCCCAACAGTTTGAATCACTTGGCCTTTAAAATTTGGTTCCATCCAGACGTTGGGGTGAATTTTTATAGATGCAAGAATGGGACTTTCACACACTTCATGTCTTTTCAGTGACATTCTGGGACAGAACCTCTCCAGGAGCTTGGCCAGACACACTTGCAGGGGTAATTAGCTGATAGCCAGGCTTGATAGCTCAGGTGCTCATAAACTCTGTGCTGACACAGTTTTGCCTCTTCAAGGCTGGAGTTAATTGGCCAGACCTTTGTCCGTGTCCTTTGGATCCTCAGGGCTCAGACATCTTTGCAAATTCCTTTGCAATGAGAATGACTGCATGGTAAAGGTCTAGTCTATCCCTTTTTATTTTGGTAGGAAACATCAAAGTGTGAGAAGTACCAGACTGGACTTAAGGCAGTGTCAGTTTGTGCTGTGGCTTATCTCTCATGTTAGTGAGAACTGGACATTTCAGAGGAAAGTTTAAGAATCTGAGCTACAGATTTCCTCTTAGTTTCTGCACCAGGAGCTGGCCTCATGTAGACTCTTGATTCGTGGGCATTAATGATGATGGTTTTCACCCATTAATTGAAGGACTCCTGAAGTACCTCCCAGAGTGCTGCTAAGACAATAGAAAAACTTGTATTTATTGTTTGTAAATCAATGTAGAGTAATTTATGATCTCAACTGACACTGCAAGAGGAGTAAAAGGACCTTCTGGCACTCTTCCTCCTGACTGCCAAGTGCCACTTTATGATTCTCCACACAATAACTCTGGATTTCTCAGATTTAGCAAATTCTCAGTGAGATCTCTTTTTACACCATGGGCTTTTGCAGGCCACTCTTGAGAAGTGCTGGAAGAAGATCCTGACTCAAGAAAAAAGTCTCTTTGCCAGTCTCTTATGGAAGGAAAGTAGGTTTTGAGGCAAAGTCCTGCCATGCTTGTGTATTCATACAACATCCTAGCTTCTCTTGAAAGCCACATTTGGGAAAGCATCAGCTTGGCTCCCAGAAGCACCGATGAGGTGCAAGCAGCCTTTTAAACCTCTCCTGACAAGTGAAGGAGGGCAGATTTCTCAGGTCCAAACCCCATTTCTCTGAAATCACTGACATGACAGATCTGTGATGCTTGAAATGATGGCTAAACCCCATTATGCCATGAAAATGTCACTCATTAAGGCCTACCAACTTCAATTTTGTGCTTTGTTCTCAGAGGCACGATGTCACATCTCTGCTGTGAAGAGCAAACAGTGCCATTACCTCCTGGCTGACAATGAGAAAATGAATAGAGGCTGAAATATGAGGTGCCATTATAGGAAATTGGTTGGTTATTAGACTGTATTTGCTACTGCAGTTACAGAGCTCAGTTCTGTACAAAACCAAAACCCACAAAGCCCAGAAATACAGCTCGTGGCTCAATTTTCAGATGCATGCTGGCAGCCCTAGGTACCCCTGTCATTGTCAGCCGAGTCCCTGTGGACCTCCAGCCTTGGACTTCCTTGGCAATAACTTGGCTCATCCGCAGGCAATGTGGGTTGACTTTGATGTATGTGACTCTGGTTCAATTCTTAACTTTGTAAAATAAACATTTTTTTTCTTTCTTTTGCAAAGCTGTAAAGAAGCTCCCTCTTTTGATCAGAAGTTTTTTGGGACAAAGAGTATTTCTCACTGTGTACTTAGTGCCATAGGCATTGATCTCAGATGGCGACTTGCTTTAATACAGTAATTAATGAAACAGTAACGATATTTCCTTTGTGCTAAGATCTGTGAGCAGGTTTCCATGGCAACAGCCCATGCACAAGCTTCTTGCCTGTAGCAAATTTGAAGTTATTTGAATCATTCACATTCTTTTAAAGAAAGAGGGCTGCTGTGACTCAAATTAACTCAGATTTACTGCAAGATGAAAGTACATACAGGGCCAGCTACCTCAGGTCAGCTGATGCACAGAAACCTTTTACCCTGCATTAACTCACTGGTGTGTTTGAACCTTCCATGCTACAATAGGAGCTTTTATCTCAGAATCATAAAACATTTTTGGTTGGAAGACACTTTCAAGGTCATTTAGTCCAGCACCCAAATATAGGAAATAGATGTATTTTCCATAAATTTGTTTTTCTCTCTTCAGCTATTTTCTGCCAAGAGAATCCATACCCATTTTATAGTAGAACAGCATTTGCATCAGATCTTCATCTTTAGAGTCCAGAGAGGGAAGGAGAACATATTCTGGCTTGAATTCTTCCACAGCCTTTATTTCCCATGACCATGCTCAAGTGATAATCATGAATGATGGGCATTAGGGATGTGTCTGGTCATGATGGATCCAGCTCATAGTGGCTTTGGGGGGAGACAGATAACAACACAATAGTCAAGGATTAATCTGAGCAATGCACCCTCACCCCCCCAAACATTGTGCTGGTCAAGGTCTGGCTCAAACCAAGTTTAGAGAAACTAAATTCTGTAGTCAGTATGCAAATATCAGTGTCAGTCAGTTATTTTCCCTATAAATAGTGGCCAACTCAGAGCTTTTTGGGCTCTCCTGCAGATCAGCAGAGTGCACATCATGACTTTCCCTTGAGTAGGGATCCTCTCAAGGTTACTCCTCGAGACTGGAGAATCCTTATTGTGTGAGATACTCAGTAAGTGAGTTTGAAATAAAAGCACTGAAACTTTGAAATCTTAGCTAAGTGATATGAAGGACTGATTATGCACAAGTAATCCTTCAGACATAAACCACTGCTGTTTAGAACATGAGGGAGCCCTCTCTGACCCTCTTGACTCAATGGGAGGGTGTCCCTGACAGTTTTGTCTGACCTTGTCCTCTGTGCAGTAAAAAATCAAGAGTACTTTGCCACCCAATCTTGTTAGACCACGGTCCCATTTACTATCAAACTCTGTTAAATCTCTGGTTTATAAAAATAAATATATTGCTAGTCTGTTACAAGTGAAGCAATGCATCACAACATCCACGACAAGGACACAAGACTCCAAGCAGCACGATCCTTTTTGGTTGCTGATCCCCATATTTCTCTTCTGCCAAGAGAAATGTTCCTTACATGCAGATGGCGAGGCAGTTCCAAAGGAGAAAGTTTGAAATGGAAAGAAGTATTCTAGACCAAAGCTTTTTATAATTTATTTGCTGTATCAATGAGTACTTGAATAGTCAAAGAGAGTCAAAGAAGCAAAAGCCTTCTGAAACAAAGGAAAAGTATTAATTATCATACAGATCTTTTAGTTTTGTTCTTTCTAACGCAGGAGGAAGTGTCTCAGCAGATCAAGAGACAGACAATATCAATAATCTCTTGCCTTCCCTTCTAGTGGGAAGTTGTGGTGAACTAATCTTCAAAAGTCTTTGCCACCAATTTTTAAGGAAAAAGGCTCCAACAAATATTTTATTCCAGTGATATATTTTTTGTATTCATCTGGTGTCATAGACTATGTCTTGGGGTGACCTTATGATGTGTATCCCAAATTGCTGCCCTATGCCCAGAAATTAATTCTTGTGCCTTTCTATGCCTCTAAACTGAGCCTGAGAGGGGGAATGAAAAACTGAGCAAAACTTTTTCAAAGCAGTTTGCAGCTTGTTCAAGGTCACACAGAGATAGCGCCTTTTTTTTCCAGCTGTGGCAGGGGAGGGAGGAGGCACCCGGCTTGCTGCTTTCCAGTCAGCTTTTGGCCAGTGGTTCAGCTTCTTTTTCTCTGGAGAGAGACTGAGAGCTGAATTTTTTTTCCTTCCCTGGAATTTTGGATTTTCTCCCTTTTCTGCTGGACTGCTTAAATATCAGAGCACATCGGGAGGACTTTCCACTGAGCACAGAGGACCTGGCCCTGGGCCAAGCCCCAGCTCTGAGGAGACCAAAGGGAGGACTCTGACACCTTCCCTGTTTTTTTCTCCACAGTGAGATTTTATTATTTAGCATTATTTTTCTTTTCCTGTGTGTTTGTTAAATAAATAATTTTTATCTCTTTCACTTTCCTTTGAGGAAAATTTATTTTTCCCGAACCTGGTGGGGGAGGGGTGGTTGTGCCTTCTCTCAGAGGATGTATTTCTAAATTTGACCAAACCAGAACAGCCTAGAACAGTCACTTGGCTTTATTTATAAGGCCTCTATGGCCTGAGTCTTTGGGCAAATCCTTACTGCAAGGATGTGAAACATATTGAAGTGGAACATCAACAAAATTTGTAATTGGGACCTGGTCTGAGATAGAATACTAGACTTGGATATTCTGATATTATCTGTTGGTATCTAAAATAATAACACAGGTTTAACACCTTGGTAACTTGATGGAAGAAGGTTCTTGGGCTCTTCTAAAGGTAAGGACATCTTCAGCTATGTATTGAATTTAAAGACAGATTTAGTAGAGATCAGAGAGGGACTTTTGAGAGTATCAGTCAATTTCCCCTCTGTGAACTGTGGATGTCATTCTTACACCACTGTTCTCCAAACGTTTGAGTTCAGATCACTCCTAGGGACAAGGCACTGGGATAGAAAGACAGTGAAGCTAGACTATTGAACTTCTTCACCTATGCAGTCTGGAAGTGTGACCTACTAAATCTAGACCTGGAGAAGATCCACATGGCAGAACCTCTAAAAAACCCCAGAAAGGTGAGTTACTAAAAAGCTCCAGCATTCTTTGTTTTTCAGGTCTAAAAATACTTTTATATAAAAGACTTCAAATTGTTTTTTGTGCTAAACACACAAATGGAAATCTCACTGCACTGCACACATTATATCACTAAAATAAATATTGTTGTCTTTAATATTTAAAGAGATTTTTGAAACAGCCACAGAGGATGAAAAATACAAGCCAGCGAAAGCGTTCCGTGTGTTGGCATCCTACAGAGGCATATTTCAATTCTCCTGCTTTAATTTCTTTAGCTCTCAAGGAATTCCAAGGTCTCTGAAATGGCATGCTGGGCAGGGAAACAGAGCTGTTGTCCCCAGGGTTCCTCTGGCTCTTTATTATTCACCATCACAGGAATTTTTCTTCACTGTAGGCTGAGGACCTGCATCATGTACTCCTCAAAGCTGTTGGAGTAGCAAATGCACGATGCCCAGTGTATCCCAAACACCATCAGGCACAGATACTTAAGGTAGGACAGGGGACATGGGCTTTCCTTAATTCTGTCTGTGCTACCAGAGCTGAGTTCAGCATCTGTTGAAGCTAGTAGGAACTTTGCTGTTGCCTTTTTTTGGGATGAGTAGAATCAGTATGAGCAGAAACTTGTCCCTCACAGACTGATTCCAGATGAGGTTCCTTGCCTTAACCCTGTCCCAGAGCTGTGTGTCTGACCCTGCCAGACCTGTGCCTGTCTTACAGTAAGGACACAGTCAGGGTGCCATAAAAAGCAAACCTGTGTTCCAAACACCCATCCCTCCAGGTGGATTCCCTGGGACACTCAAATTTTCTTAGTGTTGAATTTTACTGGTGCATGATGAGTTTAGAAAGTTGTGAAGGAAGCACATGGGCCAATTCTCAAGCAGTGCATGTCAGCCCAAATCCAGAGTGATGCTGAGTGCATTTGGTCACAGTTACTGGGACTGGAATTGTGAGCAAAAAAGCAGTCACTTGTTCTCTGTTGTATGCCTTTAATTCCTTTAACTACAGTAGTTCTTTGCCTGCAGTAAAGGGAGGGAGAAATTACCTAATTGATTGATTCTAAAGAGGGACTTATTGCAAGGGCATGTAGTGATAGGATGGGGGGAATGGCTTTAAGCTGGAAGAGGGTAGATTTAGATTGGATATTATTAAGAAATTCTTTAAGAAGGTGCTGAGGCCTTGGCACAGGTTGCCCAGAGAAGCTGTGGCTGCCCTGTCCCTGGAAGTGTCCAAGCTGGATGGATCTTGGAGCAACCTGGTCTAGTGGAAGCTGTCCATCTCAGGGGCTTGGAACAACATGATCCTGAAGATCCCTTCCAGCCCAAATAATTCTATGATTTTGAATAGGTGAACTATAACAGCTTCTACCATCAGAAAAAAAATCTCTTATTTTGGAGACTCATAAAGTTAGGAATACCCACATGGACAAGTTCATGGACACATACACATCTCTACACTTGCTTGGCCATTTTTGAATTCTGCATTTCTGGATTAATATTTTGAGATCTGACTTTTCTGCTGCAGGTATCCCAATGTAACTCTGGCGCCGTACTGTGACCAATCAGATCCTTTCTGTGCACAACATGCACAATCAAACATAACTCAGGTGTCATATCCAGTAGACTTAGGGCTACAATTCAAAGTCCATTTAAAGCAGAATTCAGATGCCTTTCCTTCATCAGTTTGTTCCCCAATTTTTGCATTTAATTGTAGCAGTGATTATGTATATTCCCTACATCTGGCATCACAGTCCTTCCTAAGGGTCATTTTGTATTTCCCTCTCCTATTCAACTGGAAAATTTCCACTGTGTAGAGCAGAGGAAGGATTGTCAGCAAAGACTCATTTGGGAACTGTTCTCCTTTATTTTCAATGGACTTACACTTTCAAAAAGTCTTATCTTACAGCCAGAGAAAAGAGGGTTGAAAGGCTCCTGGCAAGATTATCTACTCCATCACCCTGCCCTAGGGCAGGGTAGACTCTTTATGGACTGGTTAGCCACTCTTTTGTGTAAATCATTCATAGAGTTCCATCACATGGAGCCAAGAGGGCCAAACACACACTCCATAATTCATTCCACTGAGACTTTCACTGGGAAACTCCTCTTCCTTCTCAACCCTTTCTAGGCCCCCCAGGCTACAGGAGCATTTAGAAACCACACATACCTAGAACCTTTCTCTGACCACAGCTGGACAATGGCTGGTACCCTCACCACTGACCTGTCTTGCTGCCCAAACCAGGATTGATGCAGCCAAGCTGCCTGTTGGGAACAGTCCCTGTCTTCTGTCAGTGCTTCAGAGTTGTGTGGGAATTGCACAGGATAATGAGCTACTCCAGGCTGCAGCAGCACCAGGGGCTGGTTTAGCAGAATAGATAATTAACTCTGAGCATTTAACAGTGTCTCTGACACTGTTTATTGCTAGTGTAGGTCCAGCTTTGGAATTTTCCTTCATTACATGCTGAGCAGCGTTGTCCTGGTCCTCACATCATCATGCTTGAAGCAGTGCTGAGCTCACCCTTATTAAGTCAGTGTGTGGCTTGGAAATACTCAGATTTGGTGGCTTCTCAGCTAATTTACGTTGAAAAATGTTAGTTTTCTTTATAGTTCTAGTCACATCCAGATGATCTGATTTTTGCTGTGGAAAAAAGGAGGGGTGTTCTCTGTAAAGCACTGCTTGAAAGGAAATTCTGTGGTTAAAAAAGCCTCTGTTTATTGAGATTGTTATGGCCACCCTGTACAATGATACAACACAAAGTCTGATCTGATTACCCTGCAAAGGAATATTTTCTACTGATGGTGTGACAGGAGACCTGGGCTTTTTGGGGTTGGGGATGTCCAGACTGTATTCCTTGTACTGCTGCAGCAGCAGCAAAGCCCTGGCATGCAGCGTGCTCACTGAAGCATTTCTCAGTGCTTGCTGCATTGCTATTTATGCTTTATTATGTATACAGCAGGCATGGCCCTCTCTCCTTGCCATTCTTCAATCCTGCTGCCACAAAATAATGCCAGAGAGGGGCTCAACTGGTTATTAAAAATCTACTTTCCAGGTTTTTTTTTTCCAGATTTCACCTTTCGTGTTAAGGGGGGCCTCTCTGCTCTTGGTGAAATGCAATTAAACCTCCTCAGTCATCTCCTTACTGGCCTCTTGGTGGTACTCTTAACTCAGCATATTCACCAGCTGCTCTGGCTGCCTTTAAAGGCATCGATCTCCACCCTGCTCCAAGAGAACTAACATTTATAAGTAGATACTAAATATATACAAACTTTATGGACACAAAGCAAGATTTTTTAAAGGATTTGCCAGAGATACAGAAGCTTGACTCACTGATCCACGCTGACCTACTTCAGGGCTTCACCTGCTACGTGAAGCCCAGTGCTGAGATCTGTCAGATATCCCTGGAGCACAGATGTTTGGATCCAGTGCTCACACTGGGAAATGAAGGCAGAATGAAAAGGGAGGTTGTCATTTGCACTCTTAGCAGTTTGTTTAGTGCCAGGCAAAAGAAAAGGGTCCCACTGCTGTCAGGAACGTGCTACAGTGAATACTGAGGCAGGTTTAATTCAGTGTCTGTGTTCCAATGGAGACCCAAATGGCCAAGGAACAGCCCCCCGAGGGAAATGATGTGTGGAATCTGAGGAATCCAAGGTGCATGGAACTGGTTAAGGCTTTCCTGCAAAGAGTGTCAAAACAGGGTTAAAACCTATCTTCATGTTTAGAAAATCCCCAAGAAACATATGGATTAGGGTGAAACTAAGGATACTTTCAGCTGGTGGTTAGAGTCTAAATCTAAGCCTGGGATCCTACGTTACAATCACAGAATCATTAAGAGGGGAAAAGACCTCTGAGATCATCGAGTCCAACTGTTAACCCAGCACTGCCAAGCCACCACTAAACCATGTCCCTGACTGCCACATTTAAACATCTTCTAAATACTTCCAGGGATGGTGACTCCACCTCTGCTCTGTGCAGCCTGTTACAATACTTGACAACCATTTAGATGCAGAGATTTTTCCTAATAGCCAACCTAAACCTTCCTTGGATTAATACAACTGCCCCAAGCTCAGCTCTTGATCACCAAGAAATTTTTAGCAGAAAAAATGACCTCAAAAGTTAGTTCATTTGATTGGAGTAAATAGAATTATGCATTGCAAGTTAAGTTAGTTACACTGACTTAATGTTCCTACTGTGGGCCAGACATGATCTGCAAATAATTTGTTTTGGTTTTTTGCTAAATATTTGTCAATGGCTTTAGAGCCAACTCATACCATGGATCTGCTCACAGTTCTCTTTGCTGACTGCCTTGGGTGCTCAAACTGTACACAGATTCTGCTCTGCACTGAGTTGAATGAAGGCTTTTCTGAAATGGAAAATAATTACTAAGGAGATAACACATAAAAAATACATACACATATATTTGCTAAATACATACCATGTACTGAAGATATTTATTGCAGCTGCATTTAGGCAAAGGGAAGAAGAATGAAAAGAAAGACAAGGTGGAGGCAAGAGAGAAAGGAATAAAGTCAAATATTACTATAATGAGTTAAAGTCTTTGCAATTACAGAATTAGAAGCAAACAACACTACAAATATACTGCAGTTATGTCCAACACCTTCTCTATTCCCACTCTCCCCGTCAGGCAGAGGTTTAAATGAAGATAAGTGGTTTTTAGATCCTTTGTCATTATCTGAGACCACTAAAATAGAAAATGTCCAACACCTGCTGCAAGCATATTAACAATCAGATGAAAAATTAATGCCTACAAATCCTCAGAGTTAACTTTTCCCTTCAGCCATTAGCAATTAATAAGAAAAAAGAATGCTGCAGGAGGGAAAACGAACCAAAGCATCTGCCCTTAGGGATCAAAATTGCCGGCAGGGTGATCATTAGGACAGGCAGGGTAATCATTAGGACATAGGGATTTCTGCTGGCTCCGCAGTGGAGCTTGGAGTTCTGTGTGTGAAAACACTGCCTCTGTCACTGGTAGAGTGACCAGGTGTGCAAAGGGGCTGCAAAGGGGCTGCAAAGGAGCTTCTTCCTTGTGCATTGAAGGCTAGGCCACCTCAGTGGCCCAAACATCACAAAGGGGAGCCAGGAGACCTGGTTCTTGTCCTCATTTTGTCACTGGCTGGGTCAGGTTGGTCAGTTGTCACATCCCATGTCTGTGCCTCAATTTCTCTTGCTGTAAATGCCTTGACTAGGACATCATTTTCTGTAAATGCCTTGAGTAAGATTAAAACTGCTCGCTCTGAGGCTTTCCTTTATTATTTATCATAATATAAAAAAAAGAAAATCAATATTTTTGCTAGTCTTCTGTTTTTTCTTTATTTCTTCAACCCATCTGAGCTCACTCTTCAAGTCTGAAATGTTTTAGCTTGAGGACAGCCCGGAGAGTGGCTGTGCTGATTCCAGGGAGGATCAGGTACTGTCCCCCAGGTCCGTGGTGCTGTGGCCTCCTTGGACACAGCATAATCCCAAACACCATCTCCTGTTTTAGGATCCTCTTTCCTTTCCCTACACCATTGCTGGCTCCATGCATTTCCCCTTGGAGACAGAAAGAACTGTGGTGAAGGCAAGAACAAAGCCACCAGGATTAGTTCTGTATTCCCCCAGGATCTTTCCTTATCTGCTGCTTGCAGTCTGCCTCTGCTGCCTTGGTACACCTCAGGCTGTCCAGATATGAACAATGGCAGCAAGAGAAGGCTCCATGGAGGCCTTAGAGCCCCTTCCAGTTCCTAAAGAGATTCCAAGAGAGCTGGAAAGGGACTTTGGACAAGGGCATGGAGTGCAAGGACAAGGGGGAATGGCTTCAAACTGACAGAGGATAGTTTTTGATTGGATATTAGGAACAAATTCTTCCCTGTGAGTGTGGTGAGGAACTGGCACAGATTGCCCAGACAAGTTGTGGATGCCCCATCCTTGGAAATATTCAAGGCCAGGCTGGAAGGGACTTGGAGCAACCTGGGATAGAGGATGGTGTCCCTGCCCATGACAGGGTGTTGGACTAGATGGTCTTGAAGGTCCCTTCCAACCCAAACCATTCCCTGATTCTGTGATGTGACTGGAGAAAAGGACTAATTTTTACTCAATTTTTCTGAGATAAAGCTCTTATTACCCAGTGCTTGTCATTCCCTTCTATGTCTCTGAAGCATAGAAACAGTTTTGAGACGAGTTTAAAAGTACAGCCCAACACTCTTGGCCTCATCCTTGCAAGGACAACAGTGCAGCAACTCTCTGGGGCCACACTGGGAGTGAGAAAGGGCCTTTTGCAGAACGGGTTTGTGAGCAATATGGGACAGGATGAAATCCAGCGACTTCGTGCATGGCCAGCTGAACTGTTACACAAATGAAAAGTTAATCACACCTTTTTTCTTGCTCTCTCCCTCTTCACTTCCTTCTGCTGAAACCTTGGAGCTGAAGCAAATGGGTGCTATTATGTGCTCCAAGTGATTTACAGTGGCAGAAAGGAAAGGAACTGTCCATTAAGGGTTACAATTGCTGGAATAACACAATAGCAAAATATTATCTTGCTCAGGTACCTGCTATCCCTCACTTTGTGGCAGAGGCAATGTGGATATTTCCCTGCAGACTACCCCATCAGTCAGCCTGTCTGCTCCATGGGCTGCAGAGGTTGTGGCACAGGGGAGCTGGCAGGCAGGTCCTGGACTGCCTTGGGGTGCTGCTGAGAGCTGTCATGTGGCATCTGGACAAAATTAATGGCAGTGAAGAGTTTCTTTAATCAGTGGGTGGCTGCTTTGCTCTCTCCAAATGGGATGAACTGTCCACATTCAGTTCTTGGCTGTCCTACAAAAATCTTCATGCCAGCTTGGTAAAGGCAAGTGCCTCAGTTTCTCTTCTGTAGCACAGAAGTTTTTCTCTGTTAAGAAAAGATAAAGGGCAATAGTGCCTCCACACTTTGCTGGAATGCTTTGAAAATGCTTTCAGAGTATGAGCTATGACTGTATCATCACTGGACTCCCTATGGTTCAGCATTTTTTGTTTCTTTGTATCAAATTTTGACTGCAATATTAGGAATTTCACTTGAAGCCCCATTTTTGAGAAAGCATTGTCTCTGATTTAACTCACCTTGGCTGGAAAGGTAGTCTTGGAAGGCTCTGTCTGCACAGGATACTCTTCAAGTACTGGTCATTTGGGTGGATAAAACCTTTGCTGAATGTAGGTGCAGCTTTGCCATCAAGGTAGGGCACTCAAACGTTGCAACACTATTTTATTTCATTGTTCCTGTTGCTCCATTTTTCATTTGAGCTTGGCTTTCTATAAATTTCTGACTTGAGTGCTCTCTTTTGTGTGGACTCTCTAATATATAGCAGGAGTTGGGTTCACAGTTTATGTTTTCCTATAATGCAGGAGTTAAGAGGGATTTTTTTCCTCTTCCTGGCTGATTATTTTCATGAATCATGCAAGACAGTATCTTTGAACTCCCCATCCCTGCACTAAACTTGATTTGAATTTACCACCTGGTTAAAAAAAGTAAGAAAAATGTATGCATAGAGGTGAAGGGCTCTTGTGTTCACATCTTGATATATATAAAAAGGGAAAGAAATCCTCTTTTTTTCTCCAGATTACAAAGAAGGAAGGAAGGGGAAATGCCCTTTTTATGGAAATTTGGTCTGCAGCAAGATCAGAGTTCTCTTCCTACGAATATTCAGAAGACACTGAGAAGAGTGCATTGTATTTGTTGTTTTAGTCAGTTTTACATCCCCAATAGTGCAAACAGCTTAATTAAATTAAGTTAATTATTGATGATTGGATTAATAAAATGTATCTCCAAACCTTAGAGAAGAGAGACTTAGAGTAATCTGATAAGGCACCACTGAGATTGGTGGTGGAGAAATACTTGGTGATATAACTCCTGACCAAGGGTATGGTTTCAGCCCATAACATTGCTTTTACAGTAACAAATCTCACACAGTCATTTGTTTTCTGATCAATTTGTCTCAGTTTCTCTCAATGAGGGGATTTGGGAAGCTTGTTGGAATGGATAAGGAAACCAGTTCATTTGTTTTATTTTTCTAGTAGTACCATTTCTCAGAGAACATTTCCCTACCATAGCTGAGATGAAAAGCCAAATCATAGAATATCTTGAGACTAAAGGGATCCACAAAGATCATTGAGGTCCACCTGATCACACTCTATGGCAGACTGAATGTTCCTTCTACATCCAAACCTGCTTGTGTAACAGGTCCACCAAAACACCTGGGAAGTTTAGGATCAGACTCAGGTGAGTCTTGATTTGTCTGGTTTTGTTCTTTAAGTCCAACAATGGTTTGGGGATGAATGTAAATCTTTGGAGCTCTTGGTTAATCCCCAGACCTTCTTGCTTTCATACTTCTTTTATATTTGCACAAATGGATTTCTACAGATACTGTTATCCACATTTTAGCAATTAAAAATTCCTTTCCCAAAGTCCATCAAATCAAAATAAATTGGGCTCTAAGAGCAAGCCCTTGCAATACTGATAGGGATAGAATGAACTGAACTTTGCATTGTTCTATACTCGTCCCTTATTTCAAGGATAATCCCTACTTGCCTTAGGCTTTCCTTTCCTTAAAAAATGAATATTTCAAAAACTATATTATATGTCAAGATTTTTTCACAGATTCTTTACAGAAAAAGTAATATTTTATAATGTGCTATCAAACCCTTTTACTAAACTAGTTTTTTCTAGCATGCACTATAAGGAAGAGTATTTTTGTGCATTGCAAGCTATATTTCAATTCCTATTGAAAGTATTTATGAATAATATTAACCAAATTCTCCTTGGAATAATGGTGCCTACCTGTGTGTGCTTTTACACATCATACACACCTGCATACACTGTGAATGTGTGTCAACAGGCATTAAGTAAGCTCAGCCATACTTCAAATTTGCATTTTGTGACCTTGGTTATGAGCTGCTGTTTGAAAGGAGAAAGAAAAATGTTCTTATACATGAAAACATAATTAAAAAAAAAGAAAATTAAAGAACTTATCAGTAACACTAAAAAAAAAAAATGAAAGAGAACAGACTAAAACATTCAACACTACCCCTGTTTAGTGATCAGCAGAGAAATCTTAGTGATGATAAATCTTCCTTTTATGTTTGGTCTACTGCACTCACTGTATACACACATATAGCTATTACCATCTAATTAGAATCCATTAAATCAATTAAATCATCTTCTCTGGTATTTTCCATTCAGGGAAGTAAACCAGTTAATCTGCCATATTAACTGTTGAGAATACTGATCATAGTGTGCAGGGAAGATGTTCCCTTACTTGAAAGATGGAAAGGTCATCATGCTTCTGGGACTCACTGGCTTCTTTATCCCATTAATTCCCCCACTGTTGTGTCTCCAGATGAAGAGGCTGTGTCCTTACAAACTGCTGGGAAGGAATAGATCAGAAGAGCAATTGTGTCTAAGATTTGTGCTTTTGTGTGGAATGAGCCCTGGCTCAGCTGCTCGGTTGGTGATGCCCAGCCCAGCTCCAGCAGAGCAGTTCTCTTAGCAAGGTCCTGCTGCCTGATGTCGGGGACAGGGGCAAAACCAACATCCTTGGCTTGGATGGCATTTCAGGAGGAGCAGCACTGAAAGTCCTTCAAGTTTCTAATGTCCGTCCCAGAGCGGGAGCAGCCAACGTTTCGCTTCCTATGCACATTCCAGTGACATTGGCAGCCCTTCCTCTTGCAGACAGCCCCTGATACCCAAACCCGCACAATACAAGATATGTCTCAACAGTTCCTGCTACACTCTGTGACATTTCTGTCCATCTTGACTTTGACTGCAGTCAGGACTTCTTTTAGGTGGAGAACTTTTGGATGAGCCAAGAAAAATTTTATTTTTCCTTAGCGCCATTGTCGGCACCTGCTGGCTCACAGCATGATAAAGGGGATCTGAGCCCTGTGATCTCTCCTGCCTCAGCTCTTTTTCTCTGTGCCCTTGCACAATGCTGTGGCCTGGTGTGAGGGAACCAGGACAAGAATTTCTCTGCAGGCTTGATGATCAATGAATTGGAGAAGTGTCACCAGTGGCACTCTGCATGGGTAGTGAAAAAGTCATGGCAGGAGGCAATTCGGATTCGATCCAAGTGTCCCACATATGACAGTACTAACCCTCAGAAAGAGTGACAACCTTTCTAGACCAAAGGTAAAGAAGATTATGAAGTGGTCCAACTCCAGCATGGAAGACTGAATGCAGATGGTCCTAGAAATGCATGTCCTGGTGAATTGCTTCCTAGGATGGGTCGGGGCTCCCTGAAGATGCTGAAATTTATGTTTATCCATCATGTTGATTACTTCACGGGCACAATCTGTTTTAAATGATGAGGGGTGCTGGGACCTCAGTTCAACATACTTATCTAAAAAAAAACATCCCTGGGCTGGACCCACAAATTTATCAGCGATGCAGTGACAAGCTCTATTTCTGTCCTTGCAGTGTAAAGGATCTCTGTGATTCAGCATAAAGTGTGATCCAGTCTAAAGCATCTTCTGGGCTTGGGCCAGAACATGGAAAAGGAAGGTAAATTCTTACCTTAAAAAGGCAGATTTGATGCCAGCCAGTTCAGTGATGAACACAGGAGGTTTGTCCAAAAAAAAAGATGATTTTTTCACCCAAAGATTGGTAAAGATTTTAGAAGGGAATAATCTTCCCTGTGGAAATATCCATTTGTCTCACTGACCATGGGAAGGAGCTGAGGGCAACTTTTCCAAGTTGTTGTCAGATGAAACCCCCCTGGATGGCAGGATTAGATATGTGCTAAAAATTCAGCTTTACAGGCTCATGTCCCCTAATTCTTGGGGTCTGGTACTTTGGGTGATGTTCAGGTGGTATCTTCTGAAGATGAAGTCCAGTTCCTCAGCTCTCTTCTTCAGGGTTCAGATAGTGCTGGTTTGTTCCCTCTGCCTATTTTGATTTTCTTTTGGGTTCAGAAAAGTCTCCTCCTGTGAGGAGCTGGGGCAATGTCCCTTCAGTGCTCGTGGTCACAGAGCAGAGCCAGGAGAAAGGAAAAAACCCAGCAAAACCCTTACTCTTGGCAAAACCACAAAACCTGCAAGGACAGGATTAGGTTTGTGTTAAGTGATGCAGGCCTGGGTCCAGCTGTGTCTTGCATGCTGCTTTAGCTGTTTCTGGCTATTCTTTGCTTTTTAGGTAGTGTGCTGGTTATGATAAAAGTTTCTCCTGTCAGCAGTGAGAAAAACTCCTATGATTTTTTTTGTGTGCTTGGGTTTGAGCAACTACCAAGCTGCTCATTAGCTTATGTCCTTGTCTTCTGCTATTTTTAAATAAAATATTTCTGCAATCTTTGATGAATCTCTGTTTTTATTGCAGATATCAGTGATTTCTATGATAGTTGTGTGTCCTATTTTCCCTTGAATACCAGAAACTCACGAAAAATGGTTCCAATAAGTTGTTCACACGACACATATGTAGATAAACTGGCCTCTTCTTCAAGACAGGCAGGGAGAGATCGTGTAATTTAGAGGAAACTCTGAAGTTACCCATAAACCCAAATGGATGCAATAACCACCAGCTAAAAGTTCATGTGCTGTTTGCACTTGGGAATTGTCAGTCACCACGGGCTGGTGGTGGGGTCACATGTACGAGGGCTGTTTATGTGCTATTTTCTTTTTATAGTTTAAATCAATAAGCTGATTGGGCTGAGCTGGGTCGATCCTCCTGAGCTTTATTTACAATTATCCTGTAACGGCTGATACAGTGGTGCTCTAGAAGTGAACATTCTACAGCAATTCTTTTTTGAGGCAATATATCTTCAGCTCAGTCTGAATCCTGCTGGACTTGAGGTGTTTGGAGCAGTGTAGCTGTGCTAAAGTCCCTTGCTAAATTGGGGCTGATGCAAGGATTTGCAAGGTGACGAAGGATAGTAACAAAGGGTGTGTTAGTCAAAGGAGAACAGACACGATGTTCCCTGTGGATGGAGAAAGAGCCCCCTGCAGAGGGCAAAGCAGTGCGAAGGTGACTTTCTGAAGGGAATTCTGGTTCTTACTGTGTGAATCTCAGACAAATCTGCTGCATCCAAGCTTGGCCTTTTGTGGTCACCCTTCTTAGCAGGCAGCCTCTCCTTAACAAACAACCTCTGCTCTCTTTTCATGACCTCCTGCCCTATTTATCATAGAATCCTAAAACAGTCTGTTTGTAAGGAATCTTTGAGATCATTTAGTTCCAACCCCCTGCCATGGGCAAGGACACCTTCCACTAGACCAGGTTACTCAATGCCCTGTCCAGCCTGGCCTTGAACACTTCCAGAGATGGGGATTTGCCCAAAGCCACCCATTCCTGCAGTCCTGTGTGGAGATGCCAGCAGTTAGGAACAAGAGAGAAGGGGAGCTTCATCTGCTGATGAGAGAAGGGGAGCAATGCCAGCAAGTGTGAAGCAGCTGTCCTTTCCAAAGGTCCCCATTGCTCTTGACACCACAGAAGAAGCTGTTCAGGAGGTTTCTGGGAAAGGCTTTGGTGGAAGGTCTAGTGGAAGGTGTCCCTGCCCATAGCAGGGAAATGGAAGAAGAGCATCTTTGAGGTGCATTCCAAACCGAGCCATTCTTTGGCTCTTCCCATCACAGGTCTCTCTTTAAAAATTGTCCTAGTGCCACATCCTTTATTAATTAAAGTTTTAGGCTAGCAATATTCCAAAATTACAAAATTAGGTTCTGATCTTGTTTCTGCATATGTAAAGCAGAAATCACATCTCTCAGTTCTGGTATCATATCCTACTAGAGATGAGACCACTGTCTGCTCTCTCTAGATGTGTGAGGAAGATAATTGGCTGAAGAAGTTAATTAATATCCACCTATTTTTGAGAAGCCTCAAATTGCTGTGAAGGTTTAAACCAGTTTATTCGCCATGCTGTGAAAGCACAATAACATTGAGATATCAGGTATCAGAACCAGAGGGTTCCCTCATCACAGAGAATGAAACTTCTGTCTAATGGAAATAAGAAACAAACCTCTTTAAGCTTCCAGCTGGAATTGTATTCCCTTTTCCCAGAGACTTTAAGCTCCTTGCCAGGTACAACTTATAAACCAATGTCAGCCAAGAATAGACTCAGAAGACCTAAATGTTGTTTTTATTATTTTTTCATTAAATGTGATGTATCTCAGTAAAGGTGAAGCCATTCTTTATTTTTAGAGTGGCAAGAGAGATCAGTCTAAAATACAGTTAAATCAAAAAGAGTACAACACTCAGTGGAAAAATTCCTGGTAAAGCCCAGTCAAGTCAAAAGATGAGATGGCTCTCAGTGGCAGATGAATGTTTCTTGGCAAGTGTAAGGCCAGTACCAATCACACTTCATGGCTTTGTATAGAGGAGGACTAAAAGAAAATCAGCTTTGGTCTTAGTCCTGATGAATTCAGTGATAAAAAGAAATCCCACAAAGGAGCAGTTTCCCTTCTGTTTCTTGAAACCTGAGAATGTGTCAACTATATTAAATTTTACAGGATGTTAATAAAAAGTTACAATAACACAGATACACTTAATTTTGTCTTCATCATACCATACAACACTTGAAACTACAAAATCAGGGCTAGAAAACAGCAACTGCTTTTTTTTTTTTTTTAAGAGTTGAAGCTTCACAGTTTGTTTTCAATTTTGCATCTGAACAGATGGCAACTTTTGCTGTTATAATTTTTCATCACAAAAGACTGATTGATTCTCTAGTTGTTGGGGCATTTACCTCTTATGGGGAAAACTTAAGTTCAGTTCCTGCTTTGAATCAAATAAGGCAGGTTTTTTTCTATGCTAACTCTAAGCTATCATTTTTTAAAATGCTATTGATTTTTTTTCTCGGCTGGCATCCATCTCTATTTAAATTCTGTCTTGTATGTGAAAAGTCTTTCTTGAGAAAAAATTGACTGAATGTTGTCATATACAGTCTGAAATTCCAATAACAGCTTTTTCTGATCAGAAGATTTTGTTTTGATGATCATGATCCTCCGACCTCTCCGAATGTTTCATTAAAACAAAATCAAAGCCAAAAAGCTGCTCAACTCTATCCCACTTTTCCTTTTCCAATATCCACAAAATTACTGCCTTCAATAAAAATGAATTTAAACATGATAACTACCTGGGAGGATTTCTGAACAACAAATAAGTTCCACTCTTTAATGTCTTCCAGTTCCTAAACCAAGGTCTAGACTCATTAAACCCAGTAACTGGAGCTGAAAGAAAAGAAAAATGGAAAGACCATAGGCAGAAAAATCTACCAGTACAACGTTTAATTTCACTTGCTGTAACAGTTTCTTTACTCTTTTTTGGCTTTTATCCTGTGAAATATCTGGTAGAGACCTAATATTACAGGAATTCTTATGTCTGATGTTATTGTAAATATTGCTGTCCTGCTGATGTTTCTCCAATATTCCTTTTCTAGATCTTCCTCAGTAACTACTGAATTTTCAATTAAGATTGTGTGTATGTGTGTGCATGTAGTGACATTTTCACAGCTAAATATCAGAAATTTACGTCAGCTCTTCCTTCCAAATAGACCAGGAAAGTATTAAAATCATTTGCTCTTTCTATCTGCTGCCTATTAAGACAATTATGAATTCAGTTTCTGGGTTTATTTGCAATCATGAGAACTAGAAATAGTTTTTTTCCTATTTTTAAAAGAGAACTGAGGTTCTTTTATAGCAATTTGGTTTATGGGACCTGCAGTTTTATTAAAACAATAAAGCCAAAGCAAACAAGGTAAGTCTTTCTGCTGAGCTGAGAGAACTGCTAACGCTGCATGAATCTTTTCTTAACTGCATTGGAATTCCCCAATATGTTCAAGATCCAATCTTTCTAACAGAAGTTGTGGTCTGTCTTCCTGATGCCTTTTACATAAATTGTCTAAAAGTCTGACCTATTGAGGAAGTCCCATTGTCCAGGCTATTGGCAAAATTAATCCCTAAGGTTTGCTTTTTAATTGATTTTTATTTATTCATTCATTATTTATTTATTTATATTTTTATTTATATTTTTATTCATATTTTTATTTTCCCCCCTGCCTTTGCTTTCTTGTAACACAAGGAATAAGATACAAACTTTTCTTCTAGAAAACAGCATATAAACCTTGGATCATGTTTTTAAACCACAGGGGACTGGTCTGACATGTACTGAAGTCAGATTTTTCTTTGACTGAGACCCTCATTCATGTACAGTTGCTTAGAAACTGAATAAAGCAGAGTCTGCCCCAGAGCATCTCCAACAGCGTCTTGTTTCCTGAGGATTTTCAGGAGACTCTGGAGGAAACAATTTGCTTTTTTATATGCCAACTGCCTGATATTTTCAACACCATGGATAAACTGACATTTGCTTACTTGTTTATTTTTGGACTCTGTTGTTGCATGAACATGAAACAGGACAGACCACATGTGTAGATGGGAACACAATGGGATAAAAAACAGCCATTTATTTTTAGCAAGTTTATCTAAGTCACTTTTCAAGAGATTTTATTGCTTCTGCAGTGTTGGTTCAATGGTTTTCATATGGTTTTACTTGAAAATAAAAAGAAAGGAAGGAAAAGCTGTGCCGTCTGCAGGTAAACTCAGGAGATTCTGCCCTGTTCAAATGGAGAAAAGGAACCTTTTCACCCCTGGTTCCTACCCTGTGATGAAATCTCCTTCACTGAGCTGCAGTTTTCCTGTGTATGGAAACTCCCTCACCTCAGACAGGATGGAACAGCCTCTAGTTCCTCCTGTCTTATTCTTAAGGAAATAATTCATATTTTTGTATTCCAGGAAGAAGGAAGGAAATTTGGGATGAGCACATACTTTTGATATGTAGAAACTGTAGGGACAGCAGACCAGTAGCTCAGGTACCAGAAAGATCTCAAATAACACTAGAGAATGAAGGGGAAGAACTGAGTGATTCTGAAGCTGCTATTTTCCATAGTTCTTCCATCCAATGACTTTTTGAGGTCTTTTGGGATTACAGCAATTCACCTGCCAGAGATTTGGGTTTAACACAGAATCATAGAATCATAGAAAGTTTTGGGTCAGAAGGGACCTTAGAGATCATCTCATTCCAAGCCCCTGCCATGAGCAGGGACACCTTTCACTAGACCAGGTTGCTCCAAGCCCCATCCAAGCTGGCCTTGAACACTTCCAGGGATGGGACATCCACAACTTCTCTGGGGAATCTCTGCCAGAGTATCACCACCCTCATAGAGAAGCACCTGCCTCAAAATCTGAGTAATAAAGGGACTTTCTTCTTTCTCCCCCTTTTGCCAGAGCACTAGTTGCATATTCTTGCAAGCCCCAGACTCTAAACAGACCCATCTTCTCCAAGGAATATGAACTGGAAATGCTGACAGCACTTTGAGATCCTTGCTTTTGGGAGTCCCTCTTTTCCTGGGTGTCCTGATATGTGTGTGAAGGTACTCCCTGCTCAGCAGACTACACCTTCCAACCACAAATCTGCTGCTCCCACTAACAGTAGAACATTTTCTTTTGTGAATAAATGTGAAGAATTGCAGGATTGAACTCTTAGCTCATTTTTAATACAGTCAATAAGTCCATCCTTAACTTCTTTTCTTCATCTTTACACATTTCTTATGAAAGAGTTATAATCCCTGTTATCACTTTCATCTTGGTTTTCTGTGGGTTTAGATCTTGATCTATGAGGAAGCAGTAGTGAACATAATTGACTGCATCATTAAATTACAATGTTATTTTTTTTCTCTCGCAGTATCTCTGGAAATGGTAAAAATGGTAGATCTACACCAAAAATTCCCTGTAATTTATCATATTGTTTGTGGGTTTTTTGACACAGATAATTGGAGAGCTCAGGTAATTTCTCACACCTGTAACTTTATGTACTGAAAGTCAAGGTGTTTCTTGGTGCTAAAGAGTCTACTTTGTCTCTTTTAAATGATTTTTTATCCTCACATTGGTATTTTCCAAAGTAAAGCCATAGCTGAAGTTCTCTTCTTGTTCCCTTCTTCTTCATTATTTGAGTTTAGTCTTTGATTTGGGTCTTTCCAGGTCTAGTCCCACATATGACCTGTTTCTGCAATTGTGGTTTGTCATCCTTGAGGAACTCCTGACTGCACTAAAGGTCTCTTTGATCCCTTTGGGGCCAAGACTTTACCCTTTCTGCCCTGTGAATGATAAAACATGTGAACCCTTTTATCTATTCACTGTTTCACCGTTATGTGTGTGAGCAAGTTCTGAGTTTAAATGAATTTGAAACTAAAAAGTTACTTCTTTTTCTTTGTACTTTTAAAAAAAATTCCCTGATTTCTAGAAAAGATTTTCTACTTTTGCTCTTTTACTTATTCTGTGTCAGATGTCTCTTCTTAGCCTTTCTTCTTCTTTAAGTCTCCCTGTGCATCCCCATGAAGTGCCATATGCCATGTGCAGAGCCATCAAGTATCATGTATTTAGCATAAAGTGTCATAATTCTCACTTTACTTGCTTGCTAACTTAGTGAATACAGATGGCTAAGTTTAAAAAAGTGAACCCTTGCTAGTGCTTCCCAAAGAAAACTGCAAAGTGAATTCAATGTGCATAAACCAGAAGAGAATCAAGGCAAGAGACACTTCTAACTCATGCACTTGTTTTATGGGGCATGAGAAAAATGTAACCACAGTAGACGTTTCTTTGTGAATCCCTTTCAATGAGGCTTCTACTTTCATAAGAAATATAAGGTTTTAGTTTTGCTTTTTTTTATTCAGGAACATTGCTTGGTCTTGAACATTTTAGCAGTGTAAGTGTTGCAAAGTTTTTTACTGAGATTTTAGGAACATTGTTCTCTGGTTCCAGCTGCACCAGCTGAAGGAGGTAATGCCTTCAGCTGCCCCTTCCCAGGGTTTTCCATCTCCTCTTTTCTGCCAGATGTGTTGTTTGAATATCTGTAATCCTTTTCTGACAACATACGCAGGGCAAGAAAAGATCATCTACCTGCTTTAAACCAGTCTAGGATTTTTAAGCCAAAAATTTGTGGAGGAGCAGTTAAATCAACTACTCTGTCAAGAGGTGGTTGGGACATGGTGTCCTACTATCTTTGGGACACCACAAAGAAAACAAGGGGCAAAAGTGTGAAATACATTCCCATGTAACGAGGTTGTGGTATTCAGACTGAACTCACAGTGGGATTATGGCTGAATGCGTTCCAATATTGTGCTGAATATCACTGATTAATCCCATTTCTTTCCCATTCACTATTGCAACCAACTACAAACAAAAGAAATGGGGGGTTTGGATTATGATAATCCAGGCTGGAAACCAGGACAAGGTCAGGTGCAGGAGTGACAACTACTGTAAACATCTCTTACCAAATCCAGACTCCTACGCTATGCTGTTCTCAGAGCATCAGCAACAATAAAATTGGGCCAGATGAATCTTCTGTAGCTGTGGTAACTGTTTTCTACACTGGCCCTCTGAGAGCCCTTGCTGGGAAGCATGAGGTGTGTTTGTCCTATGGGGAGAAATCTTCCTGATCCCGTCAGGATGTGGCCTGCTTTTCCTGCCTGTGATGCTATGTGGGACTTTGGATGTTGAAATAAAGGCTGCCTGTTGGATGCTGGCACAATCAGCTTGAAAGACTGATCAAGCTTATTTGCCTCCTGCTTAGAAACCTATCAAAAAATGCCAAGAATTAAACTCTGGGATTAGGAAATCTGCCATTTCTAAGATTTGTGGCACCAGAAATTGACTTCATGCCTTGGTGGGGAGAAGGCTGTAAAAGGATTCACTCATGTGTCTTCTCTAATTGTTTGTCAGGGAAAGGATTGCCTCAAATCCCTGTGAAAACTGGACAAAGTATCACAGTGGACCCAAGCTTTGATTCAATCTGTGCCAAGGAGTGCTTTAACACCCTCACTGACTATTGGATGTTTCTCTTGCACAGGGTGTTGTACAAAGACCAATTTAATAGTCTTCATGCCACATTTATGAGGCAACTTTTACTGTACTTTTTGGGAACCCATTTCCAGCAGCAGTGGAGCAGAGAGGTGCAGGATAAGGAAACAGTAGGTTTAGCTGACAGACACCTGATGTTGATGTGATCCACAGCCCTGGGATGGGGTTTTATTGACTTTCCTGCTAGGCCTTGCCAGCACAAGATACCCCCTGTCAACTTTTCATGGCAGCACTACAGAGTTCCTTTGGTCAATGTAGGAGGACACTGGATAGGGTTGCCCAGAGGAATTGTGGATGTCCCATCCCTGGAAATGTTCACGCCCAGGGTAAGGCTCTGAGCAACCTGGTCTAGTGGAAGGTGTCCCTGCACATGGCAGGAGGAATAGAATGAAATGATCTTTAAGATCCCTTCCAGCCCAAACCATTCTATGATTCTATGTTCACATCTCCAACCTCTTCTTGTCTTTTGCCCTCTTTTACCCAGCTCCTGCTCATGAACCTCTTAGGTCAACCCCTCCTGTCATGTTTGGTTTAACCAAGGGCTTGTTAGGAAAGGACATTTTGCTGACAATTTGTCAGAGAAAGCTTTGTGCAGAGCTGACAGAGACAGCATGGGTTCAGTGGGGCTCAGGAAACCACTGAAAAGGTGGGAGGTGATTGATTGAGGAGTTTTTCTGCTCGGACAAACAGCCCTGGGGGAAACACATCTAAAGCCACACGGTGTATGTAGGAAGGTACCCTGCCCTTCTGCCTAGGATTAGGCTATGGAAAGAGGTTGATGCAGCCGAATAACACCATGAATATGGAGCTGGTTGCTATAATTAGTAATTTCTGATATAGGCTTCAACCCCCTCTGCATAACAAGGATGGTGTGTGTCTCTCCATGAGATTATCTTACAAGGAAATAATTTTTTCTTATGTTTGTTTGGCCCCCTGAGTTTTATTTTATAGGAGAACCTCAGCAGATAAAAGTTAACGTAGTCCCACTGGGATGCTGGTTTACATGAAAAATCCTTTGCTCACATCCTCAGGGAAATATTTGTCCAAGGACAATAATATTCCTTATTCTCAAGGTTATTGTGAGGTGGAAATCACTGATTGTAAAGTTGTTGGAAGCTGTGGAGTGAAATAGCAATGTCTGATTTTATGCTATTTATTACACCTTGCATCCATTCTGTCTTGAATCGACACTTTTTACTTTTTCCAGTGAAAGGAAAAGCTGGACAAGGGGCTGAAAAGTGGGCTTGGAGGTGTTGGTGGTAAAAATTGAACCAGAATGAAGCAGAAGTGGACTTTAATAAATGATTTCAGTAAAAAACCACGATGGGAAAGTTTGTTTGTGATATATGCGCCCAGTGTAGCCCAACCTCCCTGTACATAACTGTAGCTACACCAATCAATTTCTATTAATTTAATTGCTTCCTTGCAGAAAATTGAACAACAGCAACAACAAGAAAAAGAGTCAAAATGAAACAAACTACAAAGGAGGACAGAAAAAATGTCTCCTAAACCAAGTGCCACTGAGGGTTTTTCTTCTTGGCTTGTGATATTTTTCTCCACATTTTCTGCTCCAATTAAGAACACTTTCATCTTCTGTGAGGTTAGTAGTGCGTGGGCCTGTACAAAAGCATGCACACAAACGAAGACTAAAGCTTCATCTCTGTTCAGCAGCACTGGCAGTTTACCATCAATCTTGTTTCTGCCTAACATAGAGAGAGGGACAAGAAGAGATGTATCTTCTCACCAGTTCAAGGCGTATGCTTTCAATGCTCAAGTTAAAACAAAGGCAAAGACATGAAAAACCTGGACCAAAACAAAAAAGACTACAAGCAGAAATTCAATCCAAAATCTGGGCATTGGATACTCTCACTAAGATACAGAATTTTTGCAGTTTCCTGTCATTGTGTGACAATGTCTAAAGCTACATAAGCACCTGGAATTTTAATACACAGGCACACACTAAAACACGGCAGTATTGATGTACTGTGCACCTCATCCATCTGCTCATACCCATCACAAGCGGTCAAGAGTGAGTGTTTTGCACCTTCACCTTATGGGGGCCTGGGAGTTTTGTTCTTGTGAGTCACTGGGTAAACTAAGAACAAGAACCAGGCTGGAAAGCCCTCCTAAACTCCTGCTTTTAGGGTGTTCACCCATTAAGAAGAAAACCAGCCTCTACCTTCTCTCCAGCCTCCCAAGGGAACACCTTACCAACGTTATAAGTTAATTACTTGCCTCTTAGACACAGCTGATTAGGGAGATAGTGGATTGTTTAGACTAAAATTGCCAAGCTGACTAGAGCTTCTTATTTGCATTCCTTGCAGAAGACCGACATTTGCGATTGCTGAAGGCATGGTTATACATCTAGGAACACAGAGAACATCCTGACCTACAAGTCGGGGAAGAGCACTGGAAAGCACCTCCATGGCACAGTAGATGAGCCACTCAGTGTTCCCTGGGCTGCAGAGCTAATGGGGAAACGGTGCTAATGAGGTCTTGGGTGCACAAAAGAAAAGCTGATGTTATTTCCCAACCCACAGCTGTTTGTGGCAATGAGGACACCAGCTCTAAAAATGATGCCCAGACATGATTTGCAGTCTGGATATAAGACTGGGCACTGATCAACTTAAAGTACTCAATTGTTTTAGTTTACTAAAGAAAAAGAGGTAAAAAAATCCCCTAGAAAATGCTTTGTACACAAGGGAAAAAAGGGTTTTGTAAAGACAAAATACTGGGTGGTAAAGAGTTCTTAAACCTACCAGAAAAACACATTTCAAGGAGGAGCAGCAGGCAGACACAGCCAAGCAAGCACTAATAACTGGCATTTTTTAGCAGTAGAGGCTATTAGTCACTGCAACAAATCAGCAAAGGAAGCTGCATGTTCCCTGTCTTTCAGTATTGTCAAATCAAGTTTGAACATTTTTGTGGAAAACACACTTTTGTCATGCAGAAGCACAAACCAACTAAAGTTTAAAGAAAAAAACCCAAATCAACAGCTAAAAAGGATGCAGAGGAGGACAACTCGCACTGCTGACGGAAAGGAAAAGTTGCTTTTTGGAGAGAGAATAAAAAGTTGGGGAATCTTCAGTTCGGAGAGGAAAAAGTTGAGGGGGGTATCCTCAAGATTATTGAAATTAAAACGGTGTCAGATGAGATCAATTCAATCCACTGAGTAGGGAAAACTCCCTGAAATAACAGGAGATGGATTTAAAACAAACAAACAAAAGGAAGTACATAAATGAGGTGGTTCAGCTCCTCTACTGCACTCTGGTGAGACCCCACCTGCAGAGCTGCATCTACCTCTGGGATCCCCAACACAGGAAGGACATGGAGCTGTTAGAGCGAGTTCAGAGAAGGCCACTGAGGTGATCAGAGGGATGGAGTAGCTCTGCTGTGAGGAAAGACTGAGACAATTGGGATTGTTCAGTCTGGAAAAGACAAGGTTTTGGAGTGACCTAATTTTGACCTTCCAGTGCCAGAGGGGAGCTGGCACAAAAAGATGGAGAGAGCCTGGAGTGACAGGACAATGGGGAATGGCTTTAATCTGTCAGAGGGTAAATCTAGATTAGATATTAGAAAGAAATTATTCCCTGTGAGGGTGGTGAGAGACTGGAACAGGTTTCCCAGAGAAGCTGTGGATGTCCCATCCCTGGAAGTGTCCAAGGCCAGGTTGGATGGGGCTCTGGGCAACCTGGGATAGTGAGAGGTGTCCCTGCCCATGGCAGGGGGTAGGAACAAGAAGATCTATAAGGTCCCTTCCAACACCGGCCATTCTATAACTTTCTGTATATTTAAACAGAGTGGCTATGAATGTCTGGAGCTTTGTTGCCACAGGACTTGTGAAGACTGAAAATAGAAAAATAACATGGCCAAAATCATGTCAGGGAATATCTGGGAATGCAGCAACTAGGCAGGTGTTTTATGCCTTACCCTCTTTAAATGCAAAAACTGCACGAGGTGAGGGCTGCAGACAGTGGCCGGGTTTGTGCTGCCTTCTTATTTGCATCCTCTTGGTACAGATTATTGGTCCTGTGGACCCAGTTTCTTAGGATATGTTTTACATTCATATGTTCTTCTGTTAATTACAGCACAAGGTCATTAGTGGGGATGTGGCCTATTCCTACATGTGGTCAGATGAAGCCAGGACTCTAGAAGTGCTGGATTTTGGCCAGATCAGCAGAGTGAAGCTGAAGCAGCCCACCTGCCTCCTCAGGCTGTGCCACTGGCCTTTGTGCTGGGAGAATTGTACCCATACTGGGGCAGACAGTGTCAATTCAGAGCAGAAGTGGGAATATTGATGGTTTGGTGGCTTGATTTGGGAAAGGCTCCATGATGTGGATCTTCTAAAGGCAGCAGTGCATTCTGTGAGCACAGCGGGCTCCATCCTCAGGCGTTTCCCTCCTGTGCATCTGTCTCGTCTTCAGAGGAGCTGTGGGTTGAATGAGTCGAAGGGAGGGAACCAACTGGGAGGAGACCACTCCATGGAGATGAATTCAGGATACAGAAGGAAGGAGGACAGGAAGCTCAAAGCTCTGTGAGGGACCACACTTCTGCTTTAGATGCCCAAACCTCTTTCTAGTAACTCATGCTGAGAAGCAGATTTATCCCCTCATGTCAATCAGAGCAGACTCTTGATTCCTTGCTAGTATATATTAGATGTATCCTCGTTTGAATGATTAAGGATTTCTTCTGATTTTTATCTCTATATTCTGTATCTATAGAACTGAGGAATGGAGAGCTTTGTTGAATGTTGAAGTCAGATACTGTTGGGAAGAGTTAAGGCGTTTCCAGTCTTTTTCTTCCTTAGAAAAAAATGACCAAAAGAACCAGGGAAGCAGAGGGTGTGCTTCTAGATCTACACACCCCTGCAAAAGGACTATTATTCCTGCAGGATTTTTCTCTGTATTGTCTGCAGAATTTCTGTACTGTTTCCTCTCAACTTTCTCATAAGCATCCAAACCCATTTGAGTTCAAAGTCCATCAAGCCCAAGATTCACTGGTGTTGTACCAGCACTGTGACACGTGCAGTTGGGATTGTTCTCTTTTGTCTACCACAGAGCCATTGTGTCACATTTTGTTTCATGTTAAATCACTGAGATGAAAACGAACGTTCTTGTGGATTAGCACAGGATGTGGCCCCAGGAAATGTTGGCTCAATTCCCATCTTGGTCACATAAGCAGTGAATCCATCACAAGCCCCTTGATCTATCTGCAGTCAAATTCACTGGCAGAAGGGCAGTGAAACCTGCAGGTCTCATTTTGCTATTTGTTAATGAAATGGTCATGATATCCAAGTTCTTTTCAGAGTTTGAGGATTATTTACCCAAACACACAGAATACTCTGATATTTCTCTATTGGGTATTATATAAGAATCTGGAAGCAAAAGCTAATCATACATGAGGGAAACAAGCAGGGAATGGTTTATATGAGAGTAATTCCATGTGCAGCATAGTCTAATAAAATTAACATTTGAGTGATGACAAATAGAAAGCCTTTGGGGATGAGAGTGCTGGAAACAAGGAAACAATGAAGAGATTTCTAAGAGGTGAAAAATAAAATGAGATCTATTTTTGCTCTCCACTGGTGCCCTTACATTCAAATTTTTCTTTCAGGTGCTGAACAGTAACTGATGCAGAGAAATCCATCTCTGTCTGTGCCAGATTTTATTAAATGCTGATCATAGAAGAAAATGGACACATAAAAGAGACAGAATGGTAAGCTAAATACAAATCACTGAATAAAATAAACAGCATTTTATCATAGGCCACATCACAAGAGGTAGATTCCTGTCTGGAGTGGTAATGACAGCACTGACATCTTGACTTCAGATGTTCCTGTGAGTACAAAAATCCCACAAATTGACTTGTACAGGGAGGGAGAGATTTCCTGGAGTCAGAGACCAACCACCACAGAAGGAGTTGTTGGAGGTCATTGGACATAAGCACATATTTGAGAATGGGTCTTGTGGGCATGGAAGGAGAGGATAACCCAATATCCCTTGCAGCAGTGCCAATTCTTGAAAAAAATTGCCTTACAGACCTTCCTAGAAGGTTCTTGTAGTGTGAAAATAATGTAGGGCACAGAATGAAGAGGTTAAGCCCTGATCCTATTTGGAGAAGATCAAGATGAAGAAGAGCACGGTCAAGGCTGGCTGTGAAAATGGCTGTGCAAGGGACATTTCACAGAAACCACCTCTCCCCTAATCTGTGCAAGGCCAGATGCTGCCCAGAACTGAGAACTCTCTTCTACCAAAGGGTGAAAGACATCAAGGTTTGGTTTTGTTCCATATTAAAAATAAAGGAACACCATTTGAAATCTTGGAGGGAAAGGACAGTCTTTCAAAAAAATGCCAGTTCCTGTCTGCTTTCAAGACTTAAGGATAGTGCAGGAGAGACTTTCATTTCCCCCAGTGCTCAGACAGTTGTCATTGACTTAATCTGGAGTGCATTTAGACTCATCTGATAGAAAATAAGTCTCTGAAACAGGTAAACGTTTCCCATTTTCATATTTCATTAAAACATAACTATCAGAAAGAAGAAACAACCAAATAGACTTTCTCGGAACAGGCAGCAACAGTTTTTCTATCAAAACAGAATTGACCAGTGCTGTACTTCCTTGTATCCTGCACTGTGTAGTTGTCCTCACCTTAGTTATCTTAACTTTATCTCAGTTAAATCACTTCTAAGTGTCTTTAAGAAGATCCCCTACTCCCTGTGTAGCTTTATATATACTAAGGTGCTCCAGCAAGTCTGTTCTCCCTGCTGAGACATCTCTGAGCACAGAAGGAAAAATGCATGAGCTGATGGAAAGATATTAATAGTGCAGAGAAAGGTAAAATTCTCTCAGCTCTACCGCAACATATCCAGGCAGTTTGGAATATTTGGCTCTGACTGTGTGTGTGTACCCAGTGAAGCATTTACTTTGATCAAGACATTATGGCAACAATCTCCACTGATAAACCGTGCTTCTGTTAATGAGATTACCTGGGCCAGTGACTGGAGAAATGACAACTGTGTATTCCTTTCTAGGTTGTTCAGATATTCCCTGCTTTGTGTTCTGCCTCCAGTCACAAAGTCAAAGTAAATATCCATCAACTCCACAACACTTCTTCTCTGACTTTCCTCTTGAAATCACAGTTTATTTGCATTGGGCAACTTGGCAGCAAAATAAAGGTAATACAATCCAGGGGAGGAAAATGTGCAATGTGCACCATGCCTCAGATTTCTCTTTGTGACACGAGGAATAAATGAACTTGAAACAATCACTTTGACTCAGATGCTGATAAAATTAAGGTCATTATTTTACCTTTCCAAGGGGTGGGGAAAGTCATGGGATGTTCAGGGCTAAGAGAAGCTAATTCCCCCTAATCTCACTCCTGTACAGGTTACAGGCCAGTAGAGAGGGAGAACAGCTTGGATCATCATTTAGAGTTGCTCTAAATTATGTCAACAGCCATCAGAAAACTCACCAGCAGCTGGGAATGAGACTGAAATGGAAATGCCAGTGCAACTCTGATTACAATGTTTACAGCAAGAAAATTGCCAGAAGGATGATGTTAGTAAAGGGTTTGACTCATGAAGTTAAACCCTTGGAAATCCATTCTGCTGCTTCAATGTTCATGTTGTTACAACATCAGAACAACACTTAGGAGTGTATTAAGGGATATAGTTCAGTATGAATAATATCTGTGGTGCTGGTTTCCATCTTTCTACTGTCCTTTTCCAGGAAGTACTGTACAGGCAGCACAGAATTTTCTGACAGGCACGATTGATTTTCTCCTGTATTTACGTGGAAGGAGGTCTGTACTTTGAGAACTCAGTGAGACACTCAGGGGTCCTTATGCCGAGGTGAAGATCATTCTGCAGTCCTTGACAAGCTCTTCTGAAACCTCTGACTCTATTTGCATGAGAAGGTGAATATTGACTCAACTTTTCTCCACCTCATGCTGTGCCAAGGCAGCAGTCCTGACTCCGGGTGCTGAGTCCCTGATGAGGATCAATAATCTTGGAAGGGAAGACAAATAGCTCTGGTATAGCATGACAGATAATAAGGATCTGATGTTTTCAGCTCAGCGCCAGGGTAGATTGAGCCCATTTCTGCCTGTGGGTTCTTCTCCCTAGGTAGAAATACTCTCCTAGTTCCTACACGGTGAAATGTTTGGCATCAAGTATTATATTCCCTTTTATCATGTACTGGATTTTCTGAGCTCCCTCCTGGAATTCTAGATATGAAGATAAAGACCAAGAAAGATGACAGCCTTTAATCTCATTCAATATTATAAGAATAATGAGAATGCTGTGATAGTTTTGTGTTACAGAGAATTAATGCTGCTGTGACTGACTCTCCAAATCCATTTTAAGTTCTCTCCTTTTATCTTCTGGGACTTCATAACATCACTTTTGGGACTGAACAAGTGAGCAAGGAAAGTTGGAGTGAACTCACCACCCATCAAGACTTTCTTATTTGTTTTATTTACTGGATAGTATCAAGTATGATCATGACAGCAGAGCACTGGTGCCAGAGGGGAAGGTCGGCAGAGATTTTCCATTCTAAACACTGATATTTGGTTATTTACAACAAACTCTTAGGTTAACATTTTCCCCCTAGAAGCTGCCTTAGCAGATCATGTCTTATTAACTTTTATTTTTAGAAAATTTAATCAAAGTGGGTTTGCCCATTTTCAGGAGTCAGGTTAGTAAAATATTTCAGTTGTTTCAGAATTTATGAAAAATCCTTGGGATTTTCTATTCCTTTTACTTCCAGTAAGCATTTCAAAAGAGCTTTTTCACCCCTGAAAAACCTGTCTAAATCTGAACTAAGTGCTGGTCCTTGGAGATTTGACACTAAAAGCAGAATTCCCAAATATGTTATCTGTTCTGGATCTTCCAGCCAAAAGCTGAGCAGGATTTTCTTTGGACTAAGAGTTCTGGACTATAGGAGGTAGAATATTGCAGATGAAGAGTTTTAATTGTGGTTCACAACATAGAGCCTGTGCAATCTATAGGCCTGGGGAATGTGGGATCATGTTTTGCAGAATGCAAAGGGGTTTACACAGCTCTAGATCCTGATATGAGAAAAATATTATTCAAACACTCACTGTTCTCCTGCCATCAACAAATAGTATCAAATCGCATCAAATACCAAGTTTCCTGGTGGATTTTCCCAAAGCTGAAAGCAAAAAGATGTTTATATGATTAAAACTATATGAATAATAACATAAATGTATGTGGGATCTAAATTATGGTGCCATGTTGGATTAATAGTGCACTAACAGCAAAAATCCATTGCAGCATTTCCAAAGCTAGGAGTGCTTGAGTTAGTAACTGTATCAATGTATTTTTATTGTTATTTTTTTAGTGTGTAATTATAGCATAGGCAGATGGGAAAATAGGAATAAATGAGAGTTGTTGGATGATGCTCATTCCTGTTGACCTCGTTCATTTGCTTCACGGTGAGCAGAAAAAAACAATATTTCTGTTCTCCAATTTTAAAATCTTTTCTAGCATATAAATATTTTTTTCTTACAGACATGTAAAACTTGTTCTTATTATTTGTATTTAGAAGACTCCTGACCAGGACAGGAATCTGACATTTTAAGCATCTCAGACATTATCTCCAAAAGTCAAGGGAGTCAGGGGATTATTATAGAGTTTTTGTATTCTGTTTGCATGTTGGGAATGTCAAGGACACAGACAGGTGGCAAGATATTTCCAGAGTCGGGTTTTTCCAAGCAGTGGCTGACCAGGAGGAGAACCCAGGTGTCCTGTCTTCCACCCTAACACATGTACCCATCATAGGATCTGATGTAACTGAATGTTTGTCTTCAGGGGTTTCCTCCATCCCTGGGTGGTTGACGAAGGCACTGCATTTGAGCAGAGGAAAAACACCTCTGTTTTTGCAATAAGACAGGAACTATTTCTTCACAGAAAGGGCTGTCAAGCACTGAAACAGGCAGTGGTGGAGTCACCATCCCTGGAGGGATTTAAAAGATGTGTAGATGTAGCACCTGAGGACATGGTTTAGTGGTTGCCTTGGCAGTGCTGGGTTAATGGTTGGGTTTAATGGTCCAACCCAAATGGTTCTATGGCTTTATTTCCCCCTCATCTCATACCTTCTCCTCAAGATAATTCTTCCCAGGAGGCTGGCAGGTGACTGCTTTGGTTCCCAGTGAATTTGGAAGCCTTTGTTTTCTGTCTGAGTCACCAACAAAGCAAGTTTGGACTGTTAAAGCACCTCATCATTCTCACAGTGCTCATCATCATCTTTTTGTGGGAAACTTAATAAATGAATGTGATCGTGGGTGAAAGCTCCTTCATGGTGTGCAGGCTTGTTCCCTGGCAGATGGAGGAGGGAAGAGGACTTCTTGGATATCCTTGTGGCTCCTAGCCCTAAAATAACCCTTCTGGGGGAGGGGGATGCAGGGACAGGGGTCTGAGCATCCTGTCCTAAATCCCCACAAATACATCTTCCTTGTGTCCGGGGTGGTGAACTACAAACTAAACTTTGATGAAATGTTCATTTGTAATATGAGAGAAGGAAAGTGATATTCCCTTGACTTCTGGTGATAAAAGTCCTTGGGGGAGGATGAATCAGCCCTACAAAAGTTCTGTCTGCATACCAAAGTGAAACTCTCATTGCTTCAACCAGTGGTGCTCCATCTGCATCTGTGGCAGACAGGAAGCAGCTGGAAAATTTTGCAGCAGGATAAGGTTTCCTAAACTACAAGAGAGCCTGGGGAATCCTTAAAGTCTGCTGAGAAGCTTCAGTGAAACTTATTCATAGATAGAAAAACCTTGAGTGTCAGTGAGGAAAGGTGTTTAGGGAGGTTGTCAATTCTGAATAGAAACAATCAGATGGGAGAAGGGACCGTGACCTTGGATCCCAGCACAGTGGTGTCCCACAGAGCAATCCAAAGCAGCAGCTATAAAAGGAGACAGTGTAATCTCACTTCACATTTTATTGGCTTTTATGTTTCTCTGTTTATTTCCAATTTTGCTATCATGTTCCTAAAGCTTTTTTTTTGGGCAGAGAGAAATCTCTTATCTTCCTCGTGTTTGTCTGCTGTCAGGAGAAATCTCAGGTGGATCTGAAAAGCTCAAGGTCCCTCATTTTCGCAGGAACTAGAAAAAACCCCAACAACTGACAAAACAAACCCGCAAATGAGGCCTCCTCCAAACCTTTCTGGTAGGATATGTTTGAGACTGACAAATCTGGGGGAGAGATGTTCACTGTTGGGCATAAACCAATGATTTTACAGTCAGTGCTGCTCTCATTTGTAGTACTCACATCTCTAACCTAAGAAGAATGTCCAGGGCCTGAAGCATTAGAGTCAGGAAATAATTTTCAGCTTAGTCAAAACCAGGAAACCCAGGAAACTATTGATTCATGGAAGCACTGCAACATAATGACTTTAACATATTTGCTTTTAATTCTCCCCTTCTTAAAGTATTTATTGTTCAGATTTAATAGCAAACAAAGAAGCACGTTCCTGGTGTGGACTAAGGAAGCCCTGCTTGTGTGTCTGCTTCTGAAAATAGCTCCTGGAGCCTTGAGCTCCTTAAAAATGTGTGGACCAGAAGAATTTCTCTGGGGAATAAGGATCCCTGATTAAACCCCCTGTATTACTGGAGATTTCCAGTCTGTGACCAGCAAGCCTTCAGGAAAACATGAATTCCCAATAGTCAGACTATATATGAGAAACCAAGTGCTGAAATTATATATTATATAAGTGAGGCAAATAAAGAGAGGTTATTCAGAAATTAGTTTCCCAGTGCTAATGGGGCACCAGATATTCCAGTTCAGCATTTTTTTTAGGGAAAGAGCATTTCAGAACTCTCTTTTTGTTCTCCCCCTTTTCTTGTTTTTTTACCTTCCTGTTCTTATCCCATTTTTCAGCTATTTTCTATTAAAATATTAAAAAACCCTGCAGAAATAGGAAAAAACCTTGTTTTTTACCGTTGTTCTTCAATCCATTAACTGTCTGTGCTGAGTGCCAGAGTTTTTATGTGATGTATTTTTCCTTGATTTTTCACCTGAGCATCTTTTCTGTCACATCCTGATCCACTTCTTATCTTCTTACTTCAGATTCTTGTCCATGATTCATTAAAGTGCGGCTATTTCTGTGAAATTAAAGCATCTCTGTCCTGGTTTTGTTTTACACAGAACAAGGATTGCAGAAGAAAAGGGGTATTTCAATTCACTGACTGACCTACAAACAAATAAACAATTCCATTTCAAATTGACCAGAAATGAACAATTTTTCATCTCTGTGGAAATGGCTGTGTATCCTTATAATCGGGACAAAGTTAAGATAGGATCAACACACAGGATGAATTCCCTGAATCAGACAAAGGATTTTAATCCCTGTTTCACATCAACAAGCTTCACATCCTCTTGTTTTGAAGGATATAATTTTCCATCTGCATCCATGAACTCAGCCATGCACATAATTTCTCCAGCCAATATTCCTGAAGAATTTAACTTGAACTCAGTCAGAAGAGTTATAAATTTAATTTCCAGAATGCCACTTGAATTAAACAGCTGTTGATTAACCTAATCATTTTTTAAAATTAGAAAGCATGTTGTTTTAATTAAAATAAGTCTCAAGTTTGGAAAAATGAAAACAGTGATTAAAATAAGATAGAAGCAAAAGACACTTCTGTTTTCAAGCCACATGGTTAACTTCCAGAGAGATAATCCGAAGATATGGCTTAAATTCACTCTTCTTTTTCCATCTCTTTCCACCTCTAAAGAGGACAATTTTCTTTCAAGATGGATATGACACAGCATCACCATTTCACCATGCCAAAAGCACTGGAAGAGCAAGCTTGTGAACAAAGAAATAATTTGACTCTGAAATATGTAACTAAAATTTTTCAAAAATATATCTTTGAAGCAATTTTAGTTGCTAGCACCATCCACACCAAGATGTACAATCTTTATGGGAATAATTTTTCAGGAACAAGTCAGTGGGCAATTTGGGAACATGTTGAGGACACAGTGTGTACTGAGGTGTCCAGATGGACATTTGCAACTTTCATCTCAGCTGTTCCTTGTCCTCACGTGCCACACACTCTTACAAGAGTTAATCACAGCCTGGTGACTCCTCAGCATTTTCTCTGACCACCTTCTCCGTTGACTCACACCATGGGGCACAATCAAACTGATTTTTGAGAGGAGTTCTGAAGTGATTAAAAGATCATAGAATATGAGAATAGTTTGGGTTGGAAGGGACCTTTAAGATCATTTAGTTCCAGCCCCCTGCCATGGGCAGGTACAACTGTTGCTAGATCAGGTTGTTCAAAGCCCACTTCAACCTGGCCTTGAACACTTCCAGGGATGGGGAATCCACAGGTTTTCTGGGCAACCTATAAGGTTGCTACCAGGTCTCCCCAGAGCCTTCTCTTCTGTAGGCTGAACAATCCCATTTCTCTCACTCTTTCCACATAGGAGAGATGTTCCAGCTCTTTGATCATCTTGGTGGCCTCCTCTGGACTCATTCCAACAGGTCCATGTCCTTCCTTGTGCTGAGAGCACCAGAGGTGATTACAACCTTCCTCAAACCTACCTCTGAGCCTTGGTAGTCTCTTGTGTCTGTTATCTCCCCAAACCTTTGCCAGTGAAAATGGCTCTGCAGAAGAGGAGGAAAACTTCCAGCCTTCTCATCTGCATAGGGAATTTGGTCTTTTCCTCCTTTAGATTGGCAAATGAGGAGATCTTGGAGTCGAATTGCTCTGAGTTGTGAGTCAGCTTACAGCATAAATACAGCTGGAATATACACAAACGATTCTGTTCATTCCAGTGGTGCAATTTCCCATTATGCTAATTAAAGTTTCCTCTGAAGAGATGAAAACTTATGTTCCCATTCCCACAAAGGGAATTTGTATGGATGAGGGCTGCTCTGTTCCCACTGAATGCATTTGGTCAGGCATTTCCCTTGCACTGCACTTCTCCCTTTCTAGGGTCTTGCTTGCTCTATGTGAGCAGTTCCTTCTCGCTTCACTTGCATGCAGTGGAATTCCTAAAGTGAGTTCTCGTGTAAAGTTTGCAGTATTTCCTTTCCGAAGTGTGATGTGGTGAGGGGATAAAGCCAGAAGAGAGAGGTGTTATGACTGGATCTTCATATGTATCTTCTGCTAAACAAGAGGAAAAACACCATATACTTCTCTGGCAGGACTTGATTCTTGGTGTTGTATCAAGTAGAATTCTTCAGAGAAGCTGACTTCCTTCTTCCAGGTCTGTTTACAGATACACTTGTGATCAGTTTAACTGTTTTTACTCATTCCTTTCTTCTTTCTAACACAGAGGTACCAGACTCAGAATTACAGCATGGTTTGGGCTGAAAAGGACCTTAAAGATCATCCAGTTCCAATGCCCTGCCATGGCCAGGAACACCTTCCACTAGACCAGGTTACTGCAAGCTCCATCCAGCCTGGCCTTGAACACTTCCAGGGATGGGGCAGCCACAGCTTCTCTGGGCAACCTGTGCCAGGGCCTCACCACACTCAAGCTCTCTTGGAGTTGCTTTAGACCCTGGAAGGGGCTCTAAGGTCTCCCTGGAGCCTTCTCTTCTCCAGGCTGAACAGCCCCAACTCTCCCAGCCTGGCTCCAGAGCAGAGGGGCTCCAGCCCTCGGAGCATCTTTGTGGCCTCCCACACTCATCCTTGCTCTGTGAAGGCTCTGTGCTCTGTCCTGCCTTTTCAAGACCCATTGGAGCCTTGCTTTTTCCACACTGCCCCTGACAGCAGCAGACATGGCCTTGAAATTCCCGATGGCCACTACTAACCTGGATGTCTCCCTCAGATTATTTCTGAGGACAAGGATGTCAACTTGGGCATTATTGGCAGAAACAGACTCTGCCCCAGTTGTACTTTTCATTCTCTGCTTGGGGTAAGGACCTACCCCAGGAAAAGCCAAGGAAAAATTATTGCCCTTTCTTCAGATATGAAAGTAATAATGATATTTTTTCTGTAAGAAGCCGTTGAGCATCTTGCTGACTGAAGTGAGAGCATTTAGAGATAAAAGCAGGATGTGCCACTTCTGCTTTGCCAGGGCAATAGCAGATCAAACCTCTGCAAATCAGGAACACAAAGAAAGGTTTTGCAGAGCAATCCGTGGCAGGAACTGCAGGAGGGCTTAGCCTGCTGTGCATATCAAAGTTTCCCTGGTTATGCCTTGTCTCAGTTGCAGCTTTAAGAAATTCCTGAGGAAGGGCCGCTGCCTTAATAGGAAGTTGTACCACTTTTAAAGCTGCATTTGTATCGCTCACACAGCAAGAGCTCTTGTCACATGGAAGCCATCGAATCAAAACACTGACATGGCAAGAGAATAAGACGAGATAATGAAATGAGAAATTAAGAGCATGAAAAGTAAATGCTGTAGAAAAGCTGACACTTCACAACACTCCTACTGAACACTTGCCTGTATTTCAAAGTCAACCGATAAGAAATTATTTGCTTTTCTTATATAACAGAAATAGATAAAGGATTCCGTTTGGATAGAAGAAGATTCCACTAGGCTGCAATTTACGTATGAATGCTCAATATTTAAAGGAATTGCTTCTTTCACTTTGTCAACTGGCATAAATGTATGCTAAAGAGGGATTCATTAGAAAAATCCATGCAATGCATGAGCTCAGCTCCAATAATCCTGATCTTGCCAGGCAGGTGTTTTGCATCCTATTAGGATATGGCACATTGAGCTGCCAAGCAGGAAGCTTGCCACATGGGTTCTGATGTTCCTTTCTGGAAACAGAGCAAGAGGATCTCACTTCTCTCCCTTAAAACAAAATGCCATTTACTCTGTGTGTGCTCAGAGATGATATACTCCAGTGGGTTATCCAGAGGGAAATGCCTTCATTTTGTACCCCTGAGAGTGAGAGGTGAGCTGTGGGCTACTCTCCTGCACTCTGACCTTCTCTGCTACAGAGGGACTCAGCCATGCTGGGTTGGTATGCAAAGGTGGGACATCACAGACCTGCACTTTGTCATGGCTGGATGGCAGCAAATGTGCACCTGAGAGCAACACCTCCACCCCTGACCCTGCCATGGCAAATGCACTTACTGACCCTCTGTCCTCGTTAAGCTCAGCTCAGGGTTTGTACAGTGCTGCACATATGCACCTCTCAGTATCCTAGCTGTAAATCAATGATAATTCTTCCTTATCTTGCCGGGCAACTGTTAAAAAAAATTGAGATATTTCCTGTAACATCCCTTGTGCTGATCTGCTTGTCATACACTTTCCCGTGGTTGGTTTGATATAAAAATTAACCCATTTAAAATCTCTGAATGGATATTCCCCCAAAACACACTTATTTTGAAGGCATGTAGGAGTGAAACTCAAACCCAAAGGTTACAGCTACTTTTTTTCCAGGAACAACAATAACAGAGGCTGCATGCTTCCTAGGTTGGTTAACCCAAAGACCCAAGAACTTTTCCCTTCCTCTTTTCCTCATGTCCTTGCTTTCACATGTGAAGCTTATCATTCATTCTTGCATGGGGATTGGACCTGCTGCATCCTTTGACAGTTGAAATACAAGAATTTTCATCAGAACCCCATTTAAAATCTCCAGCCATTCAAGGCACTTGGAACTCAAGCTGTGGGATTAAAGTACAAACATATATACATAAATATATGTTATAATTATACTTACTTGTTGTGTGTTTTCTTCTATATTTAGCACACATACTGCATTGCCAGGTAAAGAATGATTATGTTTATTTTTTGGCTTCTTTCTTCTATATTTAGCATAGATACTGGCTTGCCAGCTAAAGTGTAATGCCCTTCTCATCACTCAGTCTCAACTGCAAGCTACCTGAAAAAGACAGAACATTTTTTACCTATTTCCCTTGAGGATTACACATAAAGAATCCTGACCACTAGGGGCTTTTTAATTTGCTTTCCATTTTTTGTTTGTTTGTTCTTTGTGGGTTTTTGGTGGTGGTGGTGGTGTGTGGGGTTTGGTTTTTATTTTTTATGGTTGTTTTTTATTATTCCAGTATTTGCTTGCCAGCTTTGGAAGCCGAAGATAATGACAAGGCATAAAACTTCCCATCTACTCCAAAGCCTAATGTTCTTCTTTAAAGGTTTAATATGTTCGGAATTGGTTAACAGGGAGAGATGGAAGCTGAAAGGGTGCCTTGCATGGTGGTGTATATTTTTCATTACTGCACAGAATTTCCTGGAGTTGCTCTCCAAGGTATCTGAGTGCTTGTTTACCAAGAGGCAGCTGTCCTCCATTTTAAAGGAAAAGCAAGAGAGACACCACTTTAAATTCATTCATTTCTAACAGAAAGGACACAAACAAAGGATAGAAAGAATCTGTACCCTGCTGTTACACTTGTCTGCAAATAAAGAGCCACTGTTCAGAAAAAACCTGAAAAGTGGGTACATTGCCCTGAGAAAGTCAAGTAGGTGTGCTTCAAAGCGGAGTTGTTTATGCATTTTATTAATATCAGGAAGAATTCAGTAGCAAAGCACATTTCAATGGATTTTTAAAGGTGGTATTTCTAAAAGGACCACATGCAAAAATTCCTAATTAGCAATAACTAATATTCCCACATCTGTTGTTATTCATTCAGGTGGGCTGCAGGATAAATGAGGATAGGAAGACTACTTTGAATGCTGATGCCAGCTTAATTTACAAAAGTCTCCTTGGATGAGGTGATGGGTAGAGGAGATGTACAAGGAGCCCACAGCAGGTCACCTCCCAGCAGGTGGGACAGAGCATCTCCTCCTGCTATGGGATGAAGTTGCTCAGGATGTGGATGTGGTCATGGCTATCCCAGTGTCTGCTGGGGTTCTCAGCTGTCCCCTTGGTTTGGCTATCCCTGACCAGAACACTGAGCTCTCCCTTCCAGTTTGAGAAGCTGCAAATAACCTGGGTACACTTCATCAGGAATCATTTCTTTGAGTGCTGCAAACAAGAATTAAAAATAAACTGGGGGAATATTCAGAAGAGAATAATCTGGGAAATAGCCTTCAAATTTATTTAAAATTTTCTATCATGAGTTTTTTTCTGCCTCAGTATATCTGTATTTCATGGTGCCAGCAGGCCTGAGCTGTCTCTACCTGTGTGAACCAAAGAACTGGAAATGTGGGGATTATGGCACAGAAAAACCAAGCTGATGGGCACAAGCTTCAGGCTTCCACATATGCTATTATGCTTGAGAAGAAGCGTTTATTAGCTGTGGCACAGTGTTGTGTGTGCACAGATACCTTACTGCTAGATTTTGAGTGGCAATACCCAAATATTTTGCAGACTTTCCAGGTCAGACCTTTGATAGCCAAGGGATCCCTCAATTTTTGTTCTTGTCAAACAGAAATCCCCTGATAATCTCATTAGTTTCATCCAGTCTAACGGCTCCAAGACTTTGGCTTCCTCAGGTCCCAGGTTTTTTTTTGTTGAACCTGTCTCTCCTTTCTTCTGCTTCAGAGAAAGACCAGGAACTTCTGAACACCATGGAAACCTGCTGTGGGGTACAGAGGTGAGATTTTTGGGTCCCTGTGAGTGTCTGAACAAACTCAACAGGACGGTTCACTCCCCTATGCTGAATTATCTTTAATCATCTTCAGATACCTTGAACTCACTGAGGAGGGTCTGTGTTTCTGGCAGTGCTATTTTAGCATCTCTACGAAAAATTCAGGGCACAAGAGAGATTAAACCAGAGTCACATGATTAGTGATGTAATGGTCATGACAGGGGAAATAACCCCAATCGAAGCAATGGGCATTCCTAAAAACCTTCTTTATTCAGGCAAATACTAGGACTAGATCAAATAATGTGAAAGTTAAGCATGCAAAAATTAGTATTTATCAGTTTCCACTCCCTTGACCTCTCAGAGGGAGTGATTTTTGACATTTGTCTCAGTGTTAGCATCTTGTAGATACAGAGCAAAAAACTTTACTTAACAGAAAAGCAAAATATTACAGTGATTGAGTCATGTTGGATGAATCATTTTAGATACTGAATAGGTTGTGGAATAGACTAGAAGGTTAGATGACTTGTCAGGGTTATTTTCAGCTCAAGTTTTTATTTTACTAGATTTGTAGCATTGGTCAAGTTCATTATTAGAATTTGGATTTCTCACTTGCCTTGCCTTATGGCCTTGGAAATATTATTCTCTTTCCACGTTGCCAGCAAGTCCTGACTAATTGGGGAGGTCTGGAAGGCTTCATGTGATTTTGAATTAACACTTTTTATCTGCTTTGACCAACAACTGGCAGTTTGTAGCAAAACTTCCTCACATCTGACGTAGTCTAATTGTTACTGAAATTTCCTTACTAGTTCAACCTTCCTTGAAAGATTTTTTTCATTCCTTCTCACACTACCCCATTCTCAGTATATATGAACCAATTTAACTCAGGAAGGTGTGAGAAGCTGCATGGGAAGAGAGAGTGGAAGGTCTTTGGGTAATGCATTAGGACCAAGTGTTTCACATCTGCAGCTTTGCACATGACGTTCAACAAGCGACTACGTCTCCCTGCTAACACATTTCTTTCATTTCCCCCCAAACCTGTCATGTGGAGATCATAGAACCGAATAGTTTGGGTTGGAAGGGACCCTAAAGATCATCTAGAGATGTTGGAATAGATTCAGCTCTTCAAGCAATTATTACATTGGAAAAAAACCCTTGAAATTGTTTAGTTATTTGATTGAAAGTTTATTTTTAATTTGAGTTTCAATCTCAGTATTTCATGTTCTTTTTTTTCCTCTCATCATTTCTCTGTGTTTATTATCTGGATGTCATATTTTGCAGTGAGCTGGGAAGTGAAAAAGCTGAATTTGATGGTCCTTTCCAGGTGTGTCTGCAGATGATGAAGATTTTTCAGGAAAACTTATTTCCCCTCATTCATTCTCTCTCACAGTTAGCTACAATATCACTTTCCAGCTCTCAATCTTTAGGAGAAGTAGCGTCTCTTTGATTTTCTGATGGCTGTCAGCTTTGGGTAGATGCTGAGAAGATGAACATTGGGAAGTCAATGAGAGAATCATTTAAGGGTCTTGAAAATGAGAGACGTGTGAGTGTCAGGAAGTAATTTGTTTTCTCAAAGCATAATAAACCTGCAGGATAAACTTTCATCTCCAGCAATCACAGCAAGGTGGTGGTGGTGCTATCTCAGAAAAGACAAGCAGATTTCAGTGTAACAGGGTTGCTGGGTGTCTTGGTTTTGGAGACAAAACTTCAGGAGGAAAGGGCCTCCCCTTTTCCTCCACCAATAAGACAAATGGGTCACAAGAAGTGAAAGTGGGAAGAAGAAACCAAACTGCTTATTAACACACAAACAAAACAGGGTAGAACAGGAGAAAAAAAACCCCTCAAAATACAACAAATGCCCAGAGAGGGAACAGACACCCGGGCTCGGACCAGCCGGGGCCACCCCCGCAGGCCCCCAGACCGGCGAGGAGGGAAGGGACGCAGTGAGGCAAGGGGAAGGAAAGGGAAAAAAGAACAAGAAAAAAACCAACAGAACCTTCTCCCAGCTAGCTGGAACACAAAGGAAACCCAGAAAAACAGCACTGCGCTCCCGGCGCGCTCCCTCCCGAGCCCTGCCCAGACCCCCCAGAGCCCCCCGAGCCGCTGGGCTCAGCTGTTAAACCGCGCTCAGGCCCCGGGCCCGTCCCTGGGTCCATCTCAAAGCCACGGCGTCCTTGGGCACTGAGCGGATGGTTAAGGAATAAAGCGGCTTCAGAACATCACCCCAGGACACTGGGAAAGCTAAATAAAAAGAAATGCGTGGCATTACCATCGAGGCCAAATAACAGGCCAGATCTTCACTGAGCTGCAAAGGCAGAAGAAGCTTTGACAGGTGCAAGTGGAGCTAAAGCTGAATATTTATGTGAGTGATTCACTACAGCTCTCTGTTTTGCAAAAGCCATGGCTGAGCTCTTAAAAGAGGCCTACGTGTATCATAAAGGCCTCTATGTACATTTCTAAGGCTTCTACTAAGGACATTTCAGGGAAAATACCAATTCATCAGCCCTGAAGTGTTTCCTCTAAATCTTGTTAGGCTTGATGAACTTTGCTGAATTCAAGACAGGGTTTCCATGGAAACTTCTCAGTTTTATTTTTCATCACTGTGCTGCTGAGGAATACAGCTCTGAGGCAAATCAACCATGTGGTTTAACCAAGGGCTCTTTACTGGAATCATGGAATGCTTTGGTTTGGAAGGCACCTTCAAAGATCATCTTGTATCGAACCTCCTGCTGTGGGAAGGGACAACTTCCACTAGAACAGGTTGCTCCAAGCACCATCCAACCTAGCCTTGAACTTTTCCAGGGTGAGGTATTCAAAAATTCTCTGGGCAACCTCTTACCATGTCTCACTGCCTTCACAAAGAAGAATATCTTCCTAATATCTCACCTAAACCTGCCCTCTGTCAGTTTAAAATTTTTGCCCCTTGTCCTGTCTTTACAGGCCTTAGTATAAAGTCTCTCTATTGAAGTCTTTTCTGTCAGGATCTCCACCTCAGGGAGATACCATCCCCAAGGATAGCCTTGGGATGGAGAAACCAACTTTTTTCTGGGGCATTGAGCTGTTACTCAGCTCAGTATTGGGAAAGTATTTTTACGGAGTACAGGTATAGGAGTCAGGTAACACTTGTGGACTGGGAGCAAAGTGAAAAATTATAGTCCCAGATCACCTTTGAATCCATAAACCTTATCGAGATGTCTAAAAGTTCACTTAGGGCATTCAGTACACACAGTCATGTTCTGCTCTCATCCAAATTTCCACAAGGTTGTTTTTCCCAAGCAGTGTTTGTTCTGATGTCTTTTATCAGTATTGAGCTTTCCAAATGAAAGCACAGATTTTGAAAATAATGATAAAAAAAAAAATTGAGTGATTATAGGTCAACTACATTTGCAAATATGTACTTATTCTACCTATGTTTTAAAACACAAAAATCCCATTTTTAAAAGGCTATAATTGTTTTACCCACTGACAGGCAACTTCTCAGTTTTTAGTTGGATTGCACTGTGTTAGAGAGTTTACTGCTGACTGACATTTTCAGAGTGGAATTACTGATTTACGGATGAAAGAAAGGGGAAAAACAATGGATTTTGAGGACTCTTTCTTCTACCTGAGAGATCCCTCCATGGAATGAAGAGAGGGTTAAGGGAAATGAGCAAATCAAAGGGGAAATGGTTTTATGATAGGGCCAGTGTTTGCAGAGTCTTTTCTGATGTAGTTGTCACACACAAATGACAAAGTCCTTGATTTCACACCCCCAGACTTTAGAAACCCTCCATAATAATCTGATAGGGACACTGCATATGTGTGTGAAATGAATTAGAAGGCAAAGGTGTGTCTGAGACTAAATCCATTGAGAAACATTTTTTTCTGGGAATTTTTGCTGAAAAGATAACCTGTAAAGAAAATGATTACAAAACATGAGTGGAGTCCTGGATTCTATACAGAATAAAAATAAAATTCCACAGTGGCAATGTATTTCAATTTCCTCAGGAGAATTCTTCTTCTTATAAAGTTCTTAATTCCCTCTCTGGATCTTTCATTTGATGAAAAACTTTCAAGAATCTCTACCTTTGACCCCAACAGAGCAAAAAACCAAAACCTGCAGGCACAGAGCACTTACGAAAAAACAAGATGAAATTTCTGTATCAAAGATTAGTTTAAGGTGTCTGATCTGAGACAATGCAAATCAGTGAAGATTGCCCCAAATATTTCTGTTCTTAATTCTCCCCATCTTCACTGTGAAGGTAACAAGTTAGTATCATATTTTGCTCATCAGTTAGTACTATGCTTGAAAATCTATTAGATTATAAAATCTATATGAAAATACATTTTTTCCCGTCAGCTTCTAGGCATTTCATAGTTTTGATAGAATTGTGTCTACTTTGGATCTCTTTCCAATATTGTACAAAACTCTATTGCAATTAGATTTGCACAAAAAAAAATTATTGAGGATGAGATTAGACTGATTTCCTTTTTTCATCCAGTCTAACCTGGGTATCTCTCTAAGAAACATGGACATCCAAGGATCCTCAGGAGTCAGTGAAAGCAAATATTTCCACTGGACAATGTCTGTCTACTACCCGAATCACAGACCAGGAGCTGACCCTGCCTCTGTTGGATGGAATAAATTCAGGATATACTTTAAAGGATCAACACTGTTTAAGGACGAGTTATTCCACGTGGAAACTCTAATCAGATTGTGTAAGTCCCCCCAAAACTCACAGCATTTCATTTTCCATGTCATTCTTATGCTCCACTGGAAACTGAATGACAACACCCTCATTTTTAATTGCAAATTTAAAGAGAAAAATAAACCCGTGAGCATTTCTTGAACTATTTTGCCTGCAAGTAGCAATGCCAGCAACTGGCAGGGGAGTGATGATAATTCTACTGATGTTCAATAAAATTTAATGTTGGAAGGATTCTCTTTATCTTCTGAAAAAGAAGGGGACATGTTTTTGAATATAAAAAGAAGCCATACTGACTTAGGAAGTTCATTTTGTTATTGGAGGTACTGCACTCAGTAGCATAGAGGAGTGTTACTGGAGCAAGAGAGATTTGTGAGAATTCATTTTTTCACTGAGGCTGCCATATATTATCTCTTGATCCTGTTCACTGTTAAGGTCCAGAAAGTCTTGGTCTGACAAAGCTAAAAAGCTGTTGTGTGTCAGTAGGATGGAAGGAGGAGCAAAAAGTGGGGTCAAGAAAAATCTGTGTTTCACAGGATGTGAGGGTGGTGGGCACAGGTTGCCCAGAGAAGCTGCCCCATCCCTGGAAGTGTTCAAGGCCAGGTTGGATGGGGCTTGGGGCAACCAGGTCTAGTGGAAGGTGTCCCTGCTTGCAGAGGGTTCGAATAAGATGATTTTAGGGTCCATTCCAACCCTAATTATTCCATGGTTCTCTGATAAGATTCCATGTAGCTATGATGCCAGGAAAGACAATTAGTATTTTTCATTAATATATATATATATATTTATACACATCAAAGTTCTACTGTGATTAAGTAAATTGATGTGAATACTACAGGTACATTAGACTTTCAGTTTCTGAAGATTTATATTTTTAAAAGTGTCGAAAAAGTAATAGTAAAAAGGAAAAAAAATGGACTAAAACCTGTCATCTGATTCAATTGACGTCAGAGCCATTTTCCCAAGAGGGTAAAGATCACCACAAGGCCAAAAGCCAGCTGAAGGCTTAGCATCACTTCAAATCCCTCCAGAAAATGAAATTTCACTGATGGGTAAGTCTCAGAGCAGGCTTTTACACAGTGGGAATTTTCGCAAATGTGGAGGTTTTATTCTTTTGTGCTTTCTCAGTGACCTTTGACTAAATGTGTCTTTTCCACAGCAATCAAGCAACATTAAGAATAAAACAGGGAAGATAAAAAGCACCTTGAGAACATTTGTTTTTATTGCAAGGTGTCCCATTCCCTGTCATCCTGGGGAAATGAAGCCTGGGAAGGAGAGAAGTAGAAAGAGAACTTTATTGAATTGACTCTTCCCACTCCCATTTCATGACAATGAAACACAAATTTTAACACCTAAACAACTTGTTTTGGAATAAATACACAGCTTTAAAAATTAACAAAAAGCTATATCAATTATAAAAGTGATTTACCAAGCACAATAAATTTTGTCACCTGTCACTTTTATGCTTGCATACCTGCTCTCTCTCTCTCTCATTGACTTTTATGCTTTCTATATACTAAATACTCTCATGATCCTACAATAGATTTCACACGGTTTGACAGCCAGAGACTTTTGTTACATTATTTAATTCTTTTCATTTTTTAGTTGTTGTTTAGGGGAATAATTCAAATCTCAGTTTTATTCTGCCTTCATTTACAGCCACTTGCAGTCAGTCACCTTGGATACTTGTCTTGTTCATTATTTATCATCATATGTGTGGTGATGTTTAATGCCAGAGGCAGAGATGGGCTCTCATTTGCCTTTTTTACACACAGAATAAAATATCTTAGTTCTTTTTCCACGAATACTGTAAATTTAAAGATAGATTGAACTCCTGTGTGATAAAATTTATCTCTTTATATAGCCTGAGTGTTCTGTAATACTCTTCAATCTCAGTACAAATGGTTTTGGGCTTAAATTTTTGCAAACGGCCGCCATTTCTTGGGGTTTTTTTAACATTTATTTCAGTTTTGCAAAAAGAGGAATTTGAGGTGTTAATATTACATGGAGAGCTGTTTTTCCTCCCCATTAATGGAGCTGAGTGGTTTTGATTCTAGAAACTGTTCTCACTGCTCATCAAAGCTTTAGTGGAATTTACCAGGGAAACATTATATTTTTTAAATGAAAAATAACTTCTAGAAAAGCATCAGATAAGCTTATAAAAAGTAATCTGCCTGCCATCCAACAGTGTGATCTAGAAATAAAAGTTACATATACTATAAAAATTATAGAAATCTTGACAGAAGTCACATTCATGGATATTCCCTCACCCTTAGTTATGTCTAATATTACTTAAACTAAGCAAGGCCAAACTCTGACTTTCTCTTTCTGAGAAAACAGTTTAGAAGCCACAGCAGCCTTTCCACTGCCTGTTAGAGATTTCTCAGCCAGCCCTGGCTATGTCTCAGAGCCATTCCAGAGGAGCCTGTCACCCAGAAAGGTAAAGTTCCATATGGAGCAGAGGTGCAGCAAGTCCCCTTTGACGAAAATCTCATCTCAAATGCAGAAAACTCATGGAAAAGTGTTGATAAGTGACAGGCTTATCGATTTCCTGAATTCCAAAACTCTGAAACCAGCCTGGAAGAGTTTTAAAATTGCTGGATGACCCAGTGAACTAATGGAGGTTTTTCCCAAGATGGTGCTCTCAGTATCCCAGAAAACGTTGGTGACATTGGATATTCAGGCTGTGCTTGGAGCTAGCATCTGCTTCCAACCTTGGATACACCTTTTTAGGTTAGATATGGACAGGTGGCTCAGCAGCAGGAGTACAAGGGTTATTCCTGTTGTCCTTTCTCATCCTCTCCTGCAGTTTGCTCCCCCTCCACACTGCACTGCACCCCTGCATGTGAATTCATGCATCTGAATTCCAGCCAAATCTTTCTTTTGTGTTTAGGTACCTGAAAGAAAATGGGAGACCATAGAATCATAGAATGGTTTGGGTCGAAAGGGACCCTAAATATCATCTAAATCCAACTTCCTTTGCCATGTGCCCCATCCAACCTGGCCTTGAACACTTCCAAGGATGGGGAATCCACAACTTTCTCTGGCTAGCCAGTTCTAGCTCAGTTCAACCACTGCTAAGTAAATCTTCTCCTCAGCTTTTGTCTGTGTAGAGGTTTTCTGCCACAGAAATTTGCCAACAGAAAATTAATCTCCAAACATCCTCAAAGACAGCTTGATGCAGTGCAAATTTCATCTGTTTGGTGTCAACCCTAAGAGCAGCAGGGAAAATGTGTGTCTCATGGTATCACTTCCCTGTAGTGACTCTAATTGTACCAAACCTCAAGGGGTTCAACTATAAATACTGAGTGCTGGAAGAAGACATTGACTGAAGGCAGGGAATCTGTATAAAACAAATACATCCCCCTCATGAAGAGCACTCAAGTCAATTAAAGGTTCTCATCACAGTTAGAGCTAAATTGCTTGTGTCTGACATATAGTTTTGAGTCATTAACTTAAAAAAGATGGAGCAGGAAAGAGAAGATCATTTAGTCCGGGAGATAAAGGAAAACTGAAAATTTCAGAACATATTAACACAAAGAGCATGCTGGTCTCCCTTTACCTCTTTCTAGTATCATTTAGGCACTAAAATTGACTAAAATTAAGGGGCTGAGGCTGATGAAGTCTGAACTTGGTATTTCAGCAGTGCCATTGAAGAAGATGGTGCCACAGTGGAGTGGCAGAGACCTAAAGCCTTAAGCTGCCACCACCCCATCAATTAACCTCAGGGGATGAGATAAAATGTAGGAAACTCTGGAAATCTGGTACTTCCCTCTCAAGCTTCACTGCAACTGCCCTTTGGAGGAGAGCTCTGAAGGAAAGTGATGGCTCACTCCATGTTCTTAGGAGGGGAATGAGGGATGACAAGGACAGGGATGAGGGGTATCATGCAGAAGTCCTCAGATCCCAGCTATCTTCATCACCTGTGGGGAAACTGTGAGTTTAGAAAACATGTGTGATCCTATTGGCTTGGATACAACCCTTGGTCTAACATCTATTTACAAAACCTGTATTCAATATGTTCAATAGCTGTCATACAGATCTTTGTTTAGAAATTATAACTTGTATATTGAGCAAGACAAATGGAGAACTAACGAAGCAAAACACAATCCCTTTTTTTTCCCAGTTTTATATTTATAGATATAATATATACTAATGGGAACAGTTCCCTGAAAGCTGACACCTGAATCTAGTGCACACCTGTGCTTAGATTTTCAATCCCCAAGATATTTCAGGCAAAATAAATTTTGCATGGGATTATGGTAACCACTACAGCAGGAGCAGGAAGGTGTTATAACAGCTTAATTTTTTCAGGACCTTCATTTCTTAGTGATATTTAAGAACCCAAATATTTAAACATGGGATGCTATTGCAGTCTAGATTAGAATTTTTGTAGGACTTCTCTTTTTTAGCCCAAGATGCCCAGTGGTTTTGCTCGAAGCATATTTGGTGATTTCTTGGGTTTCTATTGATGCTAGCACTGCTTAGGCTACAAGACTCTCTGAAATGTTGTGTTTATCCTAGTGATAGGCTGTAGATTTTCTATCAACATCAACCTTTAATGAACAGTAAACACCTAGGACTTACCTGAAGAGCAGGCAGGGACAAAGATGAGATGCCTTTATGGGCAATTAACTCGTGGTGAAATCATGAGCAGCTCAGGTCTGACTATGTTACAGATTAACCCTTTTATTTCTTTCCCAGAGGAAACACAGTGATTTTTTTAATTCCTCAAAATAAGTCAGTGTGACAGTCAAGTACTGCAGACGTTGAGACAAAAATACTTTTGGTTTCTGTGGGTGTAGCCCCTGCTTTGGGGGCTGTAAAAGAACTTCAAGACTGGTCCTGATCTCTTGAATAATTTCTCTGTGGTGTTTTGCCAGACAGATTGTGGACTGTGGCTTGTGTCACAATAATAAATGCCAGACATTTCTCATGCAGATAGTGTCTCATGGGAGCTCTTTAACAGGCAAAATGAAAATCTAAACACATGGGCACTTCAGTTGAGGGCAGGAGTGTTGATCTCCAGCAGAATACAAGGTGACCCTGCTTGTCTGATGGAAGTAGAGATTGGAGGGAAGCAAAGTGCTTTTTCTCTTGGTTTTTTCCTTTTCTCTGGTTTTCGATCTGCGTTTTAAGGCTGCAGTTCCAAGGCAGAAATGTAATTCTTGTGGATTTTCCACATGATTATGTGCTTCAATATAACCACAGCTTTCATTAAATGGAAGCCATGCTCTTCAAATTGCACTAATTTGGCAACCTTTCCCAAGATACTGTCTGGCAAGGGTGAAGCAGCAGCTTTTAAGATTTATTATGAAATGCATTACCAAAAAGAACTTAGTGCTGTAGAGTTTTGCTGCAGGCACACCTGAATCTGTGGAAAAATAGGACTACTACGAAGTTTTTATGATCTTAGTGGACAAAACAATCTACAGCCAGAGAAGCAGTGACTACAGGTGCCATGACAAGTGAATAACACAATAAATACCATGAATAATTATACTTTTTAATCGTATACCACATTTTGTAACATATATTAACACCACTTATTTATATTTTCTATAGTTTAATTTTGAATATTCTCACAGGAAGTTTTTTTGATCAAGATGCTAAAAATAAGGTCCCAGATCAGTGAATTATTTTACTCTACTCTAGATCCTAGCCAGTCTAGGGGATTGTTGTCATATTTGAGTAAATTCTTTTTCAGAGTTTGAAAAATTCTGCTGCATAATATAGTGGAGTTTAATGGCTTCACATTCAGCCCACAGACAGGCAGTACAGAGCCACAGGAAAAAACAGTGTCTGAGATTATAATAGGAGGAAGACATAAAAGAAGGATTCAAGTAGAAGGAAAAATGTTCCATGTAGACACCAATATAATGATTGCAACACCTACAAGAATGGTTCCTACCCACAAGTCATTCAAGTTATATTTCAAAGAAAATTGCATTTTTCCTCCTCCCTCTAAACAGAGCTAGGCAGTGGAAAAAATTTTACTTAGAGGAATTCTATAATTTCCAACCGTTTTACTATTTGGAAATGGAGCAGATACATTCCACCTCAATAAAACTTCCAAGGAAATGAAATTATAAAAGAAAAAAACACTTTTGGTTCTATACATGCTAGCTTTTGGAATTGCTTTTTAAAAAATTCATTTCTTCTGCACCAAAAGCGCATTTCCAACTGTTTCATTTTCCCTTTCCAAACAGAATTTTAACTTCCTTTTCTTATTTCAAAATGTTTTCATTTAAATGAAAATGAAAGTGTATGATGAAAACATCTTATGACTAAACAGCCTAACCAACTTTTTCAGAGAACCTCGTTAAGGCTTTTGAAGGTTTCATTCCAGCCCACACACGCGAGGAGCTTTGTGTGAGCTCCCTTTAGAGGAAGAAATGAAGAGCTTGGGTGAATAACAATAAATTAGATTTCTAAACCCACATGTTTGCATCTTTCTCAGTAGGTTGCAGCTATTTCCTTCAGAACCTGGTCCTTTCAGTCAGATCTCTGTCATTGCAAAACTCTGTCTAGAGAGCTTCACCTTCAAATTAGCCAGAAAGCGAATCTATTTTAAAGGAAACATAAGACTGGTGGCTGAAATGCAAGGCCAGATCAGGATATTTGGAGGACTGTGAGTGCAAATGTCTTTTCTGCAGTTGGAGATGCCTTGTGCATGTCTGAGCCATGGCCTTATCAGAAGGTTGTGGGCATGAATAACTTCCACATTTTTGAGAAAAATCATAGAATCACAGAATGGTTTGAGTCGAAAAGGACCTTAAAGATCACCTCATTCCAACCCCTACCGTGGTCAGGGACACCTTCCACCATCCCAGGTTGTGCCAAGCCCCATCCAACCTGGACTTGAACACTTCCAGGGATGGGGTACCCACAGGTTCTCTGGGCAACCTGTGCCAGGACCTCCCCACTCTCACAGTAAAATATTTCTTCCTAACATCTAATATAAACCTCTCCTCTTTTAGTTTAAAAACCATGCTAAAAGGAGAGATGTAGTAGTCCAAGTGAGATTCGAGAATCCTTGTTGTGAAAATGTTACTTTTTATTAGATCTTGTGATGGGTTGAACCCGGCTGGACACCAAGTGTCCAACAAAGCTACTCCATCATTCCCTCCTCAGCTGGATGGGGGAGAGAAAACATAATGAAAGATAATGAAAGGCTTGTGGGGTGAGATAAGGACAGGGAGAGATCACTCACTGATTACTGTTGTAGGCTCGACTTGGGGAAATTTATTTAGATTATTATCAGTCAGATCAGACTGGGAAAATGAGAAATAAAACCAAATCTTAAAAACTCTTTTCCTCTTCCCTTTCCTTCTTCCTGGGCTCAGCTTCACTCCAGATTTTCCCTATCTCCTCACCCCCAGTGGCTCAAGGGGACAGGGAATGGGGGTTACCGTAAGTTCATCCCACATTGTCTCTGCTGCTGTTGGCTCCATCTTGCTGGGAAGGGTGGAATAAAGTTTATGAATTCTTGAATGTCTGGAATCCTGTGTGAGGATTGTGATGCTCAAGCATCACTGACATAAGATAAGGAGCATAACAAGGAGTGATTTGATTTGAAGTTGCCTTCATGCACTAGAGAAAGCCACATTAAGCAAAATCTGAGCTCCACATTTATTTCAAGATGCTGACCTGCAGTGAGATCTGGCTGTAATGTCTTGAATTTGTTGATCCTCCATTAAATAGAAGAAGCATGACATGGAAATTCAGTTTCTGGATGGTCAGTGAAGAGAAAGTCCAAATATAAACTTATTTTGTTCTAAGTTGCTGTTGCTTCCATTGATGAAAGTGGTGTAGATCATAGCGGTCTTCAGAACAAGAACTACTGGCAGAACTACTCAGAAATTGTTTTAATCATATGCAAAATTTTTTTAAAGTAGAAATTTATCAGAATGGAGACACATAAAAATTCTCAGGAAAAAAATCTCTAGTTCAGGATAGAATAAAACTACATTAAGAGAGGGAGAGAAAACCATTGGAGGAAAAGTAGTATGGTATATTTGGCTCTGGGTTTTAAGCATATTCCCTGTATTTGTATAAAATAAAATGTGTGAGACAGGAAACAATCAGAAAAAAATTCTATGGGATGGCAGCTAGTCTGCTTTTCCTCTTAAACACAGTTCAAAGGGTGTCCAAATAAGGATTTTAAATCAAACCCTTCACAATCTAGATTATTTTAACAACAAATTCTCTTAAGCAAGACAGTTGCATTTTCTCATATCTCATGTTCTAAACAGCAGACTGACAGATATGAACTCAGTGAGCCACACCTGAGCTCATCTTGTTTTCCAGTCTAATTTTTGCCTTCTTTGATGCAGCAACAACTATTTTTATCTTTTTCCTCTGCAAAAGCATAATCCTGCCTGGCTCTGGGTCTGGAATGGCACCCCGTAAAACAAAATAACGAGGCACTTCCTTCCCCTACAAACTGGGCCCCAGTGGGAAACTCTTCTGCTATTTAAAAAGATTGAAATACTCGAACAGTATTTTTCTCATACCTTCGTATGAGCCAGAGACTCTGCTTTAGGGACTTAAGCCTAAATGCTTCTCTCCTCAGTCAATCTAATGATAGCTTCAAGTTCAAAAAGAGTTGCTCATTTTATTACCACTCTTACTGCCACTGTTGTAATTATTTTGTTCATCTCACTGTCTCTAGAAAAATTCTGACTAGTTATTAATATCTCAAGGCACATCTAAAACTTCCATCAGCTTCATTTGAAAGGAAAAGTGAGGATTTTGTTTGCAACCGAGCCTGCCATCCTTTTCCATTTGGGTTTTAATTTCACTAGAAGGTGTTGGGTTGCCATGGCAAAGCTCATCTCTTCCCTTCCCTGTCTCGGTAGGTGCTTTGGAGGGGGAGGTGGTCAGAACAAGGGGTAATTTGTGCTAATGAACAGCTGTGTCCCAAGAACGTGTTCATACAGAGCTCACTTTCAAGTTCCTCCAAAAACACCCCCACAGGAAATCCAGCAAATTCTCAGCCAAGGGGATGCAGAGAATTTTGTAGAAACTAAAGCCAGGCAATAAAAGGCTTGGATTCGGTTTCCCGTGTTCCAACCTGATAATGGTAGCAATAAACACGGGAATGAACAGACCAAACCCCTAAATCCTCACTGGTCTTTCCTTGAAGTTAGGGGAAGAGCTCGTGCAGGACACCAAACCATGCCAGTGGTCTGAGTTTAACTGTTAAATGATGCAGCAGAGAGAACCCTTTGTGATACTGGGTTCATGTGGAGTCCTTCCTGGCAGAAATTTTGGAGTGAATTATATTTTTCAGTGTGACTTCCAGGATGCAGATGAAAAGAGGAAAGCATCAAACAACTTATTTCATAATTAGGAGGAATATCTGGGTAATGATTTAATTTACCAGGTGGAATAGTGCTGTGCTACTATCAGATTATAAACCCTTGAAGGCATGGAATTGCATTTAGAACAAGCAACACTGAAATTTATGTGTATTTTCATAGAATCATAGAATGGTTTGGTTTGGAAGGGACCTTAAAGATCATCTAGTTCCATCCCCCATGCCACAGAGAGGGATGCTTTCTCTCAATAAAAACTTCCACAGCCTTGTTTTGGTCTTTCAATACCTTCACTATGACCGTGGAAAATGAGGAGATTCCAATGAGTCATAGGTTGGACTTGATGATCTCAATGGTCTTTTCCAACCTGGTTAATTCTGTGATTCTGTGATATAAATTAATGCCTGTTCTGAGGATAACTTCAGGAGGATTTTAGAGGCGAGACGGGGATCTGTAGCAAAACTTTATGCTTAGATGTATTTTTCTCCACTTCCTGGGATGTCTGTGTTTTACTCACTGCTGCAAGTAATAGGATTCTGCACAGCCAAATATGTTGAGGGAACTTTCAGACAAGTGCTGCCACTGCTGTGAATGAAGAGCCAAATTCTTAGTAATGTTTATTTGCTGAGTTACTCTCCAGGCCAGTGAGGAATTAAAGAATCACTTAGGTTGGAAATCTGGATTTCCCTAATTAAGCTTCTGCTGAAAACAGGGCTGATTTGCAAGGTAAACCTCCTTCCCCTTGGCTGGTGCAGCAAAATCTGAAAATATTTGAGATGTCACAGGCTCTCCAGCCCCTATATGTGTACTTAACCATTCTGGTGATGAAGAATTTTTTAAAAATATTTCCAAACAGTGCTGAAATTTGTGACCACTGCCTTTAGTGGGAAACCTCTGAAATGAGCCTGTATCTATTTGCCTTCGATCTAACACTGCTAAATTTTGGTAAGATTGCAGTTAGTTACCCCATATCCTTCTCTTCTGGCTAAACAGGATAAAACATAAAAAAGGCACCACTATAGAAGAAGAATATTAATCTATTAGAGTGTGTCTGAAGGAGGGTAAAGAAGGTGGTCAAGGGTCTGGAGGTGAAACCATACAACGAGCAGCTGAGGTCACTTGGTTTGTTCAGCCTGGAGAAGAGGAGACTGAGGGGAGACCTTGTTGCAGTTACAACTTCCTCATGAGGGGAAGAGGAGGAGCAGGCACTGATCTCTTCACTGTGCTGAGGAGTAATAGGACCCAAGGGAATGGCCTGAAGTTGTGTCAGGGGAGGTTTAGGTTGGATATTAAGAAAAGGATTTTCCCCCAGTGGGCAGTGCGTGGCTGGGCACTGGAACAGGCTCCCAGGGAAGTGGTCACAACACCAAACTGGACAGAGTTCAAGAAGAGTTTGGAAAATTCTCTCAGGCACATGGTGTGACTCTTGGAGTTGTCCTGTGCAGGGGCAGGCGTTGAACTCAATGATCCTCACGGGTCCCTTCCCACTCAGCTCTTCTGTGATTCTGTAAGTCTCTGTCTTCTAGCTTCTCCACATAAGGGTCCACTGCTGACCCATCTGCAGTTTGTTCCCCAGCAGAAACCCAGGTGAAAGAAAACAACCCGGCTGTCATCCTCCCTGCCTGACCTTAGAAAATGCTCTGTCCATCACAGGGCTCCAGCCCTGCGAGTTTCCTCCCTGTAATTCCAGTGTCACAGCTCTGCACCTGCACATGGATTTCTCATTCCTCCTGTTTGTCGTGCTGGGTATGTTCAGGTACTCGAGATGCCCTTCATCAAGGGAGATTCACAGATCACCCTCTGCTGCCCTGTGCTCTGCTTGTTTCCTCTCATCCACACTTTTCTGATTATCCAGGATGTTGCTCTCCCTAGTCCAGCAAGCTGAGTTCAAAGCCCTCCTTGCCAGGTTAGCAAGTCTCTTTCCAAAAATGCTCTAGTCTATCCTTGCTCTTTGAAGCAGATCCAATTGTCCCAGACTCTCAGCTGTTTAGGGAAGACTTTTTTCACTGTCTTTTTTTAATTAAGCCTCTCTAAAACACACGTGCAATTTCAAACAGTGGGGCTGAAGTGCAGTCATTAATGACTAATGAGGAACTGAGGACTGACCTGCAGGAGACCTTCAAATTGAATATTTTCTTTTCAGATTTAGCACGATTAAACAAATTGGTTTTGTGTCCAATCACTAGCTTTACGAGAGAATTATTTTCCTGCTGCTCTGTCCAAACCCACAGAGACTAATTTAGATAGCATTAATTGGTAATTTCCCAGATCAAAGCCTTTAATCAAATCAATAAAGATACACACTCTACAATGTGCTGATTATCATTCATAGACATAAAATATTATTTGTCATTTCTACCTTGAGATGACATCAGAGGAATACCAAGACCAACAAGGAGAGATGTCCTGATACCTTATAATATGTTGATTATGCAAGTGGTTTCCCTAAATTATTTGCTTGCCAGGGCATGGGGATTCTCCTTGCTGTAAACTTCCTTCAACTCCAAGATTTATTGGTAACCTAAACATATATAAATTACTGTCAACAACCTCAGTGATTATTTTTGTAAAAGTTGCAATTGCTATGGAGATGTTTCAGAATGAGATTATTAATTATTTAGTTGAGGAGAAAGGGGAGGGGCTAAAAGGCTGAACAAGTAATTGTTGTTTATTTTAAGAGTGACCAGTGTGAAAAGTGACCCAATTTACATGGCAGGGGCAGCTGTATAGCTACATGGTTTTCCTATATCAATACCATATCTTGGTTTTTTCCTGTTCAAAGGGGAAAATTTTATCTAAAAGTTGTTGGTTTACTGCTTCTTGATATAAACACCAAACAGTTAATGCGATGGATCCAACCCTCTAAGCCTTTTAGAGGGAAGGGACCAGATTCACAGGGAAGGATGCAAAAAAGAGTTTTAACAGAAAACGGGTGAAAACCATGTTTGCATGTGATCTACCCTTTCCAACCCCTTAGACCTCTATTTTCCCACATTTATTCTTCCCAAACCACCTTTCCATGCCTTAGGGTGTTCCTCACCTATAACACACTGTAACACAGTAGTGGAAGGTGTTCCTGCCCAGGGCAGGAGGGGTGAAATGAAATGATCTTTAAGGTCCCTTTCAACCCAGGCCATTCTATGATTCTATGACAACTTTTTTCCTAGATCCAGTATCAGCCATAATTCCTTGGTCCTGTACATTGCTTTCCACCTGCAGATCTCAAAGCACATCCAGAAGCCAAAGCAGGGAAGCAGGGTAACCCATCCATGACACGAATCATTAGATCCCAGCTCAACAAACCTGCTCACACATTTCATCATCCATTTATTTATTTTTTTTTATTTCTAGTCTCACATTTGTGAACATATCAGTGAAATTCCCCTTTCCTTTGGCAAACCTGCACCAGTGGAAGAAAATGTGTTTTCTGCTTTGTTTTCCTTTGTTTCTGCAGTCTACATTTGGGAGCAGGGTGGGGAATCAACAGCTCTGTGAAGACCAGCTGCTTGCAACATGCTTCCCTTGCAGCTTTCAGTCAGGAATCTGACAGCTTCAGTTATTGTGATGGAGAAATAATGAGGTGAGAAAAGAGTTGCCAAAAAAAAGATTGTATCTCTTCTTCCAAGGAAGTAATTTACTTTTTGTGTGTTCTGTGGCTCCCAGAGACAAGAAGATGTAAGGACTCCAGTTACAGGGAAAAATTCTGTATTTCCCTAAACCAAGGCAATTATGAAAATAAAACAGAAAAATATGGTAAATTGTCTACAAAAAAAGAGATTAGTTTTGTTATGACTAATTTAATTAAATGCAGCTGTTAACAGCACTTAGGCTATAGGTGACTATAGGTGATCAGATCACCATGGGTTGCCTTTGTTGTTAAAGGCGAAAGAATTAGCAGTGTTAATGGATTTTAAGGATAATGTACCTCATCCTAAAACAAATTCCTGTATTTGGCCAGGTGAATTCCCCCCTAAATCCTTTAATTCTATTAATCACCATAGACACATAGTGCCAGCGAAGACATTCCGTGGGAAACTGGCAGATCTGATGTAGGATCTCTGCACTACTAAGTAGACCCAGGAGGAATACCCTAACACATCTAAAATGGCACTAAAACCTCATGTTTATGCATCTGAAACATGCAAAAGTTCACAACTACTAAAGAAACCTGATACTGCCTTGAATATATGTATTTCTTTATCTGTCCAGCCTGGCACCAAAAGGACAGAAGTTTCAGGACCTGGGATATTCCAGGTAGAATTTTTTTACACCCCAGACATCCACAGGAGGAATCTCAGGGCATCTCACACAGCACCAGGTCACTTTTGCTGAGGCAACTGAACCTCCCTCAGCTGATGCACTGGAGTATGGGAGAACATTTCAGGTGCAGTACTGCAGGTGGGGTCTCACCAGAGCAAAGCAGAGCAGATGGGAGGAATCATCTCAAAAGCATATTTTTAGACACATTAATTATGTCCCTAGTGGTTTTCCAGATTATTGGTTGGTTGGATGCAATGGGCTGATCTGACTGATTAGTTCTCCATGCACCACGACACGCATTTAAGCACTGATGCATATCTACATGTAAACACCCAAGTTTCAAGCTAGGTGGATTCCAGTTAATCTGGATTTAAACACTGAAAATTAGTTGAGATCACCCACAACATACGTGACTGGACCAACAGAGTTACCTACACTTTACACAGCTAAAGAATGGTGAAAAGCCTTAAAATTTCAGGATTAAATTTTAGACACAATCAACTTGGTAAAACAGTCCCTTGATAAATCTGGCCATTTACATGTCTTAACTCTGGGATTCTCCCTTGAGAAGATGGAAGTATAATTTAAAAGATATAAGTCATCATCTTGAATGGTGCTTGAATGTTGAGTCACCCTCCATTGCATCATTACTTCTCCATGAAATGATGATGCTGAAGGTACTTAGAGCCACATTTGGAAGGAAGGTTCAACACTTTTTTAGCATTTACAGCACTGGAAGTGTGAGACAGGCACAGTTTTGGGGATTTTTTTGGAGCCTCTCAATTTGGCATGATACATATGGAAAGAAGATACACTTTTCATTTGCGAATGAAGCGCAGGCACCTTTGAACGTGCACGTTCTCCTACGTATGTGCCTGACTTTTGCACGACTGTGATTAGCAGAACCAATCCACATTCCTTATGCTTTGCACGCAAACCTGAGACTCCCTCTTGGACTGCAAATATTCCCTGAAGCAGTATTTATACTTGTAAGACAAGTGGATTGTCACTATCCTACAAGCCTTATCCATAGTCAAGGGATCATGGCCAGTGGAAAGAATAAAATTCTTTCCAGTGCTCCTCCACTTGCATGATAAATTCTGACTTGTGTTTTCAGCTTCCTCCTCTTTTTGTTCCCACGCCTTTGGACTTCTTTGGAACCAAAATCTACCCCTTTTTCCATCCCTTCTTCAGATATAATGTTTCAAAAAAACCATTGGTACCTATGCCTTGGAAAATCACTTCTATGGGCAATTTGTGGCACTGCTAGTGACAATTTCATCTCCAATTTTTGCTTTTGTTCCTCCCCAGGTTCACTTAACTGCATTTTTGGAACATGTGGAATGAGCAAAGGAGTGAGAAATGCCCTTAAAATTCCAGCATCCAGCCTCACCACCCAGCAGCAGAGCTCTATGTTATACGACACTGTAATTACATTAGCAGCTGTATTGGATGCTCATTATCATTCCTTAATTGTCCAATAATTTTGATCAATGCCCGATTTCCTTGCTGCTGACTGTTGTGACTGCAAAATAAAAACACAGTTTAGGAGCTGTTGTGTGCACATCCACTTAGTGATTCCTTCACTTGCACACACACACACACACACACACACACACACACACACACACACACACGTGTGTTTGTGTGTGAGAGAGTGTGAGCAGTCAGGGCAGCTGCCTGCCAAAATGTTCCCTGCTTGCAGCTGCAGAGAACTGATAAAGGAGCCCTGGCTAATCTTGCCACAGTGGTTTAAGAAGTCACCTCTGTCAGTCATCAGCCTGTGATCAGATCTATCCCCTGGCTGGTAGCCTGGAGGATGGATGCCTGTGTCAGTGTGAAATGTGGTGATTTTGCTTTGCTGTCAGCTTGTGAATGGCTGCAGGCTGGAGGATGGGCTTTGACAGAGGGTTGTACTGCAAACCTGTGCTCCTTATTGTCAGCCCTGCTCTGGGTGCAGAGTGGCAGAGCAAAGAAGTGCCAATCTGCTGCAGGAAAAGCTGCCAGGACTTATTTATCAGTGTCTGTGGCCTTCCCAGGGAAAGGAGTCCATTCATTTGATATGCTTACATCCAGGGAAAACCACTGACAAGCCAAGAGAGGAATGCATGGAAAACACAGAAAATCATTAAGGTTGGAAAAGACCTTCAAGGTCATTGACTCCAACCTTTGACTGATCCCCAACTTGTCAACCAGACCATAGCACTGAGTGCCATGTCCAGTTGTTTCTTGAACATTCCCAGGAATGGGGACTCCACCACCTCCATGGGCAGCGCCTTCCAATGCCTGACCACCCTTTGTGTGAAGAAATTCTTCCTGATGACCAACCTGAACCTCCTCTGGAAGAGCTTGAGGCCATGTCTTTTCATCCTGTCACTTGTTGCCTGGGAGAAGAGGCCAAAACCTACCTGGCTACAGTTTCCTGTCAGGGAGTTTTAGAGAGTGGTAAGACCTTCCCTGAGCCTTCTTTTCACCAAGCTAAACAAATTCAGCTCCCTCAGCTGCTCCTCATAGGAGTTACTCTCAAGACCCTTCACCAGATTTGTAATGAAGAATAAATCAGAGTAGACACTGTAATAGGATAGACAGAGGACATTGACCTGGAAGGACAAGAGAACAAAGCAGGAAAATCAGTTGAGATTGGTTTATACTCTTTCAAAGGTGAAGCACACAGCGAATGCAACAATTGTCACCTGTTACATACAGAAAGTCAGTGGTACCTACCCCATTGCACGATATTCAGTGGCAACAGAACGTGAATGCAATTTCAAAAGCATTCTTTCCCTCAGAGCAGCACCTAAATACAGCTCAGGATGATGTCTGGCAAAGGAATATCCTCCCTTGATTAAAACATCCCACTTTCCTTTCAACTAAGGAGTCATCACCAACTTCTCAATCCACTTATTAGAGCTGAGAGAAATTCAGAATATCCTTTGTATGATAAATGCTGATTTGTTTTGAAGAAAAACATCATTCTAGACTGGAATGAATATTTACAATGAAAAGTAAAAAATCCACAAGGAAGAAGAAAGTTTTGAAACTAGGGCTATTTATTTTTTTTCAATTTCAACTCTGCAACATGATAAATTATATCCTTACATGTGATGGATTATAATGAGCAGCACACATTTTAAAATGAGAAGTAATTAAAAAACAAAAACAAACAAGCCCTGCAATGAGCTGTTAGAGCTGAAAATCTCCCAGCACAGCGTTTTCAAACAGCTGTACTGCTAAATTGCCTGTTCCCTTGACAGCAAAGAACAGACAGAAAACTCCTGCTAGAGAGTTCAACTACTACAGCCTCAGGTAATGTGCAACCACCAGAGAGAAAGTGGGAGAGACAGGACTACAGGAAACATGGCAGGCTGTTCAAAGACATGGATTTAGGTCCAGATGTATGGGGATTACTGGAGAAGTGACACTCTACACAACAAATGGAACCATGGAGGAAACCCTTTCAGAGAGCGCACTACTGAATGCATCCAAAGATAAAAATAGCAGCTGATATTACCAACTTAATTCAGAAAAGAGACCTTTTCTTGGTCTGTAGTGGCAATGATTGCTTCTCTGCTGGAAGGATTTGATCTTTAGACCTCAAGCAGCTGTGCACCACCATGCCTTAGGATAAGGATCACTTTGGATATCCTGTTGCAATGACCCTCACTTACTCTCACTGTAATGAGACAAGGCAAGAGTCTGAGCATGCTCCCTCATTGCAGAGTACCCAAAGGGCTCTGCTTAGGCACCACAGCTGTGTTTGTGCCATAAGGATTTGTTCCTGTGCCCACAATCCAGAAAATCCCAAAATTATTTGGTGCACAAATCTGATGAGTAGTGGCTGAGGGAGCTGGGAGAGGGGCTCAGCATGGAAAGATGGAGGCTCAGGGGGATCTTATCACTCTATAAACCTACCTGAGAGGAAGTTGTAACCAGGTGAGGGTCAGTGTCTGCTCCCAGGTAACACGTGCCAAGAGGAAATAGCCTCAAGTATTGCCAGGGGAAATTAAGATTGGATATTAAAACAAAAATTTCTTCACTGGATGAGTGGTCAAGCATTGGAACAGGTTGCCCAGGGCAGCGGTAGAGACCATCCCTGAAGTGTTGAAAGAATGTATAGATGCAGTGCTTGGGGCCATGGTTTAGTGGTGGACCTGGCAGTGTTGGGCTAATGATTTGACTTAATGACCTCAGAGGTCTTTTCCAACCTTAATGATTCTGGGATCCTGTGATCTGTGTGAACAAGTTTGGTGGAGAACACTGAAGCTGATAAATGAGGGAGAATTAATAATGCAAAGACACCTGAGCTGGAATAGCTTCCATCAAAAACAGAGAGAGAGAGAGAAATCACATATTTCATTTCTATTGTTTCACTTGGCAGGACCTTAGTTTTCAGCATGGGCTAATGTGACAGAGAATCAATGTAATGACTTCCTGGAAGATTATTTTCTTTACAACAACAACAATAAAAAAGAGGAATGTACAAAGAATGAGGGCTAAATTTTGCACAAAGACTCTTTGATTCATTTGCTGCTCAGGTTGTATTCTTTCTTCTCATCCATGAAATCCTGACACCTTTTAGGTCTTGTAATTCCTTCTCACAACTCTCTTCATAGTTTTCTGGTTTGTTTTTGATACACTCATCCTCTCTTCTTTAGGGGTTCTCCCAAGTCTCCAAGTGAGTTCACAGGTTCCTCTTTCCCTGGGCATTCCCACACCCAATCATAGCAACCCCTTCTTTTTTAAAATTATTTGAAACTTATGACTCAAAAAATCATCCCCATGCTGTCACACAGCTTGATGCATCCTTAGCCTAGCCCATGCTTGACATTTCCCTTTCAATTTCCAGCAACCACATTAAAATCACCAATCTCAGTTCTTGATTTATTTAATTTTTTCCACTTTTGCTACTGATAAAAAATTGCATTATAGTTATATATATATATATAGTTATATATAGTTATCCAAGACAACAAATCAATTATTTGGTTCTGATTTTCTAGGAAAAGAAATATGAAAATCTCATGACTCTTTCCTTTGTTGCGTTGTTCTTATGTGTCTATATATTGTCATTTTTTATCCACCTAGCAACATCTTGCCCATTACAAACAAATTTCAGTGGAAAAGAAATCTGCTTTTTATAAAATGCATATTTTTATGAGCTTTATTTTGTGGGAAATTAATTTTCAGACTAAAAGTAAACAAGATAATTTCACTATTTTCATTTTGCTAAGTTGAAGTAATTAATCTGATCTTACCATCACTTACTTGTGATATATGTATTATTTTTGATATAATTGTAATGGTCTATTTATATATTGTAATGAGACCAATGTACATTAGCGTATCAGAAGGGGTTCACTTCTTTCTTTACCAGATGAAAGCAAAATTGATCTGCCTTTATCTCCTGATAAGGTTTCATATTTCCAGGTCACAGTCCTCCCTCCCTTATGATTCTGTCCATACTGTCAGTACTTTGCCTGCACATTCTGGTCTCCAGCCAGGACAGATGGCAAGGTCTTGGAGTTCCTCATGATATGAAGGTTCAGTTTTATGCCCACATTAAATGACAGTCTTCTCTCTGACCTAACTTTGTGGCACTTTGTACTTTCAGCTTTCCTTAGACTCTACCTCATTGCTCTGATTTTCCAACCCCATTAATGGGGATTATGAAGGACCCCTACAATGTCCCCTCATGGTCTTCCCTCCATATCTGTCTCTATTTCACCAGTCATTTTCCATAAGATTCTCATTCCAATGCTGACAAAAATCTCCCAGGCTACTTTTGAGGTCTTTTAATTTTCATACTTTAGCCTTTATGTATTTACTACTGTGTGGACAAATAATAAAAACCTCAAATACACGAAGCAAAGAAAAACACATGACTGGGATCACATTTTGAGGTAGTCTTTAATTATGTGATCACATTCACCCTCAGATTCATGCTTTATTTTGTGCCCAGAACATAATGATAATTCAGGAAGAAGACAGCCAATATGTTGTTTCTGTTTTCCCGTTCAATGACTGCAGCAAGTTTATCCCAGTTTATCCTCGAAACTTACTCAATCCTGTTCTAAAGATAAAACTAAAAATACCTTCTTGGGCTCTTTGAATACCATGTCTTCTGAGGGTTTTTCAAATTCTTATGAGCCAATTTTCAAAATGTTTCTATTTCTGGGATCATGCTAACTGGAAAGGAAGATATCTGAAGCGCATAATTAAAGGCAAATGTTTCCTCTAATTTTTGGGTGCTGCATTTCAGTGGCCTTGTTTTGATAATAAAGGCAGCTGGGAACACAAATCAAGAGGATTTCCAGCAGAGTCTTCCTGTGCCCCAGCGATAAAAGATTTGGTTCCTCTTGGATTTGTAGGATCCATGTAGAGAGCTGGCACCAGAAGTTAAGGACATGGACATGTCTCTTCCAATGAAGATCTCTTCCACTTGCTGGAAACTCTCTGATATGCAGAAGATATGAGGTTATATCCATGAATCTCACAAACTGTGGGAAGGATTTATTATGCTGGAAGTGAAAAATCACCAGCACCTTGGCACTTGCTATTTGCCATGTCAAACTTTGGTCACGACCTTGACATTTAGGGGCAGGTGAACTTTTCTCATCATGTCCCAAGCAGCTGAGCAACATTTCAAAGAAATGCTCCTCTCTGACCTCTGCAGGAGTGGTTTTGTCCTAGTTGGTTTATTGATCTCAAATGGGTGGAATAAATCTCCACAGTGGCAGTATTTTGGTGCTGGTGTTCAGAAAGTGCATCCTTGGATTTTCTGGGTTAGCTTTCTTCACTGAAAGCTAGAAGCAGCTGCCAACCTTACATCCTTGGGAAAAGGAGTTGGAATGCTATTTGTGGATTTGCATTATCCTGTTTTCAATAGATCATAATGGATTATACACAAAATTTGGGCCCAGGCATATCGCTTCTTCATCCAATGACAAATCTAGAGCTTGAAATTTTCTTTTTTCAAATCACAATATGAAGAACTCTCTAAAGGGGAAGTCCCTGAGAAAAGTTCTTTTCTTGGTTTTCATGCCTATTTCTTTTCTGGAGGAGGTCCCTACTACCTTGTCTCCCACAGTGGTAAATCCAGAGGAAATTGCCCCAAACTTCAGTGCCATTCTGCAACCTCTCAAGAAAGCTGAACTTTTCATAGTTCCAGTTCTTTGTTATTCTAAGTGCAACAGCTCTGCTGTGGTTTCAGTAACTGATGAAAATAGACAATTTGCAGCTTCTTGAGAGAACAATAGAAGGAATGAAAAGACTAATGACAACAGCCAAGATTTGTGGCCCAGGGAAAGGAGAGCGACATCATTTTCCCATATTCAAAGTTGGAAAACATGAATGCAATTTTCTTCTTTTCATCCTCAGCAAATAATTCAGATGTTTCCCATCCCTTCATTATGCCTTTGTTTCTGTGATGAGGGGAAATCATTAATGTGACAATATGTTGGCTAAATTTTCCCCACATCTGTGAAGTTTTTCACCAAGTAGGCCATTTGCCCATTTGCCCATTTGCAGGCTAATGAACAGGAGGAGTTTCAGATTCTTGAGATGGAGCCCACACTGGGAGGTTGGGAAGAATCAGGTTTCAGAAAACAGCCTGGCTTGGGCTAGGATTAAGATTTTATAGATTCTGCCAAAATACGGGAAAATGATGACAGATTCAGTCTTTCTTTGTGAATTTTGGTGAAAAAAATCATGTGTTTTCAGTACCATGAGATCTTTTGCTTCCAGTTCTCACAACAGGCCATGGCACCAGTCCCCGTTGGAATAAAAGCCCTGAGGATTTCACTTGGCTGTTGCTTTCTTAAGGCTGAGAGCCCCACTCAGGACATCTTTTAACAGCCAGCACAGTAAAATATTTTCACATCATCATCTGCACTGGTGGCACCCAAAACAGACCTCTCCAGGCTTCATTTCGTTCACCAAGGTTTGTGCATACAGTAGCCTTTCATTTCTCTACTCTGTGACAAAAAGAGCTGGCTCAAGGTGAAATTTTGGGAAGCTGAACCCTGCAGCTCTTTGATTTTTATTCTCAGAGCTGCTGGAGAGCCTTAGGAGAACACAGCATGCCAAAAAAATGAACAAGACTCGGGAAGTTTGCTGCTAAACTGGACTTTAAGGAGTTGAAGCTGTTCACATCCCAGACTGCAGGAGAGGGAGTGTGGGATGACACGGAGGCACTGGCCAGGACAGTGTGAGGGTTTACAGCCTGGGTGATGGGTGAAACAGGTCCTTGTGGTGAGGAATTGTGCTGATGGAGGTACAGTGGACATGGGAAAGCAAAGTCCTGGCAGCTCTGTGATCCTTTCCTGGCCAACATGGGGATTACACACTCTATCACAGCCTCTTTTATAATTTAGGAACAAAACAACTCCTGACATGTTTCAGTTGCTGGCCAAATTAGAGCTTCACTGAGAAAGTCCCAGTCTTATTCTCTTATCTGTCCATAAGCACTTCCATGCTGCAATCCATGTTGTGGGTTGGAAATAAATCACCAAGAAGACATGCATCAATATGCTAAATTGGAGGGATTGGGTCATTCTCTGGACCAGAGAGACACGGGGATAAAGAAACACAAGGTCCTCTCTAGGATTCCTTAAAGCAGACAGAATTTAGTTCCTCTGTCACATTGTTTCTAAACCTGAATCAAAACCCATCATGGTTAAAAATCAAGGGGATAAACAAACCCTGTGTACATTATATTTTTCCATGTTCTCTTTAGGGTGGCAGGTAGCTTTGAAGTCATAATAACAGGAATTAAGAGTTCAAATGGCAAACATTCAAAAGCACAGTCTCCATCTCCACATGCCTGTATTTGTGTTCTAGCCTTGGGATAAAAAGGAGTATTTTCTGCAAGAAGATACTATGCCAGCCCCCTGCACATGGCTTTGCAGCTTGGGTTACACATACTGATGTTATATCCTGATATTCTCTACAGGATATTGCAAATGTTTCCTGATAGGTTTTTAATATACTAGGATATCTTGTATATGATTTCCCCCTCCTCTTTATAGACCTTGGGTATGTGTTTTCTCATCTCAGAGACTTGCATTGACATTTCAGCCAGGAGGGAAAAGTCACGGGAAGTCATTAATTTCACAAGGGAGAAAACTAATTTCCTTGCTGTTTTAAATTTGTGAGACTGTTTTCAAGAAGCATCCCAACTGATGTGCAGCTTTTCAGGCAGCAACAATTCCTTTCAGGCATGTCCCGTCCCAGATTTGCACCTTCATCAGGATTTGAACCTGGATCCCTTTACTGCATCACTGCAATAAAATGGAGAGAGCTGCTTTGTTCACGTGGCTCACAGGCTGTTGTCCTCTAGCAGACTGGTCACCAGAACTGAATATGCCACTCACTCTGATTATTTGCACTCTTAAATACATCCATCCTGATAAATCTGTTAGTGTTTATCTTTGAATTTAGAAATGGCAACATTATGATCCTGGTTAGCAAGGTTTAGAACATAAAAAGAGAGGTAGATTTCAAGTTTTAATTCAACATACAAGAGAAAACTATATTTCACTATAAAAAATCCCCTTGCAATTTGGATGTGTCTTCCTACATTTAGAGAAAAAAACCCACAGCAATCTCAAATACCCTAACACACAGAAATGTGAACTTGGTGGTACTGGGTTTTGTGGCTCCAAGCAGTAATGGGAACACTCCAAGTACACAAACTTTTCATTCCTCTTTTTTTCAGGAAACCTGGTAACACCATCACAACTGCCATTATACAGAGTGTGAACACTGCCAAACAGCCTTAGAACTACTCAGGATGTCTGGGAATGGTTCTATCCCAGACAATCACTCCCAAATGAAGATCCTCAGGTGGCATTTTTTTCTATGGAAAATTATGAAAGCGTTTAGAGCCTTGGTTTTTCTCTTATTTAGAGACAGACAACTGGAAAGTACGTGATTAATGAATGATGTGACAGAGTTTTATAAACTTATGGAAAGAGTTATGATCAGGAAATAATTATTCACTGTCCTGCTCATTGCAAATTGTTGCGGTGAGCCATGGCTCTTGCCAGGGTGTCCTGGGCCCCGTTGGACAAAAGGTCCAGTGGTTTAATTCTCATGAGGCCCAGGCACCCTAAGATAGCTGCCCACCTCAACACAGACACCCTCAGGCTGTAGGTGAACTGAAGAAAGTTCATTGGCCAAGGTGGGAAAGACGTGACACCCTACATGTCTGCTATGGCCACCGCTCTCCCGTCCCTTGGTCACCACATCTCTCTGCCACTGGCCCGTGCTCACCTTCTCTGCCTTCCTCTCTCCCCATGGGTTAAGTTGTATGTATCCCTGCCTATGTAACTCCCCTTGTCTGCTCTGTTATTGGCTGTTCTATGATTGCTCTGCCCTGAGCAGTGGGGTAGAAAACCCCCTGTCTGAGACTGCTTTTTGCTCTTCTTGGTCCCTTTTTCTTTGGCTCCAATAAACCCGTACCTGTCCCCCCGAGAAGAGTCCCTCGTTGCTTCGTCTCTCCTTGCGCCTTCTCCATCGGTGGCCATCTGTTACTGTGGCAGGCAGGGCTATTGCCTGGTGCCTGGCCCCTGAGCTAGCCACCTGGCGGGCATCGCAGCATCAAATGGTGGAGTCACCATCCCTGGGCATGTTCAAAAAAATGAGTAGATGTGGCATCTCGTGGTATGGTTTTGTGGGCATAGTGGTGTTTGGCCAAAGGTTTGACCTGATGACCTTGGAGGTATTTTCCAGACTTAATGATTCAGTGATTCTAATTCAGGGCTGAGCAGTGAAACAATCAGACCAAGCAAAGAGAAGCAATTTCTCAGGCAGCACTCAGGTGATTTTATGCATCTCTTTCCCTCAAAATACAGTGAAATACAAAAAAACCTCAGAGCATTTTGAAGGGGAATGAACAGAATAATGAATAAATTTGTGACTGGCTGCTAAACACTGAAATCTCCATGCGACTGGTGCATGCAGGAGTCACCTGCCAGAAGGTGGGAGGAAGAATTACTCTGTTATTTGCCTGTTTACTGTGTGTTTTATCAAAACAGCCATTCCTGACTTTTGTTGGAGAAAGTATTCTGCCTAGCTGGACCATTGGTCCATGAAATAATTGTATTTTCTGATGTGATTCATTTTGCCTAATGTGAGGGTCTCATACTGACAGGGATCTTCGGCAGCCACTGATGGGAAGTGTTGGACATCCACAACCACTGAACCACTAAATTGTTCTGCTCTGTGGGGGTGAGGAGGCCAAACTTTCATTTCCGTGACCTCAAAATGCTTGAAAAATATTCTGATCTGTAAAAGAAGGGGAAAGAAATGAGGCTGAGGAAAACAAATCTCAAATTCCTCCATCACTGGGAGCTAAATCATAACCATTGCCATTAATTATCAGTACTTAAGAGTCTTAGTAATGAATCATCTTGTCAGGAGTGTTAGTGGTGTGAATGGCTGGATGGTAACAGATCTTAAATCTGAGCATCTCCACCTGTTCTGCTATTGTTCCTTCCAGATTAGATAGGGCTGCAGCTCCTGGCAGTGCACCTTTGCTGTTGATAAACAGGAGCATTCTCCCTTCAGGGCTGTCAGTCCCTGGTCTTTTAAGTGACATTGCATTATTTTAAATTAAAAAAAAAAAATTAAAAAGCCTACAAACCTAAATCATGAAAGACAACAGAGGGGAAATCAATGTTTGGAGATGAGATGATTAAGTCAGGAAAGAAGAAGCTTTGTGAATGTGTAGCCACCACTGGAAAAATGCACACACAAGCCCAGAAACACACAAATAAATCTGAATTGTTTAAGGAATATGAGTGTAAATAAATGATATTTTATAGTACACCAGACTGCCAAACATGCCATAACCCTGTGAAAACCACTTACGCTTTAATGGCTGAAAGGAATAAAACTGACAGAAGAATAAATTCCCAGTGCACTCTGACACCTGAATACATCTCCCATGGAAATTGTGCTGTTTTCCTCATTGACTTCAAAAAAGCCACTGAATAGGGTGACTTTAAAGGTAGCCACACTTGGTTGGGTAGGGCTATATATCTTGGCTTGAAGAAGGCTGGGGAGACATTTTCCAGTGAGAGCTTAGGAGCTGAGCATAAGATCTGAGCAAGAAAATGCTGGCACTGCTAGTGGAACAGGTGGGATACCTGGTGCAGAAAAGTTTGGTTGGCAGGTTTGTGGGATAAAATCCGAAAATTTAGTAGCTGAAATTTGAGTTAATTCACACCACAGTAGCAGAGGGCACGATGCTGCTTATTGAGTTCAACCTCCTTTGCTCAATGGAAATTCTGCCATGGCTGTTGGGTCCTAGAAAATTCACTCTGTGCACCCCCAAGTGCCACAAGCCATGAAGCAGACCTTCCAATGCTCCATAACAAGCTAAATATTATATATTTAAATATTTTAAAAGATAAAACTCAACATAAAGCCAAGGTGTCCAAGGAAGCAAGAAAGAGAGACTGAGCATGTTGGTTTTGTACCTTCATTTTCAGGAACTGGAGATTTGTAAGGTGGAAAATGGCCAGATGGTCCTAGAATGTGGCTCTTGTCCTAAGGAAGAAGGTGACCCCTTCTTCCCATCTGTTCCTCAAAATTTAGTGTTCTTTGGTGTATGATATGGATTTGAGGTCAAAACAATATGGGGAGAGAAACAAATGACATCTTTGGTAAGAAAAGAATATTCTTCAAATCATTAAACATTGACATCCCCATTAACATCGGCTCTCCTGATAGACAGGGGAGTGATAATGGATTTAATATCTTGAGCTAAGGATAAGAGTCCTGTCTTCCTAAGGTCTAACACAGGTCACAGGACAGATGAATGGAGCCCTTAAAACCCCTATTTCTGTCAATTTACTACAGAAGAAGTCAAGGGTAACAAGCTCAGCAGTAGATTTGATAATCCAGGCATCTAAATTTAGGAGAGATGAATCATACAGTTAATGCCCTAACAGTGAGGACACTCATTATTCTTACATGGAATAACTGACCATGGAAAGGGGGAGAAACATCCCCATTGCTTCTCACCTTTACTGGAAATAAATCTGCAGACATCTACTGTACCATCTATTAGGTTTCCTTGATCTCTGATTTTTATTGCATTATGAAAGCAGGTGAGACACTGTGTTGGCATTATATGAGCCTTACACCCATTCTTCATATTTCTATCATTCTGGTGTCAGCTGAAACAACCTGAATAAAAGGCATAGTACAGTGTCAATTCACACTCAGGTAAAGCAGCTGTAAAAATGTTTATACATGTTTATACTTGCAATGCTTCTTTGATCATCATGATGAGCCCTTGAACATTTCTGTCACTGGGACGATCTGATTTGGGATTATTTTGACACCTTTCTATGTAAGGGCAGACTTCTGAAGCAATCCTGCATGAAGTAAGAGTGTTTAAAATACTGGCTTCACACATTCCCTGACAGAGTTATCAGTGCTGCAGAAAGAGAGGAGCAGCAACAAAGCAGGAGGTGTGTTTTCTTCACCAGAAATGCATATCTCAATCCCTTTTCTGATAAAAGATGCAGATCCAGCACATAAGCACCTGCATGGCTCCAGGGCTCTCCACCTGCAGTGCCATTCATCCTCCAGACTCACTGAGATTAAGAACACTGCCAAAAACCCCCCAAACTAACGGCTTAAAAGAGCCTTCAAGGGGTTGAGCCCACTTCTTTAATCAGCCCTTTTTTCCCTTTACCCTTTTCCCTCTTTATTCATCTGTCGACTCCTGCCAAATTCAGGATGCCCACATCCCAAAATGACGTATTTCTTGGAATGGCTGTATGGATAGCAGGAGGGGTGGAATAAAGCTTGATTTTAAGTACAAGGCAGGAGACCAATGTGATGGTGACAGAAGAAAGTCAGGTCTTCCCATGCATCCTCCCCACCAGCCCTCAAACACACACCACCCCTTCCTTTTCACTGTCTCTGATGGGAAATGTGGTTTGTCTTAAGATAAGAAAACCAGGTGGGAATTGCAGGAGGAACTGTCTGGATGCACCATTAATACATCTCAAAGATGAGGGAGCTGAGATGTTGGTGCACATCAGCCTGGCAAAGGATTTAAATTCTGCTGGAGGCTGGGCCAGCTGGGCAAACTGGTCTCCCAAGGTTGCAGGAGGCTTCTGGGTGGATCCTTTCCCTGGCAGAGAAGCCCAGGGTGCATCTGGCCTTAAAATGGGGTAAAGTTCACTTTTGAGTGGGTGAGCAAAAAGTACTAAAATCCAGTCAAATATGGAGGTAAAATCCTATAGTAGCTCCATAGTTGCTGTGCTGCTTTGTACTTGTGAATTCTGCTAGGCCAAAGACTGTAAACCTGTACATATCTATCTGAACATGCCTGTATTAAAACCCTGACCAGCTAATCAGTGTGAGTAACTAAATGATGAAGACAGCTTGAGTATTGCAAGGGTCCCAGGACCTAACAAAAGTGGAAATCTGACTTTTCTACAAAGCAAATGTTTTAACTTTTTTTGGGATATGGACACTTGATGTAGGTTAAGGGCAAAAAGGAATAAAAGAAAGGAATAAGGAAGACCCTCCCATTCAGTCACAAGGTTCAGAGTGGACCCTCTTGCCAAACTTAGCCCTGGACTTGGGTTTAGACTAAAGGTTTAGTCCTAAAGGTTTTAACAGCACTTAAACTTAACAAACAAACACAAGACTTAATAGAATCAAACAATTTAACACAAGACTCTATAGAATTTACTATAATCACAACAGTAACTCACATGTAGGCTTGACTTACAAATTTAATGTGCTTAAGAATCTATGAGAACAACATTCATCATATATTTCCCACAGCAAATATTCCAACTGCAAACATACAGACTTAAAGGAGTGTGTACAAGATATAAACACCCCTCAAAGTCACTGAAAGACTCACATCTGATGCTTTTCCATCTTCTCAATGGGTGAAGAGTTGAGCCTTGGGGAGTGGGAGGGATCAGCCCAGGATCCATTGTCATTCACTCGCCCTCCAAGAACAGAAAACTTGAGAATTCACTGGCTCTGAGAGGTGTCTGCTCAGAGGGAGATGCTGGTCACAGCCCTCTGTGGTCCAGGAGAACTCAAAAGGTCTCATCTGGACCTCTGTTTATAGGGCTGCAAGAAAGTGGGCTTTAGCCATTGCAATTTTCCATCCTGGCCATAATTCAGGTTGGTAACTTTTCGAAGTTTGATAACAAAAATATTCTTCCACTTGGGTTGTCATTCAGGCAAGAAAAATAAGTTTCCAAGGCTGTTCATTAAAAAGCAGAGCTCGTTAGACAGCACAAGTTCCTAGGAGCACTCTGTGTTTCTGATAAGCTCAAGAGAAGCTCAGCCCTGGTGCTGCTTGTCAGTGCCGAAGCCTAATGAGGATTTCTCAGATCACTTTGGTCTGAGGAGGGTGGGATGCACCGCCACAGCTACATACTGACCTTTCAAAATTATTTTTTTTTTATTTTGAAAGAACTAAACTCACATACAAAAAGTAGGGTGGGGAAGTAAAATTTTATAAAAGGATCTGGCAGATAAGTACGATTGAACAAATGAGATATTCTGGAAGCAATAGATACTGAAAGCAGGTTTGATGTAAAACAAAAACCACAATATACAGTTACAGCACTCACACAAAACAGACTTGAGAAATGATGCCAGAGTACTTTAAGAGAGAAGGTCTCTTTAGAAAAGCCAGCACTGAGAGCTTAGAAAGGTTCTTCCTCCTTCTTTCCTGATCTCTCAGCAGAAGAATCTTGTAATGATAAGCAAACCTCAAAGAGCTCATGGCTGAGTTATGTCACTGTGGGTTCCCACAGTAATTAGGGCTTTATAAACTTTCTGAAGTAAGACCCAGCTCTCCTTTCATTTTCCTTTTCTCCTACACAGTACCTTTGCTACCCATGCTCCCAAACTTTTTCCTTTTTTTTTTTCTCTCAGAAAACACTGCCAAATTCAGTGACATAAAATAGGTGGCTGAGTGAAGACTGAAGGAGTCAGAGAAATTTAAGGTTTCATTGAGGCAACTTCCCACAGTTATTGAGATACATTATGGTATTTTTTTGTTAGTGAGGCTTCTTCTCTCTCAGTTTTTCCCACTCAATTTTCCTCTCAATTTACTAAAAGACTGTATTTTCAGACTTCCTTAAGAAGATAAGATTGTTAGAATGTCAACATCTCTTGATTCAGTGTAAGCTAGAGATCCATGGAACAGTTTCCTGGTGGAGAGCTCTGCCTGATAAAATATTTCATGATAATAAAATCCTTGAAAATCACTTATATTCATTCTGTAACTTTACTTCTGTGGGAAAATCTGGATTTTTCAGAGAGAATGCTTGTTCAGTGTATTGGGAGGAGTAGTAAACTGATAGTTCTACACTTGCTGAAATACTGCAAGGCTTGGTGTTGCACAGAAAATCATTGTGGTATGAAGACACATCCTATTTTCCTCCTGCATGAAAATGTGTCTTGCTCTGAGATAACAGATTAATTCCATTCCTGAGCCCATGTTTGTCAGGAGAGCAGCAAGCGAGGAAGGCACTGGAGTCTGGCTTTGAGAACAGGCTGGAACATCTTCCTGTGTGACTGTATTGAGAGAGCCAGAAAGGCTGGATAATGGGATGATGGTATCTCGAGGATACCCAGAGAATGACAGAAGGGTGAGACAGCTCATGCATCACTGTCTTCTGACTGGCAAACAAAGCCCTGCTCCAGAATTAGTCAGGAATACTTGTTTTTAGTGGGGATGACAGAAAGAAATATGAGTTGCTTTAATTCAGTGTCATGAATAGCAGTGATGAAGATGACAGCTAGGACCAGGGCAGATCCCTATGTGTTGTGTCTCCCTGCCTCCCTACTGTGCTCAGTCATCCAGCTGCTAAATGAGTGTGGAGGAGGAGGGAAATCCTGCCTTGCTGAGTCTTTTACCTTCTCAGAGTCATGGGCTGCACACCACTCTTCTCTCTGAGGCATTTGGTGGGTAGCAGAGCTCAGCTTTTGTCAAGGCTGTTTCAGACTGTGACAAATTTGTTCCCTGAATCCACAGTCCTTTTAATCTAAATGTCAGGTAGGAAATTAAAGCCCTGCTGAAATGGAGTGTATTACCAGCATTTTATTAGATCACAAACAATTTAATAACCAGATAGAGGGAGAAGGTCATTTTGTTGTCAGTCCAGCTTATCTCATAAATTAGGCATCAGGTTTTGCACAAAAGCATCTCTCAGCAAATAAAATTATCTGGTTTGATGAAGGACCTCTTTCCATGGAAAACACATAACACAGATTAAATAGGGAGCCCTGTAATAAAATTATGATCCAGAAATGTATGAAAGGGGATGGGTTCTTCAAAAATACTTTTCACACATTTGCCCTATTAACAGCAAGTAAATGCCAAAGTAGCAAAGGACACACCTCCCTGATGAATTCATGTGAAATACTTTCAAGGTCAGTAAACAAAAGGGTTGGCAGATGAAATATGGATGATAAATAGAGTAGCTCTTAGTGACCTCAGTGGCTGAAAAGGGAAGAAACCCAGAACATTATCTCTTCACTAGAAATATTTATAGCCTAGATATTACAATCTTCTGAGCAGGAGCAGGGCAATGAGTGATGCAAAGCAACATGGCATCAATTCCAACATATCACACCACAAATCTCTCTCTGGGATGGGGGAAAGGAGTGACAATGAAATGGCTCGGTTGGAGCAAAGTTTATTTCTGAGAATATTATGAATGTCTGGTCTTGCTCAGATTTGTCTTCCTGCAGCTCTCTGAGGCACAGAGATTTCTACGCCCCTGTCTGGCTCCAGCTGTGTTTTGTTATTTAGCCCTCATTAGAGTGAAGTTAGACTTGTGCATTAAGTGTCCCACTGCAGTGAGGGCAAATTGTGGTGCTTTATCCCCTGAGAGATGCTGCAAGACAAAGGTGCAGTGGCAGCAGCAGAAGCTTCATAAAAACATCCATAGAATCATTAAAGTTGGAAAAGACCTTTAAGATGATCAAGTCCAACCATCAACATAGCACCACCACCATGTTCACCGCTAAAACATGTCCTCAAGTGCCATATCCACATGTCTTTTAAATACTTTCAGGGATGGTGACTCCCCCAATTCCTTGGGCAGCCTGTTCCAGTTCTTGGCGACAATTTCCATGAAGAAATTTTTTTCTAATATCCAATCTGTACCTTCTGTGGCACAACATGAGGCCTTTTCCTCTCGTTCTGTCACTTGTTACCTGGGACAAGAGACTGATACCCATCAACTTCCTACTTAAATTCTGCTGCCACCATACAGCTGGAGAAACCACCATAGTGAGAGTAAAATGGAGTCTTTCCCTCCTGTGAGAGGAGCTGACCTGCATCTCATTTCTCCTTTTCTCTGCACAATGTGACATTAACCTCTCCTCAAAACGTAGCCACACAAATCCTCTACCCATTTGCCATGTGGGCCTGGGGATGCCATGAGGCACCGGCTTTCAAAAAATGAAGAATTAGAACAAAGTTCTGCAGAAGAATGAATTTTTAAAAATTCTATCACCCCAATGAGTGGGTGGCATCATTTCAGAAAGCTGAACTCAGTATGCAAACCAATGTTTGTGCTGGAAGACGCATGGTGACTGTGTCTAAGAGCCAAGTCTGGTCCAGCTCTTGGTTGTGTTCTCTAAAACTCCCTGACAGGAGTTGTAACCAGGTGGAGGTTGGCCTCTTCTCCCAGGAAACAAGAGGCAGGACTCAGGGAAATAGCCTCAAGTTATGCCAGGAGAGGTTCAGGTTGGATATTAAGAAAAATTTCTTCACTGAAAGAGTGGTGAAGGATTGGATGAGGCTGCCCTAGGAAGTGGTGGAGTCACCATCCCTGGAAGTGTTCAAATAAATGAGTCAACGTGACACTTCCTGGCATTATAGTATTTTATTGAACATTGAACTTGATGATATTGGAGATCTTTGCCAATCCCAATGGTTCTGTGTGTTCCAAAGCTCACAGCTACCTTGGTAATGTCTGTGAAACAGCCCATCCTTCTCATTACTCTGCTTCGCATAAAATTATTCTGATTAATACCTACTCTGATGTGATTTTATCTGCCCAAACTAAAGCTCTGACCATACCTGGAAATTTAAACTCAACTTTTGTTCATGCAGTAAAGTGATCCAGCCTCACCTGCTACTCCTCTGTTAATGAACTGCCTCTATTCCTCTTTTTAATTCTGCACTGTATTCCTGGACAGCCTGGCCTAATAATCACTTAAAACAGATTAAAGAGACACACATAATCAGAGAAGTGTTTAAAAAAAAGCTGGAGAAGCCTTTCCAGTGCATGGATACCACCAGTGTAAAACCAAGCTCTTCCAAACACTTTGACTCTTTGCCTGTGCAGATCAATGTGAGAGACAAATGCATTCATAGAATCAGAGAATCACAGAATGGGTTGGGTTGGAAGGGACCTTAAAATCATCCTATTCCAATACCCCTGCCATGGGCAGGGGGGGGGGAGATGAACATATTGGTTTAACTTTCTGGTTGTGAGAAATAAGGCAGAAGAATTTATTTTTTTAGAGAGAAGTAAGAGTATTTTTAATTCTGATACGATAAGGGCATACAGACTACTTGGTGAATAAACAGGAGTGCTTAACTCACATCTTCTGGTTTGGGTAGTTCACTTCCAGTTTGTCTTCTGGCTGAGAAAACAGGAGCTGGACCTACAGCTGTCACTGGCTTTCTAATGCTATTGACCCAATGCCATCCAAATTTTGTGCTGCTAATAAACTACAACCTTGCTCCTCATAATAGTTTGGACATGATGTATGGATTGATGGGGCGCAGAATACCAGGTCATTTGTTCACAGAATTTGGCATCTCTTAACATGGGTACCATTAGTCAAGGACAGGATTTTTACTGCCAAATGCAAAGGGATGTGCATTCCCAGGACATGGGATAGTTTGCCATCTTAAAATGAAAGGCAAGCCATGTCTCGAGAAAGATTTATGGACCATTCAAGGTTAAAACCCAGAAGAGCACACATCATGGTTTTACAGCTGAACATCTAATCCAATGCGTGGATTTATTTACTGTCTTTGTATAGATTATTTTAGTGCTGGTGTCAGCAAGGCTGTAGACTTCCACAAGATTTTATAAACCTATTGCTGATGAAGTGGTTTTAAAAAAAGGACTTCTAAGAGGAAAGTAAAGATCAGGATAGGACGTGTATTCTGGATCCATTGGAAGGTGGAGTACATATAAAAGTGTTTTAAGACCATCAAATGCCGAATCCTACATGTTGGCAGTACAAATACAACCTGTCCTGGATGCACAGGAGTCAGTACAGTTTCCCAGGAGAGACTACAACAGTTTTCTGTTGTTTTACCTGGAACACAGCTAAAAACCACAGAGCCGTTCACTCACCCTCCCGTAGAGAGATCAGGGAGAGAAGTGGGAAAAACAAAAGGGTGAAACTTGTGGGTTGAGCTAAAGACAGTTTAGTAGGACAGGGAAGAAAGGGGAAATGATAATAATGATGAAAGAATGTATAAAATAAGTGATGCATAATGCTCTTGGGAAATAGAATCATTGGGATCAATAAAAGAACTGTGCAAGCAATAGGGCTGGAAGTTTTTATGCTTGTGTGTGTGAGAGACACTTTCCATGGGAAAGTCCCTGTGTAAAGGAAAACAATCAGCCTGAGAAAAAACAGGGAGTGAAGAACTTGCAGCTGTGCTATCCGGGAGTGAAACAAGGGAGATGAGCACAAAATTCTTTTGATCATAACAAGACTGTGGAAACTTGCCAATGTAGGTCCAATTATGTAGAAATAAAAATGTGTCTTGATAAGCTTTAAGCCACTTAGGAGCTAACAAGCTGGTATACTATATAAGTGCCTTTAGACTGCTAATAAACAGAGTTCATTTATCAACCATATTGGTTTGGATTCTCTTTCCTGCTCCCCCCGCCGGGGGCCGGAGCTCCCCGTCCCGCGTGGCTTCTAATACCTGGCGCCCGAACAGGGACATAATGCAATTGCTCATCACATGCTGATTGATGTCCAGATTGATTAACACCTGAGCAGTGTCTGCCACCTGACTAAGTTCTCCCGGTTTTATTGATTAACATGACATCACACAGTCTGGAATATCTCTTGGGTCAGTTGGGGTCAGTTGAACCAGCTCTGTCTCCTCCCAGTTTCTTGTGCAGCCACAGTCTCCTCTCTTGCACAGGAGTGTGAAAGAACAAGTCCTTGTCTTAGTGTAAACACTGCTCAGGTAACAACCAGCAGCATGTCTTGAACATTATTCTCACTCTAAGTGACAGCACTGTACCAGTCACTAGGAAGAAAATTAACTCTATCCCAGCTGAAACCAGGACATGGTATTTCTAAAAAATCCCCAAGCCAAGTAACAACAACAACAAAAAAACCCACCGAAAAAAAAACTCACTACCAAAAAATATAAATCATCTGTTATAAAGAAAAATCTGGAACAACATGTGTTCCCAGTCAGATGGTGGTCAAAAGGTAACATCACCCATGGGTTTATTCAAACAAATTTGCTAAGCTGAGGTAGACAGAGGACTTTACCTGTGTTCTTTGAAACTGCAGGTGCTGGGATGTCACAACACTTCTGGGTTGCCAGGCACTCATAAAGGATGTTTAATCACGGAGAAAGTGCACGGAGGAGCCACAAGGTGTTTCTCTCAAAGTGAATACCAGTTAATATCTGTAAATACCAGTTTGCTTATTGCAAAGATGGTGACAACTGACTTGGCGGTACTGGGCAGAAAACAGCAGGCTTCATACAGATGCTTAAAACATGGAAAAATCCACAATTTTCACGTCACACAGGTTCAGCAGAGGGATACACTTCTTTTTATTAAGTGAAGAGGATTTGTTCCAGTGGTTAAACCACTAGAAAAAGTGATAAAATTTCCATTTCTTGATATCTTTTTAAAAAGTGTACAGCTTTCCTATGAGGCAGTGCTGCAGCTAAACACCCACTTGCTTTTCTGTGGGAGAAACTTGGCAAATAGCTGTGCATGGTGTGGTATGTGAGGTTAGATTATGTTGTCAGCGTGTGCTCCTTCTGGCACTGAAATCTCTGCTTCCAAAAATCATTGTCTGATCCAGGACTACTGACTCTACATCCCACAGAGCGTGGTGCAGCAGAAGGAAACATCCCCAGAAGCTGATCTTGTGTTAAACAATTCCTATTCTTCCCCATGTTATCACCCTGGCAGGACATCATACAGTTCTATTATTCAGGGTTTACTCATCTTTTCCTTTATTTCCACCTTTTCCTTTATTTCTTCCTATTTTTTCCTTTTTAAACTTTTTTTTTAGTTTATTTCTCTGTTGGATATAGCCGTAAGGGTGGTAGATGTTAAGGTATTTAAGCAGAGGACTAAGCTCTAGTCTGGCATTTACTGAAAAGGCTGTGCAAAAATTTGGACATGACATGAGAAATTGCAAAATATAAAAGAATGAGAAGCTGATAAAAGTTACAGGGATCATCATGGTGAATGCCAGGTTTCACAGGTGGAATTAAGTAAAGAACAACCAAACTTCAGCACTGATTGGAGGGGAGTTCTGGGGACCTTTGGGATCTTACAAGGCCAAGAGTGCCTAGAGATCCACATCAGTAATATTAAAGAAGGCGGGATTATACAGGTGATGGTATCAGAAATATCAAATTTGAGTATGACTATGGTCAAACTGGAACAAATGGAAGAAAAACCCCTTAAGAATGAGTCATTTATCTGTGAGGGCACAAGGGCAGAGAGAAGAGGGGGTCACGATGGATTGGGAAGAAAAACACTAGAGAATGGAAAAGAGATGAGGGTGATGGTCTGACATCTGTCCTCTTGTCCATCACAGTCTGTTCCTGATTATTTTCCTGTGTGAATGTGCATTTGTGGGAAGCAGTCAATGGAGGGATCACAAGTCTCAGACCTGGGTACGAGAGAAACCAGGGGTCTAAGAGTGCATATTTTGTGGGGTTATTTCAAGGACATTCAGCTGGGACACTGAATTCAGCCTTCAACTTTCACCTGGAACAGGAAATGTAAAGAACAAAATCCTGCGAAAATGGGAATTCCTCTATTCTGAACATGAAATCCAACGGGCGGACAGAAATCTGCACTGGTCTTTTTTACAATTTTTCTGATGGAAAATTCAAATAAAACCCAGCCATGGGGTCACCTAGAGCCAGTTACAACCACATATAATCTTCAGGTCAGATACCAATATCCAAACCATGACAGTTTGGGAGAATTTTAATCCATTAAGCAATTAGGTAATTTCTCTGATTGAAACCATGCCAGGATCAAGTCTCTGACAGTGCATAGTATTGGGAAAGGCAGTGTTCTGACCAGTCCCAAAAGCCACCTTGTTGTAATGCTAGGTTTAGATTAGCAAGCTGCAGCTTTCCTTGAGAGCTCAGAGGAGCTGCTTAGGGCAGTGCGGCCATTATCGCCCTCCCGCAGTCCATTTCGGATGGCTCCATGGCTTTGCTCCGGCAGCTATCAGCCTTACAACCAGTGATAGCGAAGGAGGCAAGAAGGGTCTCTCCATAAGGGTTTAAGAGGATCTTTTAATAGTTACATCTTGTCCCCACAATCCCCAGAGGCAGAGAGACCTCATGATCCAGGCACAGGCGGTTTTCTCAGGGGCTCAGGGGCAGTACATGGGCGGAGTTGGGGTATAGGAACCAATAGGGAGAGCCCGAGGGGGTGGCCAGGGCTAGGGGCAAGGAACAGAGGGGAACAATGTGGGATAGGAAAAGCAATGGGTAAACAGATCGCCACACCATGTAATTAAAGGCTGTACAAAGTAATACTACTGAAAGGTTTTTAGTTTGTTCTACGACTTTGGGTAGCACTTTGATTCAGCATAATGCCAGTAGTGGAGCTGGTTAATCACTGGGGTTGTGTTGCAAAATGATTAGAGGATCAGGGGCATGGGTCATTGATAGAATTATGGGATCAATAAAAGAACTGTGCAAAGCAAAGGCCTGCAAGCAAAAACCTCCATGAGAAAATCCCTGTGTGAGAAACAGGCCTGAGAAACAAAAAGGGAGTTTTGAAGAGATGCAGCTGTGCAGATAAGATGTACCAGGAGAAGGGAGGGTGAACTCTGAATTCTTTTAATCATAACATAACTAGTAGAAGCTTGCCAATGTAGTCTAATTATGTAGAAGCAGAAATGCGCTTTGATAGGTTTTAAGCCACTTAAGAGTTAGCAAGCTGATATACTATATAAGTGCCTCTGGATTGCTAATAAATGGAGCTTGCTTTTATCAACCATATTGGCTGGTCTGCAATTTCTCCCCCCGCCGCAGTCCACGGACCTTTTCCAACAGGGTTGTTGCTGCAGATTCCTGATGGAAACAGAAGGCAGAACTTGTGCTGTATTTATGAATTACTCCTTCAGTGCTGTTGAAAGATAAATACAGGAAAAGATACAGAAAATATGGCTGGATGATATTGAATAAAAGAGCCTTTTCAGGGACCTGAATATCCATTACTGTGGAGGCAATAGTTAACGGGATAAACAATTCAATCTGTCTCAATCTGTGTGCTTAGGCAGAGCCATATCCCTGTCACTATTTACCTCCTCAAATTTATCTTCTGATTTGCCTTCTTATTGTTACATAGATCTCTCTCTCTATCGTGTTTCTAGCACCTTTGGCACCCTGTGGTCTGATTGCTCAGCTTCTGGTTTTGGGGTCATCCTGTACAAAAGGGGACACAGAGGCTCTGGAAGTGATGGCTGGAAGGTAAAGCTCCTTGGTGCCAGTGGAGATGAACCTTGCAGAGGGAGTTCTGAGGGTTTTTTAAGCTTAGAATCCACACGATGAAAGGAGGGTGTGAATCTTGGGTCATCATGTGCAGTCCTTTCTGTGGCAAACACACCACAGAAGCCCATCCAAAACTGAGCAAGCACCAGTAGAAAACCGAGAATTTGGGTCTGAAAATCTACAGGGAAGCTTTGCTTTAATAATCAAAAACATGTCCTGTGCAGTGTACTCAGGCTGTAGCTCTCATTTTGTCTGTCTCCACTCTCTTATAAAATTATTTGTCTACTTATGCATCCATTTATTTGATTGGGTTTTTAAAATCACCTCAGCAATTATATTCTCCTGTGATATCAGGACTGTTTTCTTTTAATACTTTCTTCCACTACAGAAGGAACTATTTATCCACACAAGTACAGCACAAGGAGGAGGGGAGTTTCTTGTTGCATCTATTTGTCTAAACAAGTTACTTCACGTATCAGATGAAGAAACTTTACTGTTTGGTTAATAGGATGAGTAGATGAAGGCATCAGGCATCTCACTGGTGTTTTGTAGCAGAAAAAGCACTTTATAGTGATGGGAGCTCCTTAACTTACTTTGCCTCACTATGGCAGGCTGCAGTATCCACCTCCAAAATGACATTTTGGTGCATCTGTATCTCAAAAGATAACCCAGAGGAGGCCTAGGTTCTTTATAAAAGGTTTATTGTTATCATTGCCTACTGCAATTTCCCCTTTGGGTCTCCTTTCATCACTCAACCCAGGCAGCAGATTAATTCTCTCCTAAATGCAAAATCTGATGTTTTTTTGTCCATAAATCAAGACATTATCAGGGAATTTACTTCAGGGCAATGGCTCTTGGCCCCCACTTTACAAAGATTTTAGTTTAGAAAGGTTCCCAGCAGAATCTGCCTCTGTCCCTAGAATCTTTCAGTTGCTGGAAGGCAGTGCCAGTGAGATGCTGTGCATGGCAGTTTCTCCACAGTTGCTTTTAGGGTGAGAAATGAGAACAGATGGAGCAGCTGTGGCAGAAACAATCTCCAGGGTGGAAAACTCATGTCTTCTTAGTAAGCGCTGATGAGCTGAAGCTGGTGTCAGTGAGAGATTTTTCTCTGCTGTATAGGTGGAATCAAGCAGGGGATATTAGATATGCAGTTTTCCAAAGGAACCACTGAAGTACCAGGCAAACAAATTAAGATGGAGCAATGGATTCAGATGATGTGTCAAATACCATTTTTAGGTAGTGCCCTAGCATGGATACTTGAGAGGACTGTGTGGATTTATATGGATGTCCTCAGTCAGTTTGGGGCCTCAGCACTGCTGTCACTGTATTCACCCCTGTTTGTAGAAAGTGGAAACACATGAATGCTTTATTGAGCGTGAATGTTTTACAAGAAACATGTTTCCTGAAAATTATATTTGATAAAATAGAGATGATGGACAAGTTTCCAGTGACTCCAATCTTCTGCTATCATTGTTCTGAAGGACAGACCTCCTTTAGGAATTGCTGGAGCAGTGAGGACAAGCACAGCTGGGGAATATCCTGGTGGCTGCCTGTCTCCATCTGAGGAGGACCTCAGATGCAATGTTTGCAATATTGCAGTTCTCACCCAGAAGGAGCACAGTGCCCAGGACAAGGAATTATTCATCCTGACAGTCTTCAGAAGTCAATTTACTCAAGCATAGCTTTAAAATTACATTTTTTTTTACAGTCAAATTCATTCATGCCCCGTGTACTTCCATCTTACCTCATACAAAAGGTTCTGCACAGCAGCATTATCCCAGGAGAGAAAAGCTGGCATCCTCACCATCATATAATCATTGCTTTTTTGTTTCCCTCAACAGGCACTGATTGCCCACTCTTCCCTGGGTTATAAGTGCTGGAAAACTTGAAAAGAGGCAAAGATGTACCCGAGAAGAAAATAAAACCTGTTCTCTTTTTCTGGGCTGGTGTCCCATGAGGGCATCCCTGGCTTTGAAAGGCTGGGCTTCAACTTATTGTTGTCAGCTGATCATGTCACTGAGAATAGTTAGGTTGGTAGTGAGTTATTTCTGGGGCATATTTCATCAAGAATAGGTAAATATCCTTCCAGAGCCACAGTTACTCAATATTCTGACATCACACAAGCTGGGTTCAAGTACTACTGAAGCAAAACTGAAGAAACACAAGAACTATTTGAGGAGGAGGAAGATTTCTGACTCTTGTTGGAATTCAGCAGTGAACAGGAGTATCTATGATGAACCAGAATGACACAGAACAGAAATGGAGTTGAAATTTGATTGCCAGAGCAGACTGTGTTTGGTTGCTTCAGGTTCTTATGATTTCTACAAAAAGAAAAGCTGGAATGTTGGGAAGCTGTTTCAAGCCCAGGATAACCCTGCACTGCCACCAGCCCAGCTGCCAAAACTCATGGACGGGGATCCTGATAACTCAGTGCATTGTGCTGAAGAACAACTGATATAAAAGGACCTTAAAGCAAATGAGTGTTCAAATACAAATCACAGTAATTTCAGAAGTAAGAAGGAAATTTTGTTTGTGTTAACTCTGCCACAAACAAAAAAAGAGGAGGTGCCTGCAGTTATGAAGCATTTTTTATTTTTATGGTTGCTAGAGAAGGATAAATGTTTCTTTCTGGATAAATTGAATTTTTTTAAGTGGATAAAATTAAGGAAGGTGGTTAAAGAGAAGGATCTATTCCCACAGAAATGAACAAAGTCAACCACCTAAATCAAATAACTTTTACAAGCATGTTGCAAAGAACTAGAACAGATGCAGTAGAATGAGCATTTCCTAGAATATCACTGAAAGCAAAACGTCTGGGATATGATCTTAAGTACAAAGTGATTATCAATTCCTGTTGTGTTTCAATTATCTCAGACTCACTTGTTCCATTATGCCTTTAGAATAAATATATTCGGTGAAAGTCCTCTGGGACTTAATGAATCTTGAGATCAACTAATGTCTGTAACGAGTGTTTTCCTTTCAGAACCACTACCATGGGCAAAATTCATAGAACTGAAGAAGGGAAAATTAGTTTTGTTAGAGAAACTGGTCAAAGAACATAACCCACTCACTTGCAAAAGCAATGTGGAAATTAAATAAATTAATGGTATGTGGAAATAGAGGCAGTAACACAGGTTCAAATGTAACTACCTTCTTCATATGCTGCGAATAACAGTTCTTTAGAAGGATTTAGATGTGTAGATAGAACAGTACTGAGGGGGTGAAGAAGCTTTTAGCTTTCAGCAGTGTGATGGCGACATCACTGACAGATGGATTCGTCTCTGTGATTTCTGTTAGTGTGCCAAATAAGATACACATTTGGATGGTCACAGAATTATAGAAGGAGTTGGGTTGGAAGGGGTTTAAAGTTCATCTCATTCCAAACCCCTGCCATGGGCTGGGACACCTTCCATTAGACCAGGTTGCTCGGAGCCATCTCCTGTTACAGTGCAGATACTGCAACACGATGTATCAAACAACGAGGCCCGTGGAAAAGAAATATCTATGGACACATTCTTGATAGATGTTTCAGAGATGTTTATTTCTCCAGCCGCATCGCCGGGGCTCTGCTGAGGAGCTGCTGCAATCCCGGGACCCGAGGGTCCTTCCCCGCACAGGGGAACACAAAACAACCAACGGGGAACGAGGCTGACCAGGGGCAGGGAAACTCCGTGTCTCCCCCCCAGGGCCCCTCTCCCAGGGCTACATGGCAGGGGGGAGGGGACCCCAACACTCTCCAAACTAGTCTTGGACACTTCCAGGGATGGGGCAGCCACAGCTTCTCTGGGCAACCTGTGCCAGGGCCTCACCACCCTCACAGCAAAGAATTTCTTTGTAACATCCAATCCAAATCTACCTTCTTTCAGCTTAAAGCCATTCCCTGTTGTCCTATCACTGCATGTCCTTGTGCTTGGTTGCTGAAACCAAACATGGGCCCAGCTCCTGCATCGTGTGGCCTTGTCTGGCCAAGGCATCAATCCATCTTAGTGGACTGCTGAATTAGAATTTGTGATTACCACTTGAAAAGCACCAAATGAAAAGTTTGTTATATGAACTGTCACAGTATAAACTCCCATAATTTTGTCAATCAAGAATTTACAGCTTTATTACATCCCAGCTTTCTGTAGGACTTTTAATCACATCCCAGAAAACTTTCAAGGTTTCCTCATCACAGTGTGTTTAGAGAAACATTTATTTGGTACTTGGTGGGCAAAAGAAGACAGAGGCTCTAAAACTCAGGACTTTTCCAAACAGCTGATCGATGACATCTTGTCCATGAGTGGGCAAAAGCTTCTCTTGAATCAAAAACTCAGTCAAGGGCAGGAGTTAAGAGCTGCTGCCTTTCTTGGATGCCTTGAGAGGATATTACAGATCCAAACCTCCTTTTTTTTTAATGTATTTTAAATCTGCCCATTTACAGCAGGACACTGGCCCTGGCTTTCATAACTTAGAATCAGGGAGTGGATGCAGGCTGCAAGCTAATGGAAAGAAGCAGCACAAAAATAAATAGTAATTAACTTTGCACTTGGGCAGTGTTCTTTGGACTAATCTGTGGTACTGGGGAATTTTCTCCCGCCCCAAGTATTGTGGTAATAGATGTAAATAATAGAAACTAAGCTCCTTCTCCAAATCTGTGAGTTCCTCCCTGGTAATGTGTTTCTTCTGCTGTCCTCAGAACCAGGATGATTTCTTTGAAAATCTGAAATTGAACTAATGATGTAAGGAGTGCATCCAGGTGATGAAGAACATTCTAGGGGCTTGCTTTCTCAGGCTCCTTAAAAGAAAGAAAGAAAGAGAGAAAGAGAGAAAGAGAGAAAGAAAGGAAAGAAAAGGAAAGGAAGGAAGAAAGAAAATTTAAAATCAGTTATTTCCATTCCCATGACATAATGTAAAATATCAGTCATTGGGGCTGATACCTGATACACTTGGGCCAAATTTTGATAAAATCTTCAAGACCTGGCAGTTCTTCTACCAAAAGAAACAGGTAGCTCACCATTTCCTACCTCAGTTGAAATACACACATTGAAGGAGAAGGAGTTAATTCTTGTGGTTCAAAAATAAATTAATATGATCTCAGTATAATTTTTACCCCACCAAAATGGAAAACTGAATGGGAAATGTATATGCAATAGGTTGCAACAAAGAACTTTTGGGTTGAGGGCTTGTTTGGAGCACAGGAAAGTTGGGGTCTCTTCTGAGACCCAGATCTTGGACCAACTTTGGGTTTTTTTTTTTGACATAGCTGGTATTCCTTAAATTATCTTTTTGCTATCTCCCTCTTTACTGAAATTGTAAAAGATGCATTCTGCTTAAAATTATTAACCACAGCATAAGTGATTTAAGGACAGACTTTGGTGTTTGGAACAGGTATGATTGTTACAGCTCAGGGATGGAAATCTTATTCCAGGCCTTCCCTTCCAACGTGGACTATGTAAGTAGCAAAAAAATGCCTCATGCTTTTGTGTTCTTTGAGATAACTTCACAGAAGAAAAATAAATAAGTGTCATGATAATAATAAGTAAACAAAGAAAATGAAACCTCTGACAGCTGTGCACCATGGTTTCTGAAAATAAAAAAAGCCTTCAAAGAACCCGAGCCTCAGCTGCATTATTTCTATCAAGAAAAATTCTGCCTTCCTCTTTTACCTTTCTTTTATTAAAAGGAAAATGAAGTGTATAGACACCCAGATACTCATTTTTAAAAACCTTTCTCTTTCTATGTCTGTTTTTTAAGGATTTTTGTTCTCTGTTCCACATGCATCAAAGTGCTTTGAGAGACTTAAGTATGTTCTTAAAGTTAAGTGTATCTTAAACACAGTTGTGCTCAAAGGACGTGAAATAAACTTGTGTTCATGCTGTCTTGAATTGGATCTTTGACTATCCATACAGAAGTGTAAGGTAAAAATGTCGTTTTTTACAGAGTGCCAAATGATTAATGGTTGGGAAGAGGGCAAGGGTAGGAGAGGGGGTCTGTTATAAATTATCGGTATAAAAGAAATAACACATTCCTTTAAAACATTTGCCTCTAAGGCAACTCCAGTTTCTCATTTTCTAAGAATCTAAAGGGGGAAAAGCCTACTTCAAAAACAACAGAAGCAGAAAGAAATAGAAAAAGGAAAAGAAAAGTGTCCTTTTAGATTATTAATATTGATAGGATAAAAAAGTGCTTGGAGACATGGTTTGAAATGCTATTTCATTACCTGCACGGCTTACTTACTACCTAATCCATGTACTTATTTTTCTGGATTTGGAAGAAGCTGACAAGTTTGTGACAATATTAGAATGCAACAACACTCCAATTAGCCCTGACAACATTAATAACAATGATGTGCCACCTGTATCTGTTAAATATTTCACCATCTTAGATTAAGGTAATTGAAATTAATCAGCAGCACAGTGAGGTTAACAAAAGCTGAGAGAAATTTTTGAGGGGTGTGATGGATTCCTGTACTCACAGACTTCACCCAAGAACAAAACACACATCTGCATATACATGAAGTGACCCAAGACAATTAAGAGCCAGGAAGACATTTTTTTCACTTGTTTTAATAGGATGTAGAGAGAAGCATGGATAAATAGTGCAAGAATTGGATTGATTGCTTCCATGCAGTATCCCAAGGGAGCTGACTATAATATCTTTCCATCCACCTGCATAAAGATAAATATCCAGGAAAGAAAAAAACATTTGTATGTGTCAACAGTTAATTAATGTCAACCCCAGACAGCAAAATAGGCTGCTTTGTTCTCCAGATTTTACTGGGCTGTGCATTTTGAGCAGGGATTTTCTTTCCCATCTTTCTCTGTGGCTGACGTGCTGCTAATGGATGCATTTTGCATGATCTCTCTCTTCAATTCAGAAAGAACATCTCTTGGTTGGAAAAGACCTCTTAGATCATAAATTCCAACCATTAACCCTGCACTGCCCAGCCCAGCACTAAACCATGTCCCCAGGCACAACAAACACATGTTTTTTTAACAGGGATGGAGATTCCACCACTTCCCTGGGCAGCCTCATTTTGCATGTGGAAGTTCCTAGACTCAACATTACATGTCTTGATTAAATTTACTTAAGAAGCTGGACCACAACCTTTATAGTTGGAACTCATGCTTTTCAACCCCTGTTAACCTTGTAAGCCAAGACACCGATCTTAACCTAAAATACCAAGCCAAAAAACCCCTAAAGAGTGACTGAAAGAGAAATTAGAATTGCAGTAACATTCTTACTGGCTTTATCCTGCTGCCTCTCATTCTTCTGTCTTCATTTCTCCTTTTTTTAAAAACTGCACATGAACTTTGGCTAAGTCTATTTTAAGCAGCCACGTGTGCCAGCAGTGTGAGTGCTCAGGTCAGCAGAGGAACCTTTCAAAGCTGACATGGTGAACTCTAATGAGACCATCAGAAGCAGCTTCACTCTCTCCTGCCGATATACAGTGTGCTCACTTGAACTTGACACAGATTATCAGGCTGTAATTCATTTAGGTGTTGGTCAAGGGATAATTTCTGACATTTAGAGAAATAAATCTAGAGAAATATGACAAAGATATAACACAAAGCCAGCAAGGCATGAAGGGGTATTAACACATTTGTGTGTGTAAGTGGATATAGTTTAATCAGGGTGGGGATGCCAAATATCCAGCTGGCCTGCAGCAACAGTACTCTCTAACTTGATGTGGCTTTAGGCGAAAGAGAAAAAAAAATATCCATATTGATTTTTAATAAACCCTGTGAAAGATGTTCTTGGAGCTCCAGCCCTCAGCATGCTTTCCCAGATACAGATTCAGATGTTGGGGTTTCACTTGTTTGTGTCTGAAGGCCAATATGTTCTTGAGCTAAAAATGAAACACGGAGCAGATGCTGACTTGAAACGACGTGTTCCTAAAATCAGGAGGGTTGGATGTTGTCAACATTCAGTAAACACATACAAACAAGGAGAGCAAAAAAATATGAAGGAAAAAGGAAAGGCAGTAATTAGACATAACACCCTTTGACAGGCCATTAATGGACAGGATTGATGAAACAGATATTATTAACTTCTCACACCCGATTCACATTTCCAATTTAGTGCAGAAAGCACAGCACTAACCAGTGTCACCACACCCTTGTGGGGGGTTGAGGTGTTTGCCCTCGACCTGCTCCTCTGTAGACACACGTTCTGTAGAGATTTCCTTTTTCCACTGAGCAACCTCCAGACTTAGTTATAGAATCACAGAATGGTTTGGGTTGGAAGGGACCTTAAAGATCATCTTGTTCCACCCCCTGCCATGGGTGGGGACACATTCCACTATCCCAGGGTGCTCCAAGCCCTGTCCAACCTGGCCTTGGACACTTCCAGGGATGGGGAGTCCATAACCTCTCTGGACAACCTGTACCAGTGTCTCACCCCCCCTTATAAAGAATTTCTTCCTAATATCTTATCTAAGTTCTTCTCCAGTTTAAGGCCATTTGTCCTTGTCCTACCACTACCTGTCCTTGTAAAAAGTCCCTGTCCAGCCCTGGGTATTGCAGACCTGTGACTGATGCATGTGAGGAAGTCAGAGATCAGACACTGGGATTCAAAATACAAGATCCCATTGTACAGATAGACATAGGAGAGAAATGGAAAGAAAACAAACAAACAAAACAAAACCAGGGAATTATTATGTTCCTCTCCTTCCTGCTGGGTTTTCTTCTCATTTCCATCTTGATGGGATGGCATTGCTTTGGAGACAAGACCTCTCTCCTTTTCCTTCTTCTGAGCAGTGAACTGTACAGGGACAGTGTGGGCACGGGGCATCAGGGACCAGGTGATGTGAATTGTGAGATTTTGGAACAGTTAGCATCAAGGGGACAAAAACCCAGTGTGTCCCCTATGTCAGTCATCAGAAATGTCATGAAAGCAGATTTTGTAAAAAATTTTTGTAAAAAAAAGGATATCTAATAGGAAAATTGGAAGGTATCTAAAGCTCTGCTGCTTTTTCTCTTTATATTCTTGCAAAATTTGCTGATGCTTTAATTTCAGAACAAAATACTTCACCTGAGTATAAATCACCTGACATCTCACCTATTATAAACTTCCAAAGGAATTTTCTTGCACAGACTGCTGTGAGTTATTTTTAAAGATTAGCTTTCCTCTTTTTTAGGATAAATCTTCTGCTTAGGAGGTTCCTATATTTTCTTATTGTCATAGTATAGTTTTTATGTAAGTTTTATATAAGCAGTATAGTTTTATATAATAAAGACATTGTACCTTCAAGGAAGCTAAAATTTTTATGAGTTTCAGTGTTTTTTAAAATCTACTTCTATTGTAATTTAAATTCTTCCCTTCTTTGTTTATGCTGTAGCAGGTAAGTGAACAGAGGAACTCTGATTAATCTGAAATTTGTTTATTCCCTGTATTTCGCCACTGTAACATTTTCTTTTTCTAGTAGATGTGTATGTGCAGAGGAGTTGTTTTTCTTTGTGTTTTTTTTTTTAAATTACTTTAGCATTTTTAGTGTTTTGTGGCCTTATGACTTCCTGGAATTATACCAGGGAAACTTAATTCCATGAACTTTTTTGAAAGAAGGTGCTTATATAATTTAAAACAACAGCCATCTTCACTTGAAAGAAGAAAACTACAATTCCTGACTGATTTTTTCAAAATATTTTTACATCTCTCAAAATCAGCTGTAAATTCAATTCCAATATGCTCTAGTTCAGACTCTTCTCTAAGGAAAGAAAAGGATCCGAATTGGTAGATTAGGTTTGAAAACAAAATATTATATAAGCTGCTAGGAAATTATCACAAATTTCTGCGAAATCCAGCAGAAAAACTTCAATGTTCTGGACATCTTTAGAGAAAAAGAGCAACAAGATGTGAGCTAAATCAATATAAATATGTCTTAGGATCAGACATATTTAACTCTTCTGTATAAATATTATCTACCACTGAGTTCCCTCCCCTGCAAGGGAACAGAGTCTGGCTGTGGGGTCTCTACTCTGCTCCACCCTCAGCTGAGTACCCTTTAGACTGTGTTTGTGGGAGGTTGGGTGTGCTGACCCTGCTCCATCAAGGGAATACAAACTGTTTTTTCCATGTATATACTTACCTTTTTACCTTCAGTCATTTTCCCACGTGTTCCATGCCTGAAGGAGCTTCTGGCACCCAGATGAATGCCTTAGATTCTTGCATAAAGTATTTGTCTTTCCATTAAATTGTCCCCCCTGCCATTTTGGAGACAGGTGGGTGGCAGGGGAAGAAGAGACAGCAGGAAGGAGGTGAAGTCAGGAGACACACACAGACAGTGAGGAGAACAGGATTATACTGATTTGGCAGCAGAGAGTTAGTGAATTGAAAGACATGGCATTAAGCACGGATTGATTAATGGCAATGACAACAGAGACAAACAGCTTACAGGCTAAATCTCTCCGCTGTGCATTTCACTGCTCTGTGCTGCACAGAGCAGGGATGTCACTGCTTCTGCCTGGTGGCTGTTTGCCTCCTTTTTCAGCTGAAGGGATGAACAGTTATGGGCAGAGACGAGGTGGCAGCACTCATTCAGCAACAGCTCCATGCGGCCACCTCACCACAAGAAGGACTTCGAGGGTCTGGAGCCAGTCCAGAGAAAGACAACAGAGCTGAGGAAGGGTCTGAAGCACAAGTCTCATGAGAAGCAGCTGAGGGAGCTGTGGGGGCTCAGTCTGGAGAAAAGGAGGCTCAAGGGGGACCTTTGCACTCTCTACAATTCCCTGACAGGAGGGCGCAGCCAGGTGGGAGTCAGTCTCCTCTCCCAGGTAACAACAGGCAGAACAAAAGATCATGACCCTAAGTTGCACCAAGAAAGATTTAGATTGGATATCAGAAAATATTTCTTCACTGAAGGATGATCAAGCATTGGAACAGGCTGCCCAAGGAAGTGGTGGAATCACCATACCTGAAAGTGTTCAAAAAACATACGGAAGTGGCACTTGAGGACATTATTTAGTGGTGAGCATGGTGTTGGGTTGACAGCTGGACTTGATGATCTTAAAGGATTTTTCCCAGCCTTAAGAATTATGATTCTGTGATTCTATTCCTTCCTCCAACACAACCACCACCACATCCAAAGGAGTGGTGGAAGAGGATAAAAGAAGTCATATATGGGAAAAATCACATGGGACCTTCCAGTGCCCCCCTACTACAAATCCCCTTCTGCTGCACTGTGATTTTGTCTTATTTGTTTTATTTATGATGCAGTGGTTTGAACAAAAAGAGAAAAAAATACTCTAAACCAAAGAACGTATCAGATGGTGGAGATGTCTCCAGCTTTTCAGCCCAACTGCAGGTGGAAAGGTATCTCTGCCTGCATCAGACTTATGCATGTCCATGTTTATAATCATAACTGCATTAGATATTTATAAGTAATAATATTATGTGAAATACACTATATAATGTAGAGGATACAAACTATATACAAATAATGCCGTTGTCAAAATTGATGTCAGTAAATATGAATATATAAAAATTTCCCTTATTCTTGAAATCCTGCACCCATAATGCATTTCACTGGAGTTTAGTTAGAGTGTGATGCATTTTTCAATCTAAAAAAGCACTTTTACTAATATTGAATCAGGGACTGTTTATCAGGAAATAGTCAGGATAGCTATAACTGTTTATTACATTTGTGGTATTGTGGCTCATAAAAAACATAGTTAACATCAAGTCAGGATAATATTTAGAAATGAGATTATTCATTAGAAGTCAGCAGAATGTTTAAAATCCCTGAGAATGCTAATTCTGGGTCAGGGCTCTCACCAGGACTCACTTTACTCACTCTGGCAATTGAAAAGCAGGGTGTCTCTTGCAGCTACTTGTCCACACACCTGTGGTACAGAGACACAGAGATGTCCAGGGCATATCCTGCTATGTCCTTTCTGTGGTGAAAATGTAAAAATTAACTTGCAAGGCTACATTAGATGAGGTATCTCATTTCCAGAGTGTCAAATAGAGGTCAGAAAAATCCTGCCCACAAATCAGGAACATAAAAAACCAAACATCAGAACACCCAACCCCTCAAGTTTTCAGTTCTAGCTAAAGAAATTATTTAAAGTTGTAACAATTTGCTCTTAATAAAGAAGTTGAATTTAGGTATATGTAGTTCAGTTTTCTCAGCATTTATTCCATATTTACTGTGAGTCTGCCATAGTTTGCAGAACCACCATTTTCCATGGGCATTTAGGGAAATACGTGGGATTTTTCTTAAGAATAGATTTTCTTAAGAATAAGTAATTAAAAAGGGAAAAGGAACTTTAAAATCCATCTGACCTTATTGCCCCCTGGAATTCCTGTGAGCTGAGAAACATTTTGGCTTTTTAGGAGTCTTAGACTTTAACTGTTTAAAGGTCCAGTCAAACAGATCCATGGAAAAAGGACAACAGAGCTAGATGAATGGCAAAGTAAACCAAAAATGCTTTAATATTGAAAACACTGTAAAAATAAAATTATGCTGAAGAGAAAAAAAAATATAAACGTATTTCTGAACATTTGAAATATTTTAAATATCTATAAATATTCATTATGCATCCATCCCTTAACACATGTCTTAAACCCAAAGTCTCTGCTTTCATTAAGTGAATGCTACTGGAGATAAAAGTATGCTTAAAAGAAACAGGACAATTATCATTGGACCAGCTGTGGTGATAAATCACAGCAGGCAGAGAGATTAGGTTCCAAAAATGGAAATACGTGCACATTCACACTGGAGTACCAACAGAGAAAGGAAAGCAAGGCAGAGAACAGAGGTTTGAAAACCAGTGCTGCACAGCTAAAGAACAGAAAACAGAATTGCAAAATGATGGACAGGTTTTACTTCAGGCTGCTTTGGACTTTGACATTTCTGCAAACAGAAAGGGAGGACAACAGTTTAAATTAATTAGTCCTTTAAATTACAATAGCAGCTCAGGACTCCAGGCTATGCACTGTGAATCCCTTTCTTGTGCCACGTTTTTTTTTTTGCTTTCCTGCCAACCACCGTCTCTTGTGTGAAAGTAATTTGCTGGCAGAGCCCTTTGTTGTGTGTTAGAAAAGGAAACTTCCTAACCCAGAGATGAGTTTCTGAGCAATCACCACTTAGTAAACTTTTCACCACTCTTACAATACTGATTAATAGTATGATATTTGTAAAAAGGAAAAAAAAAACTTCCAGATACCTGATACAAAACTGCAACATGGCTGCTAGATGTGGTTGGAAACCACGGAAATTTGCCTTAAAATCATTATTCCTCCTAACCTTCTTATTCTCTGCCAAAGGTTCCACTTCCCATGAGCTCCTTTAGACTCTGTCACGATGATTCCTGGCATGTGTTTGATAAGGTGCCGGTTATTTGATGTTTACTTTAAACCAAACTTTGGTCACAATATATGTAAAGCAGGTATAGCAAGGCACAGACTTTCTCAAATAATAATTATCTCTACATCAGAAAAAAAACCCAAACCAACAGTCAAAAAAGAAACTGAGATAGAGAATTTATGGATTTGATCTACTGGGCCTTCCAAAAGAGGCAGCCAACAGATGCAGAAGTTTGTGCCAAAGGACACAAAGAAGGGAGAAATCTTTGATTGATTGTGGTGACTGGGAGCTGTGCTGAAAGACAAGAAAGGAAAATATCATGCCCGTCTTCAAAAAGGGCAAAAAGGAGAACCCAGGGTGGTCAGCCTCACCCCAGTTCCTGGGAATGTGGTGGAGAAGTTGATCCTGGAAAGCATTTCAGTCAGATTAAGGATAAGGAAATGATGAGAAGGAGAGCATGGCTTCACCAAGGACAAGTCGTGCTTGACCAGCTTGATAGACCTCTGTGATGAAGTGACTGACCTAGGAGACAATGGGAGAACAGTGAGCAGGCAAGGGGAGAGGAGAGGATATTGCCTACCTGGGCTTCAGGAAGGCCTTTGTCTCACATCAGATCCTCCCAGTAAAGGGGTCGATGCATGGGCAGGGAGGTGGATTGAAAACTGGCTGGATGGACACGGAGGGTGGTGGTCAGTGGTGGAAAGTCTCTTTGGAGTCATAGATCCCAGCATGCAGTCCTGTTTAACATCTTCATTAATTATCTGGATGATGAGGAAGAGCATCCAGTCAGGAAGTTCAACAATGACACCAAGCTGTGGAGTTCACTATTTCGTTTCTAGTCAGATCTAATAATAAATACCTAGAGAAACATAAAGAAAGTTACACTTCCCTCCATACTCAGGCAATTTCTTGACACCTGCAGCTGTCACACTGCTTATTTTTGGTGAAATTCAGATGCCCAGATTTCCTTTAAATCTGGGCCTCACTAGTTGAGAAAGGACGTTTTCTAAGGCAGGACCATGAGTTGGAAAGGCTCAAAGTGACACAGTGTAGATTTATCAGCTTGCCTGCACTTCAGGGGATCTCCATCATTTATGGGACCACTGTGAGAACTGACAAATTTAGGAAGTGCCAGAGAAGCAAATGACTGTGAAGAAAAAACTCAGCTGGAAAAGTACCGGCAAAACTCTCTTGGCACTTGGAGTTCAAAGTTACAAATTTTATTAAGACACAGTGAAATGCTGTCACAGAGGATTAAAAATAAATAGTGGTTTTCATCAATGAGGTTCTCTGTTTCAGAAGTTATGACTCAGATGGACTGATTTTTTTCTAGAATCTAATTACCATCATTAATGCTAACAATGATAATTAACAAGCAATTTTCTCATCTATCTAATAGATTTTTGCTGCATTTGGAAATACTGAGAAAAAATCAATTTAGTTTTTGAAAGCAGACAAAGGTCATCTGAAACTCAAAAACATATGTTTAATCAGAGTATTTGGGTTTTTTATCCTGATCAGATATTTTTAAAACACTTGATAGTATTAAAGGCTTATGATAAGCACCTTAAAAGTTGTGGGAAGATGGATTGAATTCTGAATATTATATTAGGTATGTGATGGGTCAATAAATAAATATATTAAGAAATGTAATCAAGTAAATGCTACTGTAAGGAAAAGAGATGTTGAGCAGCTTGTTAAAGAAGTACAAGCTACCAGTTTCTTTATAGAAAAAAACACCAAGCAATGTTTTTTCACATCAAAAAGTAAATTTCCAACTTCCAAACCAAATGCAAGCAATTCCAGAAGGTTCATTTTCTCATGTCAAGAATGGCTTGAACTCTATAAAGTTAGTAATGGTTGAGTTCCTTTTCTACTTCTTTGGTGTGATAAGAATCCTCCATTTGCCATGCTTTAATATATTTCTCTTCAGAGATTTGTTCCTGACATGGATAATGGAGTCCTTGAGAATTACTGTCATGGTAATAGGGTAAAAAAGTGAAATAAGATGTCTCTCTACACAGTGCTAGAAAATGAGTGAGTCCAATTTCCCTTAATGAGAATGTTCTTTTTATGCCACAAAATTGATGCCTGCTGCCAGGTGTGACTCTGACATCATCACGGTGGGAGAAAAAAGATGGAGCATCTTGTTGGCTACCAGCTGTCACTGTGGTGCTGGCCATGGGTCATGTTGGACAGAGGAATGGGATTGACAGTGTTAGTTATGGGTCGCAGACTTTGGGCAGCCTTGGTTTACATCCTTTAGCTCTTAACAGCAATTTTTTAACTGTTCAGGTGTCTGTGGCTGGTCTGTTCTTCAAGGGTTTGCCTTTGCATGGTGTGACCTCAGTTTTGAACTTGATGATGTCCTGACAGACCAGTCAAGGTCTCTCTGGATGCCATCATTTCCCTCAAGCAAATCACCTTCTCCAGCTGGTGTTTGCAGGGCAATAACATGTTGGATTTACTCCCACCAAACAGAAATTTGCAGATCTGTTTTATTGGTTTCCCAGGGAAACTTGTGGGTGTCTCAAATGTCTCTTTCCTCTGAGGGCTGTTATTTTGGATGACGTGAATCCCCGTCAATGCGACCAGTCACTGAGAGATGAGATTATCCTTTATGAAAAGCAGTGGGAAAAAAGTTGTTGTAGAACTTTCATTGAAGAAGCAACAACAAAGCCCAACCAGTCCTGGACTGTTTGCAAAAATGGCAACTCAAAAATCTGCTGCCTTTACTGAATTTTCCCATCCCCAAAAATATTTCTGTCAGGTTTGGGGTATATTTTAATTTATACATCTGTTCTCTCTCAGAAGTACTTGTATAACCACAGAAGTTGGCTCCTTCTAGTTGCACCTTGTGAAAATACATTTTCAGTTTGGCTCCTGAAACATGGATCAAGTGATCCTGCCAACACAAATATCCTTTGCTGTCAAACATTTTTGTCCTCTGGAGAATGGAACACCTGCACAGCCAAAAAAAAAAAAAAAAAAAGCTTTGTAGTGGTGCTTCCTTTTGCTTTCAATTTTTCACTTGAATTTCATTTAGCAATTAGTTGAGACAGCCATAAAATACTTTTAAATATTGGCATTATTTATTAACTTGTACATTCAGGGCCAAATTCCCAGCTGGTGATTTACACCTGCTGGATGAGTGGCCTTGGGCACTGCCTTGTTAAAAGGCTCTTGTCATCTCTTTCTAGACCACAGGGTTTGGGCTGTGGTCCTTTGACATAAGCCAGGCTGGCAACCTGCCCCCTCCTGTCTTTGTGCTGAACCAGGGATCCAGGTCAGTGACAGAAACCAGGAATGCTGAGAAATGCTGTAAGAATTGAAAGTGATAGTTGTGAATTCCCCATTCTTTTCAGAATTAAACCTTAGGGCAGCCATATGTACATTCCTGATATGTGGGTTGTCACTAGTGCACTACTCAGCTGTCAGACTTGGAGTACTCTTCAACTTCTTCCAGAAAGAAATACTAAAACAGGTGAAAAAAAGGGATTATGAAATATGATAGATCAAAAGCCACTGTGATGAGAAAATACAGCTTATTCTCCTAGAGAATTCCCTATTTTGCTGAAGTTTTATTTATTAATATGCTATACATGCTATACATGTTACATATATCTACATATGTACACAGAGACACAGTAATAATATATGATGTAATATTATAAATTATTTAAAATATGTTATATATATCTTGTGGTATATATATGGTATATAGATCATAGAATCATAAAATAACAGAATCACAGAATGTCCTAGGTTACAATGTAAGATGTAACCAAAAGCATGTATTCTGTTATCATCTTCACAAGCTGATAAAGCAGGTGGGGCACTGTTTGTTATCCCCTACCATGACTCATCCTTGATAACTTCCTCCAGGAGCTATCTCTGTTAATGGGCCATCAAGGACCCGCTGCATGACTCATAGAATTACATCAGCCCGTTGTGAGATGCTCCGCCCAGGGGGAGGAACCAAGCATTCCCTCCTGGATATAATCTGGGGTTTGGAACAGCATGAGCAGCTTGTACCTATGGGATTTATGGGATTCTCGGAGGACAAGAGCTGCACCACTGGGCCTTTAGGTGAAGACCAGACCCTTGTCTACAAAATCACTGCTTCAACAGGACTATTTCATCTGGACTGCTACCACCACCCTGACTAACAGGGTGCCAGGTCGTATCCTGACCCTGTCAGTGTTCTTGCACTATTTCATGTATTGTAGTTTTCCTATTAAATTATAATTCTGACTTGTGTTTCCCCCTGGTTTGTTTTCAAACTAGCACACAGAATAATAGAATGCTTTGGACTGGAAGGGACCTGAAAAATCATCTTATTTCAACCCCCCTCTATAGGTAGGGCTGCCATCAACCTGATCAGGTTGCTCAGGGACCCATCCAACCTGGTCTTGAACACCTCCAGGTAATGCCATGAAGACTTTTTGCTTTTTCTTTTTACCCCTGTTATGACTTTTTATAAGTTCTGCAAGGGAACTCAAATTCTGCATGAAGTAGCTTCTAGAAATAACAACTTAAATTTTGATCATATTTTTGATACCCTCACCTCATGGTTACCAAACTGAGCCTACGTAAAAGAAGCATTTATAATAGCTCTAATTGTAGTTATTATCTGTGTAATAGCCTGTGGAGCAGCTGGTTGTGTAAACCGGTTCTGTTGGTAAAGTAATGTAGAGACTAGACAAGGTAGGGTTTTGTTAGTCTCTAAAAGGGGGGAAATGATGCCATGAAGATTTCTTGCCTTTTCTTTGATACCCCTGTTATACCTTTTTACAACTTCTGTATTCCTAGTGCTTTTTGTCTACATTCTTGGACTTGTTTGTTCAGCCAGGAGACTCAACATTTTAGAAGCTTTGTAGCTAGGGATCAGTGTGCCCCAGACCCCAAGGTCCTCTCCAGAACACATTCTGTAAACCAAGATAGAACCATCCAGGGGAAGGTTCCTTGGGGAGGGGGGGCTCATTTGAGCCTCTTATTGGGGAATTTTTGATAGATATGCTAAGTAGTAAGACCTATAATGTTATACCAGATTTTTTGGGGGGGATTGTGGGTGCATTTGACCTGGATGTAGTGCACCTGAGGATCCTTAAAATGAATAGCAAGGTAAAATCCCTTTTCCCCCTTCTAACCATATTTGACTCTTAATTTTAAGACCAAAAAAAGGCATCATAGGGATGGAGCATCCACTACTTCTCTGGACAACCTGTTCCAATGTCTCACTGCCTTCCTGCTCTGGGACTCCAGGGAAGAGAGCCACAGCTGTTGGTGAAACTGGAACCAAAATCCAAAAGAGCACCTGGGGTGGTGAGCGATCTGGGAGGGGTGGATTATCCATAAGGATCTACACAGTGCTATTTTTTCCACAACCATGTCTACATTGGGCAGGATGAGGTAGGCTGGGGGGGTTGGAGGACAATATCACGATTCATAAACCTTTAGATTACATGGGAGCAGGGCTGTAAACACACAACCAAAACATACCTTTATTAAGAGATTGGTGGGGGTTGGTGGTTATCATCCCCTCAGTTTCTTTGGAAAGGAGATAGGAGTTGGACTTTGATGGTTCTTGTGGGTCCCTTCCAACTCAGGGTATTCTGTGATTCCATGAAAATGCCGGTCTTGAAGGTTTATTTTGCCATGAGGAAAGCCAGAATAACACTTTGCTGTAATATTGTGTAAATATTGAAGACTAAACTCTCAAATCATGAATATGTTGTTAGATTTCCTCCCATGCCTGAAAGTTCTCTGTAGCAAAGTGGATTTAAGTGATTTCCAGCTTTCCCTACTCCCAATCATTTCTTCCTGTCCAGGACTGTATTTTACAAACTTATTACTTATGTCAAGGCAGCTATAAAAAAAAGTCCATGAAATAAGCTGGCTCTGAAAATAAGAGATTGCTGCATTTTTAGGGAATATGTGGGTAGGTATTTTTTTTTTTCCTCCCTTGCAGATGTTTAGTTAATTCAGTTTGCAACGTGGCTCCATGAAGAAATGGGAATTAATCTACTGTCTGAAGGGACAAGAAATTCTGCCCTGTGAGGGTGGTGAGGAGAAACTGTGGCTGCCCCATCCCTGGAAGTGTTCAAGGTTGGGTTGTAGATGGCCTGGAGAAACCTGGTCTAGTGGAAGGTGTCCCCGTCCATAGCAGGGAGCTTGGAATGAGATGGTTTTTAAGGTCCCTGCCAACCCAAACCATTCTGTGATTCTCTGTAGAGACACAGGGGATTTTTTTTTAAGATACTGTTCACATCTCCTTTCTGCTCTTCACTTCTCCTTTTGATCCACAGCCACAGTTTAGCCCCTTCAGCAGGAAGATCTACCCCAATAACCTTGGCCTTTCAAATTCAGCAGTGATGATCTGTTCTTGTTGGAACCAGGCACTGCAGGCTTCATATCTTCACTAAATCTGTTTTGCTTGATTTCATTATCTGTATCTGATTTATCATCTCTTGTTACAACAGCATAAAAATATTCCTCAGCTCCTGTTCAAGCTGTGCTGTGACATTACTGACTGGCCAAAAACATCCTGCTGGAAGCAGCTACAGTTCTGCAGAACTAATAGAGAAAAATCAACATTACACCAAAGCTGTTGATGTTGGAAAATAGCATTAAAAATACTGAGAGAGACTATTGGATCTTGGCCTTCAGCATCCTGCTCCTGAAGCTGACCAGTGGCAGTGGGTTGGGCAGGAATTTAAGGAGGAAGTGCTGTTTTTCCATTCAGCCTCCCAGTCTCTAGTGGCTTGTAGCTCTTAGACTGCCTGAGGAGAGGTCTCCCGTGGATCTTGGTGGATTTCTTTTCCATAGAATAGAATCACAGAAAGCAATCATAGAATCACTGAGGTTGGAAAAGGCCTCCAAGATCATAAAGTCCAATGTTTCTATTAGTTTCTCCTTCTCTCTGAGGTCGATCATTAAAGATGGCAAAAAGGGCATTCAGCTGTGTTCAAAGATGGAAGATGACTGAAATAAAATCAAAGTTTAAATGTTTTTATTTTTTTTCTTGAGTTTTCCTCTATCTTCACTACATGTCATTTCTTTGCTTAGGGAACAGGCAATTCCCTTTTAAAGACAGGGCTTAACTGTCACAAAAACATCATCCTGACTGTTCTGAGCATTTAGGCTAACCTACAGCAGAGGCAATGGATTTCAGCAGAAAGTGAGAGGGAAGGTTAGCCTTTTATGCTCATTAAACCTCCCCCAGACTTCTGGGTCTGACATGAAATCCCATTAAGAGGCACCTGACACACAGCAAACCAGGAAAACAGTGTGGCTGCAGGGCAGTGTCCTTGAGGAAGGTCGTGGGAGACACTTGTTTAAAGCTGTGATGTTTTGGGCTCAAGCAGCCCAGGAAAGCTGCACCTTCTTTGCTCTTCCCAGCAGTTCCCAGTGGTGAGGAACATTTTGTTGTCCCCATGAATAAACACAGAGGATGGATGCCTTTTAAAGAGCAAAGACTGTCTCAAGTACAGGAGATCAAACCCAGCTTCCTCAGCTCATGACTGGATACAGACTGATAAGTGTGAATAGTAAGGAGAAATATTGTAATTTGCAATAGATTTCTCCTTTCCCCTGTAGCTTAGAGATATACTTTAAAACAATAAATTGTTGTTGTTGTCTTTAATTACACTGATTCCCAAGGGCTGCTGTTTTACTGAAAAATAATCCTGCTTTGACAATAGAAGCTTGAGAGACTGGTGGAACAGATTGCAAACCATTTCCAGGCCTGGTTTAACTGCTTGACTGCCAGCCTGTGGCATAATTTTCAGGAGGCATTTACTTGTACAACTCTCTCTAGTTTCCCCTTGCTGTTGGGCTACAATGACATCAAGGGACAGGTCTTGGGTGTTGCTCTGCACAGGGACAGATGAGACACAGGGAGAGGGTAGGTGACTGTGGAGATGATGGTTTTGGTACACCCCAAGGGGGAAAAATGGTGTGAAAAGATAGGAATTCAAACAAAATAATACTAATGAACACCCAAACCAAAACACATTATTACTCACACTTCTCCACTGACTGAGGAAGGTGGTAGAAGCAAAATGTAAGCTATAAAGAACAAGTTTCATGCAAATCTCTTGAATTTAGGTTCATTGCACTGAACTTTAGCCAGGTAAAGATATGTGGTCTAACTTAAACCTTAATCTAGTCCTCAGCAGCAGCTCACTGAAGGTTGAGAAGGTTTCCACGAGGAAAATGATGCATTTACTGGTGGCTCTCTGCTCCTCAAGTGATCAACTCTCCCCACTGACACTTGTGGGAGTTTCAGCCCACCCACAAAGCACTTTGTGTAAGTTGTTTTTTGCTGTGATAAAGACAGCTGAAGGCAGCTGAAACTTTCTGTAAGTATCTCTGTTGATCTTGTGCACTTGGGTAGGAAGAGTGACTCTGGCAGTAACAGCCCAGACTTCACCTGGAAGAGCACCAAGCTTCATTTTCATTTTTGTGCTGCAGAAATTGTGTCTGACTGTTGATTTCAGAGTGTAAGATGAGCAACAAGTCGATACGATGGTGAAGCTGTGATTCTGGCTGGGGTGGATACATCAAGAAACTGGTATGGAGTGTATTATAAAAGCAGGGCTGATGTCAGGGCTGCTTTAAGAGTATGTAAAACTTCTTCTAAACTCTTCTGTGTTCTCTCACAGAGCTTTTTATGTTTAAAAAGTATGTGTGTGTGTGTGTGTGTGTGTGTGTGTGTGTGTGTGTGTGTGTGTGTGTGTGTGTGAATGGGTGTGGTTTAGATATGGACATAGGCCACACTCCTGAAAACCTCACACAATAATACAGCAACCTGATGAAGACAGCAATGAAATGGATTCTGTGAAACTATTGCTTTTGAGGAGGAAAATAAAGTTGCTCATGGGTTTGTCATCTTCTGCTCTCACAGTACTTCAACTCTTCATTTTCTTCTTCTATCCTCTCAAGGGCAGCAAAGTTGAAGTCATAGGAGATGAAAAAATCTGACTGCTGTGCTGTGTGAATGATGTGATGCTAATGTAGATTTAGTTTGGTTTTTGAACAAAAGTAGTTGTTCTCACTTCATTCCACTTTCCTCAGCACCACAACACCTCTTTGGACCTTTATCAAGGGTGGCAGAATGCTGGTCTCTGAGCAGACATCACTGAAATATGATATAATGGTGTTATTTTTCTCCCTGGTAGGGAGAAAAGTAAACTTTGAACCCCACAGGTGAAGTCCTTTATCAACTTGTTTCAAACTTTCCAGCATGCAAAGTGTGAGCACGTGAAACAGGAATCATTTCTAGTGTAAAACTCAGAAACAAGGTGAAAACAAACAGAGCAATGCATAGGTGTGCAAGCAAAGTGTGTGTAAAGGGCAATTTCTGCCTTTTGATACCAGCCCCAAACAACCCATTCATTAGCTGCAAACACTCTCCAGCTCCAACAGCTCTCAATCCATATTTATTTTTTTTCATTCTGCCTTCTGCCCAGAACTAGGAAAATATCAATGTAGCACATCCCTTTGCTGGGGTCTCCCCCAGTGCGACAGTGCTTTCTGGGTTATTTTCTCTATCTAGCCACTTGCTTTTCTCCTTCAATAGCCTCCTTAGTATTCACAGCTATTTTCAGGATTATAGCAGGCTTTTAAAAAACCTGCATCATATGAGAAGATGCCACGTAACATGATGTACACAACTATCTTTGACTCATGGGTTTAAGCCGGAGGAAGGTAGTTTTAGATTGGATTTTAGGAAGAAATTCTTCCCTGTGAGGGTGGGGAGGCCCTGGCACAGGCTGTCCAGAGAAGCTGTGGCTGCCCCATCCCTGGAAGTGTCCAAGGCCAGGCTGGATGGGGCTTGGAGAAACCTGATCTAATGGAAGGTGTCCCTGACCACAGCACAATGTTGGAATGGGATGGTCTTTAAGATTCCTTCCAACCCAAACCATCCTATGATTCTGATTCATTAACAGTTTCCAGAGACTGAACATATCATAAAAGCAGGGTTGATGCCAGTGAATTTACATATATCCTCAGGAAAATCCAGAGCTCCCCAAGGAATAGAAAAGATTGTCAATGTCTACATTTTATTACATCCCTGACTGCAGGATTCAGGTGAGCTGCTGCAATTCTCTCGGTTTGCACACACAAAGCTTCAAAAGGCTACTCCCTCAACTTCTTACTTTTAAAACTTGCAAGAAATTATAAATGAAGATGACAATATCTCTTCCTCAAAGGATTATATATTTCTTGTTAAACTTTAACTTCATTTCAAATCCATCCTTGATCCTCTTAAAGTATTTGCGTAAGTGAATGAGGGCTGTAAAACACGACTGAAGCTTTCCTCCTTGGGAAAGCAGCTTGACCAATTTACATATTTATTAAATATTTTATATTTTACCAGATTGTATGCACTTCAAAATGTCACATCTTATTTTTGATCTGAGCACTGCGTAACCATAATGGCTATTTCCAGTCCCAGAAGAGGAAAAAAAATAATCTGCATCTCCTGATTTGACCACTTCTTAAGGATTTAAATTTTTTATTTCTATGTTTTATTCTGTTCTGCAACATTTTAACTTTTAGTGTTATGAAGTTTTACTAGTTCTGTGCAAATTAATCTCCTGTGAGGCTACATGACCAACCTCTCATTTTTCCTCTGGAATGAGCTTTCTAAGCATCCAAACTGAACTTCTGAACCTGTTTGATGGTTATTTTAGCTTTAAAGAAAATAAACACAAAGATGTTGTAAACCAGAAATGCATATGAAGAGGTATCTTCTCTTGTGGTACAAGGATCTATCAAAGCAGAGTTGATGCTTCTGGTGTAATTCTTCCCCTCCCTCACCCTCACAGATCAGTTGTCAGCAGCTGGAGCAGAGACTTTTTCCTTTGTCAATGATGTACAAGACTAGGGCATGCACAATGTATCATTACTGGGGTTTCCTGTGAGCAGTTTGGAGTCTGGGAACTGAATGGATTAAGGCTCCGACAGAATGCTCAAGATAAGGGCACGTGTCCAGTTTTGCTGCTGGATTTCTGAGTGTTGTGGTACAAACCCCCTTTCCTCTGCGTGTCCCCATTTCTGATGGAACCAGCTTCCTTCAGAGGGTGCTTTGAGGTGCAGCTGCTGAGAAGAGAGTTTGAAAACAATTTTATTGAGAAGCTATGGAGAATGCTTGTGACTCTCTTTTCTGGCCACCTCTAAAATGCATGAATTCCATAGACAAAACCGTGAATCATAGAGTCATTAAACCATAGAATCATAGAATCGCAGAGTCATGGAATCATAAATTCATGGAATCATAGATTCATGGAATCACAGAATTATTTGAGTTGGAAGAGACTTTCCAGAGCAGCTTGTTCCAACCCACCTGCCACAGGCAGGGACATCTTCCACTATCCCAGGTTGCTCAGAGCCCCATCCAAGCTGGCCTTGAACACTTCCAGGGATGGGGCAGCCACAGCTTCTCTGGGCATCCTGTGCCAGGGCCTCACTACCATCAAAGGGAAGAATTTCTTCCTAATATCTAATTTAAATTGACCTTTTTTTCTGTTTAAAGCCATTCTCCTTTGTCCTTTCAGGCCATGCCCTTGTTTAAAGTCCCTCTCTAGCTCTCTTGTAGACCTTTAGGCACTGGAAGGGTCTTTGAGGTCTCCCTGGAGGCTTCTCTTCTCCACACTGAATATCCCCAACTTTCCCAACCTGTTTTCGTAGCAGAGGAGCTCCAGACCTTGGATCAACCTTGTGTCTCTCCTCTGGACTCACTCCAACAGATCCACATCTTTCTTGTGTTGGGGGTCCCATAACTGTGTGGGTGAGGTGTATTAATTTTTTAGGGAAAAGAAAACAAAAACCAAAATCACAACACAACAATAAACAGATTTATAGATGAAAATATGACACTTGCCACATTGTTCAAGTCAATCATTTGTATCAATTGCATCAATTATTGCAATATCTTATTGCCCTTGTCTACATTTTCAGGCAGTGGATTTTTTGCTCTATTCTTTCTGCAAAAGTCAGTATTACTATCATAACTTTTGTCCCTATTTGAATATTTGCTTGGCCCTGTTATGCCATTTCTTTCCTTTTGTTGATAAAATAAAGAGACCAAGCTGGTCTTAGAAGGAAAAGCCAGGCAAGGGTTAGGCCCTGTTACTGTTTCCTCGGCCTGGGTGAGTCAGGGACAAATCTTTTTCAGAGTCATATCTTCCCTGGGGAGAGCCCACATTATTCATCCTTTCCTCTTCATAGGTCCTCTGACAGCCTTATCAGTAAGAATTTCTTCCAGGTCACTGCACAATGAGCACAAAAGACAGTCTTTAAGACTCTACTAGAAGCAGACCATGCTAAAAATAGTCCTGCATTCTAATTGCTGGATGCGAACTATCTGCTGAGCAACAATTGCTCCATCTGATCTGTGCCGTGTTGATTCCTCAGTAAAATGTTAAATGTCTTATAGGAGTTAGGTATGGATGAGAAAAAATTCCTGTGGGCTGATATCAGTGTCCATTCAGCCCAGAAGTGTGTCTTTAACAGAGGCAGGTGCCATTTCAACACGTACTGGAAATTAAGGTCTATTCTTTTTCTCGTGTTATAACCTCACGTTAAATTAATATTTCTTTTCCATAAATTTATAACCTTGTTATTGCTCATCTTTAACTACAGATGCTGCATGACTTTGACTGGAGCAGACATGCATCTTTTAATACCAGAGTTAGTCAGGTGTGGATACACACCCACAGCTTCTTCTGGCAATAAAGGTAAATTACATCCTAACTGAGCAAAACTGGACTCTCTCACAACATCAGAGCAAGTAAAAGGAAAGAGTATTTCAGCTGTTCCTTTCCACCACCCCTCAATTTCCTTCAAGCTGATATGATGTGTTGATCTCAGGAGATGGTAAAGGACACAAAAAAAATTTACATCCCTTTTGGGAGCATGAGAAGCCTAAGCAATTTTTGTAACAAGGAGCCATGCAGGTACTTTGAGGGCCTTGTGAGTAGTTAGGAATGCTGTTTTCTAAATGCTATCTCTGTTTTCAAGTCCATATAGAGAGAAGCACAGTCAGAAGGGGATATTGGCAAAATCACCTCCTAGGCAGCACCTCTGTGGAAAGGCTTAGAGAAAAGCTGCTGCCTTCCTGTTTGGAGGAGAGACCACTGCTGTTATGAGGTTAAATTACCCTGTAATTGTGGCCTGCACCCTCCAAATACATCAAAAAGTTCTAACATTGAGTTTTATTGTTTTGGGTTTTTTGGTTTGGTTTGGTTTTTGTTTGTTTGTTTGTTTGTTTGTTTGTGTTTAGGGTTTTTTTGTGTGTGTTTTATTGGGTCTTTTTTGTCTGTGGCAGTTCCAAAAGTGTCTCTTCCAAAAAAATCTGTTCTTTGCTGAACCCATGTTTAGTAATCCTTCCCATAAAACCAGAGAATCATTGAACCACGGAATGATTTGGGTTGGAAGGGACCTTAAAGACATCTAGTTCCAACCCCACACCATGGGCAGGGATGACCAGGTTGCTGAAGGCCCCATCTGACCCAATTCTTCATCGCTTCAGTGCTGGCGAAATCATGGGCAGAATGTGGATAAATGGAATTTATTAATCTATGGCCTCCCCTCTCTGACAGAGGGAACAGCCTCAGTCTGTGAGCTCAGGACAGGCACCACAGCCAGAGGCACTGCTGCAGTGAAGGGAGTTTCCACTGGTGTCGTCTGAGAGTTTTTCCTTTTGCATTTAATGTTAATAAAAGAGGTGCAAAGATGGATTTTCTTTAATTGCTGAGCATGGAGAAAGCACAGTGCCTCGCAGTAAGCTGTGGACAACGTTCACCCTTTTCACTGTCCATAACATCTGAGCTGTGATCCTCCCAGGTGTTGCTATTGGCACCCAACACTGAGAAGGTGGGAATTTGGCTCTGATGGATGTTTTATAATTCCTATACAGGACTCTCTGTGCCTCTTACTCACAAGATCCTCATAAGGTCAGGACCCACCAACCCTTGCGTGGGGAGCTTTACTGATCTGTCTGAAAATCAGCATTTATTGAGTCACATTAGCATAATTGAGATGTCTCTGCAAGGCTGGCAGGTGAAACAGGGGATGCAAGGTAGAAAAATCCTTCTGCAGCAGCAGTGGGAGGAGAATCAGGAAAGATAGAGAGCTGTGTATAGAATATAAAGCATAGAATTATTAAGGTTGGAAAAGAGCTCCAGGACCATGTAGTCCAGCCATTAACCCAACACTGTCAGGTCCAGCACTAAATCATTTCCCAAGGCACCACATTTACACATTTTTTTTAACATTTCCAGGTTGGAGATTCCGTCTCTTGCCTGGGCAACCTGTTCCAATGCCTGACCACCCTTCCAGTGAAGAAATTTTTCCTAATATCCATTCTAAATCTTCCCTGGTGCAAATGGAGTCCATTTCCTCTAATCTTATCTCTTGTTATCTGGGAGAAAAGACTGACACCCCCACCTGTCTACAACCTCCTTTTAGGTAATTGTAGTAAGAGGAGCTGTAGCTGTACCCAGAACAGATGAAAATCAGTACAGGAGTAATATTGTACCTTCCTGTACACCTGTGAGGGAATTTATTTCAAAATGAGGGTATCAGAAATTTATTATTTCCACCAGTTTCTTCTTTAAAATAACTAAAGATCATGAGAACTTGACCCAGAGCTTACTCTTAGTGCCCAAAACTCAGCACCATTGTGTGGCTGATAGACCCAGTGTGCTGCCTTTACTGGAAATAACATAAGATTTTGCAACCTCAGGAATGATAAAGTGATCAGAGTAAGTACTTAAGGTTGTGGCTGTGATTCATGGCTCCCTCTTCATTTACAGCAGCAGAAACTTATCTCAGGTTTAGATTTTACACAGCTGGCATTGAAACTGTTCTGACTAGCAGTGACCACAGGCTTTAAAAACAGAAACAGCAGAAAAAAGCCCACAGAGGTACAATTTATCAATACTTAATTAAATTATAACCCTGAGTTAGGAGAGCATTTATATACTTGTGTAACAACAGCCATGCTGAAATGCCTAAAGGTGTGCAGCTACTGAAGAAAGAGCTGAATTATGGCCTACTAAATTAATCTAAAAGCTGTAAAAGCATGATCAGCATCAGTTAGGTAAACTATCTTCTCTACTCTCAAAAGCTTTATTTGACTTGGATTTCTCCTGCAGACAGCAGATTCCTCACATTCTTTTCCTGACTGAGAGGTTTAATTAAACTTTGCCGTGTTTTTGAGTAGAACAATGACAATTTGCCACTCGATGGTGGAAGATACAAACTCCCCTAAGGTTCCCCAGGTACTTCTGGATAAATAATAGAGAGAGATGTTATATATCCTCTGGCTTTGGAGAGCACATGAATCAAATGTCAGTATATGACTTGATATTTCTTCTCACCCTACAGAGAGAGTCAAGGGTTTGATAAAGAGATTGTTGCTTTCTGTATGAGGCCTCTTCAAACACTACCACCAGAAAGTCAGAGGATATAAAATGCATGAACTATTCATCCAGTCCCATAACTGCCTTGATGAGCAAAAGAAACCTGTGAATATCAGAGGGGAAAATGTTCTTGCCTTAATAGCAGCTATCAGGTTATATGGTGCTGTCTTGAGGTGCCCCCAGGCTAAGTCAGATTGCCTTCATAAGCAACTCCTCACCAGATAAACCCTTTTGCCTGGTACATTTTCCCTTTCTTTCAGGCAACGGAGTAGAGATCAACAAAATGAGATTGGGAAGTTGATCCTGCTACAGCTAGATTTGGGACAACTGTTTTTTCTACACCTCTCTTTAAAGTAATCATAATATTCTTGAAAAATACAGTGCCCTGGCAGCTGTTCTTGCCTAGAACGTTTTAAAGTATCAGTGTCAATTATTCCTATGTATCTGTGTCTTTTTTATCTACGCTAAATCCAAAATTTGCATCTCAGTACCATTGCAGGGGGTGGCTTTTGTGCCTGGAAAGGTCAGGATGTGGAGGTGTTAATGCTCAGAAGATGTGCACGCAGGGCTTTTATGAGTGTGTTCAGAAAACTGGCCCCAGATATTCTCAGAGTGATTAATCTGTCTGTTCTTCTCAGTTTCTTTAGTAAGTGTTCTGTGACACACTCAATTAAATCTGGTGATAAAACATCTTCCACTGGGATGTCTGACATGCTTGAAGTTAACCCCACATTGGAGGGTTTCTTCAGCTCATGGACCTGTTACAAATTCATGGTGCTCAGAATCTTTCTGTGAAAGGTGCAGGAGCTCAGTATTTCTTTTCATGTGGCTCCTGGCATTTAGAGACACAAAAAAAACACCCCTAAAAGTGAAACAAAAACAAACCCAAAGCAAAACACCCCCATGCTAACATCACTAGGTGATGTATTTTAATCCTCTGTCTGGGAATGTTTCTGCCTGAATATCCCCTGGTGCTGTGTCCAGAACAGTTTTAAATGCTTTGAGTGGTGCTGTGTTTGCTGCTTCCATGGGACCATCATCACTCAGGCTGATAGATCAGTCTAATAGTGCCTAATGCCTGTCAGCATAAGCTGTGCTCTCAGTTTCTCAGCCTTATCTCTGCTAAAAAAAAAAGTACTTATCCTTTTGCCTTGCTAGTGGTTGACAGAAAGTTAATTAGAGCCATAAAAAAACTTTTTCCCCAGAAAGTTCAACCAGAAGTGGTTTTCACTGAGGAGATAATCTGAAGAGTACTTTCAACACAGGCAGAAGTGCTGAAGTTTCTGATACACATATTTTTGAAGGAAAGCTTCCCTTTCCACATTAAAATGTGCATGAAATTGCATGTAGCATCTCGAGTCCTCCGGGAAAGCAGGACTCTGCAGAATCAGTCGTCACAGAGCAGCATGGCTAAGTCTCAGGTTATTTCATCTGCCTCTTCCAGCTGCTGAATTGCATTTTTAAACTGTACCTTCAACTCTAACCAGTTGGGTTGTGAGCTTCATGCTGACACTGCAGGTAGGTGGATGAAGAGCTCAACATGATCTGGCCATGTGCACTTGCAGCCTAGAAAGCCAAATGTGTCCTGGGCTGCACCCAAAGCAGGGTGGGCAGCAGGTGAGGGGGGGATTCTGCCCCTCTGCTCTGCTCTGGTAAAACCCTATCCAGCTCTGGGGGCCCCAACACAAGAAGGATGTGGAACTGTTTGAGCAGGTCCAGAGAAGGACCACAAAGACTCTCAGAGGGATGGAACACCTCCCTGGAGACTGAGACAGCTGGGGTTGCTCAGCCTTTCCTTAGTTGGTCATGCATGGAAGACGGATCCATTTTCATCAAATTATCTGAGCTTTTCAAAGACTTGGACCTTGCCCGAGTCACTCAGTACCTGGAGTTATATCCCAACAAGGATAGAGCAACAAGGTAATTTTCTTCTTCTCTATTTTAAAAGGTCTTAAATTGTTATGTCCCAAATAGGGTTTTGTACTAGATATTCTCAACATGGGAGTTTTCACAGAGCAGAACAGAGAGTACCTCCTTCTCAGGCAACGACCCTGATGCAACAGCACCTTCACTTTTGGGGACCATGTCCACACACACCGGAGATATTGCAGAACTGTCTGGACACAATCCCGTGCAATGTGTTCTAGGATGACTCTGCTTGAGCAGGAAGGTTGGACCCTTCCCTTCCAACCTTGCCCATTCTGTGATTCTGCAGCTGGGAATAGATCTGCCAAACTGAAATGGCTCAATGTGATAGGTGGAAAATAGGCAAAATTCCCATGAATTAGGAGCATGTAAGAAGTCTTCATCACATGCAGATGAGACCCCAGGGTACATTTGGAGGTGGTGTGCAGCAGTCCTAGGTTGCCTCTCACCCAACAGCTTCCAGCTGCTTCCATTATTTGCACCAAGGGGAAATAAGCTGCATTCCCTCCACCTTCTCCTCAGGAAGCCTGCACCACCTGTGGGAACAGGATATTTCTGACAAAGACAAGAAAATGGCTTATAAAATAAAAAATTGCTGTGACAGAGGCATCAAAGTGACAGCTAAAGACCTTCTCCTTGAAGTGGTCTAATGAAATCTCCATTCCTTATGTCACCTGAGGAAATGCCACTGATACCTGCTTTGATTTTGCAGGCAGGGATCATTACCTTACAGCATCACTGTCATTTTACCACAGTCTGGACCCAGTTGAGACTAAAAAGGACTGTTGGGGTTTTTTTCCCCCATTCTGGGATTTAAAGATTTCTTTTTAGCTCTTTGTCACTTTCCCCAGACAGAAGGGATATTAAAGTAATTATACCATAAAGCTCTGAGCAAAATATTTAGGTCAGCTCCTGATGAGCACCTGACAATAGGCTTGTTCCCTAATGGGTGGTGTTTGGAGCAGGTTTTCAGTAGGTTTTGTGAGTTTCAAATAAGATACTGGACAAATTTAGTACTGTGGACCATTTTCTGTGCTAGTTTGGGAGGAGAGGGGATACACCAGAATGCAGATTGGTGTGTGGATGAATAACCCAGATCCAACTGATGGCTTTCACTGGTGACCCAGAGAGAGGACACCAACACTGATATTTAGAAGTTCAGGATGAAAAAGAAGGATGAAAGAAGATGTGCTTTTCCATGTGTTGTAGGTGGAGTGGGAGCTTTAGAATAGTTTATTAAAGAAGCCCTGATGCTGAGTAATTATGTGCAGACAGGATTCCCTGGCTTTCTAAACTTCTCAGAGAGAGGAGCTTGGGAGCAGCTGGATATTATCTTGGCTTCAGACTGTCAATGGTTTAAGTTTTGAAACTTTATCCTGCAGTTTTTAATGATGTCAGATCAGATAAGTTTGTATAAAAATGAATTATCATGATAAATTATTAGACAAAAAGATCTCAATCAGAATTACTTACAACACAGTATGAAAGCTAAAACTACTAGTAGTGTATAGTATAATGCACTATATTAAAACAATTATATTAAAGCTAGCAAAAGAAAAAATGTACTAGAGATTGATTTAATTCACCATATCAACCCCTGTGGGCAGGTCTGTTTCTCTTCACCGTGAGAAGTATACTTGGTAGGTGTCCCCAAAATCCAAGAGAAGTATCTCCACACATTCCAAGAAGGAATATGTTAGAAGAATCTAACTGGATGAAAGTGACTGGACTTTTATAGTGTAAAGGGGTTGACTGCCACTCATGTGCCTCCAGGTCCATTTAGCAGCTCATCTGCCAAATCTTTGCCTTTTTATCAGGATGTTCATTCAGGGTTAGTTGCGAGATGGAATTTTAGCATGATTCAACACCAAAGCCAGCTCACAGTGCCCCTTCTCAATCCACACTGATAGATCTGCAAATAGAATGTTTTCTGAGTTGCTTGACCACATTCCAGAGCATCCAGGGTGAAGCATCCTGATACACCTGTGCAGGGCCAGGAGCTGGACTCGATGGTCCTTGTGGGTCCCTTCCAGCTCAGAATATTCTGGGATTCTGCATCTCTCTGTACATGACTGTGCCATTTTCACACATGTTTATTTGTCTCTTGGTCCCCGTGCAGACAGACAGAACTTGATGAAAAGTTTTTGTTCAAGCCTTTTTTCTTACATAAAGAAGTACTTTTGTTGAAACACTGCAATTTTGAACTGTAAAAACAGATCAAACCCCAACATTATTTATTTTATAAGGGCTGTTTCATTTTGCCAAATGATTTTAATAATTCTCATTTTGTCTCAAAATTATGTTTAACATAATTTCTTTTTCTGGATTAGTTGTAATATTCAACTTTGCAAATTGAAATGTTTGAAGGTTGAATCAGTTTGGATGGGCAATTTATGCCATGTGGTAAATTTTGAAATTTTCTTTGACAAATGAAAACTGCTTTCTGAGAAGATGAAATTTCCCAAAGGATGAAAATTCTATTTCCCAGACACCTCTGGAGGAAAACTCATGTGAAAATGACATCTTTCCCTGAACAGTAATAAAAAATGGTCTCAACTGAGTGCTATTTGTGACCAAGCCTACAAGCTGTGATTCTTCAGAAAGCATAAATAACATCAAACAAAAACCATCTCTTATTTCCTTAAAAGTGGACAACTTACCTCCAAGTGTTTTGTAGGTTCTTTAGTAGTTCTTTTTTCAAAGAAAATTAGTTCTCTGATCTGATCTGAATTATCATTCCCCTGAATTTGGTTTAACTGCATGAGCTGATCGTAGAATCGTAGAAAGGTTTGGGTTGGAAGGGACCTTAAAGATCATCTCGTTCCCACTTCCTTGGAATGGGCAGGAATGCCTTCCACTAGACCAGGCTGCTGATACAAATTAATTTCAGAAAAATGGCCTTACTTAGGTCAGATCAAAGGTTCATCTAGTCTTGCAACTTTTCTCTGACATGGGACAGTTGTAGCAGCTCCAGTAGACAGTAGGGCAGAAGATTTTAGAATCACAGAATCATAGAATCATAGAGTGGTTGGGTTGGAAAGGAACTCAAAGATCATCCAGTTCCAACCCTCCTGCTATGGGCAGGGACACCTCCCACTATCCCAGGTTGCTCCAAGCCCCATCCAGCCTGGCCTTGAATATTTTCAGGGATGGGGCAGCCACAGCTTCTCTGGGCAACTTGTGCCAGGGCCTCAGCACCTTCACAAAGAAGAATTTCATCATAATATCCTGTCTAAACCTTCCCTCTGTCGGTGTGAAGCCATTTCCCTTTGTCCTGTCACTCCAGGCTCCTTAAATAGTCTCTCTCCATCTTTTCTGCCGGCTCCTTCAGGTACTGGAAGGCGGCACTTAGGTCTCTCCAAAGCTTCTCTTCTCCAGGCTGAAGAATCCCAATTCTCTCAGCCTTTCTTCAAAGGAGAGCTGCTCCATCCCTATAATCAACTTAGTGGCCTCCTCTGTACTTGCTCCGACAGGTCCATGTCCTTCCTGTGCTGGGGCCCCAGAGCTGGATGATGAAAGCTATTTAACCTTCCATCAACAACCAGTGACTTGTGCCAATGTTAAACTAAGAGAAGTTAGAAAGAACAGCAAGAAACTCTGTATCTTCTTCCTTTCCCCAAGTTCCAATTGCTTTATTTAACTTTTTTACCCTCTTTCAGGCCGAAACACTTAGCGGAGAACATTTTCTTACCTTTATTGGTACAACCCCACCATTTAAAGCTCCACTTCAGAAGGTGCCTAAGCACCTACTGAAGTCCCAGTTGTGTGCTCAGAGTGGGGCTCCTGCTCAGAGAAGGTTTCTCTAAATGCTGCTCAAAACAGAGGGAGTGTTCATTACGAGCTCTGAATTAAATACAAAGTCACAAAGGGATAATAATAAGAAAATAAATGCAGAGACAATGTTTGTAGAGGAATAAATGACAACTAAACTGTCCATGAATAAATTTAGGCTGGCAATTAGAAGAAAATTCCTAATCATTAGCATACTCATGTTCCGGAAACTGATTTTTGGTGGGAACAGTGAGGTAAAAAGGAGCCAAAATGGGGCTTCATGAGGCTTGATAAATACCTACAAGGAGTAGGGTGATACAGGCTTGCACTAAAAGAATTGGAATCTGTTACCCTGAGGGTCTCAGGAAATTGCCAGGAACTTTACACTGAAGCAAATCAAGGTGGTGCAATGTGGTACCTCGGTGTTGAATGCGCATCAAGTGAACCAAACTTCAGTGAAGTTCTAAGTGGTAACAAGTCACACAAGTTTACAACAGCTCAGGGTCTGATTCTATAACTCAAGAATTTACAGACCCAGTAACAAGTGCATTGAAGAAGAAATATATGGAACATATTTTCAATCTTTATTGATCTGCAATGTTTCTAAATTCAGTGACCAGTATAGATAGCACCTTATTTACAAACATGAAAGAAACAAAAGGTGGTTTCTTGCTCGACTTCACTTCCTTAGAGAAACCTTTGAATCCCATAATTTACCTACGCAGGCTGGCTGTCTCTGATGTCAATGATTTTTTTGGTCAATGACTTCTTTCCGCAGATATGGGACAGTAAGGGAGAGAAAAGTGTCATTTGGCTTCATTTGTCACATGCCTTAAAGACTTGAACAAGGATTTTCAAAGCATAAAGATAAAACACTGGGGTTGGAGGTTTGCCTAATGACCTGTCAAAAGTCAGCCCACCTCTGTTCCCTCATGCAGGGGAAATAATATAAGGATGGTTGGATGATTTCCATTAATAGTAGAGTTTGCAAAGCTACCAAAGAATGGGCAGATTGAGTAAAATCTGTTCAGCTTTTTCTTTTGTCTCCAACAGCATCAGGGGAACACAAGCTCAAAGCTATTTCCTCTCAGGGAATAATATTCAGGTTTCATGAAATGTTGGAACAAGTCTAGAAGAGGCCATGAAGATGCTCAGAGGGCTGGAGTCCCTCTGCTGTGGAGACAGGATGGGAGAGTTGGGGGTATTCAGCCTGGAGAGCATCTTCCAGTACCTAGAGAGGCTCCAAGAGAGCTGGAGAAGGGACTTTTCAGAAGGGCATGGAATGACAGGACAAAGGGTAATGCTTTTAAACTGACACAGGGGAGGTTTAGATTGGATATTAGGAAGAAATTCTTTACTCAGAAAGTGGTGAGTCCTTGCACAAGCTGGCCAGAGAAATTGTGGATGCCCCATCCCTGGAAGTGTTCAAGGCCAGGTTGGATGTGGCTCTGAGCACCCTGGTCTAGAGAAATGTGTCCCTGCCCATGTCACAGGGTTTGGAACTAGATGGTCTTTAAGGTCTCTTCCAACCTAAACTATTCTGATTCTATGACTTTCTGCATGGAGTGTGATTTCTATTATGTATGTACTACTTCAAAACTGATTTCATAGATCTTTTGCAGTGACATCCTATATCAAGCCATTCCTTTGAAGAACAAGGTATGTGGGTAAAGAGGGCAGTGTCTGGTTAAACTAACACAGTACCCCAGTCCCAAACTCAGTCTTTGACCTGAATTTCTCAGTGTGAAACCCCCAACAAAATTTTTTCCAGCCATTCACCATTAGAGAGTTTGTAAAGATTCACTTTTGTTATTTTCAGAGAGTCACAGAATCATTAAGGTTAAAAATGACCTGCAAAATCATCAAGTCCAATTTTCAAAGTTTTGCGTGTAACATTCCTGGGGTCCAGGTGTCTTAATGGTGCTGTTTTACATCTCTACTTTTTCACAACCCATATAGTCAAATGTCTAGTAAAAGGGAGTATGGGGAGATTTTAAGAGCATCTGATCACACTGTGATCAAAGTGACTTGAGATCCATTATAAAATGTACCACGGAGGGTCTTGCCCCAAGTCACTTAATGAGCCTGAGGAAAAATCCTGCTGCAGGCCAGGGCTTTGTCCTCATTGTTGCAGCCTCTTTCTCTCCCATGAAAAATCATTTTGTTCAGGATTAGAAATAAATCCCAGGGTTGTGCAGGATAAAGCTATCAGGATCACAAAATGAGCACAACCTTTGCTTAAAATCAAAACCATAGCAGGTTTCCCCAGAATGGGATTATTTTACAGGCAAACACAGTACCAGATAAAACCTAGAATTCCCTGTAGTCTCCCTGGCTTAGTTTATATATAATTCCTCTGCTGATTAGGAGAGTTAATAAAAAATAAAAATGTCTCCCTTTAAAGCAGTGAGAGACTCACATACTTGAATATACCTATCTCCAGGATAAAGTTTTAATTACCTTGAGAAAAAGCTGGAAGAAAGCTGAAACTCAGGCACCTGTTACAGCTGGGAAGAAGGCAAGTAGGGCCAGCATGTAATAATTAAATCTTTATCACCCAGAAAGGAGTCTGCAACCTGCGGTGTCTTCCTGGTGAATATCACCACGTTTGTTTTTAAAACTACTTCCTGCCAGCATATCCCAAAGCCATTCCATATACACAGATGGCTGGGAAGAGGCAGGCTGCAGCTGGAAAAAGCAAGATCTAAAAGAAGAAAGACTGGGGCTTGTTAATGGCCTTTGAGGCCACCAACGGGACCTGTCAGGGAGTCACAAGACCTTGGATCAGCCCAGGATCATTGGTGGGCAGTACTGAAGTTTCGAATCTCCCCCGTGGTTATGGTGAGATCCCATAGATCTTTGCTGTGCTATGTAGATTAATGTCAGCCAGTCGGCCCGTTGGCCACCCTCCCCTTTTCCTTTTGTTATGCATGTTCCTTATTGAATATTCATGTTTTCTAGAACCTTCCAAGTTGTTCGAAGCCCTATTGGTTTATGGTTCCCTGGTCCCACCCCTTTCCTTCCCTATTGGCTGTCAATATCCTGTCAGTTTGTCTTCTGCCAAGCCTTGTGAAGCTCCAAGAGTAAAGATCGCTCTAAGCTCAAGCTAAATCTTGTGACTCTCATGCTGAAAGGAGATTTCCCATCCTATACTTCAAACCTACCTCAAATGCACTGCGAAACCCAGCAATTCTGAAGTCTAATTTTAATTTCAGTTAAAGCTGAACAACCCCAGGAAAAACAGGAAATCAGTACACCACTTTCAAGGAGGAAACAGCAAACTCCACACAGGTGCTGCCAGCCACTCCACTGAAGGATGAAGTCTCACAATGAGATTTTTTTCAGCTTTTTCTTTTTTCCTGTGGCAGTTATTGGAACTTTATTTAAAGAAGGACAGTAGAAACAAGGCTATTTTTGTGCTCTTGGAGATGCCAGTGAGATCTGAAGCCCGGCTTTGTGGCTGAACCAACGTGCCAGAGCAGACACCATGACAGGTACCACAGCACCGAATTAACACCGCACACCACAGCGGTGGATCCCGCTCCCCAGGAACCATGGAGCTCCCTGGCCCTCACCTTATTGGTTAAAGATGCTTTGCCTAGCCATGGTACCTTCCCCTATATAACCTTGGAACCCTCAATTGTTTGTGTCTTTTATCTCTGGATCCCTTCAATAAACCTACCTTTGGGACTCCGTATGGAAGACCCCTCCCTCCTCTTTGTTCCTGGACTGCTCTTTTGCACTTCAGTGGGTGTGCGTGTTTGGCTGCGTGCTGTCACCGCACCCGGTGTGTGTGTGCTTGTCTGTGGGTGTGCACAGCACCACCCAGGTGCCCCTGATGGGGAGTGTTCGTCGAGGACCAGCTCTTATGGGGGATGCTCGGGGAGGATGCAGCAGCAAAGACACTATCTGGGCTAAACACCGCTGCGAGCGTCAGGGGCTAGCAAAAATGTTAGCAGAAAAAGGGCTAGGATGGAAACCATTCCAAGTCCAGCAATAGGTGACCTACATTTACAGATCTCTTTGAAAAAGCCAGATCTTGGTGTCCTTCTTTCCTGTAGGTGCTGTGTTTACTTACATAGCACTTTTCAGTTCTTCTGGAAATCTTGCTTTTCCAGATAAGGTGACAAAAATATGGATTTAGGACTGAACCCTCCCAGAGGAGGAGCTACATGGCCACAGCTGGTGAGTTTTGTGAATGGTGGAAAACTGTCCAGAGACCTTTAGCCACAAGTGTGAGGGATGGCAGTGGCAGCTCAGTGCTGCCTTCCCCAACTCGCCCATGTCACCCTCAAAACTCCACAGGGTTTTGGTCTGTTGGTGACCCTGGACCATCCCAGTCTCTCTGGGTTTCATTTGTACAGGAAACAAAACTGTGGCAAATTATTGTGCTGATGTGTGTAAGGATAAGTGATCATGCATCACATTTATTTATTCATTCATTTATGCACATAGGTCCATCCATCCTCAGACGTATGAAATGATGTCTATGTGTACATTGATGTGTAAAACTAGTTATTAATTTGAAATCACTGCTGGGGAAATCAATCAGATGCAATAAATAACCAAATGCCTTGAGGCAAAGGGTGAGATTATTCCCTCCTGCCTGCATTTAGGTCTTCTCATGGAATCAAAACCCAGCAAAGAGGGATGTGAGCTGCATGAAACTTTGCTGTTGTCCCTACTCCATGTGACAGGTTGAACCAGAGACCTCCAGAAATCCCTCACAACTGAAGCTATTTGACTCTCTGGCTGGATTTTGATCAATGAAATCTGTAATGATCACAATGGGGACCCTCATGAGACTGCATGGGCTGGAGGGATTGCAGAATAACTCAGGTCTTCCTTGGAGAACAGACATGCTCATGGCCTGAGCATCGGAATATCAGCCAACCAATCAACCCCACATTTCTTCTAACCCCTCCCCACTCTTTACCCCTGGAGCACATCCCTCCTTCCTTCCATGGTGCTTTCCACAGAGAGGGAGAGGGAAGTCCTAAGGCTTCATTTAGATTCAAGCGGCGAATGGCACCATGAATGTCTGATAAAACTCTTCTGATAAAACTCTTCAGTGAGCTCTTTCCCTACTCCAGTTTCGTCTAATCTTTTAGCTCACAGCTCCTCCACAAGATGCCTGTGTTGGGTTTTGGTGTGGTTTGGACAACCATTTATTTATCTTCCTAACAAAGCAGTAAAATAGATTATTTTAAAATGTGATTAAAAAAACAATGGGCAATTTACAACCTGGAGGGGTTTGCTGCAATCCTGAGTGTATATGCCAAGAGCTGAATATGTTTTTAAGTGTAGCTATGTTGCTTCATTCTTTACCTCTTTCTGTGTGTGTTTGTGTGTTCTGCAGGGATTAGTCATGGATTCACAAAATGGATTTTCTCAGGAAAAATTCTTTCTTCATCTTATTCTTTTGATACAACTTCAACATCTTTTTCAGTATAATTTTTTCTCCTCCTCCTCTCTTTATATTCGTGTGTCTGTGCTGTGGGTGTGTATAAATATGTACATATATTCTGGTTGGCTGGAAGTAGAAAAATTCATTTTCTTTAACAGTCATATCTCTGAGAAGCAGACTCACAGGAAAGCTTTTAAATACTAAATTTAAAGACTTTAACTGCTTGGCTTTTCTGGTCAGCTTCTCCTTAATTCTCTTCTCTCTCCCTCTCGTTCTCTCTCTCATTCTTACCTCTGTGCTGAGATTTTTTGCTTAATTAAGGGGAAAGGAAATAGTGACATCAAGTCAAGGACATAATCTCTTTCCAAACAGGGAAAGTCAGAGTTTAGTCTTCCTGGCATAGTCCCGTCCAGGAAAAGGAAAATTCCCCCCTCAAATATGAAGCTGAGTTAGGTTCTGATGTAGCACCTGTTGAAGACTGAAAATCTTTCTTGCTGTTTCTGTATGTTGCTTTAGGTGCTGAATCCTTTTGTCTGTGATTGAAACCTCTGGAAGCTGAGGATTGCCACAGCCAGAGGTTTTTGCTGAGCTGTCTTCAGGACCTTGGGATCAGAGGGTGCATTTGTGACTCAGGAGATCATTTCCTTTCAGTAGACTGTTAAAAAACTCTGTGATTCAGCCACCCAGACAGGGCAGGGCCATAATCCTGTATAGTTTTCTGTCTTCAGGGTGAGAGACAGCTTTCATCACCACTTACTCACACTGTGCTGCAGCAGAACCTTTTTTTCATTTTAGCACCCCATGTTTTTTATTCATATTCAAATTTTCTCTGTTCTTACTATAACTCACCTCAGCTGAGTCCACCATCTTGCATAATTTATCTATAATAACTTCAAGGATATTCATATATTCATGTTATTAGAGCCTCCTTTTTGGAAGGGATGGTTTGCTTATGGGGTTTTGCTCTCCACTGATGGCCAAGTAGATTTTCAAAGCTACTTTAGAGGTAGGTCTTTTAATTGTTTTCCATTTGACATGATGCTGCCACTCTATGAGAGAAAAACTTATGCAAATGAGGAGGATAACCTCCAGCTTGAACCCCATGGAGACACAGGGAGATCTCCTCTCATCCTGTTCAGTGTGAAGAGGATTCAGATCCTGTGACAGGAATCAAAGATAATATCATGATGCACCTTATGTTAATAGGAAAACATTTTTCTCTGAAGTCTCATGGCTGTTTCATCATTCATTATAATATTTTATCCTAGAGGAAATTTGTAATATAAGCTGTCAACTCTATTTACCTCTAAATTCCTTGCTGCAAACTGTGGCAACCGTAAGGTGCCCATATACAACAAATGACAAATGGCTGCAGTTGTTGTTTTGTGAAATGCAGCACATTATTCCTCATTCTTCCTATAGAAATCACCTGTATTTGGCATATTGAGGGCTTCACCCAGGTGCACACTGGGAGCAGGTTTTGGAGTGTGGAATGGACTCAGGTGTGCAGTTGGGAGCCTGAATGACAGGGAGTCTACAGAAAACACTTACTTGCACTAAAATGCAGCTATTTCCTGCCTGCAATGTGGCAGCTGAGATCACGGAGCAATCGTTTCCAGGCAGAGAAGTGTGGAACAATGTCTCCAAATGAAATTATAGCTTGAGGAAAGGATTTCTTTGAGGCAGGATGGCATGTAATTACCCAAGTTGGAATTCTGCCAGGACAATGATGTTTAAAATATTTCCAGCTCTTGTAGAAAGTGCCACAGGACCTTTTAATGACTGCAAAGGAATGGGCTTTGGAATTTATTTTTTAATTTTTTTTTTTGTTTGAGTATCTCATCCAAAAGTCAGGATAATAAAATGAGAAAGAAAAAACTATCAAAGAAAGAGCTAATCTTTGCAAAGTGTTGGAATATGGAAATCCCACTTTGAAATGGTAATTTATTAACTTCTTTTTAAGATAAAAATGCAATTAGTTCATTCTTTCATTTCCCTCATCCCAAAAGAATGCACATACATTGTTATCACGTCTTTTGCTCCTGTGTCAAATCTGTATCATTTAATTTTGTTGCAGTGAAACTTGTGGATTTTATAAAAGCTTTTGGTGGTGGTTTTTTTCTGTCTTGTTTCAATCCTGACTGTAAATAAAATAAAATATTACTATATTCAGAAATGATTGCTGTGAAAAATCTTCACTTTGTTGAATTTTATAAAGGCTATGGGCTATTTTTATATTAGATGCCATATCAGTAAAGAGTAATCAGAGAGTGAAAGGGACTTTTTATCATTCTCAGTTTATTCCCAGAAATACTCTCTTGAGCTCTAAAGGAAAAAAAAAAAGAAATTATTATCTGTGATAGAATTGTTAGCTTGCCTTATTTTCCACTTCATCATTTTTGGTAAGGGAATGAAGGTATCTGCATGTCTATCTACGCATCTCTATCCCCAGCACATGATTATTCCTGGCTAGTCAATCCAGCATAACTTTTCTGATTCCATGGCATTTTTATCACATTTAATTAAGATTATGTAAAGCTAGGTTTAACTGGCTGGTCATCTAAATTTGGGTAAGTACCTGTAAATGCCAAGCAAAATAAATAAATAAATAAATGTTAAATGAAAGAATTATTGCAACTATGGCAGACTATTTGATACCAGTGAAATCTGGAGATTCCAGGGTGTATTAATACACAAGTTTGGATGTTCATGGAGGGTGTTCATGGAATTCAAACTTTTTCTGCCTGTAGGGACTTGAATTCCCATCTAGGTCTGAAGAGAGACCTGTCCTCACAAAGCTCTGGAACAGTCTATGCTGCTCCAGCTCTCATGGTCCTTGGCAGAGCTGCTTCATATTGCTTAAAATACTTAAATATGTACAAGTCTAAAAGTAAAAGAGTGAGAGGGAGTTGCTTGTAAAGAATGAATAAGATTCTTTGGCAGTGAAGACAGGGAGAGAGGGATTAACCTCCCCTGTTTTTAGTTGTCTTTGGAGTAAATGCCTCCGTCTGGATTAAGTGGGAATCATAGAATTATAGAATATTCTGAGTTGAATGGGATCCACAAGGATCATCAAGTCCAGCTCCTGGCTCTACACAGGACAGCTCCAAGAATCCCAGCATTTGGAGCTGCTTCTCCTCACTGGTGCTTTTGATTCAATGCAAAGATACATTTATATGTTATATGTGGTGATGGAACTGAAGAAAAAATTAAAGCTGGAGGTGTGTCTGTGGTCAGAAGGAAACAACTCATTGAGGTGCAAGTTAAAGATTTCTTTCCTTTCCTCTGGAGGGATTGTGTCATCTCATGAGCAAAGAAATCCCTGGAGGATGGTTTAGAATGCACACCACCTCTCAAGAAACCACACCAGATTCAAGTCTGTAGAGTCCCTATTCCCTCCATTTCCCTCCATGAAACTCTCAGTGGAAAATTTGCACCTTCAAATCCATCCTGCTGCTGCTGGAAATTCATGATCCTTCCAATCTAACACATCATAATTGTTATTTCACAGGCAGGATTTTTAGCTTTCCACATGATCTCAGCATCTTGTCTGCTTTCAGTGCTGTGACTAAGGCAGCAGAAGAGGAGCCTGGGGATGGAGTGTGCAATGATGATCCCCCAAATCAGGAGTGAATCAGCTCCACTCTAAGGGCTGTGTTGGTATTTTAGCAGTTGCCTCACTGAGGAGATGGAAGCACACTTCTGGAGCAAGGATACAAATCACTGATTATCCCTCCAGCATTGGTGGTGATGAAAGCCTGGGAGCTGAGCTCCCCATCCCCATGCCCAGCATTCCTGGTAACCATGGTGTCCGAATGTGTGCATCTGGAGCTCCTGACACGCTGCCTGCAGCACCAGCAGCCTCACCAGCTAAGGGTTTGCCGAGGCAAGCAGGGATTAAACACTTTTCATTAGCAAGTTTAGAGATTCTAAAGCCCTGTTATAGACATCTGCCGCCCACATTGTGAGGGGAACAGCTGTACAATGAGTGATTATAAAGCAGGAAGATGAAGTGACATTCTGCAACTTTATTGTCTCCGTACCCTGAGCCTTAAAATCCCACAGAAACAGTTATGTTTAATATTGCTGTTTCCTTCTGGGTGGGTGGGCTATTTGCTCTGTCTTCCCATAGAGGTTAAAAATAACAATGCATGGCTCACTTTGTGCTTTTTTAAGATTACCTCACATTTCCATCACATTCAAAACTAAAAAGAAAATCACATAGAATATTCATAATATTGTGCTATATAAAGCTCACGACGCAGGAGAGAGCAGAATTGTTATTGTATATTTTCGTTACTTAACAATTATCACCATGAGAGTTTCTTGAACATAATTTTGTGGGGGGAAAAAAATGAAATAAAATAAGCAGCCAGCTTCTTTCAAAATTTGACTCTGTAGAGTTTTAATTCCAATCAACTGTAACAAAACTGATGACAGAAGGGGCTTTCAGCATGTTAATAGCATAGCAACATACTGGGTGCACTTGCAAATCCATTTGCTCAGAGATGCTTTGATCACTTAATGTTCTACATGAAAAAAGCAGTGTTTTCTGAAGGCAACACTCAGTGTGTGAGGCATCTATAAAAGAAAATCATCTCCCTCATTCCTCAGAAATTCTCCATTTGCCTGACAGTATTTACGGTCACCAAGGACTCCTGGAGCCCAGAGTTTTGTAAGATTCACAGGCCAGCACCAAGCCTTGTGCATGAAAACTCAGCTTGTTGTTGCAACCACTGTAAAATATTTATTTGCAAACAAAGATTGAGTGTTAGAGGCCACCTGCTACCAGGGTGTCCAGAACTCAGCTCCCCACATAGGCTAGAAGTGGACTACTGCTACACTAGGAAATAAAACTGTATTAGGAAACAACGCTGGGCATTGGAATTTGCTGATAAACATTTTTACAATGATCCCTAGTGGGGTTTTACCTGGGCACTGTCTTTACAAGTCCTGGATGCTGACTGATGGCTGGCACAGGCACCTTCCCAGTGGTCAGTCTGGATGCAGCAACTTCAAATCTCAGTGTAAAAAGAGTTTAATTGTATAAACATAGGTCATATTTCTGGCCTCAGTGCTGGAAAATGCTCTCAGATTGCCTTAATTTATTTGTGGAGATGTTGCCTTATCATAAAAAAATATGTGGGTACTGGTTTAGATGTATACAGGACACAGTTTTATCTCCAGCCTTTGGCACCAGGGTGTTCAAAGTCATTACAGCTGGAGCTGGCACAAAGCAGAGGCACAAAACACTCCCCCAGTGACCAGAAGGGGCTGTAAAGTTCCTTTTTCCTGGCAAAAGCCAGGGTTCAGTCATGGATGTTGGAAAGTGCTCTTCCTTCAGGGGCTGCTGCTCTGCATCTGCCTGATGGGAGAGAGCAGCCAAGTGTGGGGGGACAGAGATTTACTGCTGGGACACTGAGCAGAGCAAGCTCAGGATGGTGACAGAGCTGTTCTCCCGCTGCCTCTAGGGGTGAGATGATCAGTGGCTCAGTGCAGGGTCACCAATGAGAGCCTGGGCTCGCCCTCACAGCCCTGAGGATCTTCTCAGCCAGGCTTGTTAACTTGGACTTAGCAATGGTAACGTGGGGGGAACCCAAAAAAAGAGCTGACTTGTGTTTGACCAGCCTGCAGTGAAGTAAAAATAAATACTCAGTTCCCAAGAACTGGAGTCTTAAATTAGCCTAAAGCAGGACTTTCACAGAAAAGCTTAAGCATTTCATTTTAGATGTGACACAGAAGGTTCGGTAGGTAGGGAGAGATCTCAGCAGTTCATCCTGTTAGCCAAAAGACCAGGTTTTAAAGGGTATTATTCTTAACCGCCTTTGTTTTCCAGTTCTGTAGTCAGATAACTGGTCAGAAGACTCATAATGCTCATTATTTTTAATGAAGGGAAGCATAGAATCACAGAATGGCCTGGGATGGAAGGGACTTTAAAGATCCTCTAGTTCCAATCCCCTGCCATGGGCAGGGACACCTTCCACCATCCCAGGTTGCTCCAAGCCCCATCCAACCTGGCCTTGAGTACTTCCAGGGATGGGGCAGCTGCAGCTTCTCTGGACTTCCTGTGCCAGGGCCTCACCACCCTCATAATATGAAATTTCTTCCTAGTATCCAATCTAAACTCACCATCTTTTGGCTTGAAATGATTCCCCCTTGTACTGTCACTGCATGCTCTTGCAAAAAGTCCCTCTCCAGCCTTCCAATACAAATATTCATTAACATTAATATAATTAATCATTAAAAATCAGTCTAGATTTGTAGAACACCAAATAAATAAAACATGTATAACACATCCTTTGCAAAGCCTCAAAGCTGGGATATCTCTGGAGATACCTCCTTGTTGCTTATATAAGATCATGGGTGACATATGTAATTTGATTTCAGGTGTCTAAATCTAAGCTCCTACTTTAGTTATGATAGATTTATCTTTGTCAGGGTGATTTTATATGTTGCTAAAACATGCAGAACTAGTTAGGGAAACCAGGAATCTCTCCCTAGTCTCTGCTGACATAGGAGATAAGCTCCAGTTGGCTGTAGGAGGATCCTGAGATAGTTTGTGGACGTTGATGGTTTTGTTGTAGAGACCACAAATAGTCATGTAAGAAATAGCCAAGGTCTTAAAAGCCTGCCTAGATGGCCATAGCTGGCTGGGACGGATTTTACAGAGATGGAAAGACCCCTTAATTCAGCATCAACTTGGCTTTGCATAATGTGAGAATACCAGACTTCAGGGTGGCCCTCTGGGTGCAGTGCTCAGCAAGCCTATCCCTGACCGTGGCTGGTGATACATACTTGGGGGAAAATGTGTAAAATCAAGACATGTTTTGAGTACAACATTCCTTCCCTGGTGTAAACCTCCCAGCTGCTCCCTGCAAATGGCTTGGAAAATTGTGAAGATAATGATTTTTTTCAGAACATGGGGTTTAAGGGAGTCTAATGAACTTGCCTTTCACCATACTTCTTTTTTTTTTCATCCAGACATGGATGTAAACTGATTATTGTCAGCCCAAAGATGCACAGTAACATATGTTGTATCTGTTTAGAGGGGTAGTAACACTGAATGCTGGCAAAAAGTTTAATGCTGAGAGAATTGTGATTGTTCAGCCTGGACATGGCTCTGGGGTGATGTTATTGTGATCTTTCAGGACCTGACTGGGAACAACAGAAACACTGAAGAGGCACTTTTAACATGGTAATAGAATGATAGGACAAAGGGGAATGGCTTTAAACTGTAAGAGGGTAGATTTAGATTAGATACTTGGAAGAAATTCTTCCCTGTGAGGGTGCTGAGGCTCTGGCACAGGTTTCCCAGAGAAGCTGTGGCTGCCCCATCCCTGGAAGTGTCCAAGGCCAGGCTGGATGGGGCTTGGAGCAACCTGAGATAGTGGGAGGTGTCCCTGCCTGTGTTAGTGGGGTTGGAACAAGATGATCTTGAAAGTCCCTTCCAACCCAAACTATTCTATAATTCTATAATAAGGAGAAGTTCATGTGAATGAGGGAAGATGGGGTGGATTTGAGGCAAAGTGAGGGTTCATGGCTAACCAAGACAGACAAACATTCTGGATTTTCTCCCTCCCTGTTGTTCTTTCTGCTCCCCAGAAATGTTCTTTCTCCAAAATCTCACTTCCATGTTTGACACGGGGACCTTCTTCATCAACAGATCAGTTATTTATAAAATATAAAATAAGTCTGTTTGTTGAGTCATTTTACATGGGCAGTGTGATTTGTTGGCCTTTCGTTGAACTGACTTCTGAAATCAGAAATGTATGGCCTTAAGTGCCAGGATTATTGACTGAGTGCACGGGGTTCGAGGCAGGTGTATGGTTACACCTGAGTGTTTGCTCTTGCTGTCAGCTTAAGTTCAGTGTCTCTGAGTAAAATGTGCCCAATGCCTTCCCTGTATTTGCTTCTTACTTTGTGCAGCAGTGTAGAGAAAACAGTCAATACGTCAGCAAATAGTGGGGAAGGTTTGCAGTATGTGTAATGTGTCCCATTGCAAGAACAAATGGGTTACATCCTTCACTCTGAGAGTTTAAACAGCAGATTACCCTCTGCACTCGGGGTAGATAATATTCCACTTCAACATTATTATCTGAATTTTGCTAACATTACAGGTGTAGTCAGGCTGTTGTTGTGTTGGGTGCTATACAGACAAAGAAGGAGAAAAAAAGTAGCCTGTGCCAGGAAGATTATTTCCAAATGCATTTTCACTATTGGAAATCATGTTCTCAGTTATTTTCATCCAATCAGAGGACACAGGTAATGCCACGTTAAGTGTGCTGCTGATAAAAACAAATATCTGATTCTATCCCCACCGGTCACATGAGCCTGAGATGTCACTATCAGCAAAACTCTACAGATAGTTACACCACTGCAGCACATGGAGCATGAAAAGGCTCTGAATTATTTATAACAACTGGGTCAGCTTCTCAGCAGGAGAAAACTGGCAGAGCTAATTAACTGATATCCCCCAACTGATGTTCCAGCTTGTATTTGAGGAATAACTCCAAATAATTCATGGAAGTCAGGAGCTGCTTTGCCTGCCACAGACTCTGTTTTGCTCACTCTGTTTTGCTCTCGAGCTTGCAGGAAGAGCACATGGCAGGATGTACAGAACAAGTTTTTTGGGTGGTTTGTAACCAAAATGTGCATGTGTGATTCCATGCTGGAGCAAAATGGGATGCATTCCATTTTTCCTTCCTTGCCCCACTACAGAATAAACCTCAAGTGCTGAAATAAAGGCCATATTTTATGGCAAGTATAGCGTGAGGGTCATTAGCTTTCCCATTCGGCTTCATCAGATGGCTACACAGCAGGATGCATTCCAAATTTATTTGATAGCTTGTCAATAAGCAGCTGCCTTTTAATAGCTCTTAACTTCATGGACTTGAAAAACAAAATGCCTCATGCTCACATTAAACCAAGTGGTCCATCACAGGGATCTCAGCTTTTTCTGGCATAGAAGGCAGAGCAGAAAATGACCTCTGACTGCAGCTTTCACTGTAATTTTGTGAACACTCATCACCAGGGAGCAGAGACAGAGAGAGTTGCTGGTCTGGGGATTATAGTGAGGAGAAGAGGGGTAAATCCTGCTGGCTGTAGCTAGGCTAGGGAGGGATGTAGGAAGGACATTAGCAGGGAGCAGGGGCAGCAATGGGGACTCCAACGTGTCCTCTCTCTAAGTAGGGGTAAGAGGATGAAGTGATGAGCTTGTCAGAGGTAATTTTAATTAGCAGTCACCTGCTTCTGCTGGGCCACCTCCTGTGTATTCTGGAAATGCTCAAGGGTGGTCAAAATGAAGTATTTCAATGGAGGATGGGAAACTCCACAGTATCCCACCCCATCCACGGGCAGGAGAGTCTATTCTGCCAGTGGTGCTGGGCTGGGGGGATTGGATGATCACAGGCATATTATCAGCTGGAAACTCATGACCAAGGGTCAATACTTATGAGATCAAAACACAGAAACTCAGCAGCTTGTTATAAAAGGGCCAAACACTTGCAGATCAGTGCCAGTACAAGGTACCTTTGTAAGATGTACTGCTTGCAGGCACTTCTGAGTATTAAATTGCTTCCTTTTATTGTCCCTCCTGTCTCTGAATTCTTTGAAGACAAATGCTTCTACCTTTATGCAATAAAAAAATCTCAGAATTGAATTTTGCTCCTATTTTATCCCTAGAAGAACCTGAGAGATTTGACAATCTGCGTTGACTGTCCATTCTCTGTCATCAGAGTTTGTACCATCCTCACGCATCCTGTGGAGAAGAAGCAACACTCAATTGTGTCACCTAAAAACTGTGAAAGGTCAGCAGCATAATTTCATTCAGTGTTGCTTGGTCCTACTCTGGCAGGTGGAAACAGACACACAGTAGTGGTTTTGTGCTCCAAAACTGGGCTCTTAGGCAAATGAAAGAGCAAAGGAGTCATCTCACAACTAGAGACCTAAAGGCTTGAAGTTTAGCTCCTTCTCTCATAGAATGGGAGAATGGTTTGGATTGGAAGGGACTTTAAAGATCATTTAGTTCCAACCCCCTGCTGTGGGCAAGGACACCTTCCACTAGACCAGACTGCTGACAGTCCTTTCCAACCTTACCTTGAACACTTCCAGGGATGAAAAGTCTACAAACTCTCTGGGCAACTTCCCTCTGCCCAGATGTGCTTGGCCAGACTTCCTCCATCCCACTGATGCAGTTTCCTTCATCTGCAGACACCAACTCCTTCAGAAGCTGTCTTCAATCAGCTAGAAGGCACAAAACTGTGATTTTCAAATGCAGATCACATCCCCATCCTCTTCCAGCGGTCTCCAAAGAATCCCTTATTTTCTCCAGAGCTGCAACCCCAAAGATGGTGTAACATGACCTGGTGGTGTGGGGCTGAGGCCTTGGCAGGTACAGAAGTGAAGAAATAAACATGAGGGTGAGGTTTAGGATACAGATGAAACCAGAGGAGGGAATTACCGAGATTGTGTAAAATGGTCTGTGATCATTCTTTTTGTTCCCCCTAAATCTTCACCTAAGATTATACAGATTGTGCTTTTCTTCTTTGTTATACTGTGAAATTTCATCACCCCTCTAAACTGACACTGAATAGTCTTTAGCTGATTGTCTAAACTTGTTCTTACCTATGGATTTATTTCTGGCTGTATTTTATAACTTCCAAAGCATGAGTAAATAAAACTCAAATTCGAAACAAATTCTGCTGTCTCCCTGCTTTGGTCAACTCTCTTTCCTGTCCTTGGGACACACACAGAAGCAACAAGAATTCTCTTGTTCTGTCACCAGGGTTAATTTAACTTTTAATTCTAATCGAATGATGAAAGAGGAATCATGTTGAGTAAGTAGGTACTAAAAAAAGTGCAACTATTGCAATTATTAACTGCAATTTACACCATGTCCTACCCTTTTGGGAGGGTAAAACTCAAGCCAGGTACCAGATACCCATTGTGAAATCGGGTTAAAAGTCCTTTTTTGCTTGAAATCAAGTTCATGACTCCTTCAGCTGAACTGGTTGGAGGAAATTTAAAAATACACTCGTTAAATTTCCATGTAGAAGTGGGTACAGACTATGGGTTTTTTCCTCTACATTGTGACACAGGCAACACAGGGAGGCATCATTGAGCTACAAAGTGGAATTCTTAGAAGGCCCTGCCAAAGGGAAAAGGATCATGTCAATATTTATTAGACTTTCCAGCAGCTTGTTAAGTCAGTAGGAGAGCTGAATCCCAAACAAACTCCAATTAGATTTAGTTTCAAAGTGAAGGCTCCTTTCTAAACTATCCAACAGGGAAATGTCACTGGCACTGGTGTGGGCTTCTTTCTTACCTCTTTCTTAACTCTTTATTTTCTGGCATTATCCCTTTGGTCAAAGTTTTGATGGTGCTGGTATAGGGAGCATTGCTATTCAGAAATGGACAATGTTGGACAGACACTTATAAAGTGTTTGTTAAAAATGCCCCTATATCTACATTATTTTGGCAAAAGATAATGCTTATGTTAAAAATGAGCTGAAAGAGGGTAGATTTAGATTAGATATTAGGAAAAAGTTCCTTATTATGAGAGTGGTGAGGCCCTGGCAGAGGTTGCCCAGGGAAGCTGTGGATGCTCCATCCTTGGAAGTGTTCAAAGCCAGGTTGGATGGGGCTTGGAGAAACCTGGTCTGGTGGAAGATGTCCCTGCCCATGGCAGGGGTTGGAACCTGAATGATCTTTAAGGTCCCTTCCAAACCAGATCATTCTGGAATTCCATGAAAATCTCTTCTCCCAAAGAGGAAGAACAATTTCTCCTTAGATGGGGATGGGTGTTGTCGCAAAAATCCTCACAGCAGCACCTTCAGCTGATTCACTCAGACTGAATGAGCCTCAAGGCAACCAAAATGCCCCTGCTTTTGGGGGCAACTAAAGTGCAATCCAGCAAGGCTTAACAAGATTGCCTTTTCTGGTCCTGTAAGGGGCAAAGCATCTTTCCTCGGGGTACCTCATTCCTGCATGATGGAGAAGTGGAGCAGGTCTGGAAGGAAGGAACTGGTGTGAGACATCTCCTTTCTGCAGCACTTGGGAATTTGGAGGCAAATGTGAGATGTATTAAGCTCCTCTTCTCAGCTTGCATCTGGGGAAGGACAGGGATCATAACCCAAATTCATTTATTTTGGAGACCACTGTGGACTAATTACAAAGGAAAGAGTTGTGGAAAACAGGAGAGAGAGATGAAAGCAGCTGCTCCATGAAGATTTACCCCCAAGGAGAGATTTAGGGTGAAAAGCTCCCACTTTGCTAAAGAACTTGGTAGAAGTAACACTTTTCCTCTGAGTATTAGAGAGGCAACCTGGGCTTCCCTGGGGAAAACAATAAAATAGAAACATTAATTCAGATCAGCAGCCATTTCCTCTGGTCCTGTGGATCTTGTCGCTGAATCCTTATTAAGTGCACATCAAGAATTCCATGACTCACTGCCAAAAAAATTAATATTTTCATCAAAACTCCCTAGATTTTGTGGCCCTACATATTTTTTCCCCTTGAGGGTTTAGCCCTAAGTTGCTTTTGAAAGTAAAATTCATCCATTTCAGCCATGTGACCTTGCATTGCAGACTGAAGCCATGAGGAACTGTTTACTCAATGGGCACTCCAGTCCCTCACCCTAAACACAAACCAGGGATCTGTATTCAAACTCTTCTTTCTTGACCTTTCATTTACATTACTATATCAAAACCACTACTGCAGAAAAGATTAAAACCCCATATTTCTGTTTCAATGTCCACATTTTGCAATTTAAGACAGTTTTACTTCACCCCAAGTATCTAAAACCAGGTTGAAAACCATTTGTTTGAAGTGTGCTTGTGGAGATTGGTTTATTCTGTTCCCTTTCTGGGAGCACAAACACAGAATATAATCCACCTGGGAAAAGAAGATTTCTATTGATAACTTCATTTAGCAGTCCTCTTTGCAAAAAATGACTTCTTTTACAAATCAGGTTATGTTCTTTCATGAAGTCTTCAGCTGATATGTTCAAAATTCTACATGTGTAAATAAACCAGGGATTTTTACTTCCTCATGCTCTTCCTACTTTCCCTTTCCACCTCTGACCTTTTCTTGCCTACAAATGTGATTATTGCAAAAGCCTTTCTTAAGCACACTATTTCCTTGTAATAGTAAGGTTATTTTTTAAGAGGTAATTTCCACATAATGTCATGTTCAGAGCAAAGAAGTTACTGTCCTTCCTCCCCCTTTGGACAGTGATTTGTGAAGAGAGATGAATAGGGAAAAGTAATATGACATAAGTCTTTCTGGAAAGAAAAACCCAGGCCTGTAATCTTGGTACCAATCTTGTAAATCTGAATTCAATTTAGCAGTTCCAGATATTGCCTGTGGGAAACATCAGGCTGAATTTTAGCTGCTTGATGGAACGAAAGCCCAGATTACCTGTTCTCTAAGGTTATTTTAGCCTAAGTTAAGATTTTTTTCCCCCCTCCTGATAGCATTCGTGACCAATGAAAATTCATCTCTGGCATGGCAAAACAGAGGAGAGCAAATAACAGAGCTTTGCCAGCTTTTCTCCAGGGACTAATCATTTTCCCTACTATCCCCTTCTGCTTTTGGTACATTTATTTCCTCTCCAGGATTTTTGTCCCATCTTTCACTGCTGATTTCCCTGAAATATTAGAGAGCCTGGTAACTTCTCTCTCATTCTCAGTCTGCATCCCCTGTGTCCCCAAGGGCTTGCTGCAGCTTGAGATGGACTGACTACAATCCTCAGAGCACTGACAAAAAACAACTTGAGTAATTTGAAAGTTGGCTAAGGTCTAGATGAGTCAATGAAGTCTATTTGAAGATAGACTCAAGGTACTGAGACAGAGCCTGAAGTAAAACCTGGGACAAAGTAACAGCAGAACAGATAATGAGGAAAGCAGCTGAACTGCAAAACTGCTGAAGGTCCCAGAACTGAAACAGAAGTGAAACTGTACAGAGAATTGCAGCCCCCTACTTCATCAAGTTACAAATTTGCACAAATAAATATTGAAATATACCCACAGTATGTTTATGCTGGCGATTCACGGAATGGTTTGGGTTGGAAGAGACCTTAAAGAAATCCAGTTCCAGTCCCCTGCCATGGGCAGCGACACCTTCCACTATCCCAGGTGGCTCCAAGTCCCACTTAACCTGGCCTGGAACACTTCCAGGGATGGGGCAGCCACAGCTTCTCTTGGCAACCTGTGGCAGGGCCTCACCGCCCACACAGGGAAGAATTTCTTCCAAATATCTAATCTAAACCTGCTCACTTCACCTTAGAGCCAATCCCCTTGTCCCATTACTGCATGACTTTTTACAAACTCCCTCTGCAGTATTCTTGTAGCCCCCTTCTGGTTTTTAATCAGGTGATTTAAGTTGTTGGAGTATTTAATCAGAGTATGATGCTATTAATTATCTTGAATGCTGTAAAGTTTATCACTCTCATTTGAAAGTGGCAAAGAACCTGCCCCAGCTCGGCAGCAGAATTCTGCAAAGCCAGGCTGGAGCCTCCTTCCCCATGGAGACCAGGAACTAGCAAAATTAATTGTTTTGTTTTTCCAATTGGCCGTGGCTGTGCCAAGCTTTCAGCTTGGTGACTGACCACAGCACAGGGACACAAGAGGATACCACCTGGAGAGGAACACACTGAATGGACCTGAAGCAGATGATTATAATTTGCTATTTACTCAGCACTATAAATAACATGACATTTTTCAGTGAATAGCAGCTCACTGAAAAATAATCAGCTCCCCACTCTGAGCTATTGTAGCTCGTGCCGATATAATGCAAAATTATGCTCATCTATTTATTTTTTGTTGTTCTGACTATTGTGTGACCCCAATCCAAAGCATCCTCCGGTGTCTGATTCACCATGTGCTGTTGGCCAGTGGGATATCTTTTCCAGTGTGCATGAGGGTGCTGCCAGCCCTGGCCTGGGGACCTGCTGTGAACACAGCAGTGAAAGACTGAATAACTCACCAGAGACCTGATCTGGGAGCAGAGAACAGAGGCAACAAGCAGAGGGAAAACCAACAGCAACCACAGTGTGGTTTCCTTTGGGCAATGTCCCAAATGTTGAGTGAGTCCAATGAGTTTTTTTTGGCATGCTTTACTGTGTGATAGAAATATTTGACATAAGCAGGTGTGGATTTAAATGTGGATGATTTGTGTGCTGCACATGTACATGCAAACAATTATTACATGTGTTTCTACCTAAGCAGTATTGTGCAATGGAGAGGATCAACCTTGAACATGCATTTTCACTCCCAGACCAGATGGATTTTCCCATGGGCAGACTAGCGACATTTGTGGAAGAGCCCCAGAACTTTACTGAGCTGATCCCAAAGACCAGAATTTCAGCCACACGACGATATATACCAGTGATGCATCAAACACTTGGGGACACAGATCTCATGTGAACCCCAGCCAAGGTAAAACCCAATAATGCCATGCAATTGCCACTTTCCATCCCAGATTTGCACCTGCTACTGTTTTGGCCTTTATTTGGGGGAAATAACTCTCCCTCCACACTTGAAAAACAGTTTCTTTAGGCCTCAAAATTCTTTACTCTTACAAAACTCAACTTGACACAAGGAGCTTGTCACCACATTATGAATCTTTTGCATCCAGATAAACACTGAATTTTCATCCTTCCCTGGTCTCCATCTCTACTCATTTGTCTTTTATTAACTACTCAGTCTATTAAATTCCCAGGACTGTAACTTTCTTTTCAACTGATGATTGTACAGCATCTTGCACAAAGACTTTGACCCAGGGTTGGGATTCTGAGTAAATGCAGATAATTTCTCTTGTTTATTTTACCTGCAACATAAGGGATAAAAAAGGATTTGCCTCAAGACATTTATTAGCAGTGAACTTTGCTCATGATACAGTTCCTCACTCTTTCTCCACAGCAGACATTTATTGGCAAATTCCAAATGTTCCAGATAAATGAATTAGTGTTACAATGGAACTGTTTCCCATTCTGATCTTGCTGGCAGAGAGGGAAGCTCTGCATGTTTCCTGATGTGTTGGTTTGCTATTGGAGATAACTTGGAAATAAGCTTTTTTTCCTCTTCAAGATGTGTCAATGAAATAATTCCCTGAATTCATCATTTTATGGGGAAAAAAAAAAAGTGGTTTTTTTGGCATCAAATAATAAAACTTGGGGTAAAGTGTTTTCATATGGATATTTTCAGTTAGGCTTATCTCATTTAAGAGATTTCTGCTGAGTCATCCAACATGGATAACTGAGTCCAAGTAAAATTCTGTCTTGGGATATCCCTGCCTTCCATCTATAAGTCTGGAGAGGGAGAGAGCACAAGAGAAATATTTGTCCACAGAGACTTTTAGAGTCACAGAATCATTTAGGTTGAAAAATCCCTCTAAGATCATCAAGTCCACTTACCATCAAGCACTGCCAAGCTGCCACTAAACCATGTCCCTAAGTGCAGCCTAAGTACATCTTTTAAAACCCTCCAGAGGCTGTGACTCCACCACTGCTCTCAGGCAGACCTTCAGTCAAACCCCTTTATTTTTTTCTTCCGTCTTGTTGCTTTTCCTTGCTGAGTAAATTGAGCTGAAGATCATCTGATCAGAGCAGGCTCAGAAGCGCTAAGCCCACTCTACTCATGGCAGAAACTCCAAATTCCACAACCAATCTCTTAAGATAAAGATCCTGACCCTAAGTAAATGTGGCTCTGGCAACGAAATCATCAGATTTATAAAGGAATTTTTAAAGGAATATTTAGAAATAACGATATTCAATTGTTTCTTTCTACTTTTTTTTCTCAGCTTTTTTTTTTCTCAAACAAATTGGAAGAATTTTAAAGATTAAAGTCTTGTGCAGTTCAGAAATTGTAGTTAATTTTGTGAGGAAAAGATCACAATAATGGTAATTCAGTGGATCAGGTTTCAGTTTTGTTTCACTTTTGAGGTACTGAGCATTTGGCTTGATTTCCTTTCCTTTATCAGGGGTTTCTTGCTGATGAGGTGGCTGCTTATGTGAGTGACTTCAGGTATCAGCCTGATTAATGCTCAAAATTAAAAAATTGCAGCTTTTCTGCCCTGTGCCTCAAACTTAAATTCAGAGTCAGCATTAAAAGAGAGATGTTCAGAAAGCTGGGAAAAGATGCTGCACACCTAATTGCAACATTAAGCAGTGAAATATTAGCAAATTTATTGGGCTTTTTCTACTTGAAAAAAAATTTAAAGGAAGTTCATTATGCTCTGTAATCCTGCTTAAATATTCATCATGTTGTTAATGAACCACATTCATTTTTAAAATGTTCAACCTGAGACGCCATCTAACATGATTTGATAATAATATAATTTCTGTATAAGCATAAAAGGGACAAGAACAGTAAAAATAATTGTATCTCTAAACACCCTAACCAGTTTTCTCCTGACTAATGAGCAGCTGTTTTTCATTAGCAGCACGGTTTTATCTCTTGCCTATCAACCTGCACAGCTGGGCATATTAGAAATAGCTCAGTGCTCTGTGGAACGTATGTTTCCTAAACTGCAGAAACAAATGAGAAGGAGGTATTGGAGCCTTTTTCTTTTTTTAAAAAAAAAAGGTTTGGAGCTGATTTCTCTCACACTCTCTATTATTCACCACGGTGTCATATCTGGAGGCTTGATGTGGGAGTGGGATATTACTGCTCTGCCTGCTGTAGAAATGCAGAAAATAGTTCATGCCTTGCAGAACTTGTGGTCCTACGAGCAGAAACTGAGTCACAGGGAGCAGAAACCTTTTGCTCGTGGTTATGCAGCAAGGCAGGAGCAACAGCTAAAGCAGAATTTGTTGCATCTGCCTTTCCCAGCCCTCTAACTTGTCCCCCACTGCGTATCAGACACGAATCCAGCTGAAAGATGAACAGTGGGAGAGTTTGGATTTTGAATGGTGTAAAATAAAATAGAGCCTGATCCTAAATATTTCTTTGTCATCTTGCAACTTTCAAGGTAGTTACAACTTCAGGCCAATAGATAGCAACTCAGTAAGATTTTTTAATAGGTCATATAGTCTTGAAAAAGTACAGAAATAAAGCCTAAGGCCAACCTAAGATGAGAAAAAATAATTGTGAAGCAAAAGAGGTTAGGAGATCATAGAATCATTAAGGTTGGAAAAGACCTTCAAGATCATCAAGCCCAACATTTGGTCAAATACCACCACACCCACTAAACCATATTGCAAAGTGTTTGCTTGTTTTTTTGAACTCTCACAGGAAGGCCCTCCATCCTTGTCATTTATTTCATTTCTATTTTTCATGGTCTAGCATAGCCACGGAAGTGATTCTCTTGCAAAGAGGTGCTTACAGCTTCCTCTGTGACCTGACAGAACCTATCAACTGGCTAGTTTGAATATTGGCAATTTTTTAAGCCACTTAAGAAACTTGACACTCCTCTGTGATCCACATTTAAGACCAAACAGAGACCAGGAAAGCTCTCTTGTCTTCCGGCCGTGGTGCGGCCCTGTTCCATCCGCGGCCCCCCACAGCCCTGCTCCGTGCAGGAGGCGCGGCCCGGCTCCCCACCCCCTCCAGTGCGGCCGAAGGCTGCCCCGATGCCTGGCAAAGATGATGTGACCAACAGCGATGAGTGAGCTCCAGCTGCGGGGCCGGGTGAGAGTAACCCTTTCTCAGTGCTGTAAGATTCTCCAGAACAGAGGAAGCCTGCAGACATCAATCCTCTCCCGAGTCAGAGGAAGAGGGAAGGTGAAGGCACGTGAAAAAAAAAAAGAGACACCAAAGTCAGTGAAGCAGGAAGAGCTAAAACCCTGAGGGAGGAGAAAGAGGAGATGCTTCAAGCTTAGAAGCTGAAGTTCTGTTGTAAAGCTATGGTGATGGACTATGATATATCAGAGTACCCATTGTAATTTCATGAAAGCATGGGGGGGTGGAGCGTTCAAACTGCAATTGTGAGCAAAAGTACCTGTGCTGAAATAAGCAAATGACAGTAGCTGTAATTTGATGAGGACCCTTTCTCCCAAGGAAGAAGAAAACCTCTATTCCTAGAGCTGAAAGTGATGAGGACCCTTTTTCTCCCAGGGGAGGAGGAGGGCCTCTATTCCTAGAGATGAAGATGCTCCCAGAGATAAGTGAAGAGAACCTTTGCTTCTGAACAGCTCATCCTTAAAATGGTACCCCAGTAGCTCAAGATTGGACCCTCAAAAGCAGTTGTGGGGAAAGCTGTAAGTCGGGGGAAGGGACTTTCCCATGCAAGCAGAGAACCAACTTGGGCGGGTGTCTCGCTGTGGTACTGAAGCCATGAGAGAACTTCTTGTGGAGATGTCTCCATAGCATGAGCAAGAGAGACTCCTCTCCCTAAGAGAACTGAAAGAAAGGTTATCATAGAAGTGGTAAAGTGACTGAAAATCTCAAGGGTTGTCTTTTTACATTGTCAGTGGGAGAAAGGGGAAAGGTGGGGGGAAGTGAAGTGTTCTGAAGGTGTGGTCTGATTTTCTTTTCCTTTCTTTTATGTCTGTTAATAAACTTCTTTATATTCTTTTAGGTTTTGTGCCTGCTTTGCTTTCTCCTAATTCTTATCTCACAGAAGCAAAATAAGTAAGTAATGGATATTTTGAACCAAACCACTGTACTAAGTTGGTGTTCCCGCCCAGTTTACGAACTTAACCCTCTACAATATTGTATTTATTTGAGAATCACAGAATGGTTTGGGCTGGATGGACCCTTAAAGACCATCCAGTTCCAGCCCCCTGCCATGGGCAGTGACACCTTCCACTAGAGCAGGTTTCTCCAAGCCCTGTCCAGCCTGGCCTGGAACACTTCTAGGGATGGAGCAGCCATCATAGCAGATGTTTTGCATTGAATGAAGTGGAATAAATGCAAATAAAGCATTTATTTAAAGCATAAACCTCATGTCAACATGGGTGTGATTCTGCTGTAGATCACATTGCAGGGTATCAGTGGGGCTCAGGAATTTAGATTAAAGAACTACTCCTTTGTTTAGAAGGAGCCTCTGGGTATTCCTAGTCATGTCTAAAATAGGACTGTAGCCAATACCAAGTGTGGAGTCAGATGTAGGCAGGGAGGGAGCCTTCCCTGTCCCCCTTGCAGAATAAGGTACCTTTGCTTTTAATTGCAGTGCCTAAGCAAGATATTATTCTGCAATATTTGGGTCCAGAAGAAATACACGAGTCAACCTCCCCATTAAAATAAAAAAAAATAATCTCTTCTTAGCAGGCCTTAGTGCTGGCTGCTTGTTAATTGCAGCTCAGTGTATGAAGTTAAGGTCTTATTATTTATGCATCACTTGGTATTCCTATCTTTAAAGATAAATACAATTAATGAAAACCTTGAAATAGGTCTTGTGCTTTCACTCAAAAGTATAATGTACATGTCTCCCTTTATACTCCCCTGGCATAGGAAAGCAATCAAAATCCTATTATACTGACTTAACTACCTGCTGCCAGCTTTGTTGACCTTGTTTGTTTGGAAATTAAAAGGCAGGTCATGGCAGAGCTGAACTGCACAGCCTGGTAGCACAGAGAGACGGAAGAGAGGTGCTCTGCTTATTTACAGGGTGTCAGGCAGATTATACCACACTTAGGCACCAATTTTGGATGGGAGCAGTGTTTGAAACGGGGAGAGAAATGCAGAAATCTTATATTTTTGTGTGCTTTGAAATAACGACTTGATTTTGTTTTGTTTTCCTGTATTTCCAAAGAACTTGTGAAGCTGAGTTTCTGCTGGGCTTTATTAACACCCACTGGTGTATTTATAGATGTATAAATACACATTCTGCTGCTAGATGGCAACAGCTAAAGCAGCTGCCACACTTCCATTCTTAGGAGAGAAATGCACACAGCTCCTTGAAACAGTGGCACCCACAAAGTCACAATACTGTCTTGAGAATGGGCAACTGATGTAGAAAGAAGATTTAAGGAGATAATTTATTGTGGAAAAGCAGGATAGTTAAGAGCATCCATAAATTACTGGGAAGTGAGAAATTATCTTCTGTATTTTTTGGGAAAGAAAGAAGAGGAAGTTGCATTGATTCACAGCAAAGAATCCGCAGTGTCTCCTGAATGGAAATACATATTCTAGGGTGGACCAGGTATTAGTTTGAGGTGAAAAGAGTAGAAATTCTACTCTGTATTGGTCAACCCTTCACTTACCTTGTCTCATTTAATTTCCCTTTGGGTAGGGCACATGGACCAATGTGAAAGACATTCATCATCTCTCGGGGCGTGAGCTGAACTCTGGCACTGTTGCACTCATGGTTTCAGACATTGCTCCCCTGATCCATCAACCTGCCCCATCCCTGGAAGTGTCCAAGGCGAGGCTGGACAGGGCTTGGAGCAACCTGCTCTAGTGGAAGGGGTCCCTGTCCATGGCAGATGGGTTGGAAAGGATGGGGTTGGATGATCTTTAAGGTTCCTTCCAACCCAAGACGTTCTGTGATTCTCTCATTATTCAAGTAAGTCAGGGTTATTTCCATGGAAGTGCTATGAGGTAAAGAGGATTAAGGACCTTCTTTGTGGAGGCCAGCACTACTCTTCAGGGGAACTGCTCAGAGACCTTCCTGGTCCATCCCTGTCCCAGGACCCTGACCCCTAACACTAACCCTAACACTAATCCTAACCCTAAACCTTACCCTAAACCTAAACCTAGATAAAAGCATGCCTCAAATCCACCAGTCACTACAGGAGACTAATTTGACTGAAGTGGCACAGGATAAAGCAATGAAGCAAAGCTGGTTTGGACAAATTTGGAGGAAAATATCCTCTGACAGAAGGCAGGTTACAACCAGCCCTGCCCCACCAGGTTCAGGAAAAAAAAAATTTCCTTGGAGGAAAGTGTAGCAGGTTCGGTTTGTAAGCGGGCAGAAACACCAATTTAGTGTAGTGGTTTGGTCCAAAATACTCATTACTGTTTACCTTCTGTGAGATAAGAATTAGGAGAAAAGCAAAGCAGGCACCAAACTTGAAAGAATATAAAGAAGTTTATTAACAGATCTAAAAAAAGAAAGAGGGGAAAAAAAAAAAATCATACCACACCTTCAGAACACTTCTCCTCCCCCCACCTTTCTCCCTTCTCCCACTGATAATGTAAAAAGACAACCCTTGAGATTTTCAGTCTGTTTATCACTTCCATAATAACCTTGTTCAGTCCATTTAGGAAGAGGAGTCTCTCTTGTCCATGCTATGAAAACATTATCACAGTGAGACAGTCGCCCGGGTTGGTTCTCTGCTCGCATCATGTGAGAGTCCCTTCCCCCGACTTGCAGTTTTCCCCACAACTGCTTTCAATGGTCCACTCTTGAAGGTTTTTGGGGTACAATTTTAAGGTTGAGCCGTTCAGAAACAAAAGTTCTCTTCACCCATCTCTGGGAGCATTTTCATCTCTAACAACAGAGGCCCTCCTCCTTCCCTGGGAGCAAAGGGTCCTCCTCATCTTCATCTCTAGGACTATCTCTGGGAGCATCTCTAGGAACTGAGGTCTTCTCCTTTCCATTTGGAACAAAAGTCCTCATCGCTTCCATCTCTCCCTGTTCAAATTTCTCATCAAATTACAGCTGCTTCAGCATCTGCCTATCTCAGCGCAGGTGCTTCTGCTCACAAGTACAAGTTGAACACTCCACCCCCCCATGCCTTCTTGAAATTACAATGGGATACTCTGATATATCATAGCTTTACAACAGAATTTCAGCTTTAAGCATCTCCTCTTTCTCCTCCCTCAGGTTTTCAGCTCTTCACAGCACTAAAAGGGTTAATATCACCTAGGCCTTGCAGCTGGAATGTCGCTTATCGCTGTTGGTCACATGATCTTTGCCGGGCAGCAGGGCAGCTTTCGGCTGAATCTTGGCCTCACTGGAGAGGGGGAGCCGGGCTGCTCTGGCTGCACACAGCAGGGCTGTGGGGGGAGGGCCACGGCTGGAACAGGTCCATCGACTCCAGGACGGCCGTGCCCCAGCCTGGCCCAGACCCAAGCAGGGCCTGGGCCAGGCCCGCCGGTCCCCACACGGGGCCTGCAGCCCGGAAACGAGAGAGAGCTCTGCCCAGGGTTTGTCTATTCTTAAATGTGGACCACAGAGGCAGTCACAATTTTAAGTGGCTTAAAAAATTGTCCATCTTCAAACTAGCCATCTGATAGGTTCTGTCAGGTCATAGAGGAGCTGTAAGGACCGCTTTGCAAGAACATCACTTCTGGGACTATGCTTTGCTAGCCCATGACAGAAAGTGAAAGAGATAAAAAGCCTATTTAATTAACAAACACACAGGAAAAGGATAATAATGCTGAATAATAAAACCTCTCACTGTGGAGAGAAACCTGGGAAGATTTCAGAGTTCTTCTGTAGGTGTGGTCTCTCTCCTCTTCCTCGGAGCTGGGTTGTGGGCCCACCTCCAGGGCCTTGGTGGAAAGTTCTTCTGATGTGTTCTGATGTTGAAACAGTCCAGAAGAGAAGAAGGGAAAAACTGAAGTCCCAGGGAAACAAAATTCAACTCTCTGTCTCCCTCCGGAGAAAAGGAGACGAAAGCTGGCTGAAAAGCAAGAAGGTTCTTTCTCTGCTCTTTTCCTGCAGAAGCAGAACGCAGAGGAGTGTGTATCTGTGTCCTTGAACAACTGTTTTGAAAAGTTGCTTGGTTTTTTTTCTCCCCCCCTCTCAGGCTTAGTTTAAAGTCACAAAAAGGCACAGGATTGATTTCTGGGCTTAGAGCAGTGACAGGGGATACACATCATAAAGTCACCCCAAGACACAAAGCAACTCATATAATTCTACCCTTTCTCCTTGTTTTTTAAATTTCACATTTTATTTACCATGCAGCAACCGGTGCCCTTTTTGCAGCAGACTTATACAAGCCAGAATTCCACCCAACACCACTGTAAATGGCTTTCTGTCCATCTGTCCTTTGCTGTCTCCAGTCACATTCATCCTACTAAATGTGGAATTCAGTAGGTGTCTCGGTTTTGAAAGACAGGTGTCTGCTAAGGAAGGCAGAAGCCTCCCTTGAAGTGGCAGATATAACCCCTTTCCCTCTGAGTTATTATAATTTTGAAATCAAGGGCTTTTAGGCAAAGATGTGGGAAACAGGAATAACAGTTCTCTACTATTATATATATAACCAGTCAAACAAACAACAATAACTCTGGCAGTAACAGCAAACAATCACAAACCCAGTCCCAGCCTTCTCGGCTGTCAGGCCCTTTCCCCTCGGGTGCAGTTCCGCTCGCAGCCGGCAGGGGCGCTGGCGGCTCCCGGTGAGCAGGGCGGGTGCGATGGTTCCCCCGCGGCTGCAGGGGGCGCTCCGGAGCGAGCTCGGGGAACAGCGGCACCGGTGCCCTGGGATCTCGGGAAGGGATGGGACAAAGGCTTCACAAAGCCCTGGGCAGCCGATCCTGGACTCCTGGAACAGCAGGCTGGAGCAGCAGGCACAAACACAAATCCCGGGTGGCAGACGAGATGTATACAAAAGGGGAACCCCCCGGAGGTCCAGGCAGGCAGGGCGAGCACGGCTACAATGCAGCGAAGGCTCGAAGCAGCAGCGGGGCAGGGCGGCCACAGCCCAGCCTCCAGCAGGGCAGGGAAAGCAGCTTTGGGATCCCGGCGTTGTTTCCAGCAGAAAGAAAGACGGCCGAAAAAAAAAAGGAACCAGCAGCTCCCTTCTCTGCAGCTTCTGTCTCCAGGCGTCGAGAGCGAACTGAACTCACACCCAGGTGAAAACAAAAGCCTGGACAGGCCCTTTTGTCTTTCTTAAGCACGGCCATCTTCTCTTAAGTACGGCCATTTATCTCCTAGCAACATGCATATGGGAAAAATTCCTTTAACAGAAAAAAAAACTAGGACTAAACTAAAACCCCAACAGTAGGTGATCTGGAATCTGGTTCCCTTTTTCATGGAATCATAGAATAATTAAGGTTGGAAAAGACCTTTGGGATCATCACACCCAACTGTCAAGCATGTTCACCATTAAACCATGTTCTCAAGTGCCACCTCCACATGTTTTTGGAACACTTTTTGCCAGAAAAGTGCAATAGTTACAGCGAAGGTGCAATGGCTTGTAATGCATCCTGATTTAAAGTCATTGTGCAAAAGAGTTGGGCTGAATTTCACCCTGAAAGGGCAGATTTCTCTCTGTTGCTTTATAAAATGAATCTGGGAATATTAGGTTCAGTGTAAATGTCTGTATATATTTATATATATATATGTATATATAAAAGCAAAACTGTCCTGTTTGGTTTAAATGGAGGAGAGGAAGATGGCTCATACCTAAAGATAGAGGGAGGGAAATGAAGCAATACATCACAGAATTAAATCTTTCTGGAATAGCAGTTTCTCTTAAAAATCTCGAATGATATTTTCCAACTGAGATTCAGAAGACTGGCTAAATCCTCCTTATAACTCCCACGCTCGTTTTTTCTTTCGGATGAATAAAACTTTCAGTACAGGAAAAACTCAATGATTAAAAATTACAAATGTACTGAATATGCAGCACATTTTACTGCAAAAATCTTTGCAGTAAAAGGCCGGGTGTTATATTAAACAGTGTTTTAATCTGATCCCTATGGAAATATTCCCTCTGGAAGTGTGGCAAATCTTTCATTTTAAAGGAATCTCTGAATTCTGGGGCATTACACAGTTGCAAAAAGTGCATTCATATGCTAATACAGCTTTGGATAAAGCTGTGGAATTGCCTCCTGCTTGACAAGTTTATATAGAGAGCAGTTTTCTTCCGACTTTTCAGAATTCCTGACAATAGCTGAATACAAAACCTGAAACTCCAGCACTGGTTGGCCTTGCCCAGTGATATTTGGTTGGAGGTGATGTCAGCTCAATCTTGGCTGGAAGTATTGATCACACACATATATGGGGGCTGAAACTGCCAATTAATCTGTTCATTATTGGAGATAATTCTGTCCTTTTGCTTATGCCACGTATATATTTTATAGCTATACCTACCAGAAGAACAATTGCCTCAAGCAACAATATGAATGAGCCATCTTTCTAAATGGATTACATTAAAAAGCAGAGTTATTTATGATCACTTCTTATGACATTGCCTGCGTGGCTTGCTTAGCTTCACAGAAATTCAATTTTCTTGGGGGAAATATTATATTTAAAAATATTTTTAAAAGATGCCAGGCAAAGGCAGGAAGATCCATGTTAACCTAAACCATTTCCCACATGGGATGAATGAGTTCACATTATCTCACAGTTACTTTTGAATCATAGAATCATTAAGGTTGGAGAAGTCCTCTAAGATCATTGAGCCCAGCACCACCATGTTCACCATTAAACTCTCCCCAGGTGCCACATCCACAGGCCTTTTGGACCCTTCCAGGGATGGTGATTTCATCACTTCTCTGGCCAGCCTGTGCCAGTGCCTGGCCACCCTTCAGTGAAGAAATTTCTCATCATATCCAATCTAAATCTCCACTGGCACAAGCTGAGGCCTCCCACTGTAACTTGGGAAAAGAGACCAACCCCCACCCAGCTCCAAGCTCCTTTCAGGTAGTTGCAGAGAGCAATAAGTTTTAGAGAGTATCTGCTAAACCAGGATAGCTTGTCAGTGGATTTAAAAGCCTTATTTCCTTTTCTCTGTTTTCCCTTCTTTCCCTTGTCAGTGACTCAAAGCTGACTGGTGGAGAAGGGAGAAGGAGGCAAAGGAAAGCTCAGTACGACAGTGCAGTCTTTTAAAAAGCCTGGAAATTCTGCCAGAATTAGGGGCAGTTTTCTTATTTGCTGTCTTTGGGCTTTGCTCCCCTATCACTTGTCAGTAAAAATGATCAAAATTCAGCAGGCACGATGGATCTGATTGCAGCATCAGCTGTGAAGCTGGAACTGATTGCAAAATCATCGTGAAAACCTGGCTGGGGACTGACCTGTCACCATCAGGGAGGCTCTGACCTCCAGATTGTGGCAAAAATTTGGAGGGAGGTTATATTTTTGAGTAATTAGTCAGAGAGATCACTGCTGAAACTCCTCTTCATCAATCCTGCTCTGCACTTGTCTGTCTGATTCCCCATCAAAGCTGATCAAAATGTGAAATTAGTGACATCCAGCCAGTGGCATTCAAAGGGCGACCACAGCAGCCAAAATCATCCAGGCTATAAATCATAGAATCACAGAATGGTTTGGGTTGAAAAGGACCTTAAAATAATCTAATTCCAACCCCACTGCCATGGACAGGGACACCTTCCACTAGACCAGGTTGCTCAGGGTTCCTGACATGTTTTTAATTAGCAAGAAGCTCTTTAAATAACAGAACCTCTTTAAATAAAGAGGTTCAATCACCTCCCCACACATGCAAATATAGGGGAGAAATGCATGCTAAATAAGAGAAAAACCTCTCCTCTTTAGCTGAATGTAATAGTAGCTCGCTATTAAAGTTTAACTAAATAAGGTTGTTTTAAGTACTTTTAATTTATTAAAAGAAGAAAAAGCTATAAAGATCTGCCTTTTGCCTTTTTTTTTTTTTTTTTTTTTTTTAATATGGGGGTGTTTGGGGCTTTCTTTGTTCTTTTGGTTTTTTTTTTTTGTTCATTTGGAGATGCTTTGAAATTTTTTTTCATTGGAAGTGTCTGAAAACCACTGGTCTTGCTACCTTCTGAAGTCAGTCACTCGGAGGGAGACCCAGGCTTTTGAAAAGTCTGATTTTCCCCAGCAGTTCTTATCTCCAACTCCCAAACTGAAGCAGAGACTCTGCAGTCACAGAGATTGCAAGGGAAGGTGAGGCACTTCTGATCCAGTGGAGAAACTGCTTTTCCTGGTGCAGATGTGCACATATTGACTATTCCTCGGTATGTTCATAAAGGCTTGCACATGCTTTTTAACTAAAAGCTCAGATGGGTGGAAGTTGTCTGCTTTTAACAGTATTTTAGCAGGCTTAAAAAAAATTAATTCAGTTTTACTCTTGGAAATGAAGTGACAGATGGTAAAAGAGCAGGAGGGTTAGCAGGAAGAATATTGTGGGAGTCTGTGCAGATATAAATACTTAGCTAATAAATAAGGTGGAGGTAATAATGCTTGTGAATATATATTTATATATATTAAGAAACCCACTCCAAAACCTGGAAGCAAGCTTGTTAATATCTCTCTTCTTTTTAATAATGATTCCTAAATCTAGCAAAGCACTTTTTGAGAGTATATTTGATGGAGGAACCACAGTGTGTTGCCGTGGTGTTAGGTTTTCTTTTTCAGAGAGGAACCATGCATTTAAAAAAAGAAACCTTTACCTTGTTGCTATGCAAACACAACTTGGTGTTATTACATCCCCAGAAAGCAGAACAACAATATTGCAAGAAAGTCAATATCCTGATAAGATAAATGCTCCCTCTCTTTGCCTTTTCACTCAAATGCAATGCTGCAGTAATACTTAAATCTGATGAATTCTCTGGAGGCCAGGCTGCAAAATTTCCAGTGTACTTGTCATTTCTGAAAAAAAATTACCCATTAATATCCTACCTACGGCTCTGTTCAGACCCAAACTCCAACTTTGTGATATAAAGGCTTGCTCCCAAGCAGTAAAATTTGGTTCAGACTTGATAGGATTTTGTTCCAAGTGATTGGGAAGCATCTCTTGCTAAAAGGGATCTAAGGTCCTTTTCAAATGTTGTGTTTATACCACCCTATGCTACAGCTGCCTATTTTATTCCACAAGCAGTGATGTGGTTGCTGCCATATCCATCATCTTGGGCTTCCTCTACCATCCACTGCAATATGAGCAGTGCCAGGTAGTAGCTGGTTCTGGCCAAGTCCTGATTCCCTTTTTCCACAGCCCAGTTCTGCTGAAAGATAAAATCAGGGATACCAGCTCCTGCAGCTTTTCCACTAGAAAGGTACAAGACATTAATAACCATAGAATCACCACAGAATCACAGAATGGTTTGGGTTAGAAAGGATCTTTAAGATCATTCAGGTTCAAACCCCTGCCATGGGCAGGGACACCTTCCGCTATCCCAGGTTGCTCCAAGCCCCATCCAACCTGGCCTGGAACACTTCCAGGAATAGGGCAGCCACAGTTTCTCTGGGCAACCTGTGCCAGGGCCTCACCACCCTCACAGGGAAGAGTTTATTCATAATATCTGATCTAAACCTGACCTCTTTCAGTTTAAAGCCATTCGCTCTTGTCCTGTCAGTACCCATTTGTTCCATAATTCTCTGTCAGTGGTGCTGGGGAGGTGGGTGGCTGTTCAACTTCCTGGGATGGGAGATCACTGGATGAAGAGGGACTGTTTAAGCAGATGAAATTGAACCCCATCCTCATTTGGACTCAGTTGCATTATTGTATCGTTAAGCTTTCCCAGATGAGAAAATTATTTACCCTGCAGATTGATTCAAACTCTTAATTATCAGAAATGTAGAATGGCAGCAAATGTGCAGTATTAATAACAAGAAATCAATTTGGCACAGATCCAAAAAAACAGTTTCACACATGATCACAGGACAGTGCTTCCAGCAACATTTTATAACCAGAATACAATGGAAACTGGAACATTTCTTCCTTTCCCCCCTTATAACATAAAAGGCTGTGTCATACTATGATTGTGATAATCCAGCATAATGCTACATCACAATGTGTCTGCCAGGGCAGCCTGTCATAAAACGTGCCACCAATTAGCCCAGACACTAATTACATTTTTCCTCTTGCTTTGCACAGGGTCTATAACGAGGCCATGAAGAAAAATGTCTCACCCTGGTTTGGGAGTTAGTGAAAGCAACGAATGAGATTGGTTCCATAGCCAATCTCCTTTGATTTACTTCATTAACCAATGAACTAATTAGATTTCTTTCTCCTGAAAACACTTTCTGAGAGTCTTATTTTGGCAGTTACAAACATGACATGAATTTTTCAGTACCTCTTTAACCCATTTAATAATGGATTAACATTGAAAGGGTTGGAAAGAATAATTAGTGCTTAAATAAAAAGTATTGAGAAAAAACCAATCAGTTCTAAAACTTTAAAGTTTATGATTCATCCAACTCTTATTTATTTTTACCTGCAGGGCAGATGTTTTCACTATGAGGTGTTTATTTCTTTATCACATTCTTCTGAAGTGTCTGTTCAGAAAGATCATCAGGTTGTTGGGTTGCTTATCTGAGTTTAAGTGGCAGCTGCTTTCCTGGAATAAAAGATTGCAAAAACTAGAAATTGAACTTAAGCCTCTGAACTTCTCAGTGTCTCGATCAACTCTCTTTTCAAACAGGCTGCATCTTACCAGTCCTGAAATGACCTACTCATTAAAATGGTACTTCCAGGAATGGCATCCCAAGGACCATCTCTTCTGGTAATTTCTTGCTAGAAAGATGTTCTTGGAGGTCGTTGCTTTTGAAAACTCAGAAATTATGAATTCAAGACAAGAGCATCAATTTTTCTTGGCTGAAAGCAAGGGCAAGACACAGCTCTGGTGTGGCTGGACAGGCTCGTTCAGCCCTGAAGCCAAAACACTCAGGGAGCTTTGTACTTACAGGAATTCAGAAGAGAGGCCTCAAAATGCAGACAGTGCCCTCACATCCCAGCTGAACACTGGTGGAGTGGGAATTCACTGCTGGATATGCAGTGGCATTTAACCCAAGACATTTTACTATCTTGTTTTTCCCTGTTATGACATTTACAGTGATCAATATCATCAAGCAGCTGTCTTGAGGCAAATTCCATCTCTGTAACTGGCAAACCTTTCCAAAGACATGTCCTTCTAATCCAACCCCAACATCATCATGAGGCAAAGAGGCTTTTAGTCATATTGCTCCAGATGGTATCTACTTCTTTGTTGAATATACAACACTTTTTTCTTTTTTTCCCCCTCTTTTTCAGTGCCTGGAGAGTTTTGGGGTTACTTTTACTGCCTGCATTTGAACTAAGTTAACTGTCTGCAGATAATGAACACCAGAACAGAGCTGTTTTGGTGTGTGGTATGCATTGCAGTCTGGGGAAGAAAAATAACATTTGAATGAATTTTTACAGCCATCCACGTATTAATCTCTCTGATAATTTCTACACAGCATTCTTGTAATTTTCTACAAGGACCATTCTCTTGCTTTCCTTCTCTTCCTACAAGCAGCCTGTCCTGAGCAAATTTTCTTTCACAAAGAATACAAGATGCATTAAGTCTTGGACAGCTTCCCAAACTGAAGAGAGACTATTCAGAGAGACTTTGAAATAAAATTTCTCTTTATTTATTTTTAATAAATAATTTAGAACTTTTATCTGGTCTGTCTATAAATTCAAGATTTAATTTCATGGTCTCAATTCCCCAAACTGACTGGAAGATCAACAATTATTACTGCTTTCTAAGTTCATTTCTTTCTTCAGGACAAGCTCTTTTGGTGGCTGGTTCTCCTGTGACTTTCTTTCTGTTTCCCCTAAACCATCGAGCTCATGTTGGCTTTATCAAATAATAGGAGGGTTTAGTGTTAACATCAGTAAAAGAGAACAAAAGCAAATGCTCTGAACCCCAGTTCTACCTTTGTGTCATTGAAAACAAATCTCCTTGAACAGGTCCCAGGAAAATTTCCCTGTAAAGAAGAAACACCCCAATGCACAGAAAATCTCTAAGTATGTTAAACAGAGTATGGGCTCAGCAGTTACCTGAGCTTTTTTAAAAACAATAGCTAAATAAATGTAATTGTGATCAAATCAGATGAATCACAGTAAGATAATCAGCTTTGAATTTCTTTTAGGGATTCCATAAAAGCGAGTTCAGTCAGGTTTTCCTCTACAGGTTTCTTTTGTGCCACACCAGCACTTCTCATGACTGTAGCCAATTCTATCAGGTGATGCTGTTTAATTTTTAACCATTCTAATCATCAAGTTGAACTCTGTCGACCAGAGTAGAACAGAAATGCTACCCCAGCTATTACAAGGTTTACCCTTTCTGTGGGAAGACTGGAGCAAGCTTCTGATACTCTTGAAACCTGTATTTCAGCACTGAGGGTAGCAAATACCCATCAGTAGTGATCAACCCTTTAATGGACAGAATGAATTTTTACACCTCTTGCATCTGATAGCTGAAGGCTAAGATCACTGCAGCTGCATCTTTAAAAGTCCTCCAAACCTGACAAATGAGATCCTTTGCTCCAAGCAAAAGGACCCTGCACTCTCTGCAGCCATTTTTCTCTTTATGATGTTAAGAAGAGTTTTTCTCCCTGGAATTGGGAAGGACATTGCTGGACATAAGCAGAGCTATGCTTTGAGGAGCAGATTTTAGTACTGTGGCTCTATTTACACAACCCTGTGACCAGGCACAGTGATTCAAGTGCTGTGTGAGAACGTAATATCACTGTATTGCTATGCAGATAAAGACAGCTCCCTTCCCCAGTCTGTTCTATCAGACACTGTGAACTCAAATGTCCTACCTCTTCATCCTACTAAACCTTCCTTATGCTGGCTGCTAAGAGATCACATCAATCCTGCTTTTGGTGTTGTCACACATGTAACCATCTGGCACTGGAACAAGTGCCAAAGCATGACTTGCATATTTGCTGGACTGGGGGACAGACGTGCTTGACTGTGAGCTGAGGCAAATTTTTGTGATATGCACAAATATTGCTTCTCCCCACAGCTTGGAGAACACAAGTTTTCAGAGAGCTTGTTAACTCCAGTCCTCATCTCCTGCATTCTGCCCCTGCTTTGAGCCGTAAAAAGTCTTTATGTTTGGCAGGTCAGTAAAAACCAGAGCATCATCCTGTTTATTTTATAGCTAACTTCATTAGCAAGAAACAGCAAGGACTGAAATACAGGGCTGTAAAAACCCAGCTTAGGTTTGTAACGTAATGTGATTGAAGTAATTAGTCCACTTAAACTTTCTAATGCGGTCTCTTGGTTTCCAAAGTGCTAAAATGCTTTCTAATGGCTTTTCCACGGTTTTTCATTGGTTTGGCATCCTGGCTTTAGGCATGAAAGAACAGGCCATATCTTAATATCTCTGTTCTTTGTGCCAGGATCTCAGATGGTACATGTTGATGTGACACCCACAGAGCCAGTTGAAATATGTAACTTTTCACCAGCTGAACCTTGTCGTGCTTTTCATTAACAAGTCTCAAAGAACTCAGCTGTACTGCCAGTTCACACTGTCTTCATTTTTGCCTAATGATAAGAAAAAAATTAACCAAAGAAGCAGGTTCATAACTTCACAGTGAATTGCTTTACACTTTTGTTGTGCAGTTCCTCTTCTTGTGTTTAACAGCTCTGAAACTTTGATCCTGTGGGACTCCACCTGCAAAGCTGCCTCCAGCTCTGGGGTCCCAGGAAGGAAGGACATGGAGATGTTGGAATGAGCCCAGAGGAGGCCACCAAGATGATCAGAGGGATGGAGCATCTCTGCTGTGAGGGAAGACTGAGAGAATTGGGATTGTTCGGCTTGGAGGAGAGAAATTTTGGGTTGACCTAATTATGGCCTTCCAGAACCTGAAGGAGATGTCAGGAAAGATGAAGAGGGACTATTTACAAGCACATATAGTGACAGGACAAGGGGGAATGGCTTCAAATTGAAAGAGAGTAGGTGTAGATTAGATATTGGGATGAAATTATTTACTCAGAGTGTGATGAGGCCCTGGAACAGGCTGTGCAGAGAAGTTGTGGTTGTTCCATCCCTGGAAGTGTTCAAGGCCAGGTTGGATGGAGCTCTGAGCAACCTGGTCTACTGGAAGGTGTCCCTGCCCATGGCACAGGGTGGAACTGAATGATCTTGAGGAAAGTGGACTCAGCTAGGCCATGTATGCTAAATATTCTGAGGACTATTTTCGTATTAGAAACATGTAATCCCAGTTTTCTTATGAATTTGTTTGAGTTGATAATGAATTAAAGGTTATGTTCTTTGAAAATTTTTTGCCCTGAATTTCTTGAACTATTTACTCAAAACTGGACAGAAAACAATTTCGATTCTGTGGGGGAAGGGTGAAAAAAACAACAAAGCAAAGGCATTTAAAAATATTTTATTTTTAATCTGATTGAATCTCATGGCAATCGTATGCAAAGCTTGATAAGAAATGTTAATGTAGCCTAGACAACTTTCCCAGAAAGAGAACTAATCAGATAAACATTTGCTGTATCAGAAAAACACTTAAAAGTGTTTGAAGCAACCTTCATAGCCTTTGAAAAAGTATGTGTTACTTTTAAAGAAAATTTTGTGAACAGTTTGCACAGGATTCATGTCACCTAACTTCATCTGCCAGGGTGATAAGTCTCTAAGTTAAACTGAATTCTCCCTCCAGAGCAGAACATTATCATTGTCATCATGCTGGTTTGGAGACATAAGCAAGACAGAGTTTGTAAGGAGAGGCAATATTTTTATTATTCCATTTTTTGCAGTTGGAAAAACCTAAAGACTTCTTTCAGTTGCTTGCACTTCTCTTCAGATCTGAAACTGAAGATGGAGAAAAAAAGCACTTCTAGTGGGTGATTCATCCCTTCTTAAGATAGATTGGGTGACTCACCCTCTGTAGGTGCCTATTCGTCTCTATTGACCACAGAAAGATTCTGGTTGACAAGTAACAGTAAACACCTAACTTTGAGACAGAGAGAAGAATAGAATAGATGATATGGACTCCACCTTGCAGTTATAAGGGTTTCTCATATGAACTTCCTTTCTTCCTTCCATTTTTTTGCATTGATTCAGGTGCAAGTTCTGAGTATAATTACAATTCTTATTTTTTAGATACTGACAACCCGTACACTGTCCTGTGAAGACCAGTCAGAAAAAATTTGGTGTTCAGAATGACTCAATTATCTATTCCCAGAGAGGAATAGCAGCCTTTTTGCTCTCTAAACAATTCAGAGCACTCCTGGCAAACAGATCTAGGAAACTTCAGTGATTACAATATCTCACATTAATATCTGGTTGATTTTAGCTGATGATGAAATGACAACGTAGTTATTGATGCTGAATGCTGTAGTAAAATCATCCAGCAACTGCTGAAATATGTTCTCTTCATCTCTCTGAAGATCTCAGAACATTATCCCATATTTTCCATATGACATAAGGATACAAACACCTTTTCTTTTTTTGTCTCCAGCTGTAATTAACAGTCGATTTTAATGATAACTGGTGTAATTAAAAGTCAGTACTTGCTGGAGACTATTCCTAAATCATTCTGGTAAAGGATGAATGTTTATACAGGTTAAATAAATACATCAGTGTGCATGAAATGCCAATTTAACTGGAGACTTCTCCTGTGTGTGAAGTATGGCCACCCAAGACTGAGTGATAAGGTGGGATGTATTGTCAGAAATAGTATCAATTGTTTTTTCAGTTGGGCTAGAGACAGAAATTGATTTTCTCTCTGTGGTGGTGTTGGGCCTTCTGGAAAGAAGAAAGGCAAGAGGAAGGGCCCTCTAGCAAGGCCAAGAAAGAGCAACACAACTCTCAAAAGAGACCAAAAACATCAGACAGTCAAGTTTCCCACAGGTGTAGTCAACCAGCGACTCAGGAACAAACCAGATATGGCTTCTAGAGGCAGATCAGGCTGAACGGATTCAGGAGAGACTGGATATTGAAATCCTGTCCTTGAAACACAGACATTTCCGTCGTGCCTCTATTAAGTTGTGGGTGTCTTTTCCCCAATAGTTATGACCATTTCTCCCTCTAGCTGGTGAGTGAAAACTGACAACAACAACAACATCCTCTGAAGTTCCAGCTGTTCTTTCACAAAATGCTAAGGAGGTAATTGCCTTACTCAGCTTCAGATCCCTTCCAGGTATCTTTGCCTACTCTGGACGTGCACAACAGAGACAAATACAGAAGCCTGGGGAGATGACATCACTCTGGATGAGACTGAAGACTGGATTGCATTTGCATAGATGCCACTCTAGGGGAGAGAGGCCAAAGCAGAGCAGCCAGAGTTCTATTTCTCCTATCTCTCATGAAATTCAAATATCTCCACTCTTCCAAGCACTCTTCCTAGTGTGCATTCCCTTCAGCTGATGAGGTTCATCCACCCTGACTAATGGACCTGCTGAGAGAAGCCAAATGCTGCAGAGCATTATGTGGTTCACAGGAGAGCCAAGACTGGCATGCTCTGCCCATCCTGGGCCCATTTGTAATTTGCTTAATTTTCTGAATGCTGTGGATAACTGCCAGGTGATTGCCAGAGGTGCATATATATTAAAGGCTGGCAAGGGTAAGGATGAGAAATTTGTGAAAAGTTAGTTAGCTTTGGTCTTGTGTCTTTTATAATTATATACTTTGCTACTAGTGACTAGGTACCCTGACCACTGTTTTTATTTTTTTTTAAACATTTCCTGACCCTTTACAGCAAGCTGTTAAACTTGACATGGCTGAGTTTTGCTTCTTGTGCGAATTTCCATAACATTTAGAATGTGTGCTTTGCCAGGTGTTGCAGAGGCAAGTAAATCTCCAGGGGAGTTATGCAAATGGTGGGATGCAGAGCGTGGCTGGGAGCACACGGCTCTGTGGATACAGCGCTGGCTGTGGACTCAGCAGGGCATTGGTCCTAAACTTGCTTCCTCTCTGCTCTGTGATTATTGGCACATCACTCCAGGCTGTCCTCTGTACCCAAAGCAGTAGATCGTAAAGTATATATTTGTCTAAGCTGTCTCCACTGTCTTCATCTTATTTTGATCCTCTTTTATTCAGTAGTTTCTTGTCTTTTCCCTTTTTTAGTACCCAGTTATAAACCCTGCCCTGCTACCACCACCCAAATCAGTGTAATATTTTCTGCACTCCCCACAGGCACTCAATACATCCTCTTTCTCCTGCAAAGGCCATATGAATGGCCATGAACTTCTTGTGCCTACTCCCTTGGGCCTCACTCTGAAAAATAGGGACAAGATTAATTGATTTGTCCCAGTAGTGACCTTCTTTTCCATAAATGTCAACCTTTTTGGGCTGGGAGTCCTCTTTACTGTGTATAGTTACCAAGCCTTGCATAGATTAAAATATTTTATTGAAGTGAAAATATCTCATCTCAACCTTCATTTAGATAAAATTAGAGAGTTTGGGGGGGTGTTCCTTTGCTGAAGAAACATAACCTTTCTCGTACTACACTAATTTCCCTTTCTCCTGTATACTCACTTAAGACTTTCAAAAGTCTTTCTTGTCCCACTTTCTTTGTGAAGACTATGGGAATATAAGGGAAGTTATACCAAAAAAAATAGACAAATGGAGAAAAATTAAGAAAATCAAGCCTTCTGGGTCTCGTGTCCTCCAGATTGACTTTCAGGTTTGAATAAATCCATAAAAAATCAGTACCTACAATCAAATTACCAAAGACCAGTCTTAAATTCTCTCTGGCACCCTTCAGAGATTCCCTAAAACTCTGCATTTCAATTCATATTGGGACAGAAGGTCCGGACCTCATGGAAAACTGCAGAGTCCTGCCCTACAGGTGTGCTTCTCCAAGCTCATTAAAGCTGAAGGTAAAGCCTCCACCTGTAGACAAAAGCTGATTACCAGAATTCACTGATCTGTCCTTTATCCCTTCATCAGCACAATGCAGACACTGCTCAAATGTCTTCTGGGTCCAGTGAGATGCCAACCCCATTCATGACTTTGATTCTGAAGATCAATGTCCTCCAGAGAATCAGCTCCTGTCAGCTGAGGACTTGTTTCCCTGCAGCCCATGTGTTTGACAGAGACTCAGAGACACATCATTTGTGTTGGATGAGAATAATGTTGATAACATGCTGATAAGTTAATTGTTGTTAAGTTGTGTTGACCCTCAATCAAGGACTTTTCAGTTTCCTGTGTTCTGCCAGGGAGGAGGTGCATGAGGTGCTGGGAGGAAGAAGGTCCAGGACAGCTGACCTGAACTGGCCAAAGGGATGTTCCAGTATATAAATTGTGGGGGAGTTGGCCTAAAGGGGTCAATCGCTGCTTGGGGTGGTGAGCAATTATATTGTCCATCATCTGGTCATTTTTTTATTGGGTTCTATTTTTATATCTTTCTTTAATATCTCTTTTCATCATTATTATTATTACCATGATCATAATTATTTTATTTTACTTGAATTACTAAATTGTTCTTTTCTTAACCCACAGGATTTACCTTTTTCCAATTCAGCTTCCCCATCCCACCTGAATGAGATTGAGGGAGGGAATGAGCAGCTGCTGATTCTTAGCTGTGGTCTGGAGTTAAACCTTGATACCACAGAGGGAAAAAAAACCCATAAAGACCCCATTCTAATATTTTATGAACTCTTGAGCATGAGCTTGAAAAACACAGAGATAAATCAATGTGTGCCAAATAAATAGTTAAATACATTGGCTAAATGAATGTTCCACCTGGCTAATTGCAGAGTTGTGCCTGCCCTCACAGATACTTGCCTCCTTCCAGGGAATATTGATTTTTGACCCAGCCAGACCATCCCTTGACACTTGGACTTTCTGCCACACAGATCCACAAGAAATATATGATCCTGGAAATCAGTAGGTGTGCTGGGCTAAAATGGCTGTTTGAAAGGCAGAGACATGAGAGAGTCCTGAACAGAGAAACACTGACTCTGACTTAGAGAGACACAAGTTGCTACACGATTCTCAATGTCCCAGGCCCCAGCTCTGACAGAGGCTCAGTGACCCTGATGTCATGGTTTGAGTGCACTGCACATTATCAGGGAGGTGTTCTGCTCCTCTGATTTGGCCCTCAGGCACAGCAAGCAAGAGGAAGAAAATTATTTTATTTAGAGACATCTGTTTTGAGGTATTAACTAGTAAATAATGCATAAGTTGGGATAATGCTTTGGCACCACAGTGCTGTGTAGCTGATTAAAACAAATAAGAGAACCATGAAGTAATATTGCATTTTTACACTTGGTCCATTTCTTGCTGGACAGAGCTAAATAAGTCTGGGAGACTGTAAGCAAAGGTGAAACAGATTTTTGTTTGGGGTTTTCTTTGCTTGTTTTCTTGTTTCCCCAAGGTTAGCATTTCCCTAAAGCAGTGCATGGTCATTCTCACAAAGTGATGTGGAGATCCTGGTCTGTCTGGCAAGGTGGGAGTCAGACCATGGCAAGGCTAATGGAAAACAGCCCTTGGCTCAACCATCCTTCCCTCCCTTTCTGCAGTGCAGATCAGTCATTTCTGAGTGGCTTCAGGTGCCAGCAAGACTTCCAGGAAAGCCTCTGATTTTGGATTATGTGGAATTTCTGTGCTATAGCTGGTGGCAGTTCAGGCTCACCATTAACTCACAGCTATCCATCCCCTGAGACAGAGGAAAAGGTAAGGAGACAGCTGGAAGAAACATCCCCACCTTTCTCTACTAAAGGTGCAAGTCAACATTTCTTTTATTCCATTTGTTTTGTGCAGGAATAAACTCAATATCTTTGCAGAAATTTGGTTGTCATGTCCATCTCCTGCCTTGGCAGGGGGTTGGACTAGATGGTCTCCAGAGGCCCGTTCCAACCCTAACAATTCTGTGATTCTGTGATCTGTCTTGAAGTCAGCAATTGGCCCAAATAGACACAGAGTTTAATTTCAGAGCAGTTTTCCTAGTCAGGACTACCAAAAACTCCATAACCATGTTTCCTAATGAATTTGGAACTGAATGAAAATCTGTGGGAATTGTTGAGTAGAACTCAGATTTTGTTGTTTCCATGCATTTTAAGGCTGTTTTGGAAAGTTGTTGAAATGAGCATGTCCTAAAATGTGGCTTTCATAAAGATTTCACCTGTCTCTCTGAAGAACATGTGAACATCTAGTAATGGGAGAGGATTTAATTTGGGTATCCATAAATTAATACAGATTGTTATAACAGAATAAAGCCATTGAAATCCCAGATATTTCTAAAACAGGCACCATCTCCCACCTCAGAACAGAGCATTTAGTTAATCCAGCCTTGAGAGGCAGATTCAGGGTCACATGAAGTGGAAGAACATCACAAATTCTAACTCCAGTGAGACTCTGATGTCATGCTAAATGATACTTCTCTGTGATTTTTGTCCTTTATTTGTAAATAGTTGCCTTTCACTAAATTATATCAATGTTTATAAAATCTGATGGGCTTTAAAACACGCAGAAAAAGATGAAATTAATTTAGCAGAGATCTGAGGAGTATTTAGCATTTTGTACAGACTCAATATATCCCTCTGTGTTTATCTCTCACCCGAAACCAATGAAGTTTCTACTGGAATTAGTAAATCTCTTTCATTTACTTACTTAGAAGAAAATATTTAATAGATGCCACAGGAATTTTGCAAATTGCTCTAGTTCTGATGCTGATTAATAGGAAACCATGTCAAATGTATAAATAATTTCTAGTCTTAAATTAGTGCTCTTTCCTACTTAAACCTTGGGGATAGATGTAGGCTCAGAATATTTCATTATAACTGTTTTAGTCATACTTATTTCTTAATTGAGGTTCATATTAAGGTGAAATAGAAGCATATTTAAGGATGGAGATAAGAGTGTCATTGTCATTATCTCCAAAGGAGAAAATGGTGCCAGTCTGTAAAAGTATTTTGTCAATCTCAAGTAGTCTTGATTAAACAAAAGCCTGAAAAATTATTTTAGGCTTAAACACCTAAAATCAGAGGAGGTGTGTCTTGGGGTGACTTTATGATGTGTATCCCCTATTGCTGCTTTATGCCCAGGAAATTAATTTTGTACCTTTCTGTGCCTTTAAACTGAGCCTGAGAGGGGGGAGGAAAAAAACTGAGCAAAACTTTTCAAAGCAGTTTTGTTTCAAGGACACACAGACTCCTCTGCGTTCTAACAGCAGCGGCGGGAGCAGGAGGAAGCCGCTTGGTTGCTTTTTAGCTGGCTTTCGGCAACTTTTTCTCCAGAGAGAGAGACGGAGAGTTGAACTTTGTTTTCCTGAGACTTCAATTTTTTCCCTTCTTCTCTGTCTGGACTGTTTCAACATCAGAACACATTGGGAGGATTTTTCTCATCAAGGCCCCGGAGGAGGGCTCACCCCGTCCCAGCTCTGAGGTGGAAGGGAGAGGCTACCTACAGAAGGACTCTACTCTGAAATTTTCCCAGGTTTTCTCTCCACAGGGAGAGGTTTTATTATTTAGCATTATTATCCTTTCCTGTGTGTTTGTCAAATAAATAGTTTTTATCTCTTGCACCTTCCTTTGAGGAAAATTCTTTTTTCCTGAACCTGGTGGGGGAGGGAGGGCTGGTTGTAACCTGCCTTCTATCAGAGGATATTTTTTCCTCCAAATTAGTCCAAACCAGCACAAGGTGGAAAACAATCTAATAAATTTAGTGGGGACTATCTCCTACCTCTGAGTGATGGGTGACCAGTTAGTAATGTTCTACAGTGAGTTACAATTTAAATTAAGAGCTTGTTCCTTTGGAATTTGTTTTGTCTCTGAGATTAACTGAAATATTTTTAGAATTTTTTAAGGAACAGCTGGTTTTTGTCTTGGTGGTGCCTGAGGGTATTTACTTGAGTCATTTATTGTAATCCTGTTGATGCTGTGGCAATATTTACTGAGTTGAGAGGTAGGAAATTTCATCAGAGGCATCTGATTCAAGCCCAGCCTAGACCGAAACAGACTCAGAATATTTATCACACATCAACTTTTTCGCTGAAACAAAACTAGGAACTTCAGGAGAAACATAATCACAACATAAAAGCTGCAACTGTAAACTGGCACCTAATTATCCTCTTGTTGGTAGGCTCAGTACATAAATTAAATCCTAACTGTGGAAATGGTAGTGAATTTTTGTCAACTTTGTCCAAAACAGGCTCAGACACTTTGGTGTGGCATAAATGGGAGGTTTGTTTGCTGTTGCACAAAGGGAATTAATGTGAGGCTTTTTTTTTTTCCCCAGGATTTCCAATTTTCTTCCAACAACACAGAAAGTGTCTTGGGGTGATTTTAACAGAAAGTTATTTGAGATCAACAGTAAGGCCTGGTACATCCTTATTTACTGAAAATATCTGGTAGTTTTTAATCTCTTTGGGAAAATACTCAGGATCTGCTGATATCCTTCCTGGTGAGCTGTCTGGTGCTATCAGACATGTCCATGGCCAGTTTATTTCTAAGGAAAGGATAAGGGAGAGGAGAGGGGTCAACACAGATCTTTCCAGATGCTGTAAACCCTGTGAGCTTGGAAGGATTGCAGGCAATAGTAGAATAACACACATATGGGCTGCAGCCCATAAAGGTTCCACTTTAGGTAGACAACAATTCCCAACAGGTTGTTTAAACCTCCTCAGCCATCACACAGGAGAGATTGGTAGTTCCAGAGGGTGATTCAGCCCAGTCTGAGATGGATGTCTAACAAAAGTGGGATGAATTACTCAGCAGACACATAATGTCTCTTCAGAGCCACAAAGGGACTGAGATAAGTATGTGACAGTAACTGCAGGAAAAAACCAAAAACCCTACAACAACATTTTTAGTGTTAGAGAATGAAGGCATCACTTTATTCTGGCCAGGATGTTGTCCTGGCCAGGATGTGCAACAGAAATCATTTCATCCACACATAGCCCAGGTTTGCAGAGAAAATCATTCTATCACACATCATTTTTACTAGATTTTTCACATACTTATACAGTCAAAACCCTGAGAAATTCATTGGTTCAATGCTCATTAGTCCCAAGTAGCGCCGTTCTTAGTATTTGGGTTCCTACTGGATATGGATTTCTTTGCCTCCAATGCTAATTAGGTTCTCATTCTTATCTCTCTTTTCCCAGACCAGGAATCTCGGACCATGCCAGGGTCGATGTCTGGAGTTGATGCTTGTTAATGGTCATTGATGGTTGTTATCTTTTGTGTATCTTCTGTGCTATTCCCAGTCTGCTGAAACGCTGAGCTCATCAGACCTCACCTGGTGGAATGGTCCCCTGAAAAGAAACTTCAGTTCCCTTCTCCAGGGCAAAGGTGAACAAAACTGACTAGTTACATAAAAAAAAAAAAAAAGAAATTAAACTTTATATAATTTCCAATAAGTAGAGAGAGTGAACTCAGGCTGGTGGTTGAGATAAATCTGCATGCCAACATGTAATCAGGAACTCAGGGGTTACAGGGACCAGAGACACTTTACGACATTAAACCTCACTGTTATTCAGCAGCCAAAGCTTAATTACTCCACAAAGGGCCTGCAAAACTTGCACAAACAGATGCAATTTCAGAAAATAAGTTTCTCCAGTTGATGAACAGAACTACAAATATCCATATGTTTACAAAGAGTGTCTTAGAGTACACCACTAATATGGTAAAAATCCCCTTTTGTAACCGCTAGACTCTGCCTAGCAGGCTGCTGCTCCCTGAGAGCTCACTGCCAAAATAAACTCCCAAAACTGGGGGCACTGAACTTGTATCTCCTCTTCTTAGGGATGGGTTTTTTTTCTTGCCGAGGCTTCAGTGAGGCACAACCTCCTTCACCTAGACAAGAACCCACCCCCAACCCTCCCCCCAAACTGAGGCAAAAGGATTAAACTAAAAAGAAAAATGATCCCCTGAACCAGGCTATTCCCAGCTCCCTTCTGAGGTTTACCAGCAACAAAGAGTCTCCCCACTCTTTTACCAGGCCCGCCAGGCTCCTCTTCAGGGCTTTCCAGAATGGAGAATCAACTAAAAGCGCTCGGTTTAGTCCATCACTGCCAGCCGACCTCCATTAAGAGTGCTACTCTTCTCCAGAGGCTACCTACTGTCCCTTCAGTTGGGGAAATGTCTTCCCAAAGGCGACTAGGCTCTCCAGGGCACATATTGCCTCACCTTAGTATGCCATTTGTTGTAACTGCTAGATTGTTACAGCGGGGATTACTGTAACACGCATATATCAAACCAGGAGTCCCGTGGAAAGGAAATATCTATGGACGGATTCTTGGTAGATGTTTCAGAGATGTTTATTTCTCCAGCCGCATGGCCGGGCTCTGCCGAGGAACTCTCACAGTCTGGTCTGAGGGTCCTTGCCCGCGCAGGGGAACACAAAACAACCAACGGGGAACGAGGCTGACCAGGGGCAGGGAAACTCCATGGCTCCCCTCAGGGCCCCTCTCCCAGGGCTACATGGCAGGGGGAGGAGGCCCCGACACTAGACTCAGCCTAGCAGGCTGCTGCTCCCTGAGAGCTCAGCGGGGGTTTCCTGGGGCCGTGCCATAAATCGCATCCTGGAGTCCATTTCGGACAGCCCTGTGATCTGGCTCCAGCAGCCAGCAGCGTTACAACGCAGTGGGTGGCAAAGGAGGTGAGAAGGGTCTCTCATGAGGGTCTGAGATGGCTTTAATCACATCTTGTCCCTGCGATGTTCAGAAGGAGAGAGACAGCGTGGTCTGGGTGCAGGATGGTTTTGCCAGGGGCCCAAGGGTGGTCCCTGGGCGGGGTTGGGGAACAGGAGCAAATAGGGAGAAACTGAGGGAGTGGCCAGGGCTAGGGCAGGGAACAAGGGGAACGTGTGAAATAGGAAAAGCAAGGGATTAACAGATCCCAACAATCCCCCTCCAACTAAACAACTCCATTATTTAGTTTCATGTCTGAAGTTTGGACATCAGGAAAACTTGTTCATGACTCTAAGGACTGCTTGTGAAGTCTGGGGATTGAAATCCAATCTATTCTTCTGTCACTTCCAGTTGCTTACATGTTTCTTTGTGTTCTCTAATTTCAAATTTAAAAAATGAACATATTTTCTGCAAAGCCTTTCCTGCCAACTAATGAAACAATCCATTGAAAAGTTATCTTGCTGTTGGGCATTAAATTTCCTTTAATTTTTTTTTATTCTTCATTATTCACTACAGAGTAAAGGATTATCCCAATATTTTACAGTCACTATCTAAAGTAGAGTGATTGGCCTGTCTCATGACATGCTATCAATCATCCAAGTAGTCCAACTCTTCAGGTATTCTGTCTGAATGTGAAAATAATTAGTGCAAATAAAGTTATATAGGTTAAAGTTATATGGGGTGAATTCCAACTCCAGGTTTTATCTTTTCTTTTTAAGTTAGTAGCAATTTATTTCCATTTAACTACATAAAATATATTCTGGTGGACACTTTCAGTTAATGGCAATATTATACATATTTTTTTACTATATTAACTCTTGTTATATTAAGATTAGACACCCTGTTCTTGTGCCTGTGAATACATTTCTCAGACGACAGGATTACCTGATTTATCTCTGAAGTCTCTCCACTTTTAGCAGTCAGTCACTGAACTCATACAATCATAAATGAACTTTTCTGCACTGTTGTGGCTCTAACTGTACTGATCATTTTTGCTGCTGAATGGCTTCGTCTTAGAAAGTCTTTCCTAGCTGTGATTATGCAGTCTTTGGGTCAGTTCTCTTGCCTACTTTTCACTCAATGCATTGTGCTTGATCTCACAAGGTCCAAAATTTGTAATTTGAAGACAAAGAGGAAACAGAAATGAATTATGAGCTTCAGATGAGACAAAAAACCATTGAAGGAAACGTTGAAACCTTTATTTCTGTGTATATCTATGGGCATCCAAACTTCTCTGGACCCCCTGGGCCAGGGTATCACCATCCTTTGAATAAAGACTTTTGTACATAGAGGTTTGAAATGCACTTTATATAAGCTGAGAAAATACTTCCTTTCTTCCTTTCCCCTCTTTTGTCTAAAGCCTGTTGAATCTAGCAGCCTTTACAATTTTGCATAAGAGGGTTTGGTATTGTTGCTGCTTAAATAGGAACCATTTAATCATGGACTCTATTAGGAGACTAACTGGAACTTGCTATTCTTTAATTTACTTGCAGACTTTTTGCTTTTGCTAAGTGTTTTTGGTTTAGTGTTCTGGAACTAAATCATTAGCAAATGTGCTCAGTAAGGCCTGGAGGAACAAATTACCTGTTGAGGTAATTTGAAAGCTATTTTTTAATACTTTTTATTTGTGTGGAGGAGGATGGACTAAGCTGGAGGTTTTAGGAGATTTACTTACTCCTGAAAGTGTCACTGTTTGACTGTGTGGTCTCAAATTATTCGAGCCAACATTTTCTAATTTGCATGACTAAATCAAAGTATGTAAAAAGGGCTTTGTTGTTTCAGGATTTCAAACACTGCTGCTTTTACTTCAGTTAAAAAGTAATTAATCCTCAAAAAAAAGTGTGACTTGCAGGAGAAGAGGCCAATGGTGTGAATTTTTTTGTCTCTCTGTGTGCCCATAGTATATAAGGTCAGGGCCCTACGAGCTGTAATTCTTTCCTAAAACCCTAAGACCTACAGGATATGTTACACTTTGCTAATTCACATGCCCAAGTTTAAAAATATTTTTATAATTTAAAATGCAATCTGGAATCCACCCAAACTTTTTCAGCTTTCTAAAACTGATGTAAAGCTGTTTTCTCCTGTTATTTTTCCTTGTTAGATGTAATTGAGTTTAGGATCCTTGGAGATGTTCTTACAGACCAAAAAGGAGGGTGGTTTCCCATGAGCACCTTACTCAGTAGTGCCAGAATTATAACTCTGTTTTGATTTCCATACCCAAGGGATTTCAGACACAATAAACAAACATCTTAGAAGGTTTCTGTGCTAAAATTAAGGTGTGTTACAGATTCAGCTGGCAAATTTAAATGTACCCAGACTGCTTCCATCCCTTTCTTCCTGGTATGTTCCGCCTCTTCTGCTTGTTTTCCCAGACAACAGTGATTCCATTATTTAATGGTTTTCACAGCTCTGAATCCTTCAAAGACATATAGTAAATCATAATCTCTAAAGGGCAAAAATGTGCTGCATTTCTATATGAAGAGTGAAATACACTTTAGGTACAGAAACTCATTAGACAGAGGTTTAGATTTAAGATTTAGATAGGAAAAACCAATCTGGTAGCACTGAGGGTCTTAGACTTGTAACAGGAATGTCTTGGTGTTCTTATTTGTATTCCAGCCCCAAAAGCAGTTTAAGGGTTAGTTGGGTATATTGTTATAGTCTCATCTGAGTGAAAAGTAGAGGGACAGAAATAACAGGAGGTGTCTCAGAGTTCCAGGAAATAGCCTGAAGAGAGGCCTCTAGGGTGCTGGACCAGTGTATTTACTGTACAGTCATAAGCCCACTCATTAAAAGGCCATTAAGCAAATTAGAAAGTGGGTAACCACTCCTCACAGCCTGTTGTTTATTTGCAGGTCAATGTAGGCTAATAGAGCTTTTTGTTCTTCACAAACACTTCTCACGACATTAACAGATTTCAGTAAAAATCTACTTCATTTATTACCATTTCAGGCTCACTGGAAGAGATAAATAGGACATTAAACATGTACAGAAGTTTAAATTAGCAAAATCCCATCTGTTCCCATCCTTCCTCTAGAAAAGCAGGAGCCTACAATCCATCAGTCTTGTGGCACCAGCCAAGCAATTAAGGCTGCTGACACAGTCCTTTCAGAGTGACACGTTGGAGCTGAATGCAAAGTGAGTTTTGGTGTGCAGTGCACGCTCTGGGGAGGGGGGATAAAATCACACAGGCTTTTTTCAGCCCTTTTCCACCTCAATAGAGCATTGAAATGGCAGTTGAGAGGCAAGGAAGATAGTTTGGCTCACCCCAAAAATCCAAAATTACCCAGTTTTACAGCTGAAGCCAACTCTGCTGCAATAATAATGACTTTCCTATGGAGACATAATTGTGGGGTAAAGTAGTTAATATTCCTGACATTACCAACCACACACCAAAATTATCATATGAATGAAACCCACGTGTCAGGTATCACATATGAAGGAGGATTCAGGACTGAAACAGCTGCAGGAATGTTTTTAAGATGGGCTCTGATAATGATTTACTGCAAACCCAGCAGTCCTCAGTGGCATTATGTGAGATTTGAGCATGCAGCAAAATCTCAAGAAAAATAAACCATGTCCATACTATCAGATCCTTTGTTGGCTTAGTTTTTCTGACAGCTGGGAACTGGGATTAACAATCAGCACCTTTCCAGCACACGAGACGGTCTCAGGAGCTGAACTTGAACAGCTCAAGTGCTAATATATTTCATTTCAGTCAGGGAACAAGTAATGTCATTTAGAATTATGATTTCTCAATTTGGGAACCTCTATTTCACTTTCTATAGAAATTTTGATGTATTCAATTAAATAATCTTTTCCTAAGAACAGGATTATGGAATCCTAATGCAACTCTGTTAAGAAATAAATTATATCAGGATGACCTGATTTGCATAGATCTGATTTGATTTAGATATTTTAGTTCCTCCAACATTTTGAAGGAGGACTCGAAATCTAGCAGGTCACCTCTGTCAGAGATTTACCTGCATTCTCAAAGGATGAATTAAATTATAAATCTTTAGATATTAGGAGAAAATAAGAGAAGATAACCTTGAGGTAGAACAGGTTTAAAGGCAGAAGAGGACTGCGAGAGATGGGCCTGGCGTAGCTCACTATAAGTTTCATGGGGAACTGGAGTGACAGGACAAGGGAATGGCTACAAATTGAAAGTGAGTAGGTTTTGATTAGCTATTAGGAAGAAATTCTTCCCTGTGAGGGTGGTGAGGTCCTGTCACAGGTTGCCCAGAAAAGCTGTGGCTGCCCCATCCTTGGACGTACCTAAATTTGATGACGACACCTTCAATGTTTGAAATACCTGTAAAATTCTTATTATGTTTTTTTTTCATAAAAATAAATTTTATAATAGCCCCATTGTAAAGGAAAGTCAGAGTCAATAGTCAGGGATTTAGTAGCTATGAGTACCCCAATCTATAGTTCTATAGTATTTTTCTCTTCTGAATTTGTTTTATGATTTCCTCAACAACACAGTCACGATGTTGGTTCACTCTCTCCAGTGCTTTCTAAAAAAAGGAGAGTTGCAAACAGATGAAGCTCTGACTGTTTCCAGATCTTTTATCCTGACTCACATGCGAGAATGATAATTCTGCTGCTTGGATCTTTTCCCCTCCAGAATTCCCAACTATTTTACAGTCCAGCAAACAGGGAAAAAATTCCTCTTTGTAACCCACCAATGGAAGGGTCAAAATCTCATTGATCACAACTTCCTTGGGGCACATTTGAATTACCATTCAACGGAATGATGGTTCCAGCAATTATATAAAAGGAAGGTAGTGAGTAAATCAGGCTGTCTTGATACTTAAGACAAACAAGCTTTGGCTCCCTACAGAGGAAAGGGAATGGGAGAGAGCAGTAGGCATTGTATTAAAATAATTATGGAATAATTGTAATTTTGTCAACTTCACCCCATAGTAAATGATAGGAAAATAACCATCATTTTTATTAGGTGACAGATTTAACTTCCTTGTTTTTCCTTCTTTGGTAGATTGGAGAGAAAGTGACATCACTGTGGGAAGCAGGAGATACAAAAACTTCAGTCGTGTCCTGACAGAAGATGTGACAATACCTCTGATGAAGGAGCAGGTGGAATCCATTTATTGAAACCTTTCTACATCTGAACAAATCACCCTAAGCTACATTTATTGCCTCTGAAGAGCTGGAGTTTAAATCAGTTGTGGAAGCACTGGCATCTGGCAATAATGCCTTAAGGTACCTGAGACCTCAGATTGATGAAACACCAGACCTTTAAGAGACCCAAGTTCTTTTGGGCCACCAAATAGACTCCTAAAGGGCATCTCCAGCTGCACTGATGTTTTTTGTTGCAAAAAAGGGCAACAGAATCAATAGACTTAATGTGTAATTCAAGTCTTCCTAACGTAGGAAGTGAATCAGAGGAATTGTTCTCCTGCCATTCTGTGGACCCAATGTCCTGCAGCTACAGCAGAATCTCAGATAACTTGATTCAGCATAGACACCTACACTGTAGGCATCTGAAAATAGTGTGGATGAATCCTGCTAGGATTGAATTCAGGCACTTTGAATATCACCTGCTGAGCAATGGTGACAGGGGAACTCAGTTTAACACCACTGTCCTGGCTCTGGCATGCTGATATTGGGCTCCTTTGTTTTTGTTATTGCCTGTTATCCTTGGTGGATATCCTGTGATTAATATGGAAAAGTGTAACCGCTGCTGTGATTAACTTTTCCAATTCTAGGGTTTGGCTCAACAGTATCAGTTTTTCTGCCAGCCCCAAGCAAATATTAAAGATGTGCTGGAAATGATGACACACCCCATAAAATACTGAGCTTCTGTTTCATATAAACCACATCTGAATTGAAAATGTTGGTCTTCTTAGATAGACACTATATTTCTTCCTTCTGCCTTGCCACAAGCAGGCCCAGGGAGATAATGACCCTGGCCTTAGAATGCCACATTATTCACCTTGAACAGTAGCAAGTAATGCAGTTTCAGTTTGCTAACAGTCCTGCTTCCCAGGCCTAAATTACCTGGCAAACATAGATGGATGAGCAAATGGTCTTCAGCATGAATTGATTCTCCCTCCTGGAGCTTTGCATGTTTGTGTCTTTGTGTGTTTGAGTCTTCCTTCTTCCCAATGATTACTGAAAAAAACTCCTTTTTTCCTCCACACAATAGCACAGTTCTGCTGTGAACTGGAAGTTGGATACCTAATCTAAGGCGAATGCAATGCTAAAGGGAAAAACCTTCTGATTATTTTGTGGAAGAAGAGAGAAATGATTGAGACTGTCAGAGTCCCTCGTCTATTCCCCCGAGACCAGGTTAAAAATCCATATTCCTTTACATCATTTGAATGCATTTTTTTTCAAGATTTTTCTGGTATTCCTGCATGCCTACAAAACCCAGAGAAAGAACTAAAATAGTTACTAAATAGTGTTGAAGAGCAAGTTTGGAAGGGGATGCAAACTTAGGAATTTCAGAACTTGCAGGCACTGTTCATTCCTGTGGGTGAACCTCAAGCACACAGATTATTCTATGGAAGAGGCAGAGCCTGAGGAAGTGTTGTTGTTATTATTAATTATTTTTATTTTTATTTTTATTTTACTTTATTTCATTTTTTAAACTGTTCTGATCTCAACCCTTTACCTTTTTCTGATTCTACCCATCCAAGTGTGAGAGAAAAAGTTGGCAACTGGCTGCCTGGTACTTGTATCTGGGGTTAAACCATAGCAGTCAACTTTTCATTTTTCTCCTTCTTAAGTGGAAATATGTAAAGAAGTATCTCCTATGATAGCACTCATTTTTGGCAGCTGGCTAGGCAGCTCTGAGACTGCAAGGCAAGGTCTCCTTACCGTGAAAGCAGAACTCTGCATGCCAGTGCTGTCAATCCTCTTAAAAAAAATCATAATTCCTAGCAATTATGCCCAAGTTGTCACCCAGCTCACCCTTGGCAGCCATGACTTGCAGCATGAGTTAAATGCCCAGCCTGCTCAGAGGTTGGTTTCACTGATACAACTCAATGGACTTTTCATCACACTTATTGCAATCGTCTCCTTCAGATTTTCTCTAAAAATAACGAGAGCCAAATTGAAAGTACGAGAGCCGTGGTTATCAGAACATCCTTCTTATCTCAGAGCTCTGGGATCAGTTATAAGACTACAAAATCTGATGTGTGCTGAAAACTCAGTCCATTAATTTATAACTGGGGTATCCATATAAATCCCCTGTTCCAATTATGTTCAGATAAACAGCTTGAGGCTGCATTATTTTAGTTTTAAAGACATGGCTTTGCTGTTCAAACACAACCAGCAAAACCAGTCCTTGCTGCTTAATTTTCCTCCTTTAACTGCCAGGAATGTTTTAGTGGGGGTCCTGTTTTGATTACACTGACTGTTAGTCAGGGGCAGAGGGAAATGTTGGTTCATACCTGTTTAGCACCACCAGCAGATTGAAACCCACATATTTTTCTCCAGAATTTCAGCATGGGAAAGTTTGATGTCTAAAAAATTTTTTAAAAACTGTAGATTTTTCCACAGTATTATCAGTCATATTTCATTAGTGTGAAGTATATTTTGTTCAATACTTTCTGTACAACAGAAAGGACTCCATGCATTGGTAATGTTAAGATACTCATTTAGAGGGAAATTTAAAGGAGTGTTTTCTTTATTAAAAGGGAAACATTTTGACTTTGTCAGAACTATAAGATGAAGTGATGATGGTTCATTTTATCATTTTCATGTTAAAAATCCCACAGAAATAGGGCACTTTTCTTTGAAGTGTTTAGATTAAATTGCACTTTCTGCTAAAAAATTGCCTTGTCAATTTTACTTGTGGCTGGTTTTCTTTCTCCATTTCATCTTTTTGTCCTATGTATGTAAGGTTTCCAAGCCATCCTTTCCACTTAAAACTATCCAGTTTTGGGGTATGGATTTCAGGGGGGAAGAGGAATAGTTTCTAGTGCTGTTGCTGATATAGCAACACATTGCATGATGTAAGCAAAGATTTGCACTGTGCTCATCCCCACTGAATTTTATCGAATTCAGGACAGATAGACAAACTCTGATTCTTATTTTATAGTGCCCTGATATGGACCTGGAGCTCAATCTCAAAATAAGAATCACAGAATATTTTAGGTTGGAAGGGACCTTAAAGATCATCTTGTTCTATCTCCTGTCATGGGCAGGGACACCTTCCACTATCCCAGGTTGCTCCGAGCCCCATCCAGCCTGGCCTTGAACACTTCCAGGGATGGGGCAGCCACAGCTTCTCTGGGCAGCCTGTGCCAGGTTCTCACCACCCTCCCAGGGAAGAATTTCTTCCTAATATCTAAGCAGAACCTGCCCTCTTTCATTTTCAAACCAGTGTAATCTGTAAGTAACATTGTTTATACCCACTTCAACCATATTTGCAATATAGGCCAATTTCAGACAAATTTTACAGAGACGCAGAAGTCACAAACATTATATTCTTAAAAATTTTGTGGAAACAGCCTAGTGAAGGAGAGAGAAGTGTTAATGTCCCTGCTCAGAGAGAAATTGCTCCATTAACTAATTGCTTTGCAGACACCAAGGGATCCCTTCAGGATCCATAAGTCCAGGAGAAACCTTTGGCACTTCGGTTTTTTATGAACTATTTACCAAAAAAGCATAAGACAAAACAGTTCCCCAGATGCTTCTATTTATACAGCAGACAGGCTGGCTAACCCTCAGTGTCAGGAATCTCGTATTTGCATTTCCACAGTTGCCTAAGAATATAATTAATATTGAGCTATGAAGTTAAACAATAATGTACGCTTAAAATTGCCTGGAAAATTAAGGTATTGCAAACAACATTCACAAGTCCATTGTGGAAAGTTAGAGAAGCCTCAGGGGTGTCAATTAATCTTCAGGATCTTTACAATATTTACAACCCTTCCACATTCACCAGGATACCAGTTCATCTAGTGGGATCTTGCCACGAGCAGCACCTCTCTGTGCATGGAAAACCTGCAGCACCCTCACTCTGATGGGTTAACGGTGCGTAATTTAGCAGATCAATATTACTTTGTTTGCCCAGGAAAACTGTGTGAACTATGCTGACTAAAATGCTCGCTGATATGCCAGGATAAGACCATGGCATTGCAAGAATAACATAAAATTACAGAATGGTTTGGGGTAGGAAGAGACTTTTGAAGATTTTCTTGTCCAACCCCATGAGATCAATAATAGAATCATAGAATATCCTGAGTTGGAAGGGACCCACATGGACTATTGACTCCAAATCCTGCCCCTGCACAGGACACCCCAAAAATCCCACCATGTGCCTGAGGGTGTTGTCCAAAGGCTTCTGATAGGAACCATAGGAAAATGAAGGTAGATGGGCAAAGATTGCTGAAGGTTAGAAATATTTAACTATTGGAGCTGATGTATTGGTTCACAAAAGGTAGGCTATAGAGCTCAACAGATTGTTTCCTGGAATATTCTGAGATTGCAGAGGGATGGCACCAAGACAAAAGAGTGGGTGAGAAAGCATGATAGAAAGTCCTAATTTTAAAACCATTTTGTGCACAGCACTGTACAAACACCCATAGGAAATCCCAGTGCAGATTTTGCAATGGCAAAACTCATCAGGCATTTCTGCATGCATTTGGACATAGCTCCTCTTCTTTTCTCTGCAAGTTTCTACCTCACTTTGGCATAAATTCATAAGTGATCAGGCAGCAGATCTGAAAGAAATCAAAGAATTTCATGCAGTTTTACATAAAATGAATAATTTACATAGTTTTACAAGAGATGCATGATTCAATCCTAGAATTCATCATCAGAGGCTGTTATGTAAGGGAGACATATACAGAGACCCAGAAAGGGTTAGGACCAATACACAGAGAAAAGGTGATTCAGGAGTTGTGAAGTCTGGTGACTCAGATTCAATCAGCTTCTTGAGCAGGTGTAAATCTCTGATTTATACAGAGGGTAACATTAATGTATACTTGCCTTGTTTCTGATGCTACTTCCTTCAACATCCATTACATTCTCCTCTCAGAGACTGAATGTTGGGCAAGAGGGACTGCTGCCTGATCCAGTTGAGCAGCTCTCACACAGTTTTATTTGCAAATATAATCCTTGGAATTAAGAGAAAGAAGCAGTTTTATGAACAGAGGCAGCATGGCAGCACTAGGAGCAATTGTGAAATTTTTTCCACTAAAAAGCTGAAAATTAAGAGCTCTGTTGTTTGCTTTCTAGCAGCTAAATGTTCACATTTCAGTTGGAAGCTAATTAAAGACAAAAAAAATAATAAAATTTGCTGATGAAACAGTTGTTTTCCAAAAAAACACACATTGTCCAAAAAGAAATAGCTTTTTCTTGCATAAAATAGGAAAACCGAAACCAAATCAAACCAAAAGAACTACCACACACATGTTTTTCATTTAAATACCATAATGAAATAATGACAAATTTACACTTCACAACCCTCTCTAAATGAATGTTGCAAAAATATGCAAAAATTTAAAAATCGCTTTTTCCAGGCAACAAGGAGCTGATGAGAGACTGCCAAAATGGCTTCACAAAGGACAGATTGTGCTTGACTAATCTGGTTGCCTTTATTAATGGAATGACTGGAGGATAAGGGAAGAACAACTGATTTAATCTACCTCAGCTACTGTAAGGCCTTTGCCACAGTCAAACACAGCTTCCTTGTCATTGACCTGGAGAGATTTGATTTTGATGGATGGACTATTCGAGGGGTAAGGAATTGCCTGGCTGGCTGCATCCAGCTGGAATAGGTGTCCTGTGAAGGAAAGTTGAGAGAGTAGGTCTTGTAGCCTAGAGAAGAGAAGGCTCCAGGGAGACCTTATTTTATAGAGTCATGGAATCATAGAGTCATAGAATCATGAAATCATACAGTCATAGAATATGCTGAGTTGGAAGGGATCCATAAGGATCAGCAAGTCCATTTCCTGGCCTGGCATGGGACAATTCCAAGAATCCTGCCATGTGCTCAAATGCATTTTCCAAACACTTCTTGAGTTCTGTCAGGCTTGCTGCTGTGACCGCTTTGCTGGACACTGTTCCAATGCCCAGCCACCCTCTGGGGGAAGAAGCTTTCCCTGATATCCAACCTAAACCTCCCCTACACAGCTTCAGGCCATTCCCTCAGGTCCTGTCACTGGTCACCACAGAGCAAAGATCAGTGCCTGCCCCTTCTCTTCCCCTCATGAGAAAGTTGTAACTGCAATGAGGTCTTCCCTCAGTCTCCTCTTCTCCAGGGTGAACAGACCAAGTGACCTCAACTGCTCCTCACATGGCTTCACCTCCAGACCCTTGACCATCCTCGTGGCTTCCTTTGGATGCTCTCTAAGAGTTTTATACCTTTCTTACATAGGGGTGCCCAAAACCTCACACAGTATTCAAGGTGAGGCTGCCCCAGTGCAGAGCAGAGTGGGACAATCCCCTCCCTTGCCTGGCTGGTGATGTTGTACCTGATGGCCCCAGGACAGGGTTGGCCCTCCTGACTGCCAGGCCACTGCTGACTCATGTTTAACTTGCCATGGACCAAGACCATTTTCAGCAGTCTTTGGGATATCTCAGGGCTCTCATTTGGCTTCTAAATGGCACCTACTGACTCTGTAAGAGAGCCACTGATCACCTCAGCTGCTCTTATAAAATTTTCTATATAAGTATTAAGTAAATATAAGTATTCTATATAAGTATTCCAGTAAAAAGGAATTGATGTTATTTGGGGTGCAGGGAAGGTGTATTGGTTTTCCACAGTAGATGTTTTAACTGGAAACCCCAGTGACCTTGATAGAAAGTCAGCAATTTTTATTTTCTAGGTGGCTGGAAGAAAACAATTAAAAGATAATAATCTTTTAAAAGTTTTTTAAACTCTTTAAAACTTTTCAGAAGTCAGGAGCCCAAAGAAGCCATCCTAGGAGTTATTCAAGTTCAGATGCCAAAGGCATCCATTTCAATGAAGTGAATCTCATGGTTTAGGAATTTGCTCAGGACTTTGTACTTAATGCTCTATGAGCAAAGAAGCAGAAGAAGCAAAGGCTGTGCTGGACTCCTGCTGAGATGGAGTTTTACAGTGAACAGAAGATGGGTAAAATTAATAGATAGCACTGAGTGGCTAAAATGACTTGGTGAAGTAGCATAGCTATGGGCTCTCAGGGGCCACACCAGGTAGGAGCATCCAAACACCCAGCTTGGTAATTAGTGTCCTAAATTTTTGCATGTTTTGCATGATCACAATTGAAATAATGCTGCAATGACAACAGCAGAAAATATTTTTTTAGTGTCTTATCATATGCTCTCTCTGTCTGGTCCTCACTCTTTCTACACTGATATTCAGCTTTAATCTGTCCAGTATTTAACATGCCTCAACATCCAAATGCCTGGAAAATATTTTTCAAAGAGAGGCAATTTTCACATCTCAAAGCCTGCTGAATTCTGAGGCTGTACCTCTCTGCAGAATGCCAGGCTCACTCCAAGATGAATCAATGTTATTCCTAGACACAGACAAACATGGAAAACATGCACAAACAGGCTGTGCCTAGAGCAGCGAAGCTGTTGAAGCTCATTTTCTACTTGATTTGGGTACTAAATTCTTGGTTATGTCATAAAGCATAAGGGCTGATTAAGTCTTTTTCTGATGTTTGGGATTTTTACAAAGCACATTCCCTGGATGGATTCTCTAATTAAGAATGGAAAGATATTGCATCTTTCTCTGAACAGGGACATTGATAGGCTCTCTCTTCTCTCTTGTCACCTTGTCCTGTGATTTTTGAATCCGTCATTTTGGCTCCTCTGTCAAATATGTCTGGCCAAATTTGTTAATTGTAGACATAAATTGGTCAAGAAGACTAAGAGAAAAATTAAGCATACTTTTCTAGATTTACTTTTGGATTTTCCTGATTTGTGGAGGTCTAACTTTGAAAAAAATTATTTCTTCATGGAGTAGATACATGAGCTGATGCATGAAATCCAGCAAGAGTCAGATATGGAAGAGGAAAGCTGATGGAGCTGGATTCCTTAGGTGATAAATTCACATTGTTCCATTAAAATAAATAGTCTGGGAGATTCTAGCTGTGAAACCTTAATATAACTACTAACTCCCACATGCCCAACCATCTGACAAAATGAAGGAACAATCTTTCTTTAAGATTTGGGTGCATTCCCAGCACACTTTAGGAAATAGAGTAAGATGTCTAAGTTGGTTGTGATTTCTGTCATGCATCTCCAGAGGATATTTTAGATCAGCTGCACTAAAACACCTGCTGGAAGTACTTGTCTTTCTCCTCTGAGTATTTGGGAAACCTAGGTAACTAACTTAGGCTAGGCAAATCAAAATTAGTTATCTCAAGTTAGGTGAGAGAACTCTCTCTTAAAGCAGTCACTGTTTTATAACAATCCACCTTAGTATGCACAGGAACATGGATACTTCAGGGCAAGAAATTCAATACAGGTGCTAAGAACAACAATTTATCAGCCTGTTATCTGTGACTTAGAAGGAGTGAACGTTGCTATTTGTGTCTGAGTTCCCCTGGAGAAAAAATTTTATAAGCAATTTATTTTGTACAGGGAGAAGTGGTGTCCTGGCACAGCTTGAGGGGATGACAAGGATCGTAATATATAAATAATACATTCCATAAAGATGAAATATTTAGAGGGATTAAAAATGCAATAAAAGTCCAGAAATAGCCATTTTTCGGGCATGAGAAGGGAATTTTGCATTCACCTTTTTTATATACACAGATTAAATGTGAAGCCTGATTCACCACCCAGTTACTGAGGTTTTAGTCTCCTGTTTAGTGGAGTCCTTTAGCACGTGGTGACGTTAAGAGTGTATGTGACACCACTGATGGAAAGAGGCTCTTGTCTTTTTACTGAATCCGACCTTGCAGTAAGACAGGTCTAAAAGGCTGTTCAAGATGTCCTGTAGTCCAGTCATGTGGTTCAGCCTGGGGATTGTGGCTTCTGAGAATTTTTTTGTTAGAAGGTGATTTGAAAAACAAACACAAGTAGTTTAAACACTAAGGCAGACACTCCTGTGTGCAAGGAAACAGGAGAACAGACTGAAGGGAAAGGGTTTAAAAGTAATAAATGAACTTTCAGTAATAAACATATCCTTAACTGAGTGGATTAATAAAACACTTTGGCAACACAGCATAAAGCAAATTCTCTTTTGCTCCCCAGAAAAGGTAATCCTCCAAAGGCTTCACTGAACTGTTCCACCTCTCAAAATGATCTCATAACTAACTTTTATGTAGATGGCCAGTCTATTAAAATCACCAGTGATCAAGATTCAGCCACCATATAGAGAGCATTCCCTGGTACTTAACCTTCCTCAAAAACGGCAAGATTTCATTTAGTAGACCTAAATTTTTGCAATCACATATTTTCTTTTGATTCTCCTGATTTCTAGCAAAACCAGTTCCATCTCTTTCAAAGTTCCCTTAAAGGCTGTGTTGTAGACCTCTGATCACTCCTAGTGTTCCCTCCTGGTCCTTCTCCAGGTGATTTACACATTTATTGGATTTCAGTGTCCAGAAATGAATGCAGATGTTTACCTGACAGGTTTCCAGTGCTAAGGGGAATGGAAGGACCAGCTCTGATGCCCTCCCTTCCTTATGACAGCCTGACACTGATTCCTGTTAAGCCTTTGATCCACTCTAATCCCCCAATCCTTTGCTGACAAACTGCTGCCCAAAGTGTCACTTCTTTACTTATATCTCCTAAATTCCAAAATGGAAATTATTCACTCTGTCACCATCATCTTGAGAGTTGACAGAATCCAACATCTGGTATAACAAGCTTCTTGTTGTCTCAGTGGTCATCCTGGAAATACCTACCCATCTTAAAGGCCAATGCTATTCCTTCCTACACCGGGTAACTCAAGTGGGAAGGTTGATTCAGTTCCTGGAGGAGTCAGTTTTCATCAATTTCAAGGGATACAGATGATCAAATAAGACCAAAGACTTCACCTTTTGGTGATTCACACAAGGTCAGAGCTAAGTCCAAACTCAGTTGTGTTGCTTTGTTCTTCTTATTGAAGCACGTTCTTTCATTCTTTCTTGTTCTGGTTCATGTAAGTTGACTTGGAATTCTAATGTTGGTCTCCAAAGTATTTCCACCCTGATCTTAGGAAACATGATCCATTTTTAACCAGCCCACAGAAGAAATGCACAAAGTTACTGACAGACCCAGCAGATCACACTTTCATTTCGATAAAGAATCACTGCTGCCTCTTTCCACTCTAAAGCAGTTTCATCAGGGGTTCTGAAGGGAGGGGAACATTTCTCTGAGCTGATCAGACAAGAAATAAAAGTTGAATGCCCAGGATACACCCTAGAAATGCCTTTGCTCTTTCATCTCTCTGTCTCCTTGCAGCTGACTCCTGTGGCACAGGGGAGGGTACATATCATAAACACAGTGCCCTGGATTTAAGCACTCCATAAACAATGATATTCCTTTAGAAGGGAAAATAATAGCCTTGGCACTGTCAGACATATGTATTTTAAACCAGTCATATAGAAATAAATCTCATTTTATCAGTACTGGAGTCTTCTCCTGTGGTACTTAATCATGGCCCCCATGGCAGCTCTGCCAGTGAAGGGCTGCAGAGCTGGGCCCAGAGATGGCAGTCACAGGTTGGTGCTGTTCTATTATTCATTTTTAGGCAGTCAGTAAATTACAGAGGAGAGATAGGAGCCCCATTTTATAAGGCAATAACAGCCTGGATTTTAGCAGAGAACAAGTCATTTTGTCTGGATTTCAGGCAATAAATCAAGGCCCAGTTGTTCAGCTATTATTTATAATATTTTATGGATATTGCCAAATAATTCAAAACTGTGATTAATGCAACCCAGTCCAGAAGCTCCACATTGTGCCAAAGCAAATTTTCAAGGGTCTGTTTGAGTAGGGAAAGATGACATTGGAGAGATATCTGTGCCCTTTTCCTTCTTCCTAGGGTAATAGATCAATCTTAAACATCCAAGTTTCCTTGCATATTTCTTCTTCTGAGGGTACTCCACCCAACAGCGCTGAAAAGATGAGAATTCTCATGAAGACACGGTCAGGGCCCTACTGAACTTGTGGCATTAAGGACTTAATTTTATCTGATTGCTCTGAGGGGGCAACTCATCCCGTTGCTTTCAGTGGCACATGAGGTCTGCATGTTTTCCCCAGACTTCCCCAAATATGTTTGCAAGTGTCATAATTCCAGCTATTCTCTTCCAGCAGAACTTGCAGTTGTGGACAGAATTGCAAAATTTATTCCAAAGTCAAAACACACACATGCACAGAGTGATAAAAAGCTTGTAGAAATCATGGGCAATCAGTCTTGCTCCAGATGACAGCAATACCTGGCTGAGAAAATCCATGGATGATGGAAGAACAACCCTGTATTTACTGCTTGAAACTTGCAGGTCTAGGATAAATTTTAGCAAACTGGTACCTGGTATTTCTTCTGTCAAAATGTTCAGAAATTTCTGCTTGGATAAATTTTATACTCAGTACTCATTTGACCACTGTATTAAATTTTTTTTTCACTTCCCAGTTAACCTCAAAATTTCTTCAGTGCTCAGATATGCACAGATTTTTATCTGCAGGAAATATAACTTTAAAGACACTTTCCAAAGCTATCACATTTACCTTTTTTTAAGTGAATATTTCTAATAGGGAGTGCTTTCAGGATTAAGGCTTATGCATTGACTGAAAATGCAATAATTACAGTCAGTCAGTAATTCCTTTCCCTTCTCTCTGTTTTTCCTCCCTCCTTATTCATAAATCAGAATAGACAATTTCTTGAATTAAATATTTCCTATGTAAAAGAATCATTCTCTTAATTTAGTGTTTTTATGGTCCCTCCATGGTGCTGGAAAAGTGGAGGAGAACCCAAATGGAAAAATGAGGATCAAGCATATCCTGATGCATAAGTCTACCTCATTATCAGGAAGTATCAGTTCAAATATGCAACTTGAACAATTTGAAAATTTCCCCATTATTTTTCTTCCCGTTTTGGTGAATTTCTGAACAAAGAAGTCTCAATGCACTGTTCTGCAGCAGGGACTGCGATCCCTCCTTGGCCACTGCAGGATGAAGTAAACAGCTGGATAACAAGGGATGATTTTCCTCTTGTACTTTGGAACATCCTGGAGAATAAACTGGCAGGATACAGGGTTCCCAGAAAGGCTCCAGAAAATCCTGTTTTCTGGGGCATTGCAGTCACTTCATTACTTAAGGTGAATAAATAAACAAGACATTCCTGCTTCAGGTACATGAAGTAGTTTTATTCAGAAACTTTGCCACAATTAATCAGAACTAGATCAAGTATGTCTCACATGACACATCCTCAATTCAGTTTCTGAAAGGGGTTAAAAACACAGAATTTTTCTTTGTGAGCTATAGATATGTGTATATATTTTAGATGTTTTAAAATTATATGTATAGTATAAAAAAGTCTATGCACTACATATAAATATACATACACATTAAATAAAATTGTTATAGTCTAAATGGATATGTGATATAATTATTTATAAAATCATATTTTAAGAGTATTTATATTATAGATATATATTTTTAAAGAATCATAGCATATTTTTATTAGTTTATTGCCTATCAGTATCTGAAACTTTTCCCTCAGAGCATTTTACTTTTTTTTTTATTTGGGTAGATATGAAAATAAATATTATTAATCCTGATCTTACATTCCAGAGTGTATTTTTCCTCTAAACAGGCTAAAAACAATCATCAGTGCAGGGAAGCCTAGTGCATCAAATCCTGCAAAGAGAATCGAAGCCTTTAGCAAGAGTAATTACAGTTGTTCCATTTTCCCAGCTAATGGCTTAATTGGCCTGGAACATGTGATGCTTACAGGAAAAAATCATCATTCTTACAACTGACTTTTCCATCCAACTCCTTCTGTCATGTTGTGTGCTCTCTTGGGCCGAGAAATGGAAGTTACTGCTTTTTGTCTTACAGAAATCTACGCCACATTTAGGCAACAACTGTGAATTCTGTTGCTGTTGCAACTGTGTGCATGTTATTAGGATTGCAGCATTCCTAAAATTACAGATATGAAATAAAATCACGGATCTACCTTTACTAACAGCATAGAAGAATTCTGCTGTGAGAAGGGATTGGCCTTTGCTCCTTCTAATTTCATATACGTGGGGTACATGGTTTCTTTTGAGCAAGTTTGAGCTCTAGTAGCAGGAGTTTGCCTCTTTGGCCTCCTCTGAACACCTAAACTACCCGTAGATAACAAGATAATTGTCCCAGAAAAGACAATTTTTCACCATAGATAATTTAATCAACTCCCAAGAAAGTTTAGGCATCCAAATCAATCCTTTCCTCAATTTTTTAATTTTCTTCATTTTCTATCTTCTTTTTTATTTGCTTTTACCATCTATTTAGTTAAAATAGTAAGCAAATAACAGAGATTTGAAATTTTCTGATAGAACAATTTTCCATTTGAAAATGACAATACAACAGAATGTATATGGAGCTGTAACCACTACAGCAATTTTTTAGAGGTTATTACCTACACACTTTGTAACAGGATTGTTGCTTTGACTATAATAGAGGTGCCATGGACCCTGACCTAATATTAACCAGCCAACCCTGCTTTTCCTTGTGGATTGGAGCAGATGACCCCATGAGATTTCTGTAACCTGAGTTAATATAGATACATCCAAGTTTTATGCTACTACAATAAGAAAGCAGTTAAAATATTGGAAACGTTTTCTCTGGAGTCATAAGGTTTTGATTTTTCAACAGATTACTTGCTTGAAACTAAATTTGAAAACACCTTAATCCTTGTGGTACTCAAAATCCATATTGAATAGGTTTCATAGACAAACCTATTACTCTTTTATTCTTTCTGTGTATTATTCCTGGCATAAATAGACAGATGTAATTTAGCATTAAAGGATTTAGCATGTGGTTTATCATGACCTTTGAGTACATTCACAAGGAGAAAACACATAATGTTAGACTATACTTTAACATAATAGAAAGCAGCAAAAGTCAGTGCACTAAATGGACACTAACAACAAGAAAATTGAAGCTGTGCCAGGTAAATGGAACCAAAATGTATGATACTGGTATTCAACAATATTCATAAGTATAATTTCCACGGGCTGTGGATTTCAGCACCATTCTGTGCCCTTAAACACAGGTTGTATGTCTTTCTGCTTAAAAATGTATCTTCCACCTTAAACCTGTACTGGTGGGTTATACTCAAGAACTATAATATTTTATTTTTTTATGTATAGTATTTTTTGCTATACGATGTACCAGAGTGTGGCTACTTATGATTATGGTCTCTGTTACCTCAACAAAGTGCTCTCTCCTTGAAACATAAATACCTACTTGCTCAAATACATGGCGACCATTCATCTACCTGAAAAAAGTTCATGCAAAAAGAAGAACACTTCAGGTTTTTTGAGCCATTTCTCCCACAACAATTTCTCTCTTTTTATAGCCTTTCTTCTGCTCCAAGTTATTATTATTCTCACACCATCCTGTATTTCACACCACAACATGTTTATTGGCAGCAATGTGCGATGTCCCAGGCAGCACAGGAATCCACAATTTACTGACTCCATTTCCCTACAGAGAGCATTAAAAGATGTTCCAGTGGATCTCACGATCCTCCTTGGTGGCCTTTGGGCTCACCTGAGTGGCAGCTTGTCCTGTTGGTCACCTGAGGTTCAGGGTTAAGCTCTGAATCGAACTTGTCCAAAAGTCATAACTCTCTGTGCTTGTCCGATACTTTTAATTTATGTGTGCTCTGCACGGGTTGTGTCTACACTTAGGAAGAACTCTGACTTTAATCCTGAGTAGCATCCTTGAACTATCAGGTTGGTTGCTTATTTATATAAATTCTCAGGCAGCCCCTGCAATCAAAATCAGCTTGGGACTCGGATGATGCTTTCAACCTTCTCATTTTGCAAATGGTTTTGTCCAGGACCACTTGGTGGAAAAAGTTTCAGAAAGGCTGGTGTGTCTTGGGTAATTTAAGGACTGGTGAGCCTCAGTGATAGGGAAATATAAATACATCTCCTGTCCCCTCAGAAGCTGTGTCACTGCCCCAGTCAAGGCCAGAATTCAGTCCAGGTGACCAGGAAATGACTGTATGCTCAGAGCAGAGCTGAAGAGTCTCCTGGACTCTCTTGGGTCTATCATAACTTATCACAAAAGAACCGTGAAGGTGGTTAGAGGGAGGAGGGAACACTTCTCCTATGAGGAAAGGCTGAGAGAATTGGGATTGACCATCCTGTAGAAGAAAAGTGTTTAAGACCAGGTCGGGTGGGGCTTCGAGCAACCTGGTCTAGTTAAAGGTGTTCCTGCCCATGGCAAAGGGTGAAATGAGATGACCTTTAAAGTCCCTTCCAACCCAAAGCATTCTATGATTCTATGGTTTTATGATTCTATGCTTCCATGATTCTATGATTCCATGAATCCACATCCTTGAGGGCAAGATTGGAAACTCAACATGGCAGCACAGGACATCGACGTAGTTTACAGGAGAAAAAAATTCCTCCGACCAAATGCAGGCATCCCTGTGAGAGAAAATAAATTGCACCTACAATTTAATGGTTTCATGACTCTCTCTCCCTTAACTATAATAAGGAGCAGATAGAAACTTGTTTAAAAGATGATGCCCAACAGAGAAAACACCCATGTTAAACCCTACCTTCGAGCTCTCTTTGCAGTCATTGAGGAGAGATCGACACCTTGCCTGAGACTGGAACACGCTGCCATCTGGAAGTGTTCATCTTTATCTGCATTGCCTGCAGATAGGGCCTAGAAACGTTCTTAGACTTAATCCACAATTCTAAATGTATACCAGTTAGACTTCACCAGCAAAAATACACTTTTTTAGTATCATCTCTCCCATTCTGAATCTATTAGAAGGGTCCATGTCCTTAGGGCAGATCAAATCATAGTAACGATAGTAATGCACTTCATCAGACAACTGAATTTTAACAGGGTAAATGTACACATAATTTAAGAAGATATTTAATGTTTTTCTTCCCTATATAAATGTCCTTAAAACTTAGTCATATTTCCTTGCATCCTTTAGATGGAGAACATTAGAGATGTGTATCAAAAGTGTCAAAACCCAGTTCTGATCAAAGGAATATCACTTGAGATAGAGGGATTTTCCAAAGAATTTAATCCTGAAAAGTTTGTGCAAATTATGAATATTGGTTGCCATAGCTGTTAGGTGTTGGGGTGATTTTAGAGGTTTGTGTATACAGCTGAACTATCGTGTCCAAAGAGTAGGAAAACCTGCTCTCAGGAAAAGTGGAATAGGAATATGTTGAATGGTTAAAATGGACGCCTTGTATCTGTAATGCTCACAAATATTTATCCTTTAACACAGGACTATGAAGAAGTAATGAAAAACCAACCAAAGAAAATGACAACATCTGTCTTGGAGAAACTTCCACCTGTCCTTTCTTCTATTTCATGCTGCCTTCATCATGAGTGCCTTCCCTGGTAAAATAATATTACTTTTTTTTGCGTTCATAGTGTTTTCTAGCCTAAATTCGATTTTTTGGTAGTATTCCCCAAAAAAGTGGGATTTTCAGCTATTTTTCAGTTCTATTCACCTGGAACTTAGACTACAGATTTCACAAAGCTTACAAAGAAAGAGTCCCGGGAAGTTTAAGAATCACTATCAACTCATGCAAAGTGTCCAAGGCCAGGTTGGATGGGTTGGAGAAACCTGGGATAGTGGAAGGTGTCTCTGCTCATGGCAGGGGGTTGGAATGAGATGATCTTTAAGGTCCCTTCCAACCTAAACTATTCTATGATTTTATGATGATTGTATGAATTCACTTTCATTCTTTATATCTCTGACAGTAAAATGTTTGTACTCTGTTTACATTTACTGCTATAAAATTATATATATAAACATGAAGTAAGAGTATCCTATTTTTTCCTTAAATTTTGATAAGCAGATTACATTGACAGTACCTCATACAATGAAATTCACAGCTCAAATATGCATTGAATAAAAAATGTACTTGATCAGTTCTAAATTTTATAGCTTTCAGTCTTCTGAAAATTTCCCTGTCACATATGGTGAAGTAGGAAAAATAAACTACCACTGTCTGCCTTCTGCATAATGTTCACAAGCATATTCCATCACTTTTCCCTCTCATATTTGTCATCTTTTAGAGTAAAATCAGGATTAGAACATGCTTTTCAGTCTTCCAGGTGAATTCTGGTCTGCTCTTGCTCTTCTCTATCCACTGATCTCTGTATCATAAATATGTCTGTTCCAGAGTGGAGCTGCTGATTGCACTGCTCTCTTGTGCTTGAATGGAATTTACGTCTCTTCCCCTCACTCGAATGGAAGGGAGGGAAATACAAAGGGAAGTCCCATCTCCTTCTTAATGGTCACTGTATCAAAATATCTTTGCATCACTTCATTATCCAAACACCCTCCTCTCTTTCTTAAGTACATTTTTTCATTTTCCCAGCATTTGGCACTGATACAAAAAACTTAGGCTGTGCCTTATCAGTCGGAGTGATTTTTTTGGGTTGTAGATATGTGCATTATTAGTCAAAGAGTGATTTTTTTGGGTTGTAGTGATCTGCATTCATCCAGTTAAAGAACTCTGATGTCAAAAGACAAAGGGCAAAAAGAAGCATGATCATAATCCAGTTTAGATGACACGATTCAGACCAGTTAAACTTGGAATCTGAAAGCTGGAGATGTAATGTTGCACCATAAAATGCTGGTGGGGAACTGCCCTTTACTATGCACTATGAGGAAGGAAGGGTTGAATTCTTTGTCAAATGTAAATGTGGGAAACATTTTCCTGTGGAGAACATGATAAAAATCATAGATTAATTTCCCTGTAGTTTCACAGAGATCTGAGTACACATCCTTTCAGTAACATGTAGATTTAATCCATAATTTCTATTTTCTGCAACCTCCTCTGCAGGCGCTGGATGGCTCCTCTAACACACCAACTTCTCCCTTCTGGTTTTGGTTTGGTAGAAGAAAGAAGGAAAAAAGTCTAGTCCAGCTTAGCTTTTTCAAGATGAAGGGCCTTGCATTAACTCCAATCTAAACAAACAAAGGAGAATAAATTATCTATTTTCCTGCAACCTTCATATTTTATAGCCTCTGAAATATAAAGAGAGGAGCTCTTATTGTTGTTGTGAGATACTGCTTGATTTGTGGCCACAGATGTTTATGAATTAAGGGATTGTGAAAAACTGTGAAGTTTCTGTTTTTCCTTTGTCTAGCAGAGCTCCTTCCTTGGCTAGGAAACAATATTCTCAGCTCATCAGACACAGAAAACAAACATTAGCTTATAGCTTCCTAATTTCCTCATCGATAAAGAGAAGATTTATAAGCATTAGTTTACTCTTTTTATGTCTGTTTTCTGTGTCTGTTCCCATTGTACAGGAAAAAAAAATGGAAACAATTTGTCTGACAAAGAACAGATCTGTAAGAGGTATGGAACCCATTTGTGCCTTGTTCCACAGCATGTTCTCAGGAAAGCCAGATGTCCCCATGTATTGCAGCAGTTTTTGTCTGCAGCTTCACTATTCCACTCTCATCTAAAGTGAATTATTTCAGGGACAGCCAAAGTGCATAAGGGACACAGCTACATTTCAGGGAGGTGTGAACTAGTTCAGATTTGGGTAACTTTCACAACTGCATAGCAGAAAAATCTTCATTGCTTTTGAAGTGGCTGGGATTGGTATTCTCCACTGTAGTAAGCCAGGTTTGCAAGGTCAGATTGATTTTAAGGCCAGGTTTGATGGGGCTTGGAGCAACCTGGGATAGTGGAAGGTGTCCCTGCCCATGGCAGGGGGTTGGAACAAGAAGGGCTTTCAGGTCCCTTCCAACCCAAACCATTCTATGAATCATTCCATGATTCATCCTGCGATTTTAGTACTCCACCAGCCAATATCTAGATCAAAAATGCCCAGAGGTAAAAAAAAAAAGTCGGAGTACAGCAGAGCATTAAATTCTTCCAAGAATGCCCACAAAATTCACATGTGCTGCTTTGTCTGCACATGTAGCACATTCACCTTTCCAAATCATTGTCCTACACACAGGCTTTGGACTACATTTTCCAGCAGTAGCCACCTGATATCCTTCATTTAACATCCTTTCCTATTCTTTACTAATTATCAAGAGCCAGAGGTTTCTTCTGTGCCACAGGTTACAGAGTCCATGAATCAACATCAACAGGGATACTGAAATTGAGTTTAATAATTGCCACACTGTGAAATCCTTGGTTTTTTTTTATCTCATCAGTTGATACAAATCACTGCAGGTTTTTTTTTTTTTTAGATTATCCTAAATATCTACAAAGTCAAATATCTTTCTTCCCACCTCCCACCAATCCCAAGATAATAATTATTTCCTCTATTCAATGTGAGCTGCTGTAGGACTACTTAGTTAAAAGTTCAGTGAAATTTTATTACATTGATTATTACAACAATGCAATAAATGTATGTAATGTTGATCCTTAGTGTGCTGTATATTTTATAATTTTTCACAGTTCAGATTAATGTGGTTTTATGCACATCAGAATTTTACCTTCGAAGTGTTAACCAATGATATATGGAAAATATACTGACATCTCTATACTTCATTGATTTCCAGAAGTTGTCCCAGAATAACTTCTTAATTATTTTTCCACCAATTATCTTGAAATCTAATTATAAGACCTAATTTGTTAAAGTTATGGAGCTGCTGTTATTTTCCAAAACAAAATCAGGCTGGCTGGCAAAATTCTAATAACAGATGAATTTATTAGCGATTTCTCTCATTAAAAAAGAAAAAGAACAAAAAGCCAGACCAATAGTTTTGAAACTTTATCTGAGCATTTATTGAAGTCTATAGTCCAGTCCTTACTTCACATTGAAAGATACCTGAAAGGAAATTACTGAAGGGTGAATAGGAGGTTAGTTTTCAGAAGAGAAAGCTGTTATTCTTTTAAATCCAAGGGAATTTCCATTGCTTAGAGTATTTCAGACCGGGAAATCCTTTGGTAATACTCATCCTTCCCGTGTGACCGGGAAATCCTTTGGTAATACTCATCTCTGCTTCAGTAATGGAGCAAATCATCTCTGTATCTCCTCACCACAGTCATAATTGATGAAATCAGTGGGAGCTGCTCTTCCCAGAGAAGAGGAGGTCACACCTTTGTGGCAGTTTCCTGAGAGGATGGACCAGTTTGGCAAGAAATTTGCTATTCAAGGAAGAAAATCTGCGACCCCCTGCCCACCTTGTGAGGGGTCACACACGCACATGACCACATCAGAATCAAACCTAAGCTTTATCTTCAAACACCAAACCATCCTGGGACATCTTCAAGCAGGTCCTTGGGGTGAGGTGACAGCACTGTGCTGTGTCCCCCCATGCTCTTTGCCTTGCTGTCCTTATTGCTGCTCCTTAGACTGCCTGTGCCACAGGTTAAAAACACCCATGCTGTGTTTGGGAAGAGATGAGCTTGGCCTGTCTCACAGTGTAGCTTTGTGGTGATGGTGAACTGTCACACTGCTTTTCCTAACCCCAAGCATGGAAGCGGGACCTGAGTTAAAAGATTAGGTTCACCTCCTACAACCAGTTCTGGAAGTGGAGTTGAAGTAATTGCTGGATGTAGACTTAGAGAGTGGGAGAGAAAGAAGAAAAATAAGCTTAAAAAGAGGAATTTCCTTCCCTTGTGACTGTAAAATCCTAAAATGCTGTGAACTCCTACATCTATAAATCTGTGCATTTCACTGAAAGGTGGTGTTTGCTCTCTCTGTGGTGTGGGTGTGTTGGAGCTTTTTTGTTTATTCATATTGTCTTTTATTTTTGTGACTATTTTAAAAAAAAATTTTTTATATGTTCACAGTGGTATGTAACCAGGAACTGCTTTGACAAAGTTGGGGATTAGAAATCTTTCAGCAAAAATCTCTCTCTTAACATTTAATTGAGCCCACTCATTGGGACTGAAATGTTACTGCATAGTCTCCAAGTTCTGAAAAGAGATAAAACCAGCACTCTGAACATACAGTTAAATGGCAAAATAAAATATATTTCAAAGGAAAGTTTTGTGGGTTTTTTTTCCCTCTTTTTATGAAAAGGCAGCTGCTGGTGCTTTCTCTTTAAAAAAAAAAAAAAAGTTATATAAAGAAGGGGAAAGAAATCAAATGACTTTCTGAACCCAAACTGAAAATGGCTATTTTAGAGAACTGCAGAGGTATTTATTTTTTGAGTGCCCCCTCGTGACAACCTTTAGCAGGCAGGTAATACATCATCAGATGTCCATGCTTCCAGCAGCACGTCCATTCCAGAAGATTGCTTTGAAGGAGCAGAGTAGAGGAGGGAGTCAGAGTCATCAATTACAAGTGCTCCAAACATGTCAACAGGTTCATGACTGAGGTTCCTCTCAAGCCTTGGAAAGTCAGAGTGGAAAAAGCTCCATCAGCGGTAATTTCAGTGCCTTTTACACAGCAGGAAAAAGTAGAATTTGCCCAAACTTTCTTGCTCAAGGCCAGCATTAATTATGCAACGAAATACATTTGTTACTTTTAATATGACTAAACATAAATTTAAGTTGATGGGTTTTGATGATATGAAGATGGAGAGTCTTGCTTTGCCTACAACCTTTGATGTGTTTTGGCATAATTCTTCACTTCCCTAAGGCTTCATGAGGTTTTTAACATTATTTATATTGTGAGGCCTCAAGCAATACGATATTTTCCTAGACAGAGCACATATCCTGAGAAGAAACCAGGCATCTCTGGGGAGATATGTGTAGGGAAAAGGGAATTTGATTCAAAGCCATTTGAAGGTTGTGGAATGACAACTCTCCCATCTAAGTTTTGGGTCATCTCTGTGACCACTTCAAGTCCTTTTGTTTTTCCCAGCCCAAGGACTGACCACTAGAATATCTGTGATGGTGGCAACAAGATGAAATTCTAGTCCTCAATGAGACAAAAGTATTATTTTATACAGTTGGAACTTCCTCTAGCAGCAATGAAACTCCAGCTTTTGGGCACTAGAATAAAGACATAAATTTTATAATAATGAAAGCAATCTTTGTGAAACCAGAGCGATTATTATTTGAACTGAGAAATGACACCTTTCATGAATATGAAATAACTGAATTAGGTGCAGGACATGCTGAAATCTCATGGTAAATCACCTGTTTTTTTCACAGTTAGGCATTCCTGTGCCTCTTAAAGCATTTCAACTCTGCCTTTCAGGTCTCAGCCTCTGAGTGGCTGAAGACGATGCTGAAGAATTTAGCATATACAGAATTGGAAACTGTGAGTGATGAAAGAGGCACTCAGAGCACATTTAGAACACAATCCATGATGAGTAAGGAGAACTTGAAGCTAGACAAAGCTCAGAAAGCCTCCCATAATAAGTATGAGTCTTCATCTCAACGTGAGCACCACCAAGATTGATCATTCTCTGAAATAAAGGCCGTGTTCGTTCTCCAATTGCTTTAAATGGTACCAACTCAGGGGATCAGAAAGTCAGAAACTTCCACTTTGCTTTAACCACCAGGACACTCTGAAATGAGCTTTTAAGCTTAGCTGGAATGAATCTACAGAGAAATTTTCATTTTATTCTGAATAACCAAGGCACCCGTGCTTCAAATGCTATTCCCTTCCTGGTGCATGGCAAAGCAGTTTTCATAGTCCTTGACTTATGTAAAAGCTCTCTGCTGCCCATATGCACTGGAAGGCTGATTGAGATGACCTTACATATCTGCAGCCCATCAGCCTTTTCTCCTTTCTCCCAGGAAGGAGAAATGTTTATGAAATTATGTTTTCAACAGCAGTAGCAGGCAGAATTCTGATTAGGTGAGTGGTTTGCTTCTTGGAAAAGGAACAAGGATGATGCAGGAGCCAAAGTTTTAATTACATTGGCAGTTTTCCCCATTCATAAAAGTTCAGGGGAAAGAAATTTCAGGACGGAGTCATGTGCAAGTGTGCTGTGCATATGCAGAGCAGTTGTGCACTCTGGTGTTTAACAGACTATTGTAAAGTACTTTATTTTTGGGGTGTGTGCACTCGTATTAACACAGAAAGCATCCCAGTGATCCAGACACAGAGTAACCAGATCTTTTCCAACATATTGCTCAAGGAGGTGACCATTCCTGTTCTTCCATGCATTGCAGAAGAACACGGCTGACTTAGCTGAGATGAAAACTCAACTCATGCATTGTGTTGTGCAACGATGTCCTATTTCAGAGTATCGAGTCTGTTACGGCACCTCTGCCAAAAAAAAAAGGGGGAACAGATGGAGAAAGAATGTGATTCATAGATTTGTAGAATCAAAGAATATCCTGAATTAGAAGGGACACACAAGGATCATTGAGTCCAACGCCTGGCCCTGCACAAGACACCCCAAGAATCCCACCCTGTGCCTGAGAGCATTGTCCAAAGGCTTCTTGAACTCTGTCAAGTTTAGTGCTGTGACCTCTTTGCTGGGAGAGCTGTTCCAGTGCACACATTAACTGGTGATGAAGGCAGAACTCTCAGATATCAGGCGTTCAGCATCTCCCTTGAAATCATGATGAATCAGTGAATTACTGCTGAAATTCTGTTATTAATAAAACATCAACAACCAAGCATCATTAGATAAGGTCTGAAAGCAGCAGCGTGTTATATCCTGACATGAAAACTCCAGTTATTTACAATATCTTTAAGGTTCCAACATGGGGCCTAATGCAATTAGTCAAAATCATTTTGAAAATAGCTGAGAATCCCTAGGACGCCTCAACAGGCAAAAAGGAATCTAAGTAGTCTTAAAAAGATGCTATTAATGACCCTGCTGTGATGGAATAAAAAAGAAGCTGTTACTCCTTGCTAAGCAAATGAAACCAAAGATATACTACTGATCTCTGCTTCCATGGTCTTAATTCCTAGTGGAAATTTTTTGATTTCCTTTCCCATAAATACATTTTCCTCCAGGAATTTGACATGCGTCTTGAACAAATGCCAGATTGCTTCAAATAGCTCAGTGCTGTGTCCAGGTCACTCTATAATTCAGTCAGAGCTGGTATAAATTCCACTGGGGTGTATTTCTCTAAGTTTTGTGAAACTAGGACTTTATTTTTGCTTTATGAATTTGGGTAACTGAAAATGTCACATGTTTTAAGTATTTATTGTGAGGGTAATTAAAGAAAATGTTGTGTGCTACGTTCATTTTAGAGAAGTCTAATGGATCAATTTAGAAAAACATGATTAAGGTCATTAAACACATTACAACGTGTACTGCATTTGAGTTTCTTAGTGTCTTTTTAAGGTTTCTATATTTACTGTGGAGGTTTGAGGGTTTTGTTTTGGGCTGATTTGTTTAGTTTTTCTGGTTGCTGTTTTTCTCCAGATCTCTACCTCAAGATGAGATATTTTGTTTTGTTGATTTTGTTGGCTGGTTTTTCAGATTTTCACCTAGGAGTACAATAATAATTTTAATCAAGGAATTTAGGGGGAAATGCATTATTTTTTCAGCTTTAAAAGGAAAATAATTTTTTATCTCACTGCTAACAGGATTTTGCATTCTGTGTAAGGGCTTGGAAGTTGCCAGGAGTTTTGCTGGTGTCATATTTATGAATTTCACCTGAAAGTCCACTGAAAATTAATTATGTTCAGACAATTTCTTAGCTGCTCCTGAGCAGAAAAGAGCTACCAGGTGCTCCATTTCCACTGAGTCGTTGAGTCCCCACAATCCCCACATGAGCATCCATGAGGTTGCAGGTGTCTTTTTCATATAATTCTTAGCAATAAACCAGAAAATACTATTTTTCCAGAGGCTTTTTGAATAGTTTGGTGGTGCCCAGGTCTTAGAAGGAGGAACATATCAGGGACAGGTATTAAAGAATCTGTTGTCTGTGGCATCTTTGTAGCATTAATTACAAAATGCAAAATTTAAGCAAGGTGGTGGAAAGAGGGAAGTGTACGGGGCAAGAGAGAGGCTGACTTTTGTGTACAGGAAACTGGAAGATATCCTGAAGGATAGAATTGTCTTGTCTCTACCACTGAGCTCCTCACTTGAATTGAACAGTCACTGCTGACTGCATCTTCATGTTCTGAATGAAGAGCATAAGACATTCAAGGAAAGGAACTGTTTTGGATTAAGCTCTCCCAGCTGCAACAGAAACCCATTGGAATTTGCCTTTGATTATACCAGACCACCAAATACCCTGGAAAAGCTGTGTCAGCCTCTCAGGTCCACTATGACAGTGTTGTGGTTTTTGATAATTATGGCATTATTAATAACTTCCCCAATGATCTCCACCCTTTGCCCAGAGGTGATCTGGGAAGGTTAAGTCAGGAATAGCTCTGAGAAGCTGCTGAGTGGAAATGAAAGGAGTTGTAATGAACACAGGATCCAGTCAGGGAGAAGGAACCAGGTAGGCTGAGCCTCTGCCTCACCCTTGGTTTCTGGAGCAACCCTTCAGCGAGTGTGATCAGTCAAGCATTTCGTTACAGAAGTATTTGGGTCTGCCAGCACACAAAAAGCTCCCAAATATCCCCCAAATCCACATCCCATATCCCACCCTGTTCTTCTCTTTCTTTGGCTCTGCACCATTCAGCTTGTCCTAAAATTCCCACCCCAAAGTCCCATTCACTGCTTTGCTTTTTTGACCTGAAACAACGTCCACATCATCAGTTCTGGCTCAGGATAAACTTTCTCCCCATTTCAGCCTGCCAGTGAACACTCCTGGCCACAGATTCATGCATGTTGCAATCTTTTCTCAGTAACTGCCTCCTCTGGAGTGTTATATGTCTTTCAGCAGAATGAACAATATTTCCTGGGAGTCTGTAGATCTTCCAACAGACTCAACTCCCTCTCAGAGTGGCTTTCTGTCTTTTATCAGGCAGTGTGGGACAGGTTTGGTGCCACAATGGCAGTGCTGAGAATGGGGAGCACAATGCTGCAAGGGAAGAGAGGGTGCAGGGGGAAGCCATATCCCTTTTTTTTCATATTAAACACTACCCACTACTTCTTTATTTTTCTTTTTTTTTTCCCCCCACCAATGGTTGCGTCGACCAAGTTTGCAGGAAGTCATGAACACTTTTAAAATGTAATCAACTCAGTAATTTCAGAGAAGTTGCAGCTTCTTGTGGTTTTCATTTCACAATGCCTGAAAGAAGAAGGCTGTTTTGGGTGCTCTTGTCTCACACCGAGTAATGAACTGAATTTGTAAATTCAGCTGTGAGCTGGAACTTGGCTCTGACTCCCACTGAACCCTGGATCCAAAGGTGGCAGTAAATACCCTCTGCACCATTCTTGTAATTTCCCATGAGGAATTGCTCTCTGGTTACAGGATACTACTTTCAATCACAAGACCCCCAGTTTCCCTGGTTCTCCATATACAAATGTCAGGGATGTATAGATGAGCTTATTCCCTGATGTTTTTCCCTTAGCTTGCTCTTTTGTTTTCGTCCACAGGAAGTTCAACAGCTTTGGAGCCTGGTATCCCAGCTTCTGTGCCCAGTGAAGAATCAGTGGTTACATCTTGATCTCCTGGTTTTATTTTTATGAAATACCTCCTTTAAATCGTCCTGTTTCTGTAGCACACCCCTCATTTCCAAAGCCATTAACCCGGTGATCAGGAAGGGACTATTCAGGGACAAACAGTCACAAACAAACTGTTCCTGAAATGGTTTTCCAATTTACCATCCAAGTCTCTGACAGTATTGACTATGTACAATCTGACAAGGTAGCAATGCTACTGAAATAATACAAGTACAGTTGTTTGAATTCATGTATTATGCTTTTCTAACCACACTTCTGCTTGTGTGACAAAATCCATGATGTAGATTGGCTTTTTGCCACTTTCTCCTCCCTGTAAAATTATCTCTTGGGCTATGGACAAGTAGATGTTTCAAAAGAATCTCCAAAAAACAGACTAAAAGAAAATAGGGAGAACAGACCAATTATTTTAGAAAGAATTCTGTGTAATTCCGTTTGTATTAAAACTAGGAAAGGTTCAGAGTAGAGCAACAAGATGATAAAACCTCAGAAACAACTTGGAATGACTGAACAGGTTAGGTGTCTTTGACCTGGAAAATAAGTGACTGAAAGGAAAGATGGTATAAGACTGCTGACACCAAAGATGGTATAAGACCAAGGTTGTGGAAGGGATGAGAGTGCAGACTGAGGATTACTCTGCTTCTTTTGCAGGGACAAAGTGAGCCCTCTGGAGCAGTTATTACCATTATTTGCTTGATCCAGGTTTGTGATATGGGCAGAATTAAAAAAAAGTCATAATAGCTGTGAAAGACATTTCAATATGTACTGACCAGTTCTTATTGATTTCACAACCAGAGGGAGGAGAAGTTTACTGAAATATAGATATTTTCAGTGTGGGTGGCTACATCTGAACTGTGTCCCTCCAAAGCTTCCTTTATACTGATGAGGAGTGAATCAACTGACTTAGTGAAGTCTAAGACTTCCTCTCACCTTAAAATAGATGCATGAAAAGGTCAGACTGGCTGTGCACTCAACAGGCCTGTTTCATTCCATGGGCTGCAGAACAGAGACCAAGATGCAGGCATAGAAATTTAGAGCGCAATTAAAATGGTTGTAATCAACCTTTTCATTTTGTCTGGCAGCCCTGGAGACTGAGTTCTGTGGTTTTCATTGGCTGCTTGACAGTGATCCCACCACTTCCCTGGGCAGTCTGTTCCAAATCTTGACCATGTGTCCAGAGTAGAAATTCTTCCTAATATCCAATCTAACTGTACATTGAGGCACACTTGGCTGGAGTGAAGCTCACAATGACTTACCCAGCTTCAGTTGCAGCACGGCAGCATCTCTGCTCTTTGAGCAACTTGTCTGTATTTTGTGTCTTTTTAATGTATGTGTGAGCACAGCTGAAAAAACCTAGTCAAAAGCAGTAACAGCACCAGAGGGAAGTGACCATCTGCTGTCTTTAGAGAGAAATCTGTCTTGAAAAATATTATAGAAACTGCTTTTCCTTCTTCGTATATGTGCTGGACAACTTAAAAAACACAGAAACCAAATGCTCTTGAGTACACACTCCTGGTAGGTAAGAAATGTATTGCAAGAAATTGTACTGGAAAGACTTGTAAGAAAGACAGAGAGAGACTTCTTACCAGGCGTCTAGTGGCAGAAAAAGGGACGATCATTTTAAACTGAGAGTAGGTTTAAACTGGAGATGAATTTTTTTATGATGAGAGTGGTGAGACTCTGGCACAGGCTGCCCAAGAGAAGCTGTGGATGCCCCATCCCTGGAAGTGTTCAAGGCCAGGTTGGACAGGGCTTGGAGCAATGTGGTTTAGTCGAAGGTGACCCTGCCCATAGCAGGGAGGTTGGATCTAGATGTCTGAAGGTTCCTTCCAACCCAAACCATTCTGTGGTCCTATAAACACTATTCTTTACACCTCAGCTTTGGCTAATTCTATGTCTGTGGTTCTCCCAAAAAGACAAGAGATTTGCTAAAGAGAGGGTATCTATGATACTGAATAACAGCTGTGAAGGCAGCACTGTCTAATATCAGACAGTTTCGCTTTACAGCAGAACCCAGTTCTGAGAAATGCTTTTTTTTTTTCTGTTTTCAGCTGCCAAAGAGGTCAGGACCATAATGAATAGGAGCTAACAAAATCCCAACCTTTTTCTTCCAGAGAAGGGATGATCTATTTTTAGTCAATTTACCTGTTAATAACTTCTTATCTTTCCATGAAATCATAGAATCTTAGAATGATTTGGGTTGCAAGGGACCTTCAAGACCAACCAGATTCAAACCCTGCCATGGGCAGGGACACCTTCCACTATTCCAGGTTGCTCCAAGCACAGACCAACCTGGCCTTGAACACTTCTGGGGATGGGGCAGCCACAGCTTCTCTGGGCCATCTATGCCAGTATCTCACCACTCTCACAGTAAAGAATTTCTTCCTAATATCCAATTCAAATCTAACCTTTTTCAGCTTAAAGCCATCCTTCTAATCGGTAATGCTGTGACCAGAGAAAAAGAATAGATGGCAAGTATCTAACTTTTAATTCATTTAATGGACATGATTATATGCTCATTTCAGTGAATGAAGGACTCAGGTTCCACAATATCTGAATGTTCCCCCACCCTGCATTGAATATTTTGAGGATGGAAATGTTGCAGCATTAGGAATCAATGACGTCTTGCACTGAATGTTCCCTATAAAAGACTGTGCTGATGGATCCCCAACAGTTTTTTCATTTAATTCATCCTGTTCTGAGGAGGAGGAATCATATACTCTGAGACACTTTTAAAAATAAACTTCCAATATGCTGAAGCCTTAGTGCCTTTCCAAACTTCGAAATGAGTAAAGCTGTGTGCAGTATAATGGCTCTCATATCTACTCTAAAAGCCTTTTCTCACCTCAAATTAGTCAATGATTGCAAAGCGTCAGATAAAATCACTACCTGCTCTTTATGACACAGCCTCAAAACAAAGCCTTCAAACCTGGTAATTTGTGTTAATGGATGACAAATGGAACCACTGGGGCAGATTTGTGGCTGGTGGAGGTTTCAGTCATGCTTCGCTTGATGTACATCTACTGAAGTTCTCTTTTCCGTGCCACAGATGGGTTCCAAACTTTTTTGAACATGTCTAGTCTCCCTACACTACTATTAACACCTTCCCACACTCTGGAGTGGGTGTCTGAACCCCAAAGTGGAGCTCTGTGCTTTATTGGCTCTAATAGATGGAATTAAATGACTGTGGTATTTGTTTGCTCCTGACAATCTCCAAAGAATATATGAGAAACAGCATCTCGGTTTTTTGGGATCTTCATTCTCAGCATGTCATAATGATAGAGTTGGGGGGTTGCCTTTTTCTTTTTTTACTTTTTTCTCATGCCTGTCATTTTTTTTCTTCTGTGCCACCTTCCTCCACTGTGGGGGCTTTCCCCATCCAGAGAAAATGCTTTAATCCCTTATCCCAAGATGTTATCTAGATTGTGTTGGATTTCAGCATATATTTTCATATATTTTCATATCTTTTCAGCTGGGTTCAGACTCTTCCTAGAGGAAGATGGTAACAGTTGATGAGAATAGTTTAAGACCATATGTTGCTACAAACCAGAAGAATTAGGCACAGCCCATACAACTGTGCTGCATGGAGTGCAGGCTGAAAATAAGAACTGAGGTATAGCCCCAGAGAAAAGCTGCAAATACTAATTAGCACCCCCTAAGAAAAACAGACTTTTAGCTGTTAATTGTTAACCATAACTGGCCTAATGGTCACTACACGAGGAGCTGTTTTCCTGAGGAAGGGGGAATACTGGAAAATTCAAGCTTGTGATACCCATATGTATTGTAACAATGTGTCCAAAAGCTGTTGCGTTCACTAAGAATTTCATCTTCCTGACGCAGAGCAATTTTTGGCCTGGAATCTGTAGAGTGCTTTGCTAAAGAAAACACTAAAAGAAGTCTGGTTTCTCCTGTGTGAAGAGCACGAGGGAGACATTTCACAGTTGAGACACCATTTTAGGGTCATTCCTCCAGGTTCCACCTCTGTCCTAGCTCAGCTGCAATAGTTTATCCTGGTTGTGCCATGTATTTTTAACTAAACGTGTGCTTTAAAAAATATTTTAAAAAATTAGGAATCACTACAGATCTCAATAGGCCCTGGGCCACTCTATTTTAACAGTGAATAAATGTGTATGCAAATTGTTATTATTAACATTAAAAACAAATCTGGCATCTCTTAATTAAGGAGCACTAAAGTGTTTGTGGCAAGTTCTTCTGTTGTGTATCTCTTCTTTGATGTAGAATTTATGATTCAACCAGGTGTAAATCCTTTCTCCGGTGTCTTGTTCTTGTTCTGTTCTTACAGATTCATGGAATTGTTAAGGTTGGAAAAGACCTCCAAAATTGACCAGCCATTAAACTGACTCTGTCAGCTTCACCACTTCACCATGTCCCCAAATGCCACATCTTCATGCCTTTTAAACCCTCGAGGGATAGTGACTCCACCGCATCCCTGGAGAGCCTATTCCAGTGCCTGACCACCCTTTCAGTGAGGAATTTTCCCTTACATCCAATCCAAACCTCCCTTTGAAGGGAGGATTCTGCATTCTTCCTCTGCTGCTTTTTCCCCATCTAAAAAGCCTGGAAATAGTTAAGTTGCCTGGAAAATTCAGTATAATTTCATACATTATCCTCTGTAGAGCAGAATCTATTTCTTTTTCTGCGGCTCTATCATTAACAGCAAAATATTTTGTATTTCTCACTGTGTGTATATGTAATATAGATATATTCCCCTGCTCTCTGCAGAGTTATAAAAAGCCTCCACTTGCCCCATGTGACCTTGTCACCACAAATTACTTTTAGATTCTGTGCCATTTGAACAAACACAGCAAGTCACTTTCATGTTCCTGCAACTGCTTAGAAAGAAAAAAAAAGGAAAAAAGGGAAGAAAAAGGGTGCTAGAGTATGCAGTGTATGTCCAGGCTCATTCTCACTTTGACACACACTTCTCCTCACCTTCCTTGGAGGCTAAAGTTCAGGGCATTCATGCTACTCACATGGAACAGTATCTATTCAATCACACTTACATGGAAACCTGTTCTGCTTGGGCTCAGAGGATGAGCTGAGCTGTGCTCTGAGAAGGAGAACAGAGATGGATTTGCTTTTAAGTGAAGTTATCTCAGTGAACTGGTAGATGAAGGGGCCCTGAACTGAGCAGTTACACCACCAGACTGAAAATGAGGGCTCCAGTGTTTTGGTTTTCTGTCCTGCCATCCCCTTGGACACATTTGTAATATACTATGAGGAAACTAGGAATTTATGATGTACTACTAGGAAATAGATTTCCCAGAGAAACTGTGGCTGCTCCATCCCTGGAAGTGTTCAAGGCCAGGTTGGACAGGGCTTGGAGCAACATGGTTTGGTAGAAGGTGTCCCTGTCCAAAGCAGGGTATTGGAATGAAATGATCTTGAAAACCTCTTCCAACTCAACCCATTCTATGATTCTGTGACAGAAGATGGACCCAGACTTCTCAGGGGTGTATTATGAAGGACTGCAGGTAATGGATGCAAGTGGTCAGAGGAGAAATTTCTGTTTGGTGTACGGGAAAAATTCTCCACAAAATACATAATCAAATATTGGAACAGGGGCCCAGAAGGCTGGGGTGTCATTTTCCTTGGAGATTTTCAAAACTGAGCTGATGAAGCCCTGAGTGATCTGATGTAGGAACTTAACCAGGCTTTCAGTAGAGGATTGGACCAGTGGTGTCCAGAAGTCAATGCAACTGGAATTATTTTAGATTTCTGCATATTAATACCTTTACTTAAAAGCACTGGCTGTAGAGAAAAATGGACTTCTCGATCAGCCAGAGGTAATAAATCTCATGAAGACTTGGAGAGGAGATGACCATTCGAGGAAATATTCCTCCATTGTGCTTCACACCCAACTTCAGTCAGTGAACAGTTTCCCTGAGCACAGAGGTAACAACTGATAAATCAGCATCACATCATGTAACACACTGGATTCTTCGGGATTTCCTGTCTGTTCCTTGAATTTCCGTCAACATGTGATGTCCCCACAGGCTGGTTTCTAGCTCTAGTTTCTCTTTGTAAACAATTACTTTAATTATAATTCAGAATTCATCAAAATAATATTCCAAAACACTTCCAAGTTTTCTTTCAAATAAAATTTAAGGGAACAATATTGCTTAAAACACTACTATAAAAAAAATTTATTAAAAAATCATTCTGGAATTGGACTTTCAAAGCCCATGACAACAAGTGTTCTGGCAGGCATATATTACCTAATTTAGAGAAAAAGAAATATTTCTCCATGCTCATGCAGCTTTATGGGTGTCTGTCTATTCTTCTGTGTGGACATTGGAGACTGGAACTGGCTTGGGGATCAAAGCTCTCCTCCTCTGTCTCATGGAGAAAAAGCATTAGTTCCTCATCTAGAAATAAACACTTTTTCTGGCTAGTTTTCATTTGCCTATTTTCCTGGCTAGGTTTTCTTATTTATACTCAAAGAGATGCACTTCAGGGTCTGAGTATTTTCCTTTTTCAGTCCATTTCCTGACTCAGGCTAAATTCCTTTTTTAATAATTTCTGGCCCTTTAGCACTCAGGGGTTGCAAAAAGGATGAAGTTCAGCCCCTATTTTTGGGCTGAGACTCACAGCTACAGGTGCTTGGGTGATGCCAAACCAATGCAGATGCACCCAAGAGCATTTGTGGCTCCTATCAATACTCTGTCTAACTGTATATTCTCTGTGACAGGGGAAATAGGAAATGATATCTACGAAAAGCACATGACTGGGTACTTTTTGTCATTCATTCCCCTTGAATTCTGTGAGCATGATCTGTTAGTGATGCTAGAGGACCTGTCTCTGCCTAATCCTTTTAGTATCTATTTATGGACCTGCTGTCCATCAATTTATTTAATTTCAGTTTGAACTTCTGGTCCTGTCTGCCTCTGTTCTGTGGCAACAAACTACAGAATTTCACTACCCATTGTATAAAAAAATATTTTGTTTTACCCAGTTTCCCTTGTTTTCTCGAGCATCCCCAACTGTAGCATTATGGGATCTGTTACATTCCGCTTATCCACCATCTTTACGGGTGTAAAGTTGAATAATTTCCTTTTTCTGCCTTCTCCACTACAAAGAGAAAGATCCTGGGCATTGTAGTCTCTCTTTGTAAGGCATCTGTCTCTTTAAGGTTTCACTCCCTTTATCATTTCATCTCCTGTTCTCTGTGCTTCCCTCAGCTTCGCTGAGATGCTCAGGCAAGAATCAGATTCTTAGAGGAGAAAGAGAGGGAGGGGTGCTCCAGGCACCAGGGTGGAGATTCCCCTGTACCCCCAGTGAAGACCATCTTCATCCAAGCTGTCCCCCTGTAGTCCATGGAGAACCACGATGGAGTAAATATCTGCTCTGCAATCCATGGGAACCCCATGGATGTGCCCTGGTGGGAGTTGCAGTCCATGGAGAGAATGCAAAGGAATTGGCTCCTGGCAGGAAATGTGATGTGGGGAGCAGCCCATGCAGGAACAGGATGGTGGCTTTAGATTTTTCTACTCACTATCCTACTCGATTTTTAACTGGTAATAGATAAATCTTCCCTTGAGGAACTGCACCTGGGCTGAGCCCCTCTTGAGCTTATCAGAAACAACGACTGCTCCCAGAAACTAACGGGTGTTTAACAAGCTCCTATGCTTTAATGTACAGCCTCAGAAACTTACTTTTCTTGCCTGAATAACACCCCAAGTGAAACAATATTTTTGTTATCCAATTTCCAAAGAAAGCTACCAACCTGAATTGTGGTCAGGATGGAAACTTACTAGGAATAAAGGCAGCTTGAGACCCTATAAGCAGTGGTCCAAAGTGAGACCCTTTGAGCTCTCCTGTTCCACAGAGAGCTGTGACCAGCATCTGCCTCTGAGTGGGACATCTCAGAGCCAGAGAACTCTCAAGTTTGCTGTACTTGGAGGACTGGTGAGCGATAATAATGGATCCCATTGATCAAGTCCGGGCTCAGTCTAGTACAGAATCTACTCTGAGCCTTGCTGAGACTCAGCAGGAGGGTCTTCCATATTCCTTTTTATCTTTACCCTTTCCTATCCTTTTGTTTCCCCGCCTACCCATCCACTCTCCACATAAATAGTTTTGCATTTATTTTGGTTTGGATTGATTGATTTGGATTTTTGTTTGCTTTTTTTTTCCTCTGTGTGCTTTAACCATTTGGTAGAGTGAACCTTGCCAAGAAAGTCTGACATTCTGTCACTTTTATATTAAACCTTGTTTTCTCAATACCTTTGTCAGTGATTCTTAAGTGGCCTTGAAACCCTCATTTGTGACAGCTCCCTTCAGGTACTGGAGGGCCACAATTAGGTCATCCTGAAGTCTTCGCTTTTCCAGGCTGAACAAACCCAATCCTCTCAGCCTTTCCTTGTAGGAGAGAGGCTCCATCCCTGTGATCATCTTGGTGACCCATATATGGTTAAAAAGGGAATTACAAATTTCCATGAGTCTATCTCAAACACAGTTAAACATATCACAGAAACAGATGAAATTGTTATGAAAATCAAGACTGTTTGAATTTTCAGCAATTTCTTTCATTCCAGTGCCAAGCCAACACAGGATTCCAGGTTCTGAGTACTTGGATGAGGTAATGATTAATGCATCCAAATAATAATGCTGAGGGAAAATCAGACTTAACTGCAGGCAAGCAGTGGGCAATGGAATGCACACAGCATGCAAATTGACAGAGGAATTAGCCATGATCAACAAGGAGAAGGAGAAAGATCAGATTATGCAAAAGCAAGGTAAACCCCATCTTTTCTCTTCCATTTTTTCCTGTTTCTTTCTTCCCATCCTCTATTGATTGCTCTCTTTTCTTTCTCCCAAGGCTTACCTCTAGCTCTAATTCCAGTTTTTATTGTAGGACAGAAATATATTTCATTACAACTTGAACTCATTAAATAGGTCAGGGAACATAAATGATGATATAAATTCTAACACCCACCCAGCCTGCTAAAAACACAGTTAATTGCCTCTCATCCAGAAGCACTTAACACCTGAGGATTGTTCTACCTTAAATTCTGATACTGAAGAGAGACTAATCTGGGAGCCCTTGATACTACCCTAATTCAGCTTAATTTAAGTAAAACCTGTTAACTTTTATGAGCATTAACCTTTGACTATTCTAACATAATTAATTGAAATATGAATGCATGGATAAATCTCTATGGAATAATATTTTTTTAAAAATTAAAGAGAGATATTTAACCTTCTCTAATACACCAAGAGTGTCCAGATTATGTTGCCCCTATGTGATCTCTGAATTTCCTAGGAGCAAGGACATCCTTAATGGCTCATTGTGATGGCAACTGAAAGGATGACCATGCAATGCTGGACCAGATTCCAAGCATCAAACTTCTTTCCTGTGAATATTTTCATAAAACGAGACTCTGGCCTCTCAGTTAGAGCGACACTTGTGTATGACAGAAAAAGACAACAAAATAGGTAATTATTTATTAAGATAACAGGATTGGATTTAAAAGTTGACTATGAAATTTGATAAAATGACTGTGAAGAACTGGGAAATTTTGCTGGAGAAGGTTCTCTCCACATGTGTCCTCTGCTTATACTGACTTTCCAAAAATCAGCAGCTGACTCTGCCTGGAGATTAGATTGAGTGCAGCCTCAGTCTTCCCCAGAATTCCTGGTATTACTCTAGCTTTAGGACAGTTTGTGTCCCTTGACTATCTTAGAAACATGTCAGGGATAGAAGTTTGAGTAGAAAAGAACAGACTCTCCAGACTGTGATACCCCCAGCTGTTGTTGAGACCAAGAGCAAGCCTGAGGCAATGTTTAGAGAGACTTCCCCATTTATTTAAGAGTAGGGGGCCTGGAATGTCACTGCTACAGCTCCATTTTAACCTGTACCTTGGACTCCTCTACTAATAAGAGAAATATTCTACTAAAAATGTGTGTATGGGAGGAGGGGAACTGAAAACCTCCCTGGGTTTTGTCATCCACCCTTGAGGTGAATGCCCTCCTTACTCCTCCATGGAGGATGGAGAGGTGGTATAAAATCATATTACTGCTAAGTTTCGGTCTATAGTTGCTCTTTAGATACCTGCCTTGCTTTTGGAAACATTTTACACAGAGTTTATGAGGTGTTATTACTAATATTTTTCTTACCTCTCTGTCTGTAATATCAGCTCCCCTTACAGCCTTGACAACCGTACACAGTTCCAGAAAAGAAAAATGTTAACCAGTACCTTTTAGAAAACATGAAGAGCTGCCTCATTTTCCTCTCTGCACGTCTAAACAACCTTAAAACAAGCTGAGTAGCAATAGAATTAGGGGGATGTTGGATCTGCTTTTCTCTAATTCCTTTTAAATGTTTTCCTTCATCACTTGTCCTTTTTTCTTTTCTTTTAAATCTTATTCTCACTTTTATTTCTTTTTAAACTCTGAGATTGCATTCATTAGCCTTGTAAGCTAATTTAGGACATTTGTCCAAAAATTGTTGTAGAATATGATGGCATTTTTCTATGGCCTTGGTGTGCACAGAATTTCATTACATGCTTTATAGACAAAGCATTACAGACAATTTCAAATCCAAGGCCCATTCCAAACCTTTTTGTCATTTACGATCATTTTAGGAAGCAATGTGAAGTTTGATTGAAAATGACAAGGACACAAAACTTTGATCAAAGGGTTTTATTTTTCATTCTTTTAGCCATCAGAAAATAAGGTTTTGAATAGATTATGTCTCCCAATCCAAGGTTCTGATTTAAGCAATGGCTTTTTCCTGTTTGTGATGGCTACTTTTGTGTTTTTTCCTTGACTATTTTCTCTCACTGTCCAATCCCTCAGGCTGGTTCTTGGCAGGAACACAAAAACCCCAGATACATCTTCCTTACAGGTGTTCACAGATAACCAGTGTGTCAAGCTGAACAAAAGACAGGAGTGTCAAATGGATCTGTGCAGACCTGCTGGGAAGGGAAAATGAGGATGAAAATGAGAAATGTAAAAAAAAAATATTCAGCATGGAGCTCTCAGCTGATGGGAAAGTGGGTCTGCAGTATCAGACCTGTCCTCAAGGGAGGGACCGTCTCCAGCTCGTTCAAGGTTTGTGTAAATGACTTCAGAGAAATGTCCTTGTCTCTGGTGGGACTTAATTTCCTGAAGGTGAGGTTGAGATAATAACAGTAAAATTTTTCATTTCACTTGGCCATGTTTGTTTGTCTTTAATTACTAAGCATTCAACAGCATGCAGAACAACTGGGCTGTTTCTCTGGGAAAGAGCAGTGAGATTCTTCTGTGTTGTCACAACAGTAACATGTAATAATGAGTTATTTTAGTTAAGTACTAAAGATACAGTAAATCTGATCTCCTCTTGGGGGGCTTTTTACACAATTCTGTAGGGAAAGTCAAGAGGAAATGATTTTAAGCTGAAAGAAGGTAGGTTAGATTGGACATAAAGAAAAATTTTTTTTTTTTGGTGAAGTTTGATAAGATGCTGGCACAGGTTGCCCAGAGATGAGGATAACCATCCCTGGAAGTGTTCAAGGTCTGACTGGACAGGGATTGAAGCAACCTGATGTAGTAGAAATTGTCCCTGCCCATGGAAAGGGGTTGGACTGAATGATTTTCATGTCCAAAGAAGAGCAATGAGGCTGGTAAAGCACTGAGAGAAAAAGGAAGGAGCTGGGGGTGTTTATCCTGAAGAAAAGGAGGCTCAGGGAAGACCTTCAGGAAGACCTGTCTCTACAAATACCTAAAAGGTTGTAGAGAGGTGGGGGTTGGGCTCTTCTCCTAAGAACAGTCAACAGGACAAGAGGAAATGGCCCTAAATTGCACCAGGGGAGATTTGGATTGGATTTTAGGAGATTTTTTTCATTGAAAGGCACTTTAATTAGTCTTAATTAAGCATTAAAACAGACTGCCCAGTGCAGTGCTGGAGTAATTCTATGATTGAATAAATTACAGTGTCTTCCAGCCTAAATCATTCTATGATTCTACAATTCTATGACATCTTCTTAATGTTGGTTTTCTGGAAAATTAGAACAAAATCTATGTGAGATCTCCCATTCTTCTTTGTTTGCTGGCCTAAATCTCAGACTGGCTTTGAGGCAGGATTTGTTCTTGTTTCAGTCCTTTCTCTCTTTTTTAACCTTCCAAATTTATCACCTCGTTTCCTGGATTGCTGCAATGACTAAAGCCAGTTTGGGGAACATAGGATCATGAACATGTGGAAGAATGAAAGAGTCAGGACGTGGCCTCAAAAAGAGAGTTCTTAGTTATTTTTAATATGTGGAGGTAGCCAGTGGAACTGCTCCTTGCCATTCTCAGAAGCTCCAAACATATACAAAATAGGGACACAACAGAAATTAAAATTTAAGCTGAAAAGCCTTTTGTGATGGTGTGGTGAGAGAGAATTCTGGGCAGAGGAAGACAACCATATCTGCTGACCCCTGAGGCCTGTGTTTGAATGAATATAAAGCTCCAAGACCAAGGTACCACTACCTGTGCCAGGGTGTGTATGGAAAAGCCATTTCCAAGGGAGTGGTTTTTAAGCTGATTGAGATCTGCTTAATTCCAGTGAAATCAAGATGGCAGGACACTTAAGACTGAGAATGCAGCCTTAACCTTCCCTAATAAAAACCAGAATCATTAAGGTTCAAAAAGATCTCAAAGACCATAAAATCCAACCCTTAATCCAGTGTTGCAAAACTGAAATCAGATTCTCTTCCTTTCTGCAAAAACTGCAAATTTCTGGATGCATCAGCATGTGATTAGGTACCCACTGGACCTGCTGTGATGTTTGGAGACAGAATATCCTGCAGAAGCAGAGAAGTCAGAATTAGGTGGAGGAGCAGAGGCAGAGCCCTGTGTCTAACAGGGAGCTTGGGGCCCCACAGGTGGGGATTTCAGAAAAAGGGAAAGGTCAGTTTAATTCTCAATCTGTGTCCCCTACTTATAAACAGACCTTTAGAGAGAGAGAGTAGGGTGAAAATACTGCCTTTGTCCCCTCCAGTAAAAAATTTATCTGTAGATGAGAACAGAGAGGATGGAGGGCCTCTGTCAGCTCTTCTTCCCACTCAGAATTGTGCTGACAAAAATTCACTTTTAAAGATACTGATTAAATAATTTAAAATTTCCCACTACCTTAACTTCCTTTTAATGTCTTTCTTTTTCTGATGCATTCCCTAATTCCTGAGCTTCCAGATATATGTATTGTAGTATCAAATATAATGTTCAAATGTCTGGAACACAGGATTTTCCATACCAGATCAGGCCATGAAGTCACACTGGTCCATAGCCTGCCTGACCGCATGGCCATTATCTCGTAGCTCAGAGGAGGCAGTGACCAGGCAGAAAATCTAAATGCTGAATTTCCCTCTTGCCTGAAAATAGCATGGACTTGCCTCTGGGCTTTGGAAGTGGAGAATATCTAAAGATATTTTGCTTGCCACTGCTTTTGAATTTCATTATTACCAATCTTCTTCAATTTCATTATTAACAATTTAGGAAAATTAATTTAAACCTAGAAGTTTTTAACTCTCTTTTAACACTCTGAAAGTGGAAAATATCCAATGATATTTTGCCCATGACTGGTTTTGAATTTTCATTATTACCAATCTCCTTCAGTAAAAATTTTATACTTGAGTGCAAAATTGAAAGCTTATTATACTTTCTTGTATATATATGTATATAAGTTAGGTAACTGTCACATTGATGTTTCAGTAGCCTCCTATTCCTTTGAGTAAATTCTATGTTGGACCCTGGGCTATAAACATTTAAAATTGCCATAAATATATAAAAAATACATAATAAAATATGAATATGTGTATGAGTATAGGTGTCTATGATCTCACTACAAAATCTAAAGCTGTGTTTCCTGGTTTTAAAGCCAGTATGCAATATCCTGGATAAAATATATTTCTTTTCAAAGACATAACACAGGGATTTTGGTCTTCTAGTCACTGTGTTTGAAGGATGTAAACATTTACTTACAAGCTTGTGGGGCTTGAACAGCAAGAAATCATTTAAATGCTCTGTCAAGTAAGCTGGGATACTGATTCGATGTCATAAATGTAAGTAGGCTTAACAAGAAAATTAATGAACTTATACGAGATTAAGACATTATAGTGTTTATTTGTCATAATCCTCCTCTCTTTTTCGAAAGTTTTTATCAACAAATCCAGAAAAAATATCCCCAAATCCCTTTGCCTGTGGTAACCATTCACAAGGACAGCAAGTACTGGCAGGGAACAGTGAAAAAAAGGAAGATGTTCCTTCGCAAATATGATCCAGGAAACTTTCTTATCTACATAAACCCTCAATGTAGAAACCATTCATGTATAATTTTGTTTGACCCAGATACAGCTGAGTTAGGAGCGTTTCAACAGTCAGCACTTGTCAGCTTAGCTGCAGTCACTGACCACATGCACATTCTTAGCACCCAGCAAGTAAGAAATAAAACACATTAGCTTGAATCTCAGGGAGAGAGAATCAAACACAGGGAGTCATGACACTTTTTACAAGAGCAAGGAGTGTCCTTAATCATTTATCCAGGCTCAGCTAACATTCATAAACTTGTTGAGCTGTGGTTGCTTATTCAAAATATCATTAAAACTCAAATCCAAGTGTTCCAGAATTTAAAAAAAAAGTGATGTGGATATAAGAAACCCTTTTTTTCCCAATGAGGACAACCAAGCAGAGGAACAAAATGCCCAAAGAGGTTTTGCAGTCAGTCTCTGTTGCAGATTTTCACTGCTCAAAGCCCTGAGCAGCCAGGTCTGATCTTATCACTGACAGGGTTTGAGTAGGACCTGCTTATTTACACAGGGTTGTTGTTGTTGTTGTTGGGTTTAATCTTTGCAATGCACTGAAAAATGCTTTAACAGAAATGATATGGATCTGCAAATTTACCCTAAAGTCAGCAGAGAGGAATCAGTTTTCATGAATTGAAATTTTTTCCTCTTAATTTAATTTCCATATGCACTTATGAAGTTTTGTGCATGTCTATTGTGTTGCTATATTTTTAGTTCTTTTTTTGGAAAAAAAAAATTGCTTGGTGTGTTTTCATTAAAATCCAATATTCTGCTTCTGTCAATGTTAGTCTTTCAAAAGCTTATAGATATTTAAAGTTACTGTCTTTCTTCCCTCTTTTTAATTGACGCAATTTAGAAAAATGAATTTAAAACATAGAAGTTTCTAACTCTCTTGAGAAGAAAATTGTAGTGCACAGGATATATATTTGGTCAAATATTGCCCTCAGCTAAAGCTGCCGCTGAGAACAGGTGGCTACATCTAGTTGGGAAATTTCTTCCCTGATGGATGTGACCTTTGTTGTAATTTTGTTTAAGTCAAAAGAAATAATTCTTGACTGTTTAGAACACCAGTGGCCAGAGGTTGTCATTAATGACACACGATGGTGCAGCACTGGAGAGCACCTTGCTGTACAAATGGGACAGAATTGCTGAATTACCGAATTACCTGTATTTTAGCAGGTTCTGCTCAAAGTCCCCCCTAATATCCATCATAGGTTGCTCTGTGGGTTTGAATCTAGCCCTCATCTCCACTTCCAAAAGAGGCTTATTCAATTCTTTCCTTAAAAACCTGCCCTGATTTTGAATCCACAATTAAAACCCCAGCTCCTCATGCTCAAAATCTGAAAGATGTCTTCCACTGTTCTGCTTTCTCCATCCCAGTGTTGACTTAACAATTAAATCCTGCCCAAATTCTTCTTGTTAGATGCACTTACACAGTCTGGACTAAGCCTGATCAACTCTCATCTTCCCTGCAAAGCTCTCCAATAGGCTCCTCTCTTTCTCTCTCTTATTTGTTGCACTCCTGTCCCTTTCAGGATAAATTCTATGAGTCTGGGAAAATCTTACTCACTGCAATCAACTGGCATTAAGTACCCCGAGTCTTATGCTTTAAAATAGAATGAAATAAAATAAAATAAATAGAAAATAAAATAAAATGAAATAAAAAATGAAATGAAATGAAATGAAATGAAATGAAATGAAATGAAATAAAATAAAATAAAATAAAATAAAATAAAACAAAACAAAACAAAATAAAATAAAATAAAATAAAATAAAATAAAATAAAATAAAATAAAATAAAATATTTGTATTCAAGCTGCATACTGGGAACAGCTTAGGTTGGTCCAGAATGGTCAAGTTCCATTGCTGATGATTTTCTCTGAAAAAATTGATTTTTTTTCCTTATGACTATCACAACATGGTACAATGATGATCTCTACGCTTTTACTTTTTCTTTGATCCACAACTCCTGAGAGTTTTTGTTCCTACTGTTATTCTCCCAGTTGCTTAGAGAAGTAACATCTTGTGGATTCGGTTATTCAGTACCTCAGATTACTCTTAATTTATAGGGTCTCACTTTCCAAACTGTTTCACATCTTTAGATGATATGAAGCTTCTTGAACACTCTGTCATCCCAAGACCTCCAAACTCAAGAAAGCCTTTTTCTCGTGAGTGCTTGCTTGAGAAAGTCCAGCAGTTCATCAAAGGCAATGCTAAAGGATTGATTCATTTCCATTCTCCCATCTGCATCAAAAATACCAGTATCCAGGCAGGAGATGGGGTATTTGATTATGTGATGCTTGAGGGACGATTTCAGTATGAATATTGCAATACAAATATATTATTATCTATCTCAAAATACACTGGAATAGTCAGTCCCACACTCATCACCACAGTATCTGAACACCTCAGGGATGACATAATAATGTAATTGATCTAAAAAAGGCAGTGTAATTATATAATTATACCTTTGCTGCTATATTTCACACATAGAGACTATTTATAATGAATACCCTTTTACTTACTTTTGAAAGGATCTATTTTCTTCAATGGGAGACAGTGGGATAATTTATAGACAGAAAAGCTCTTTGATTGGGGAAAGTATTAAACCTTAAATGAGAAGCTCAGTGTTTGCATTTGAGCAGTTGATTGCCTCCTTGCCCCTCAGGGCTCCTCAACAAGAAAAGACAACGAGGTTTCTTTTTAGCCTGATGTGTCTTCTCTGGTTAGATGCTCAAGAGAAATACTCATTATTTGGGGAATTTTACCCAAATTTAGCAGCTAAAATGTAAACTTTTGGTCTGAAATAGTCATTCTGCCTCTTTTGCAGTTGGTAGGGTGAAACTGGAACTACTAAGAAGAATAATTTATACCGCCAAGGGTGTCTGATGGGTGGGACAACAGACCATGCATGGAATTCCTTAACAATCAGTGGAACCATGGAATCATAGAGTCATAGAAGAGCCCCAGCTGGAAGGGGTCCACAAGGATCTTCAAATCCTGTCCTGGCTCTGCGCAGAACAATCCTAGGAATCACACTAGGTGCCTAAATGATCTGAATAACCTATTCCAGCTGATTCCTGGATGAACACAAACACTTCCCTACATCTGTGAAGTTGGGCTGTCATGCATTAGGGCACAGATTTTCCCTTCAGCTTGCATTTTTTTCTTACTGTCTATGAAGCCCTAAATGCCTACAGAAGGCACAATTTTATACCATGTATTTCCTTATATATAAACATTTATAGATACATGTTGTTGCCACTAATTATAAAAATAAAGTGATACTACAGCACACAAACTGGTCTGGCATTGCAGTGCTGAAGGGAGCACAACAGAACTTCTGCATCTTAAGCAGCAGAAACAAAAGAGAAACATGAATTCCTTAACACATAAATATGTGCCTGTTTCTGCTGCTTACCTGAGAAATGTTTCTTAAAATTAAGGGAAAAATATTCAGTACAAGCTTAAATCTTTGTTCAGGGAATACTGAATGGAGGGGTTTTTTTATGCATATGTTTGAGTCTTGCTGCCTTCAGCAGGACTGAGAAACATGCTAAAGTTAAGTAAATGTCATCATGGTACAATAATGCATCTCTCTAAATTGGGAAATGTGAAAGGATGGCTGTAATTGATTGGACTCCTCTCAAAGGTCAAATGCTGCCAAGGATTGGTATTTGAGGTTTTTTTTCTATTGTTTCTTCAAACGACTTTCCTTTCTGTAATACAACTGTTAAAAATTTCATTTGCAACATTTTAATTCATAAATTTAATTATAGTTCAAACACCTGCAAGCACTTATTAAAATTTCCCTTTAACCATATTCTCTTATATGATCTTCACACGCACACAAGGCCCTAATTAAATTTTGTTTGTTTTCATGCCCAATTTGCAATTTCTGATTTCCCCTTTCTTCATTAATTAGATAAGGAAAAAGTGATAGGGTTTTAATTACTCCAGATATGTGTGAACACATCTTCATTTTCAATTAAAGGTGAGATAGGATGTTTGAAGAGAAATTAATGAACAAAGTAATTTTTTTATTATTATCCTGACAGAAAACATATATATCATGAGATGCTATCAGCGGGCCTGTTTACATTTCTTGGAAATCTCTTGGGTATGTCACAAAGGGAAAGAATTTCAATTATGGGAGGAAGAAATAAAGGTCTGTCTCCAACAAAACCAGTGAATGCAGCACCTCTGACTTCTTTTAGCAGGATCATTCCCAGTTAGGCATAGTCTAATTTCTCTAGAGGATTTTACTGGAGCAGCATGGCACTTGGTGTACAATCCCTCCAGTGAAGAAAATTCTGATTTTAGGGAGTTCAAAGTCAGCTTTAAAACATACTGGTAGTCCACCTTCCTAATTTTACGAGCAAAATATGCATATGAATTGCTCTTAAATGATCCTCCTAAAGGGAAGGAAAAGTCAATGGGATGATAAATGCCAATGAGTAGAGAATAAATACACTGGGAAAGACCACAGGCAAATCCATAACTCACTGCTCATGCTCAGTACTAAAGAATGACTTGGGTGGGCATCTAACACACCTTTGATGAGTACAGCTCCTAAATCACAGGTATCAGCTGCAGAGTCTCCTAACTCACCCTTGGGCCCTGAAGAGCTGCAGCCAGGCAATGTGGCCAGTCATACAGGGGCTGCTCTGAGTCATTTGTCAGGAATGACAGTGCCTCTGTCTTGTCTTCTTGTCCTCTTATCCTGAGTGCTCTGCAAAGCCCTTCAAATCTGTCATTTGTTCTCTGCTCTGAATAATGTAGAAATGGATGTCTGAACCAAAGCTGTCAGAAACATTTAGAGATAAATAAACTACAGCATAAAGGGAACTATTTGTGTATGCTGTGGGTTATCTTAACCTGGTTTTAGGAAATTGCAGATACACCCAGGACATTAAGTATGTTTTCTTCCTTATAAATTATGCAAAGAAAGTAATACCAACTTTAATGGAGACATCTCTCCAAAATGAAGTGATCTCAAATCATCAACACTGAGTGTGTCCTATTGGTTCGTGTGATTTCAGCACATTGCTGCATTGGACTGACAGTCTGCTTCAAAATTATGTGTGCTAAATCACAGAACCACAAAGCCATAGAATCACAGATGTTGGGAAAGCCTTTGAGGATCATCAAGTCCAAACATTAACGCAGCACCGCCAAGTGCATGACCAAACCGTGTCCCCAAGTGCCACATCTACACATCCTTTATATCCCTCCAGGGATGGGGACTCCACCACTGCCCTGGGCAGCCTGTGTCAGTGTTTGATATCCCTTCCAGTGAAGATTTTTTTCCTTATATTCAATCAAAACCTGGTGCAACTTGTGGTTGCTTCCTTTTGTCTAATTACTTGTTATTTGGAAGAAGAGATCATTGCCCACCTGGCCACAACCTCCCTTCAGGTGGTTGTAGAGAGTGATGAGGTCCCCCTAAACTTCCTTTTCTCTGGCCTCCCCAGCTCCCTCAGCTGCCCATCATGAAACTGATTCTCCACTGAGGGGAGAGGCTGAAGGACCTCAAAACAAATACCACATAGTTATGAACCTGTCATAGCTTTGAGCAATCCAAGGGCCTCTGCTGTGTGAAGAAGTTATGGTTCTACATCTATGGGGGCTCTGGATATTGCCCCAATCCTTCTAAAATATAGTTGAACCTTAGCACTGCTCTTGATTCTACTTTTTAGCTAAAGGCAGCCCTGTTGCCTACACAGTGCTCAAAAACCTAATATTTGGAACAGCTAAGACATAGAAATTTATAACCAGTAACACATTTCTTAGCTTTCTATTGTCACTGTAGTCTAAAAAGATTTAGGATCTCTAAAGTCTTAAGGACAGCACTGGTCAGGACACAAAGGCTGTGTAAATTTAACAGTGTTTGGGCACAGACCCAAGAAGGTGAAGTGCACCATTGACACCGTTGATCTCAACAGTCCTTGGAACTTTTGTATCTCATGTACCTTATCGTCTTCTAAATAACAGCAAGGAAGAGCTCCAGAATTAGCCCAGTCCAGGGACTAATTGGAAGCTTGGAAGTGGCCATCCTGTTGAAGGCTTGGAGAGTTTAATAGGGTGCATATGGAAAGATTATGAGTGAATATCAGCTAGAGCCCAGGCTGTGGAAAGTCTTTAGCTGAGGTGTAACTGAGGCAATGACAAACACTTCATTCTATCTATGTTGGACACTTGCCTTGGGATCACAGAATCACCAAATGGTCTGGGTTGGATGGGATCTTAAAAGTCCAACCCCCTGCCTTGGGCAAGGACAACTGTTACAGTGGGGATACTGCAACGCGTGTATCAGACAACGAGGCCCATGAAAAAGAAATATCTATGGACCGATTCTTGATAGAGGTTTCAGAGATGTTTATTTCCCCAGCCGCATGGCCGGGGCTCTGCCGAGGAGCTGCTGCAATCCCGGGACCCGAGGGTCCTTCCCCGCACAGGGAAACACAAAACAACCAACGGGGAACGAGGCTGCCCAGGGGCAGGGAAACTCCATGCCTCCCCCCAGGGCCCCTCTTCCAGGGCTACATGGCAGGGGGGAAAGGACCCCGACAGACAACCAGACCAGGTTGCTCCAAGCCTGTCCAACCTGGCCATGGACACTTCCAGGGATGGATTGAAGTTGTCTACTTTGAGGAGTGCTTGGCACTGTCAGCTGATCCCAGGTGGTTTGCTCAGACTAGCCAGGTATCCTGAAGGCTAAGGATGAAGGAGGCAAATAATACGACTTGTAGGATTCCTTGGGTCATCTTGCACAAATCCTTTAGACTTTGTGTCATACATTTTCCCTGCCTAATGGAAAGGGAGAATATCTGGCAGACTATGCAAATGTCTGGGTTAAAAGGGTTGTAAAATGGGGCTTTGCTGTGTCTGTCATTGCTGATTTTTAAAATGGTTTGGGTTTTTAAAGCCCTAAATTCCGGTAGAGATAATGAGAGCTTTTTCAAATCTAGTTCAATAGCACTGTACTACGAGTCCTAAAGGCTGCTTTTTCTATGAGGAGAGTATTTTGCCCAAATTTCCTTCAACAGTTCTGAAATCTCTAAGCAGTCACCTAAAATATGTGTCCTGGTTCAGGAAGGACTGGGCATTCACCACTGCTGCATAAATGAACTGCTGAATCCTCACTGCCATGGGAAATGAGATCATTTGTTTGTCAGGAATTACTTTGGTTCTGAAGTACCAACAAACCCAGGTTTTCTGGATGACATGAGTGATTTTGTGTGCCTGGATTTGTAAGGTGGGGTATTCAGACACAGACATGACCAAGGATTTTGACTTGTGAAAGGTACCACACGGCAGCCCTAAGAAAATCAGATCTTTTTAAGGTGTTCCAAGCTAGACATGCAAAATGAAAGGTCACATTTAAAAATCACCAAAGATACCTGCAGGCAATTATTGCCTTCAGAATTCTCCAGCTTTAATTAGCTGAGAATGAATCATTCCATAGTGGGTGAGTAAAAAAAAAAAGCAAAAGAGATGCTATCACTTTTACTTCTTTTTCTTTTACATCTCACTGAAAGCACTGAAAGGCTGAAACTCCCAGAACCCAGGCTTCTGACATCATGCAGGGTGGGAGCGGTGGGGGAAGTGAAACTAAATTGCAGCAATAGACAAATACTAGTTCAAGTCTAGGAAATACAATTGTTTGAAATCTGACCCAAAGTGAATGACAATGACACAATGGAAGTTGCTTTTCTATAATGATTTTCAAACTTTAGGTGATCAAAAGTTTCTTTTCTCTTTCTCTTTTTCTTCTTTTTTTTTTTTTTTTTTAACAAAGTAAAGACATGAACTGCGTGCTTAACTATCATTGAATATTGTAAAAACTATGTGTGGATTTATTTTGCAGTTAACAACATGGCCTATGGCAATTAATACTTTTTATTTACAGAACTCAGTGCTGATAATGGACAACTGATAGGCATGTTTAATTGGCTTTTAACTACCCATGTCTTTTTATAGTATTTTCTTCTTTGCCCAATGGCAGCAACATTCCTGAGGATTTCAATGTGAGTTTAATACATTGCTGGTTTCTAATTACATTTTTATTGCTTATGCAAATGCATGCTCATTTGTATGGCAAGCCACGGGTTGGTAACAAGGACAGTTTTGTCACGTTTCTCTATTCAGGGCCTGCTCTCAACAGCATTGCAGCTTCTTCCTGCTCAGTTTTCCTAAGTGTGAGAGAATTGGTCCTTTCTCCAACTCCTTGCAGGAGAGTTCATGTAAGGAGTGCAGATATCCTGACTGGTGGATGGTGATCCAAGCTTTTACTGAATTATGACTCCAAAAGTTGTTCTCTTTGAGGGCAGCAGCCCTAAAGGAAATCTGGCATCACCTGGGTTTTCAGCTCACGTTTATGATCTTTCCTCACTCTTGCTGGCAGATGTGGACTCCCCATCCCTGGAAGTGTCCAAGGCCAGGTTGGATGGGGCTTGGAACAGCCTGGGATAGTGGAAGGTGTCCCTACCCATGGCAGGGTAGTTGGAAAAACACGATCTTTAAGGTCCCTTCCACACAACCATTCTGTGATTCTGTAAACATTCTGAAAAATATTGGCCAGACAGAGGCAAAAACTCCATGGAGACTGTACATTTTGGCCTCAGAGCTGGAGGAACTGGCACCATTATTTTGGAGCTTATTTCTCTCTCCTTTTTCCCTGCCTTCTTGAAAATAGAAATATCACTGGAAAGGACATAACCCAAAGAACAAACTGTGCAGTTTCATAGAATCATGGAATCATTAAAGTTGGAAAAAGCCTGAAAGGTGAACAAGTCCGATCTTCTACTGAACACCTCCATGGCTGCTAAATCACATTGCAAAGTGCCACATCTAATCCCCTTTTTTAAAGTCAGCAGCCAGTGGAGACTGATTTATGTCTCCAGAGCCTTTTGAAACAACTCAAAATCTTGGACACAGAGCCAGAAGGGAGAGAGAATTAAAGTTTATCATGAAGCAGGACATGTTTGGGAAGCTGAGTCAGGGGTCTCCATAGCTATGTGAAGATTCAAGTCGTCTCCCACTCTGCAGCATGTACTCTGTCCCTGGGAACAAGATAGTCAAAAATTCCTCCGAGGGGCTCATCAGCAATGATCCTAAATAATTGGAGGAGAAAATTACTTGTTCTGATGTCAGTAGATGGCACTGTTTCTATGAACTACTGACTCACACCTCCAGCAATTCAGCTGCATCTCCTTAGTATTTTCTACACAGGGGGAAATCTAAACAAACCAAACAAACTAACAAAAAAAACCCCAAAGCAAAACCACGCCCCCACAGAAAAAAAAAAAAAAAAAGGAAAAAAAGAGCAAAAGAACATTTTTGAAGTGTAAGATTAGTACCCTGAAGTTTGAAAATGCCTGAATTAATGTTGCTCATTATATTTTATCTTACCCTTGCAGGCTTTATGCAGTGTGATATTGTCTTCGCTCATATGCTCATGTTTTCCATTTCCAGAGGACTGATGCCTTAGTTAATGCAAAGAATAGAGTTGATTTGAGGATAAGGCATCTATATAGGATAAAGAAGAATATCCTTTATGAAATTCCAGGCTTCAGTGGTCTTGTGTATTGAGCAATGGGTGGAGACACAGCATTTGTGTCTGAGAAAGGAGGTGTGTGGATGGTCCCTGAGTTAAACATGAAGAGAGACCCTACAGCACCTCCCGGTACCTAAATGAGACTTACAACAAGGATGGAGAGAGACTTTTGACAAGGGCAAAAGTGATAGAACAAGGGGGAATGACTTTAAACTGAAGGAGGGTAGATTTAGATTAGATATTAGGAAGAAATTATTTACTATAAGAGAGACAAGACACTGGCACAGGTTGTCCAGAGAAGTTGTGGTCTCCCCATACTTGGAAGTGTCCAAGGCCAGGTTGGACGGGCTTGGAGCAACCTGGTCTAGTGGAAGGTGTCCCTGACCATGGCAGGGGGTTGGAACTGGATGATCTTTAAGGTTGTTTCCAACCCAAACCATTCTGTGATTCCATGATGATTCTAGGGTTCTATGATTCCATGATAAGAGTGAATTTTTGCAACCGAGGTGTGTTGGATGTGTTCGTGCAGTGACCATTCACCTGGCTATCCAGACACACTGAAAATATCTGAAAATATCCCAATAACCAAATTCCTAAAGTGCCCACTGGACAAAGCTTCTGCATGGGACAAAATTGAAGATATATTGAAGGAACATGTTCTGATCTCATGGACATCCCTAACACTTCATTCAACAAGATCCATCTCATTAAGATATCTGTGGTATGGCCTTAGGGTACTTTATTTATAGTCATTTCATGTGTTTTTAAAATACGATTTCCTTGTTTGTTTTTGAATCAATACAGAAATACAGAACAAAGACATATTGAACATCTGTCATGCATTTCCCTGATCTTGGTGATGCTGCTATTTTTGTCAAATTTGTCAGTTGCCATTTTTGTCTTTTTTTTCTTAATTAGTCCTGATCCCTATTTCCTATCTCACTTCCTTGTCTCTGTCACATTGTCCTGCTAAATTCAATCCCCTTTTCCATATCAATGCTTAACCTGTTTTTTCCGTCCCACTGAATCTTCTGTTTTTAACTTCTCTCCTTCACCAGAATGTCTCACTCTGTTTTCTACCTGTCTTACGCCTATTTGTCCTACCAGAAGTTATTTCACCTGACACTGTAGTCCCTGTTGAGCCTGTTATTTGTGACTTATCCTTCCCAAAACTGGTTTCACTTCCAGTCTGTCCCACCTTAATGTATCCACCCAGGTAACCACCCCCATCAGCCCCAGTCTGGTATTCTTCAGTCCTCTGTATATCATCAAATTCTGTTTTAACCAACTGGTGGGTGTATTCAGGTTTTTTGTCCCAATCTTTCTCATCCTTGGTTTTTGGGTTCTTTGGTTTGGTTTTTTTTACTCTTGCATCACAGTTTTGTCCTTTCTCTGTCTTTTCCCTGCTATTTCTTGGAAGTGTAGGATAGATGTAAAGAGAACATGAGAAGCATGGGCATTGGTGTCTCTTGACATGTCCCTTTTTCCTGACGTGAAAAAGTGTCTCAGAAATACATGAACAGTTACTTACAAATTTTCTAGGAGTATTAAAGGTAGATAAGTTGTAAGAAAAATTTTTGGCAAATGAGAAACTAAGACAAAGCCATCAGCAACTGAAAAGTCTAACTTTGAATGGAAAAGCATAGGCTGCCTTATTAGAGGAAGAATTATAATTTTCTATGGAAAATAGTAATTTCCTGAACTTTAAAGACTTTCTCAATGTCTTATAACAATTTTTCATGCAAGGGAAGTAGCAAAACCAGGGATGCCACAAGGACAGAAAGAAGGATATTCTCCTGCCCTCCCCAAACCAGCTGTCGATCTGCCTCCTGTAAGGGGCAAAATTGCTTCAAACTCAGCATTTCAACCTCTAAAGTGCCTCACTGGAAATTCCTCTTTGCTTTAACCTGTACAGTGAAAAGAAACTGGAGAGAAATTAGTCACTTCACTTGCTGGTTCCCAGCCCTGACATTCAGGAGTTTCTCAGGGACAATGTTTTTCTAAAGAATATATTTTTCTTTGGCATCCCCTTTATATTTTCTGGACTTGCTTTGACGTGCTGGCAACCCCTTGGGGAGGTGTTTCTCTGGAGAGCGACCATCACAGTCTGGAGTGATCCCAACTGTTCCTGGCATCCCAGCAGCTACGGACCACCTTTGCAGGAGCCTCTGTGAAAGCTGTCACACCTCTGCTGTCAGCTTTTGTCTGACTGATGTAATGAAATCACATCAGAAAAAAGAAAGAAAAGACAAGGGTGAAGTCCTATGCTGATAACTTTGAATGCGAATTCCCTTCTTTGCTGACAAAGCAGGAGGAGAACCAAAGTGACACCACACAGGTTTGCAGTGTCTGTACTGTCCAAATTCCTTCAGGCTCAGCAGACTCCTGGGAGACCCTGAATCCCAGCCAGATAACGTGTTCAGAAGCCAACAGAGACAACATTAGACTGAAAATATAAACCTGATTTATTTTCCTAGAAAAAGAACTTTTGACTATAGCAGAGATTGAGCACAATCTGGGGAAATTACTTTTGCTGGTTTTCATAAGAGGGTCAACTCTGGTTTCCTCCACTAAACCCAGGGGAAGTTATTGCCTATATTTAGATAAAAAGTAAGTGATTAACCTGTGTTTATTACATCTTACTTTAAATATTGCTTGAAAGGACTCTGGGGTTTTATAAGTTTTCCAGTAGTAGTGGAAAATAAAATAAAAAAAAATTGGGACCACTGCATTTGAATATTGCAGTGGCCTTTTTTTTACATTTTTTTAATCACAAGCTGAAAGAAAGAAATGCTCTGTATTTTCCTCAGGGCAATACACTTTGGAATCTATGGATTTACAGAGCTATTGCAGAGCTGAGTATTGCTATTATCACTGTGGATTGCTATCAGGGAAGATATCATGGAACTGATCTCTTTTTAATGATGTTGTACTCAATTACTACCCACCCCAGTCTTTCTCCTTCCTCTGTTTCTATTTCTGGATGTATTCAAAAAGAAGGTGGGGTTCTAGGGAAAGGGAGAGGCATTCTCCCTGGTAAATCAATTAATTTCTCCAATCCAGCAAACTGTGAAAAAATACAATAACTCTCTTTAAATGTTCCATTAGGGTCCAGTAACAGCTCATTAGATTATACAAGGTATGTGTAATTGCCCAGAAAAGATGCACTACCTTCCTGCAATGCTTAATTTAATCTCCACTCTTTACATACAACTATAACCACCCACTAAACAAGATTCATGGCCTCGTGCCCGCTGCTATGTGTGTACAAGCCTGTGTTGTAAACGTAAGAATGTGTTTAAAAGTCAGAACTGGCATGGCTTTATTTCCACTTGCTTGCTATAATCTTACAAAACAAGGCTGTGGAGGTTGGGCATGGTCCTTACAGAACGTTTTCCAGTTGGTTGGAAACACCTTGCTGTTTCACTGTGTTTTATGTTTCCTGCATGGAGGTATTGTCCTCCTATGCTGAGCACTGCTGAGACCACACCTTGAGTCTTGGGGTCAGTTTTGGGGCCATCACTACAAAAAAGACACTGAGGGGCTGGAGCATGTCCAGAGGAGGGAACAGAGCTGGGGAAGGGTCTGGAGCACAAGGCTGATGAGGAGCACCTGAGGGAGCTGGGAGAGCTCAGCCTGGAGAAAAGGAGGCCCAGGAAGGACCTTCTCACTCTCTACAACTCCCTGACAGTAGGTTGTAGTAGGAGTAAGTTGTTTTCTTCTCCCAGAAAGCCTATGACAGGGTGAGTGGAAAAGGCATCAAGTCACACCATGGGAAGTTTAGACTGAATATTAGGAAAAATTTCTTCACTGAAAGCACTGTCAAGCACTGGAACAGACTGCCCAGGGAAGTGGTGCAACCACGGTCCCTAGAAGTTTTCAGAAGGTGTGTGGATGTGACACTTGTGGACATGGCTTAGTGGTGGACTTGGCAGTATTGGGTTGGACTCAATGATCTTAGAGATCTTTACCACTCTAAATGATTCTGTGATTCTCTGCAAGGTCCTGAAGTCACTGAGTTCTACTGGTAAAGGAGAATAAATCTGTGAAAATAACTGTTGTATGTATAATTCTACTGCTAGGTTTTTATGCAATAGAGGTAATTTTTTCTTTCTCTTAGCTGTCATGGTAGAAGATGGAGAGACTTAAATTTCTACCAGAAAGCCTTGGTTTTTTCTGTGTGCTTCCCTTTAATATTACAACATGAATTACTAAAAATCCTTCCCTTCTCCTCCAGCACAGAAATGAGATCCCCATGAGCAGCTCTGCCTCAGTTCACCTCTGCAGCCTTCACAGCTGAGTGCTTGAGCACCCCGGAGTCCTGCCAGGGCTGTTCACACTTCCATGCTTGAGAGTTACCACACTTCCTAACCCCTGATTCCTCAAGTTCTGCCAGGGGAGTTTTAGGTTGAATATTAGGGGAAAAAAAATTAATTGAAAGTATTTTTAAGCATTGGAACATACTGCTCAGTGAAGTGGTGGAAACACCATCCTTGGGACTGCTCAAAAAACTTGTAGATACAGCACTTGAGGACACGGTTTAGTGATGGATGTGGCAGTGGCTCTGGGTTAATGGTTGGACTTAATGAATGTAAAGGTCTGTTCTAACCTTAATGATGTTATGATTCTATGATTCAGTCTGAGAGGGATCACTGGGATAAATTCCCGGTTTTGCAATGTTTAGAATTCTTTCTTCAGGTGAATCAGGATAGCAGGCAGTATTTTGTTTATTATTATTACAATTATTTTCACTTTCCTGCAAATGGAAACACTTGACCAGCTTGCCCAGAGAAGCTGTGGTTGCCCCATCCCTGGGAGTGTCTAAGGCCAGGTTGGATGGGGCTTGGAGCAACCTGGGATAGTGGAAGGTGTCCCTGCCCATGGCAGGGTGGTTGGAACTGGATGACCTTTAAGGTCCCTTCCAAACCAAAGTTTTCTATGATTCTATGAGGTCTCTCACAAGAAAATCTATTTCCTGTGATCAATCAGATAAGAAATGGAGAAACAGATAAACCTTTGGACCTCCTCTGCTCCTGCAAGAGTTATTTTTTTAAAGTAAACTTTTTTTTTAATAAGCATATTTTACTTTCTTTTAGAAAACCCCTTTCCCCCTGCCCTCTCCCCCCTTTCATATTTGCTGATAACTATTAAAAAAATTTTTTTTTGTAAAATCTAAATGGTAAAATATTGAGTGGTCAGAGCTTTAAGCCAAGAAAAGAAATTGAGGGGCATACAGCATTGTGTTTCCAATCCCAGTTCTCTGAAAATTGTCTTCTCTACTGCTCTGCTTCATTCCACGTTTTCCCTTTCCTGATAAAAGGCCATTTTTCTTTCTGTGCCAGACTGTACAGCACATCAATCCTTATTTGTAGCTCCCATGATTTCCAGACTATTGGTTTATAACAAACAAATAGAGGTTTCAAGTTCTCCCTGATGCAGTGCTGGTTGGACAGTCATTGATTTTTCTGGGATTAAGAATGTTAAAATGGCACTGGGGCAGAAAATACAGAGCTTTCCAAAGTGACATGGTAGGCACAGATCAGACACACAAGTGGGGATGGGAAATTAAAACAGGCCAGAGAGCATTGTTTTACTCTCTGCAAAAATAATCCTATGGAAGCTTAAATTCATCCTACAGTTTATCATGTAGTGATTTAGCCTGGAGTTTTCACCATGAAAAGTTTCTTCTGGATGGTTGAGAGTTTCTGAAACCAAATGAAGCACCTGGACGGTAATACACACTCCAGATGAATTAAGGCAAAATGGAGTCATCTTGCACCTGGAATAAAAAATGAACACTTTCCCAGGCTCTAGCCATGAATATTTCCAGATACCTCCAACATTTTAGTGTACAGACTCTCTATTGAGACGTATAACATTAGAAGAAGGCCTTATAGACCCTTGTTATTCTGCCTGGACATCTCAAAAATTTCTGGTAGTTCAGTGAGTACAAATGTTTTAATCCTCCAGCCAAGTTGAAAATATTGGAAAATGGGGAAATATATTGAAATAGACCCCTGAAATGAAAAGGCTTTGCTGTTAAATAGTCCCACAAAATGAGCTTCCTGGTTGCACAAAACATTTTTGTTTGACTCTAATAGAAGCATCTGGGTTTAGTGTTGTTTTAGAGTTGGTAAGTCTTTAAGTAAATTTCAGAAGGAAAAATCATTTCAGAAGTAAATTACTGAAGAACTTCATTATGAAAGTTCTTCCCTTCCTGCCTTCCTGTCTCCTTCTCTTCCTTCTCCTCCTCCCCTTTTTTTATTCTTCCTCTTAATTTCTCTTTCACTTTATCTCTTTCCTTTGCTCTTTCTCTTAATTACTACCAATTTGTAAGATCAACACAGAACTTTACAGCCAAACAAATATGCAACAGCAAAATGCTCTGTGGTATTATGTGGAAGATAATTTACAAACTCACATAAAAGCCAAAAAACAGAGTTGGTAAAATTCACAGAGGGAAAAGCAGAGAGGCTCAGTTCTTCCCAGTTCCAGGTCTGTATTTTCCTGCTCCTCTTTTCAGTATTTCTACTTAACACAATAGCAGAACGGAGACCAGTGAAGTGGGGTATAATTTTGGAAATCAGATTTTATGTGTCTGTGGACGTAAACTCCCTAAAAGTGCACAAGAAGAGATAAATAACACTTACAGATGGAAAGTGCTTCTGTATGAAGATGGTGAAGGGCACTGAGGGGAAGCCATAGGCAGAATGGCTGAGGGCTCTTGGTTTGCACAGCCTGGAGAAGAGAAGACTGAGGGGACACTCATCGGGGTCTGCAGCTTCCTCATGAGGGGATGAGGAGGGGCAGGCACTGATCTCTGCTCTGCGGTGACCAGTGACACAACTCGAGGGAATGGCCTGAAGCTGTGTCAGGGGAGGTTTAGGTTGGACATCAGGAAAAGCTTCTTCCCCCACGGGGTGGTTGGACACTGAGCAGGTTCCCAGGGCAGTGGTCTCAGCGCCAAGCCTGACAGAGCTCAAAAAGCACTTGGACAACACTCTCAGGCACAGGGTGGGATTGTTGGGGCTTGTCCCATGCAGGGCCAGGAGTTGGACTTTGATAATCCATGTCGGTCCCTTCCAGCTCAGGAGATTCTATGAGCCTGTGATTCTATGTAATTCTTTGCTACAACACCCTTTGGGAGTCACTTGTGCCTAAGAAGTCCCCAGAGTGCCCCTCCACAGGGTTACCAGAGAATTTCCACTGGGACCATGTAACCACATGTCTGCTGTGATGCAGAGTTTATGAATATCTGTGCTGTAAAATGCAGAGTTACAAAGAGACATTACCTAGTAGGAGTCTGAAAATTCAGATATCATGCAGTGGGATACAGGAGAAGGTAGTTTTTCTTTTCCCAGGTGTTATGGGCTTAGTAACAGATATGCAGCTTCCATGAAATGTGTGGGTGTGAGCATGTTTCTGTCCCTTGCATTCTTGACCCTGGAGAAGAGAAGTAGAACCAATTGTTATTTCTTTGAATGGTGGAGATATAAATGACTCAGGAGGGCATCCTTTTTCCAGTCTGTGTTTAAGCACATTCTTTAAAGCCAGCAGAATCAGGCAAATGTTTAAATGGCAATTGAGTGAATACCGTAAGAAATAACAGGATACTTTTATTTTTCTTAAAATTGAGTCAGTAATTAATACAATATTTTAAGTCTCCTTACTCAGGCATAGATATGACTCCACTGTGTAAACTTATCTAACTTGCACCTGATCTCTTTGAAATGCCAAGGCAACTCTGTCTAGGACAAGCTTTGGCAGTTTGATACTGGTTACAAAATCACTCTTAATTTAATCCTGGATAAATGTAAATCTAATTTCCTGCAGTGGATGTTAGTGGTGTTGCTTCACTCCAGCCCAAGTCTCATCATGAGAAATCAAGCAGAGCAATGGAGAGATTGTTCTCTACAAGACAAGTGACAAGCAATCTCGGAACAAAACTTATATTTTCATGCTTGGTATAAAAACACTATGATGAAAAAAATGATAAATATTGGGAGCACAGTGGTGGCAAATTGAACAGCATTAGGAGTTAAATGGTGGTGAGAAATGAGAACTGACACAATTTAAATGAAACTTTAAATACAGGTTTATTCACTGCAAGAGGTGTTGGGACATAAACCACTTCTTTCATCTAATTTGACACCCCCCCCCACACCACTGAAAATTTTTGAGAGTTCTATTTTCCACTTCTATGGAAGCATAAAAATGCAAAGGTAGGTGTGTGCAGGAGAAAAATTTACATCTGTGTTTAACCAAAGTGTTCTATAACACCTCAGCATCTTTATCATTCATCAAAGTGTGAATAAATGGTATCTTCCTTTTTTTTTTCCTTCTTTTTTCTTTCTTGGCAGAAAACAAAACTCATGCATGCTGATGATTTGAAAGATTATGTGACCTAGGTTGAATGGACAGATGAACAAAATATCTTATGGGAGCAGTTTCAACAATTACTGAAACTTGTAACAATTCTTCATAATAAGCCCTATCATCTACTACTAATAATACTAATACAAGCACTTATGGTAATAATATCCCAAATTTAATAAGAAGGAAGCAATTGTAGTTTGCTCTGTGTATGTGTTCCAGCCACTTTACATACATTAGAAAGTCATGGATCATTTGAGAGTGCCTCAGGGAAAATAACGTGGTAAATGTTGTATAAGTATTATCTCCAAGTGTTGGACCCATTTGCTGTGATCTGATGCCACTTTCAGCTCCGACTAAAGCTTAACTGGTAAAAAAATACAAGAACAAGGAATTTTAAGTGGGACTTGCATTACTCTGGCTGGGTGTGCATATGCAATTTGCACACATAATTAGAGTACAGGACTGCCACAAGTGACCATTGTCTCATTAAGAATTCAGACATCTCCATGTTGAACATGAAGCCCTGGCAGTATTAGTCCCCAGTGAGCCAAGTGCACATATTTTAAATCTTACTAAAAATCATTGTTCCAAATGTAGAATACCTCTGAGACAATTAAATCACCATTTGTGATGAGAAGAACAGAGAAAATCCAAGCTTCAAATAAACCATTTGAACTGGGACTTCTCGATCTGTTTTGTGTAGGCAACTTGTTGCACAGATGGGAGAGCTCAAGGTACGTCAGAGAGGGCAGCAACACTTCCAGGGCTGTGCTTGGGTGACAATCCTGGAGGGAGATGTGCTGAGGACTCTCTGAGAAACAGAAAATTCTCTTTTTGGCATCCGCAGAGAGAAGTGAGCTCATTTCAAACGTGCAGCCCAGATCTCCCAGCCCTTCACTCAGTACATCAATCACGGGAACGGGCACTTAAGTCAGTCCAATTATTTCCATTGATGTCCTTGAGCTTGATTAAGATCTGAATTATGACTTCATGTCTTGTCTGCTCAGTGGGGGAGCATTTAAACAATCAAGACTGGCCTTCAAGTGCAAATGGATGATATGGTGAGAGTGGAGACTACTTTGCAAGGCCTGGGGAGTGGTCTGAACACTGAGTCTACAGTACATGAACCTCTGAGTGCTCTGTGAACTCCTCCAATGAGGCAGGGATTCAAAGGGAGCAAAAAGAAGCATTTCCCAACTTGGCTGTAAGCTGCCCTGGTGGAGTAGGTGGCTTTTAAGTCCATGAACTAATAGGAGAATATAGACAGGGGCCCTCAGAAGTGCTCTAGCACAAAGCTGGTTTAGCAGCATGAATTTTGCATTTGAATGTGTTTTAAAAATAAAGCTCATCACTGAATTCAGTGAGGACCTGGTCCTTGCTGTGTCTTGGCTGTGTTCTGAGGAATTCTGAGGTGAAGATCCTATTTTGGATCTGACATTTTCCTTTCCAACCCATCTCAGGACCAGGGGCTGGACTTGATGATCCTTGTGGATCCCTTCCAACTCAGCATATTCTGTGTTTCTGTGACCTCCATAAGTAATCTTTCTGTTCACTTTGTAGCAAAACTCCTTGAACAAGAGTTTATTTCTGGACCAAGGTGCTGAGTATATTTGCACTCTTTCTCTGGGCAGTTTGTACCAAACCTTCATTCTAGTTTCTTCTTGATTGTAGATGAGGGTGCAGAGGGTAACCCAAACTTGTGAATGGAGCTGTGAATGGACTTGCTGATGGTTTCACACACTCTTCACATTCTAATTTAACTAAACATTGCATTTTCTGCAAAGCCGCTGTCTCTCCAGTCTATCCATGTCTTACTGTCATACCCCAGCAAATTTAAATGTTGTTTGTTTGTTTGCTTGCTTGCTTGCTTGCTTGCTTTAGGGTGTTTTGGACTGGATTTGTTTCGTTTTGTTTTATGTTAACCTGAAGAGAATTCCTTAGAGTTAGCAGAGGGTTCAAAGAAACTTCATCCATATCTGGAATGGAATTCAGGTGCCTACACAGAAATGTCTGGAGGCAATTTAAAAGCCCTTGGTATCAGCGAGTAGACAAGAGCATGGAAACTTCAGAGCTGTGCTGAGTTTGAGTTTGCAAATGCCAGGCAGGATACACTGAGACATTTCAAATGGCACCAAAAATTAAAGTTGTGGCACTCAAATTACTTTCTTGGAGGAATAGAGACACAGAATATAAATTTCTGGCTGCTTAAGGAAAAATAGAAATGACATTAGTGTTTCCAGTAAAACATGGGAATTATTTCTGCAGCAATGTGCTCTCTAAGAGTCACAGAGGAGATATATTTAATGAATCCTACAGCTTTGTTATTTAAGATGCTCATTTGTAAAGTAGTCGAAGTTAGATGCTGAGGAATGGCTTAATTCTCTGAGAACAAGTGACAGCTGGAAGGGTGACCAGAACCTAGTTGCTCTGGGTTTATTTTGTCCAAAACATAACCAAGTTTTCCCATCTTGGGGCAATAAAATATCCAATATTTGATTTCATTAAAGATAACGATTCAGATTCTGTCTCCAGAGCCTGGCATCCACCTTGTTGTGATCTGTGACCTCAGCTCTGCTCTCTAGCTTGCTGTGGGCTTGGGTTCAGGGTCATAAGCTGTAACCACTTCATGATCATGGCCTTTTTTATATCAAGTAGGAACAGTTCTACCAGGCAGTGAAATATTTATTTGTTGGTTAGAAGAAGGCAGTGATGAGAACAGAAGTGTTGGAGAGCAGTGTGGTTATTGAAGGAGGTTTTCCCATAGGATTTATTTGTTTCTTTGTTTACTGTTGCAGAAACCTTTTGTGAGACAAAGTGAAAGCAACTAGAAATGAAGAGCTGGAGCGGGGTGAGCATTCCTGGAAATGCCACAACCACTTAGGATGACAAGGTCAGTTTATACGTGTTCCCTTTCTTCTGTTTGTGCTCTGATCTAATCAGCTGAATCTGGGCAAGGGGAAGGAAAACATCCCTGCCACAAACACTCAGTCTGCAAACTCCTCCATCTTCCCTCAGCCAACAGGGATGCTCTCTGAACTGATTGGGACTTTTCCAGATGCCAGGAAGCATTTTGTCATTGCAAGGTTTTAGCTTTCTTTGGTCCCATTTTTGTGGGAAAAAAAAAAAAATGGGCAGAATGAATGGAAATATGATGCAGATAAGGAGCCCTCAGTGCTTGACTGCAATCTTGCTTTCTGGAAGTCAGAAGGTATTGAGATTTCTGCTCAAGTCATGGTAAAACACATCTTGCTCCTATTTTCACCTTGTTAAGCAGAATTTTTAGAGAGTCTCATGTTTAGCCATTAGAAACAGCCTAGATTCATATTGATTCATGGCTCAGTTCGTGGAAATTTTAGACCATATTTTCCATCTGGAGCCTCCCCAGCAAGGTAGGTTTAGATTAGATACTAGGGAAAAGTTACTGAAAGGGTGGTCAGGCATTGGAAGAGGCTGCCCAGGGAAGTGATGGAATCACCATCCTTGAAAGTGTTCAGAGAAAGTGTGGATGTGTTGAACATGTCAGTGCTAGGTGAACTGCTGGACTCAAGGACCCTTGAGGTCTTTTCCAACCTAAACAATTCCATGATTATATATCCAGCAGAGCTGGAGTTGCACTTTTTGCCTGAGGAGACCATGAAGAACTCCTGACTTGATATTTCCTATCTTAGATTAGTCACAACTGGAATAAAATAAAGCTGTTGTGGGTTGAACATGTCATTTACAGCATTTAGCAGGAGTTCATTTGTATAAGGTCCATGGGTAAACAGGAGATGAATGCTCAAACATAATCCTATTCCTTCAGGCAAGCACTGATTGTGTCAACTCACATCCTTTAATATCCTTTAATACCTCAGCATGAATCTAGGGGGCCCCACCTTTGGAATCACACCCTTAACATCTTTTTTTGCATGTGGGGGGACACCCAAATTTTTTGATTAACATGCTTCAAAAGTCTGAGTATAAATCCACACTTTCTTTTTCCCACTCAGCTCTTGGTCCCCTCACCAGATACACAGTATAAGTTCACTCCTGGGTTATTTTTGCAGTAGACAAATTCTTTTCTCCCAAAAAGAAGAGCCTACACTAGTTATGGGAATAGGCAGCTCTAGGTACTCTTTTTTATAGAGTGTGGTAAAGGTTGCACCAGTTCTAACTCCTACAGACTTGTGCAATCCTCCAAAACTAATCAAAAAAAATTGCAGGCCTTCCAAATACCCACCAGATCCCTTCATGCCCTGTTCTAAGGCAAGCACCATGTACTTTTTATATCATGCTGTAATAATGTCTCTCCAGTGGGTTGTGACATATTTTTACACTATTACAGGCACTTCAAACAGGAAAGCCAAACACACACAAAAATATCCCTTTACTTGAGTACCAGAGGTGTGCAACTACTTGTTGCTCAGAGGAGACACTTATCTGCATGTTTACATCTTACTGTTTTAGAAGACAACCCAAAACTTTGTATTAAAAGGCCACATTTTACCATGAGTAAGCTCAACTAAACAGGATAAACTGAGGGAAATTGTTAATGCATCTATGCAGAAGCTTCCTCCGGCATGCTATGGGTACTGCTTGTAAAGAATGAGCACGTCCACCCCACGGGAACTTTGTGATTACAATGACAGGCACAGAAACAGCCTGGTGAACAAGAGAATTCCATGTCCCAGGAAGACCCAGAAACACTGGATCTGAATGTTGGAGCACCATCTAGTGAACACAGGAGCTCACCTTTATTCTGTATTGGTGTCACACTCAGCAGAAAAGTGTGTAGGCAACAGCCCATAGACTCTGGTTCTGTTCTGACTGCCAGGCTTAACCTAAATTTTTGCAAGTTGTAAATATTCAAGAGGAAGAGATTTTCCTCTTAATGATTCTTTTGGATACTGGAATGTCTTAAAGAAATCCTCTCCTCTTGCTCTATAGAAAATATTTGGGAAGGTTGTCTGCCCTCTGATGGTGGTGATAATGAGACCTTTGGAAGGAGACTGATGGTAGATTAATACTGAATGCAGAAGCCCATGTATGAATCCCAGAGTAGTTCTTGCTGAGGTATAAGGTACCTTTCTGCTCATGAAGAATTTCTCTGTAACTCGTAGATCACCAGATTCTGTAAGGTCCTGAGAAATCCTAATCTCTAGGGTTTTCCCCTTTTTTTCCCCTTACCTTAGGGATACAAAACTTGATTCCTTATTATATGGAACTTGATTCCTTAGTATATGAAAAGAACCCCTGGAGGTGAACTAGGCCAATGCCTTCTCAAAATACGAGCAACTTTGGATTTACACTATGTTGGTCTGGATCTATCTACTCAATCTTTTAAAAATACCTCCAAGCTAGTCTGTGCCTCAAGAACAATATACAGTTAAAAACATCCTGATTATGGGTTCTTGTGTCAGGATCTTCCACCTAGTGCAGGGAAAAGAGCAGGTCATGATGAGGAGGTCACCATAGTAAGTCATGGAGGGCAAAATTGAAAAATAGCAGTAGAGAGTTGTTCTAGAGGAATCTCTTCCTCACAATTAATTTATGAACACCTTTTCCTCTCCTACACAAACACCTTAACGAAAGGTGATAACACTGCTAAAACACTGGAGCAGGAGGCAGGGCAGATGGCAATTTTGGAAGAAAATAAGAAGCTATTGAGTAGCAGAAAGATGAGCTTTACAGACTTTTCCAAAATAGAAGGATGTGCAAAAGTTTGTGCAGGTAAAGGTGGTGTGAGGTAAAAAATATCAGAAATTCTCAAGATGATGATGAAACTACTCCAGTACAAGACTGAGTGGGATTCAGCTCTTACTTCAGGGTTGGTATTCACCTGGTTCAATGAAGGCACTGATAGCACAGACTTACACAGGTCACCATGGACCCCCTTTGCAGTCAGTAAGAGTCTAATCAGTAGAGTAAATGGAGTTTAGGAAATGATTTGTGATGGCAACAGAGACATCCACACTTGGTCAGTTGAAGCCTAAGCAGCACAGATCCTGCCCCAAGAGCAGGACTGGACAACCGATTCATTAGAGGAACAATATTTAATTTAGTCTGTCAATGGATACAATATCAAGAAATTTCTTGATCCATATATGGGCTGTACTCCCTTTCTGCACGTGACAAAATTTTAAGATCCACAAATCGTACGAAAGATTTGCTAGATTTTTTGTCAGTCTTCTTTCCTTAAATAAGCCCTTCTGGAACAGCTGCTGACAACTTCCATCTTGTTCATTGATCAAATTGCACTGAATCTTAAGATATTTTTGGACTCCTTTACATTTCATTGTAAATTCCCAAAATCTTTGCAGTTCAGCCTCCCTCATTCTTCTCACACTTTGGCTCATGTTCTGTTCCCATTGTCTGTTTTGTGCATTTAGATCATGTTATGTCGACCTTTCCCCCTTTTCTTTTCTTACACTCCTCCATTATAGAACCATAGAATAGTTTGGTTGGAAGGGACCTTAAAGATCATCCAGTTCCAACCCCCTGCCATGGTCAGGGACACCTTCCGCTAGAACAGGTTGCTCATAATTTCTTCCAAACTGGCCTTGAACACCTTCTGGGATGGGGCAGCCACATCCTCTCTGGGTAACCTGTGCCAGGGCCTCATCACCCTCACAGAAAATAATTTCTTCCTAATCTCTTATCTAAACCTACTCTCTTCCAGTTTGAAGCCATTCTGCCTTGTCCTGCCACTCCAGGCTCTTGCAAATAGTCTGTGTCCATCTTTCTTGTAGGCTCCCTTCACATATGAGAAGGACACAATTAGGACACCACAAAATCTTCTCCAGGCTGAGGAATTCCAATTCTCTCAGTGTTTCCTCATAAGAGAGGTGCTTCATCACTCTGATCACTCTGGTGGCCTCCTCTGGACTCGCTCCAACAGCTCCATGTCCTTCCCAGTGCTGGGATCCCAAAACTGGATGCAGCTCTTCAGGTGAGGTCTCACCAGAGCAGAGCAACAGGGCAGAATCCCATCCCTTGCTCTGCTGCCCATGGGGCTTTGGATGCAGCCCAGGACACAGGGGGTTTCTGGACTCTGAGTGCACATGGACAGCTCATGTCCAACCTCTCATCCTCCAGTCCTTCTGGGCTGCTCTTGATCTGCTTATCCTGATGCTTAAAGATCTTTGCTTTTCATGTATTTTTTGTATACTCATAACTGTGTAGAATACTATTATATAGTTATATAGCTCCTAGTATTTTTCCTACCCCTTCTCTTAGATTTTAGAACAATAAGTTAACCTTCTAATACATTGCTTAAATACTGTTTCATCTTATTTTCAAGAAGAGAACCTAGAAGAAGTACATTTTGTTTTCCAGTTAGAGTCTGAGAAGACATAAAAAGAAAATGGGGCAAAAAAGCCCTGGACCAACTCCAGTGGGGCAATACCCAGGAAAAAAATTACTTAACCAGCTGCTCTTCCAATTGGACAATATCTATTAAATATGCTAATTTGTTAAACTTATAAAATTGTAGAAATCCATTATGAGGTGTACCCATGACCAGTGGGACACCTGGAAGCTTCTAAATATAGGTCTGCTTTTTATTTTACTGTTTTAACGCTGTTGCAAGGCTTTTTTCTCTTTTGATATCCGGCAACAATCCCCCCATCCTGGATTGACACCAGGGGTTGCTCTGACCCAGGTACACCACCAGCACTTGGCCTTGTTAAACCTCGTGAGATTCCAATGGGCCAACTTCTTGAGCTTGTTCAGGTCTCCATGGATGGCATCCTGATCCCTCTGGATCATCCTGAATGACTTCTTTTCTACCTGACATCAAGAAAAAACTCCTAATCCTGAGCTCCTCATCAGCTGAGAATCCCATACTACCACTGACCAGGACAACTAAATACACCACAGGGAACTCTGTGAGCCATTCTAAGTCATCATAAATACATTAGTTAAATTCATAGTTTTAATATCTTCATGGCATTGTTGTACAGATGATTTGTGGGATAAACAGGGCCATATTTAGAGCCCTGTGACAGCATTAAAGAGACTGAAATGTAATTAGAAGAGAGTGAGTTATCAGCAATCCAGGCTGATGCTAACAACAAATGGCAATAAAAAGATGGTTTTGTTTGACCTGATAAAGAAGAGAGGATCTATTTTACATGTATTATGTAAATGATACCAGTAAAGATGAGAAGGAATAAGAAGAGCGACTTCCCTGAGGTCTCAGTTTATACCAATTAAAAGGAAGAGGCACACTCATGAGTCATGTTTGGTGGAGTGGAGAGGATCAGCATTTCCTGTGCCATTTGTGTATTTTCAGCTCTCCTCCACAATACTTAAGTTTTCTGCCTAAATAAATCATTTTGGAAGTCCCAACAGCAGGAGAGTGATGAATGGGAAAGCAGAAGGAGAGTGAAAATGAGCTAATCTCCCCAATACATTAGAATAATAATTCTTTGTCAGGCCTAACATTCAATGAAAAATGACTCTTGCTAGTGCATTAGTCTGGAGAGGAGGTTTTGGTAATACAGTAGTGGAAAGCAAAGATTCATCTTTGAATCGAAGGAAAGTGAGGGGGTTAGAGGATCACTCAGAATAATTCAGATGCAATGAAATACAGTTCATGGCAAGAGAAGAGCTAACACAATAGCCCCAATCAAATATGATTTAGGCACATTTAGAAGTAGTACTCTAATTACCAGCAATTGATTTAATTGATTTTGAGCTTCCTGCAACTCTGTAAGAGTGAAGAAAGGGATTTATTTAGGGTTTTTTTTTTACAATGAAACCCATGTTTTTTCAATGGTTTCTTGGTTCCAAGTAAGAGGACTAATAGTTTAACTGGGAAGTTTTTATGGAATAAATCAAAGATATTTTGCCATCAGTAAACCATTAGGCATGGAAATATGTTTCCTAGAAAGTGGCTTGGGATTGTAGGTGAGCAAGAGTGTCCTCAAATGCCAAATCAGTGTTACAATAAGAGAAATGGGGCACCCTGACTGGTTTTAGCCACTTTAACGCTCTTAGGTAACACAAATTCATGAAACCAGGTCAAGTGTTGAGACAACTTCCCGGAGGCTAAGTGATTTGAGTGAGGAGTTTGTCACTGCTGATTAAAAGTGCCCTAAGTTGTAGGAATTCCTCCAGGAAATATAAAATATCTACAGGGAGACAGGTGAGAAAACTGGAGGGTTAATTGCGTAGATCTTAAACAAACATGTCTTGCTTGATTTGTGGGAGCCAGGCTGATGCAGCTGTAGGTCCTCACCATGAAAAACAGCGCGTGAGTCTTCTGGAAAAGGATCAGGTACCAAAGAAATGTGACACTTTCACCTCCATCCTGTGTCAGCAATAGTGTGGCCAGCAGGACCAAGGCAGTGATTGTCCCCCTGACTCGGCACTGGAGAGGCCATACCCCAAATCCCGGGTTCGGTTTTGCATCCTTCACCACCAGAAAGACTTCGAGGTGTCCAGAGAATGGCAATAGAGCTGGAGAAGGTTCTGGAGCACAGGTCTGATGGGGAGCAGCTGAGGGAGCTGGGGAGGCTCAGCCTGGAGGAAAAGAGGCTCAGGGAGGACCTTCTCACTCTCCACAACTCCCTGATAAGAGGGTGTAGCCAGGTGTGTCATTCTCTTTTCCCAGGTAACAAATGACAAGATGAGAGGAAATGGCCTCCCATTGCACCAGAGGAGATTCAGATTGGATATCAGAAGAAATTTTTCACTAAAAGGGTTGTCAAGGATTGGAAAAGACTGCCCAGGGAAATGGTGGAATCACCATCCCCAGAAGTGTTCAAACAACATGCAGATGTGGTGCTTAAGGACAGAGTTTAGTGGTGGCCCAGCTGATGTAAATGACTTGCAAGTACTTTGTCTGGAAGCAGAATTTTAAATACTTGTAGCACTATGAGCTATGAAAATGCAATAGTATTTTTACACAGGTATAAAAGAGGTGAGAGGACATGGCATGTGTACATCAGATCATGGAGTTAACAGGATAATCAACAGGATGTGTCTCCCTGAACTCTGTTTTCACTGTTTTTGCAAGTTCTATGAGTTTTGACAATTTCATGCTTGGGAAAGGCACTTTTTGCTCATCAACCTTCATTACAGATTGGCTGTGCTTTTTATCATTGGAAGTAATAACAGCCAATCTTCAGTCAAACAGTTGCTTTCTCAAAGTTACCCCTCCAAATAATTCCACTGCCAGAAGTCACATAAAAATGGCACCATTTCAAGGCTTGTATTAACCTTAAGTGTTTCCTTTTAAATAAGTAGGGTAGGGAGGTAGCTAGAAGAGGTGGGCATCTCTACTTTGAATACCAGATGAAATAAAGATCAAGATAATTTCTAAATTGTTCTAATCTCATGCCTCAGTGCTTTAAAGGAGCCTTTTAGAGTCAATTGACTCTTTGGTCATTGACTAAAATCTAATAACTTTGGCAGCAAATGAGGTGTGAAATGCTGTCAAAATCACTTCAATAATACCTGTGTGGTACTAAACATTTTCATCTCTGTGGTAACAGTTTGTAAAAAGAGCCACAGTTTAACAATTGATGGCTCTAGAAGCCAACATGCTTTTGCATTGAAAAATATTTGCAATGTCCACCATGCCTTAGATTTCGAGTCAAAATCAAGGGAAACTCCTACATGGTGACAAAAATATTGATGGACTGTTATCAATATCCAGAATATTATACATAGACTGTAATGAAACCATTACAATGGTTTGTAAATGTAGTATTCTTTCTACTTAAGGACTTCCAGAGAGATTTGAAGAGTTGCCATTTAGAGGTCAAAACTTTTTGCTTTAATTTTCTTTAAAGTAGATGTTTAAGTGTCTTTTTTCCAAAGGAGATACCAAGTAATGATCTGTAAGTAGTAAATTCCAAGAGCTGGTTTCCAAGTTTTGCTCTATTGTAGAATTATCTCTTGGGGCTGCAGCAAACAATGTGTGTGTCAGCCTGCATGTAGTGAGGATGAAGATTGATTTTTGTATTCAGGAGTCCTACATTCTTTCTTTGACCCTTTCCTCAAATTTTATGTGTGACTTAGTGCATTCTCCGATATATTCAGTTTTCAAAATCTCTGAAAACTGAAGAATAACACTGTCTGATGTCATACATGAAATCCCTAGTTGTGCTTGGTCTTTGCATATTAAGTGCTTTAATTAATTAATTTTGAGTTAAATATTTTTAAATTGAATGTTAAAATTAAACCATCAGCCCAGGTACCAAAAATTAAGTTCCATTAATCACTTGTACACCATAAGAGTTGTCTTTCCTGTGTTTACTGTATACTTTTACAAGTGTTTTAAGATGTGTTGGATGTATTTTTTTATGTTTTTACTTGTACTTTGGTTCCAAGGCAGATTTCAAAACCCCTGTTCCAACAAACAGCCCAGCCCCCCATAGCCATTACCCTGTAAGCTCCATGGCAACCTGAATTTTAATAACCCTTATCTCAATGAATACCACCCCTCTGACAAGGATGAGCCATTGGTGGACAGATAATCTGTCAAAGGGAAAACACCAATCACCTTAAACTGAAGGGGCGGGCTGTGGGCGGGCTGTGGGCGGAGCAAAGGCACTATAAAACAGGGAGCAAAGGCACACCGCCTTCTCTCCAGCCTTGCTGAGGTGGATTTCAGTGCTGGGAAGGTGTATTCCTATCAAGGAACTTTTAGTAATTTTTTTTTGGCTTTTGGGCCAGCCAAAGGCCAACCTAGCACTGCAAGCCCTTTTTCTCTACCTGAGGTCCAGTGCTGTTTCAGCCAGAAGATCAAAAATCCCTGCACTCCTGGGGCATACCATCTACCGAGCCATAGGATCCCAAATTTTTATATTTTGCTAATTTTTGCAATTTTTCAATTTTTCCATTTTAATAAATTGTTTTAATTTTTAACTAAGAGTTGTCTCATTTCTCACATCTGACAATGTTCTTTTGTGAATGAATTGATGGTATGTATAAATAGAGATGGTTGCAGGCTTTCAAAAAGGTAGTGTCTCAAAATTAAAATTTTCCTGCTTTCAAACAGGTAGTGTCTCAAAATTAAAATTTTCTAAGTCCTTCAAGTTTAAAATTACTTTTTCCATTCAAAACGGAGTCATACCTTTTATTTTTGTTTCCACTGAACTGAAATACTGTCTTCTGTCTGAAGAACCAAAATAAAATATCGTTGCAAATTTACTTCCTTTTCCACTCTTCTCTTCATTTTATATTTCCCCTCCTTTTATACAGGTCATTAATACTTTATACCTCATTCTGAATTACTATGAGATCTTTGAATGTGAGGCACAATGTAAGCATGAAGTACTAGCTCATGTATATTACAATTATAGTTCCAGGCAGAACTCAATAAGCAGGGGGCATATCTGATAATGTCTCATATTCTGTCAGAATAAGGAAAAAGTACATGATAAAAAAAGCTTGGAGGTGACCCACAGGGAAAGTAATGACTTCTAACAAATCTGGCATTTTTTCCCAGTAGAAAAATAATGAAGTAAAGAGAAAGATGAAGAGAAATTAAAGAAAAAAGTTATGCCTTGTAAAATATTTAGAGAGACAAGTTCAATTGATTGTAAAGAAGACAAGTACATTTAGTAGGAGCAGAATTGTTCTCTTAGTCTTTGGTTTCTATTCAGATAAAACCAAGGATTACAGGATGAACAGAAACCATATTTTTTCCTCTGTCACCAAAGGCAACAAAAGTTTTATGACAGAAATTGAAACTGGGGGGTATTTTCTCCTCTTTAGGTCGTCTCCATATCTGAATGAATTTAAATGGTAGGTTTTGGAAAACACTGAACTGTGCATTCCTTTTTGTACTGAACATGATCAAATATGCCTATTCTTGATGTTCAAATCAAGATGAGAGACGAATGGCACTACTGTGCAGACCAGCCACTCATTTTATGGGCTGTATTTTAGTCCATGGAGCTGGATGGCAGCATTCATCCTGTTTTGCCAATTCTACTCATATCACCTTGAAATGGGGTTTCAGCATTTTTTATCCCTATTATTGGTGCATTTTGAGGTTGATTCAGCTCATGCTTTACTTTTGAGAAGCTGGCAAGTATATTACGTAGAGCTGTGGTGGCACAAGATAGAAAAGACCCTTTAGGTCAGGCTGTCCCCTCCCTGTGCTCCTTAGAGCAGGTCCTCTCCTGTTTCAGTTTCCCAAGTGGTTACACTGCCACTGCTTCTCCAGTGAAGAGGCTTTATAGACTTCAGATCCCTATCAGGAGCAATTCTCAAAATTTAGGTGACATTTTCTCTGTTCCAGATTCCTATCTCAATTCCTATTCCTACTTCTATTTCTATTCCCATTCCTATTCCTATTTCTAATATGACTATTTTGTTTTTAAATATAGCCAAAATAATTTGTGTCTGTTTCTGGTATATTCTCCTCTCAATGGAGCTGTTCTGAATGATTAATCAATAACATATTCTCTGGTTTTGATCTTGCTAAGCAGTTAAGCTACTCCTTACATATGAGAATGTGAATAGTTGCCAGACCTTGGATTGTGAATAGAGTTTGTTAAAAGCCTATGTAAATATATTTTCTGACATGAGAACTACTCATTTCATTTTTTCTCAAAGAGATAAACTCTGTTTCTTTCTAATAGCTTTACTTTTCTTTAAAGTCTTTTTATTTTGGATTTTTTTTTTTTCAAGCAGAGATCTCTGCCTGTTTCCTTTTCTGCAATCTGTTCAAAATTTTGTGAAGTGGTCCTTCCCTGAGTCAGACCAAAATTAAAATCTAAAACATAAAATGAAAAATATCATGTGAGCTCATTCTAATGATAGAAGAAAGCTCTTCTAACACTATCTGACTGCTGTATGACTTATTTTTGTTGCTGCCCTGGGGGACTGTAAACTCCTGCATCTGCTCTTTGCTTTCCCTTCTTAACCTTCTGAATTCCTTGAATGGTGCATCTGTCCTGTTGAAAACTGTGTGTTCACCTCCTGTATACCCATTGGTCAACAAAATTGTGCTGTTTGCTCTTCTATCCCTTCCTCATGAAGTGAAATAGAAAATAAATAAAACAGAAATAACAGAAATTTGTACACTGCTCAATAACTGCCTCCTCATAACGTCAGACAGGATACTTGCCAGTGTGAATGTATTTTTAGCTATAAGGTGTCGGTGAAACACTTAATTAAGCATGAAATATGACTGCTTATCATGCTTCTCTCATGCATGAACATACACCCAGACAATCCTGTGTCTGAATAATTTATACCTCTCTCAAGGAGACATTTAGTCACCCAGCCAGGCATTACTTGCTACTGTTCACATTTGTCATGTGATGGTTGGTCTCTTCCTGAAGGTCTCCTCAAGAAAACCACCAGCCATGGCAGTGTTTTACTTTATTATGAGTTTATTTTTGCTTTACCTGAGTGCAGTACTCTGTTTCAAAAAGAGATGCTGGAGATAAAACTTCCTTCAACCTATTGGGTGACTGATCTCATTTTTTTGCCATTACTGTGCTTTTGTAAACCTGTCCTCAACATCACAGCAGAGAGTGAGGAGCTGTGCTGGGCTCTGCTTCCTTGGAAATGTAATTATTTTGTCTTTCCAGTTTCTCTAGCAAAGGTTGCCTCTTCTCTTTTGAGATTAACTCTTGAAATGGAGATGTCTGCTGTTCCAGGTTGAGAATTATTGCCTGCAGAGTTACTGACATTGCTCCACAGGAGCTGTGGAAGGGTCAGCCCAGTGTGAGGAAAAAGGGTGGATGTTAAGAAGAGTGTGGAGTAACAATTTTAATTATATAACTCTGGTTTAACTATTTTTTTCAGGTTGGAGAACCTCATCACAGTCTACACCTTCCTCAAGTGGGGCAGTGGAGGGGAAGGTGCTGATCTCCTCTCTGGTTACCAAGAGGACGCATGGAATTGTTATGAAGCAGCATCAGAGGAAGTTAAAATTGGACATTAAGGAAAGATTTTTCATGGAGAGGGTGGTCAGTCACTGGAACAGACTCCTCAGGAAAGTGGTTATGGCACTAAGGAGCTCCTGGATGATGCTCTCAGTCAGAGGGTTGAGGTTTAGGAAGTCCTGTGAGGTGCATGGAGTTGAATTCTGATCCTTGTGGGTCCCTTCCAACTTGAGATATTCTATGATTTTATTATTGTTACTTTCTTTGTACATAAGCACTTTACCCACATTATTTTCTTCTCTTCTTTATAACTGGAGTAATGATGATTCTTGAATTAGACTGTGAAATATTAGACTGTAAGTTGGATGTAAATTACACCAACAAATTCTTGGTTTTATTTAACCTGTAGGTAAGGTATGCTTCCTCTCTGCCCATAAATAAATCTTTGAACTTAACAACCATGGCTGGTCCTTCAGACTTGAATATCATGTCATAACTTCCAGGTGACACACATAAATATGTGGCACCTATAGATAGGTGCCACATACAGATAGGTGACACATATAGATAGGTAGGCAGCTTGGATTTGGGCCATAAAGCGTCTCAGACACAATGCCATAAACTTCTTGCACAGCTTGGTATTTAGCAAAATATTTCTGTAGAGAGTAGAGGAGAGGTTTGATATCATCACTGTAGTTTGTGTTCTAACATGAGTGTTTGAGTCAGGAGAGAAGTTTTGAGAAGGATTTCACAATAATTCTCATGTGTTGCTCTTTGGTTTCTGTCACAGAGTTTGGCAGGCTCTAAACTCAGCTCTATTTAGAAGGAATTAGAAGAAGTCTGAGGTTCACCCAAACCAATCAAGCTGTAAGTGTGCATTATGACCACACCGCTGGGTTAGATACAGTATTAAGCCAAAAACTTGAGTTTTCTTTATTACAGATGCATGGTCTTTAAATGCAACTCTTCTTCTGTGCAGACCCACTGCTGCTGGTCTGAGTTATTTCTTAAATTAGGAACAGCCTTTATTTCTGAGGAAAACTGGTGAGCTGGCAATCAGAATTCAATGGTCTGATTTGGTACAAGGAAGATTTCCCAATGAGTCAAGATGCAAAGTGACAATGGGGCACCTCTCACCAACACTTTGAGGTGATACTGGAGCCACTGAAAGAAGTGGTGCATCTTTCAAACCTTCAGCCATACCAGGGAGTTCTAAAAGCCTCCCCATTTTCCCAGAAAGCTGGATACTTTCAAAGTAACACAGCATGCTGGTCATGAGAGATGAGCTTGAAAAACAAAACACCCGGGTTTCTGAGATGACTTAAAGTGTTTCCAAAACAATGTCTGCACTGCGGCACTCTGCAGATGAGTAGAATATTCCCCATGTAAACTTTCTCATGGAAACATTCTACCAAATACTCTCTATTTGATCTCAGCCTTATCTGAAAGCACTTTTAAGCTGGAGTATTTTGGAAAGGGAAAATATCACTGCTACAACTTCAGTGATCTAAATTACTGTTTTGCCATGAGGATAAAGAAAAGAGGAGCTATTTCTAAAGAGACAATGGAAGTAGGATGCAAACATTGTTGCTTTGCCAGTAATACTCAATCATTTTCAGAAAATGCTTGAAAAAAAGGGAAGAAATTTCTTTGAAATGGAAAGAAAGAGAAATGAATAGAAAAAGTCACAAAGCTTAATTTAATTTTCAACATTGTAAAGATAAAAAAGAAACAATGAAGAGGCATAATTACATCAATTCCATCAAATTCAGTGGTAATAATCAGAACCCACAGATCTGGCCCCAGAAAGCAGTGCACATACATCTACCCTGAATATGCATTTGGGCAAAACATTTTCATATAGGTTGAAAAACAAACAGTGTTAGGACACATTGTCATTTTAGATAAAATTGCTTGCAAAATACCTTGAAACTTCCTTTATCAATGAACGTTTCTAAACATTTCATAATCTTCCACTCAGAAAAAATGCTTAAGTAATAAATCTTACATTTGCTATATTCATTTTGTAATGTGAAATATTAATGCTTTGTTTTTTTCATGCATAGATAAAAACACTTGCTTACAAATATCTTCAGACTTTGCATTCCAGTGGCTTTTGAGAATGTGTCAAAATGGCCAAGAATTCTATTTGCTACAGTTGTGTTTGCTTTAGTTGTCAGTTAAATTCTCTTAGTCCAGCTAAATTGTTATATGAATAGAGAATAGGAAGTTAAATTGTTGATACAGAGGAGCAAAGCAGAAGACACTAAATATTTAATGCACTGGCAGAAGGACTTTGGTAGCATTTCTTTCATTGAACAAACAAACTGGCCCACCCCATATGGAATCCCACATGCAATTATTTCTGAAAAATCTGTTACAAACTTCTGATTATCTGCACAGCTCTTGGAAAGAGCTTCTGGGGAGGTCTTAGGCTAGAAGTGTCCAGCTTCATCCTCATGTCTAGAAGAAAGCCCTGTGCTCATGAAGATGATGATAATCAAAGAGATTTCTTAAATAAAGTCCCAAATCCAGCTTCTGTGAGCTGACATTTGCCCTTCAGATTCCCTTGGTCAAATCAGTTGTACTGATGGACATTTTGAGAGATTAGGATCCCACCTTTCCACTACATGAGCTCAGTTAGGAGCTTGATATGAATTCCATCCTACTGAGACTCCCCACAGCCTGAGGAGCACTGAGCATGTTCCAGACTGAAATACTTTGGGTAACACAACATTTTTCAAGACCTGTGGCAGCCAGTCTCCATTGAGGTTAGATGCAAAATAATGAATTAATGGTCTGGTCCACTGCACAGACCCAGATGGATCACATTTTGATCTCTACGTGGAAAAAGCACAAAAATTCCCCGTGGCTGATGTCTTATCATCTTGGCATCAAAACAGTGATACAGGATCTCCTGGGAACTGTAATGCAGCTGCCTCCTATTCTCATTCTCCGCTGGATAATGACTGAACCATCCAGACTGCAATTTCTGCATTATTTTAAAGTTTCTTCCTGGGGTACTGTGTGGGAATCCAGCAGCTGCTGGAAGAGTTTTGTTTGTATTCTTTGAGTAGCTTCCAGCAGGATGCCAATTTTCATGGTTGTGCAAGCACCTAACTTGGGACCTTATCAATCCTATGAGGTTTGATCTTTTTTTCTCTTACTGGTATTTATTATTCAATGAGTATGTGCATGTTCAGACAGTTTGCATTCTCGTAGTACTATAATTTTCCCATAAATATACATTATTGGCCACTGCCAGAGGCAGGAACTCTGGGCTGCATTAATATTTCATCCAATCTTAGTACTTAAGCAGTTACAGCTCTGAAGTTTCACAAACCTGACATCTGCACCTCTCTTCAAAGGTGATGAAGTCACGTCCTTGTCATGGCTCAGGTTCTGTATCTCCTCTCTTCCTCTTCCTAAAGCAGCAAGGAGTGAAAGGAAAATGTTTCCTTTTGTTGTTAAAAAGGTTTTCTTGGCACTGATTTTTGTTCTTTTATGAGTAAGAGAGAGGACAAAGGGAATTATGTTTTGTTTGGAGTAGAAAATGATGAGTTTAGTGTGTGTCTTCTGTCACCAACATATAACCCTGAAGAAACATGCCATGATTATTGAGTCCCCATCAATTTGGATCTCTGGTAAAGAATAATAAAATAAATCATCATGAAGAAGAGCCATATTAGTCCTGACTGTGGTAGTCTTTAATGATACCAAGAAAACAGGCAATATTTTCATTTAATTAGACCAAGAAAGGTTGAGTTACTACACTTGGGTGAACATCTTATGGGTTTTGTTCCGAAGTGCTATAGGTATTCAGGATCAATGTCATCAAATAACTGGCAAATTGGGAACTAAATGTCATCATTAGATATTCAGGGACATGAGACTCCTACCCAACACACCTGAACTGGGCATACAAAACTAGACAGGCATTGTGAAAAACATCCAAACCAGTAGTTCTAAACCACAGATTTGTGTAGATACTCTTATTCTGAAATCAATTCTCTTTAATTTTCATTTCTCTCTAAACTGTTTTCTAAATGACACAAACCAAGCTGGAAAAAAAAAAAGTAATTTTCATACCGGCCACTATTAACCTAATTATCCTGCTTTCCTGAGAAACCAAGGACTGAAAAGGAGTATTAAAATGTCCAAAAGACAGAGAAAAATTATCAGTCATGGATTTGTGGGTATTAACACTCTTTCTCGTTGCAAGCAGGTGAAAGTGCTGCTCTAAACAATAGCACTGGATAGGCCTCAGAAAAATTTGTATTCAAATTTCTTTTTGTTCAAAGATTCCTTGTGTAGAGGATTATGCAAAGTAGATCTGTGCCGTTTCTTCACTGAGTAAATAGGTTATGTAAAATTTCAGTGATATTTCACTATGCATTCCATTTTGCTGACCAATAAGGTGAGTGCATGGGCATGTTTTTTTGGCACAGACCTGAGCATAATGTCATCTGAAATAAACTCTGCTTTGCCAGGAAGACAGAGAGAAGAAAGATTTTCTTCCTCAGCTGCGACCTAAACAGGGGGAAGAGGACCCCTGTAATTCGTATTGGTTCATCCCAAGTAGGGCAGTAAATGAACTTGACATTTCTTGCTTTTCTTGCATTTCTTGTCTACCTCTTTTTTTCCTGGAGGATAGAATTGGAACAAATCTTTCTGCACAGAACTTCACAATGTGTTGATCCAATGGCTTGACATATAAAACTTGGATTAAAACAGAATTTCAGGAAGTTTTGAAAACTAATCTTTAGTTCTGGAACTAAAAACTGTATCCCACATCCACTGCCAAGGTGTTAATATCAGGTTTGGGATCCCGTTCCTGGAAAGAAGTGACCTGAGGCAGGCCTTGTTTTATCGTGTGATATTTTTAGTCTTCCCTTAAGGACTTGACTGGGCAGTGAAATACTTAATATTTTGACACCGATTGTCTCACTCTCAGTCGTTAATCCAGTAACAGTGAGGAGGCATGCAGTAGTTTTATTTTCTGGACAGTATTTCAGCCTCTATTTCACCAGGGTATCCAAAGAAACTGTGGCTGCCCCGTCCCTGGAATTGTTCAAGACCAGATTGGATGGGGCTCAGAGCAACCTGGCCTAGTGGAAGGTGTCCCTGCCTGGCAGGGGCTTGGAATTAGATGATCTTTAGTGTCCCTTCCAATTCAAACCACTCTGTGATTCTATGATTCAGATACCTGGTTGAAGTGGCCACACTCAGTGAGTAAAGTCTGATATTCCCCCTCCAGGTCGAATCTGGGACATCATCCCTGTATTGGGAGTGTGGGCCTACACCAGCACACCAACACCAGTGCAAGGAAGAGCCTGGAATTTGGAGCACAGTGAATAAATAACCTCAGATCAAGTTTCCTCATAGAATTTAGATGGATATACCTCGTTTTTTCATGCTGTGTGCAGGAGCATAGGAAAGCCTACGGACAAGTATTGAACCAATACTTGAAATTATCTGAGAAAACTTATTTGGGATTCTGAGCTGTGGCTGCAGCTCCTGACCCTGCCACAGACAATTCAGAGACCTTGGCAAAAGCTCTCTGTACTCTGCAGTTTAAAATGAAAGTATTGAAACTTCATTTCCTAGTTGTCTGTCTTCTTTGCCTCCACAGAACAGGAAGATTTTTTATGATTCTGCTCCACAATGTCTAAAAAGGAGATTAAGGTCTTTCATGGAGTTGTCTGTCTATTGTGAACTGCAAATAATAAATATGCAATTCTGTTCTATGAAACAACAAGCTTTATCTTCCATATGATATTGCTGCTCAAAAAGTCCTGTTGCTATTTCAGCTGGAAAAAGCAAGCATCAATTTTCTCTCACTAGTGGGACAGGAAATTTTTCTGCCTTCTGAAAAAAAAGGGGTATATATGGCACCCCAAAGCCCCCTGCATATTTTCATTAATGAATGATTTGAGATGTGCACTGACAATCTCCAAAATACTCTTCTACCTGCTAGGTTAACTACATGCAAGAAGGCCAAAAATGCCAAGGTTTAGATAAATCCATGACATTTCCAGCTTAATGGCAGTGTTCAGCTTGCTGTTCCCACTGCCAGCAGTACTTCTGGATTTAATTGCTGAAGTGCTTCTGCTACTGAACAACTGATGTCAAGTGACCCTTAAAATAAGAACTTTGCAGATGGGGAAGGTTCCATTTTTTATTTATTTCCTCACCCACACTAAGGCTATCCTAATGAATGTGGTACCAAAATTAAAGAACTGTGAATTCACTCACAGGATCTTCCAGCTGGACAAGAAGACTGCAGGATATACAGCTTTTACATAGAGAACACAGCTCTTCAATTCTGGACCTGGACTCCTCTCCCTCCTTCCCCCTACACATGCGTGGCATCAGCTCATGCTTCCCTTCACAATCCCTCCTTCCAAACTGTACAATTTAAAGACTCAGAAGTTTAATTGAAAGTTGCTCTAAAGCTTTTTGCTTCTGAAACCATCAATTTTGTCCAGACCTGAGTCTAGACAGAGGCATTTGGAAACACAGGGCTGTGCTGGGCTGTGCTGGGCTGGAATTCTGTCATGGTCAGAGCTGAGCTCAGCAGGAGAGCAGAGGAGCCGTCCAAAGCCGTCGCTTTGGCCACACTGAGTCCACTGAAGAATTATATATTTTATATGCCTCACCCAGCAGCTCCCAGGCTGAGTTCCTCTGCACATGCTTGGTAACAATCTCCCTAGAAATTTCCATGGTAACACTCTGATATCACAGTGAATTCAGCAGCCACCTCTGCTTGACTTTGTTTTTAACAGAGGGAGCCTCACTTTATACTGGTGTTACCTGTCCCTGAGCATCCCAGATCAGCACAGGGTGAGGTGGGAATGGAATACTTTCTACACTGCAATCTGGAGGAGCTGGGCATTGCTCTTGGTTCTGCCACTGGTTTCTGGGGTAATTGGGACCAAACCTGTTTGAAGACAGAATCATTAGGGTTGGAAAAGACCTCCAAGGTCATCAAGTCCAATTTTTAGAACACCACCTTGTTGATTAGACCACAGCACTAAGTGCCATGAACATTTCTGGGGATGGTGACTCCACCACCTCCCTGGGCAGCCTTAACCAACCTTTCAGTGAAGAAATCCTTCCTGATGTCCAACCTGAGCCTTCCCTGGCACAGCTTGAGGCCACATCCTCTTGTCCTGTCACGTTAATTGGGAGAAGAGACCCATCCCTATCTTGCTACAAGCTGACATCAGGGAGTTGTAGAGAGGAATAAGGTCCTCCCTGACCCTATTCTCCAGGCGAAAACACAATAAAAATTATTTCATATTATTAATGCAAATTTATGTTACATTTAATTTATAAATTAATGAGCTATTCTAACATATTGTTTCATATTAATTCCTGACAAAGTACCTGGAGAAATCTGAAGTTCTCTAGGGCAGTGGCTCCCAGTTCCAAAAATATATTCACATCCTACAGGGCCTGTGTCAGTTCTGCCAAACCCCTGTGAATGTCTCAAGTACCTTGGGGGATCTCCCATCACACTGGGTGCATCGTTAGGCGAATGAACTGAGCTCTGCATCTCTGTTTTCCCTGCTGGCTCCAGCCTGATCAGCAGAATGCCAAGAACTACAAAATGCTGCTGCAATGCACATCATAAGGGAAGGATCAAATAAATTTCTCCAGAAAAAGCTGTATGCATCAAGCTATCAGCTCAGCCTTGTCTTCATCCATCTAGGATTAATTATTCTCATTTGTGTACTTGTCATTGTTGCACACAAGATTATTTTCCTTTAAAATGGGACCACATAACTGCCTCAACTCATCCCTTCTTCTCTTAATGAAAGCCTTCCCATCCCCTAAAGATCCAAAAGAGAAAATAATGCCACAACATCTGGATTTTATTGGTAGGAGTGACAACATGCTCCCATCTTTCTTTACAGTCAATTGCTCCCTGACAATGCAAAAACCCACAGAATTTCTGCAGCAAACGGGCAGTTTGAATGTGAAGCAAAATGCACTCATGAGAGAACAAGCTCACCTGGATAATTACCCCTTTTCCAAAAAAAGGATGCAATCAGGGCAAAGAGAGCAGGATTCCTCTCCGAAATGAATCAGAGGCAGAACCAAGGCTGAACTCATATTTTAGTGTCTGATGATACAGTTGAACATGGGAGGGTTTGTGTATTTGTGCCGCTTTTTGAATGCTTTAGACAGAAACAAGGTTTGTTTTTCTGTGACCAGTTCCACACGACTAGAGAATTTTGTGGGGTTTTATTCCCCAAAAACATCCTTCAAAAACAAGCAAAGTTTTGTTTAAATGGATCCATTTCAACCACATTAGCACAAATCTTTCCTATCAAAGTAATAAAAAATAGTCAAAGAAGGCAAATATGTAAAAGGAGAGGAGAGAGGACATCAGCAAGACTGCTTCAGAGACAAATCACCAGGATCAATTTCCATTACCAGGGTCAATTTCCCTTTTTCAAAATCAGTGATTGGCATCGTTAGTGATGGCCTGTCTTCCAACCTGACTTCCAAATGCTGTTTGTCCATTTTCTAGGCAAAAATTCACCATGGTGGAGGCAGTGGGAGCAGCTTATTAAATCACTGGGTGTGTGCTCAGATCCAAACTGTTCACTGGTGACTGTGCCTGGGAAAGGGCCAGGAGCCCAGATCTCTTCACAGGCTGTATTAAATACAGGCAGAGAAGCAATATCAGCTCCTCCCTCACTGTTCTTTTGCATAATGTCCCTGCCAATCGCAGGGGATTGGAACCAGATGATCTCAGTGGTCCTTGCAGCCCAAACAATTCCATGATTCTGTGTTCCTGAAGTTGTTTACTCTGAGGAAAACTCAGATGTTGGGATCTAAAAACTACAGATGGAAAGGAAAGACTCATCTTGAGGCAACTACTGGACATTAAATGTTCCCAGCATTCAGGTGGTTCTGGCCTTGTACAGACACTGCAGACCCACAGGACGAACCTGAAACCTGAGTGAAGTCTGTTTTGCTTCACCTCTGACATCTCAGGTGATCCTGCTGCCCCTTGGCAACAAAAAGGGCTTTGTCATTAAGCAGTTCTAGACAAGACTCCTCTCTGTTAGAAGTTTGAGGTAATTCAAATTAATCACAGTTTAAATGTTCTTCTCCATACATTACAAAACAAATTTGGGCAGCCAGTTCAGGCACAGAATTCCTGCTCTGTGCATCTTTTATCTGAGAGAAGATGTGACCAATTCCTTGTGGTTTTGAAAGCTTCAAAAGCTTTCAGGGTTACTCAGTGGCAAATCATAATTTAACTCTTAATTCCACTTCCAGCTATGTTGAAATGGTAGTTTGGCAGCAGACAGTCTCCCAGGTCCTTTCATGTACCCAAGTCTTAGTCTTTTGACGCTTAAGTCTTTGTCAGAATTATAAAAATAATATCCAAGAGTATCCAGGATCAGAAAGATGCTGTGAAGATAATTACAGTTGAAATTGAAGGTGATACTGCACTACAGAAATGGAATCATGCCTTGCATGCTTTAGATCATCAGTAAATAGTTTGTTCTTCAAAAACATTTCTATGATGTCCTGGAAAATCCTTGTGGACATCTAAAACGTGACTTTGCTCTTTTCCCTCTGGCTCTCAGTCTTTTTTAAAGACCACATGTGCTCTGCTTGTTCACTGCTGATCACTGAACTAATTTATTCCAGCCTGCCAGTTCCATCATCATGCCAGTTCGTTCTCATCCCAACTCCCTTAATTATTTTATGCAAACTGGAGTTGCCTAGTGGAAATACTTTATTGAATCAGGCCACCTAGACATGTCTTCTGATCTGAATGCACTTTGTCAGGAAGTAAAGAAAGAAAACTGGGGGAAGAATTAGGGAAAAACAGAGAAAAAGAAAAGCACTCATACTGCATCTGGTTGATTTTGCAATAATGCAAATGAGAAGAAATTAAAAGGGCTTTTTATTGGTAAAGGAGAGAACGTGAGAGAAGGTCATGTGCTGTTTCAAGAGTTCCTGTTTGTCATTAGCACTAATTTCTTTTCTCTCTTTTAACTTTGTGTTAGCTATTTGCTACTCCCTCAGCTCCTCAGACTGCAGCAGTGGATGATGGACACGTTTCCCATTTAGTCATGAAAGACCTGTGTCTATCTCCCATTAGATTAATGTTTTCAAATCGTATTGCATAAAGTAATAACCATCAGCCTGCTGGTAGCTTTTACACATTTTAAGTAATTTTTCTCTCTTGACAAGACATCAGATTAACATTGTAAAGGAGAAAGTTAATGCCCATGCAGTATTTAGACAGACAAAGAGAGAAATTACATCTAATCAGGCCTGGTGTGAGTGATTTCATTAATTCCTGTTCTAGCAGCTCCAGATATTTTATGTTCTCAATCATTTATTATCTTTTCTGTTAATAAATAAGTTAATTTGTTCTGTTTTTTTCCCCTCCTCCAGGAATGCTGAAACCTTCAAACTACACTACTCTCTGAAAAACCCCCAAAATCTGCTTGAATGAATCACCTGTGATTATTAGAACTTATTCCAGATAGAATGCTCAACAGAGAATGTAAACCCGTGCAAATTCATGGAATTACAGGATGGTGTGGGTTGGATGGGGCCCTAAAGACCACCTTATTCCACGTCCCCAGCCACAGGCAGGGATACCTTTCCCTAAACCAGGTTTCTCCAAGCCCCATCCAACTTGGCCAGAACAAACTGGTAAGTCACTGCTATAATATATATAAATATAAAGTTACCTTTATATTAACATCTAAATAGGGTCGATGGAGGTTTACAGCTGTGTGGCACAATTTGGTCAAAGCAATTTAGGAAATTTGGCTGTTCACAGCTGTCTAAGACGTTGCTCCTGTATCTTAACAGGGTTTGGGAATTACAGAATCACAAAATCACAGAAAAGACCTCTGAGATTACTGAATTTATCCTTTGGAGATGAAAAGAGAAGTGTAAAACTGTCCTTTAAAAAGGACATTTAAAAACAACATCTGAAGCAATCTGCTGGATGCTCCAGAATTCATTATTCATTGTGTCTCAAGGTAATGTTTTTTTGCAGAGACAGCTGGAGTTTTTCATTTTTCTTCTTGCACTGTTCTTCAGTTGTCCACTTCTTCCCTTGAGTCATTTCTTTGTTTTCCCCATTCTTTCCAAGGTCACCTGAAGGTTTTCCCAACTGATGCAATAAATTAATTCACTTTGTTTTATTTGTTCCCTCAAAAACAGCCAGACCAAGACTACTACATCCAGCAATCAACTTTTCCCTTCCTTTATCCAGACTGAGAAGCAGAGTTGCTCAACAAATAGCTCCAATTTATGTCCATCATTCACAGTGTAAGGTAGTTGTCAGTGTGGGAGAAGATGATATAATACAGCTCTGTCTGCTCTGTTTCCTCAGCTCCAGGGGCCTTTTTGTGGCGCTATTGACCTTGGCAGAGCTGAAAAGTTTTATTTAGTGTTTCTGTTTTCTTCACTGAAGTTTACATATTTTAACTGGCTCGGGAGATGTGTGTGTGTGTGTTTCAGACAATAAATGACTTCAGGCATTCTGATTCTATCAGTCAGTGAGATCTATCCTCCCCTGCTCTGAAGGCTACCACATTTTATAGTGAAACAGCTGAAGATGTTATATGCTGGTTGTACTATTGAAAATGCATATTGTTTCAACTTTTTTTATTTTATGCAAACAGCTTCATCATTTTGTTGATACTTTGAAAGCCCTGCTTTGTAGCCAGGTGAGACTATATTTACTCAGTGGACAGGTTTAATTCTTAAAGTTAATATGCTGAAATTTATTTTAGCAGTAGTGGTTTGTAATATTAAATGCTTAACCTACAAATACTTCATTTTCCAAGGATTAGGTAAAATTAAAAAATAAGTACAGGAAAAGAAGTGGCTGTAGGGAAATCATCCCTAAAATGACAAACTACTGAATGCTGGAGGTGAATGGTGCAGCCACCTTCAGGAAAATTCTTTTAAGATTCAGCCAAAAAAGCACTTTGTGACATCAGTCTATAATAACCCTTTAAGACTTTAAAAATCTGAATATAAACAGAAATTAATATACATAAAAAAATAAGTAGTTACCTAAGTAAATAAATGAAAAATAGCTGTAATATTTGGTTATCATCTCTGGAAAGAAATATCCCAGTCTGAGAAAAGCATGAGATAGTTATCTATAGATCTTGGATGTCTTTGTATAAAACCTGTTGTGTTCTTAGGTGTCAGATCAGAGATTTACCAAGGACTGACCACAGCAAATCTGGAATGGCTTTGGGTAAGGTGTTTTTGGCCAGAACAGGAATGTGACTGAATTAACATTTCTGAATGAGGAAAGGCTTTTGTGGCTGATTTCCCCAGAGCTGTTGACAAATTATAACCTCCCAAGCTGTTTGCCAACTATGAAATTGACAATGGAAACAATCAGGAAATGGATAAAGAGGAAAAAATATTTCCTTTTGTTTCTTCATGATTTTTCACAGACCAATGTTTGGTGTGTTCAGGTGTGAGCCAATAAAAGACCAAATAGACAAGCATTTAAGCATTATTTTCTTCCAGTGCAAGCATGACTTTGGATTGATTACAATGAGTTTATTAAAAGTTGTTTGAAGTAAATATTTTGACCTTTTGTGACAGGTAGCATCAGTCACAGCAGAATTGTCACTTTCCCTAAATTTTTAATCAGAATACTCACCTTCGAGGATCATTATTTCTGAAGAGGAAAGATGGTGGAGATATTGCAAGGAAAAATGACTGTTCTGACACTTCCTACCTCAGGTGCAATACAGGTCCTTTTGTAGCTGTGAATAGAGGTGAAGCAAGGTCAAAAGAAATAAGGAATATCTTTTATGATAGCCTAAAAAAAAAAAAAAAAACCAACACAGGTGCTTTTAAACTCCTTTCTTCAAATCTCAGATAGAAGCGGGTGGCTTCAAAATAAAACCCAGCTTTAAAACAGTTGCTCTGAATTTCCCTTGATCTTTGATTTCTCAGCATCTCTGAGGCTTTCTTGTGTAATTGTACAACATACCTGGAGAGGGACATGATACTCAACAGCTTTTTTACTGTAAAAACTTTGGGGTGAAGATCTATTTTTCTTCTGAGACCCAGGGCAAATGGCTTGATGTTTCAGTGCTTGGATGTTTCTCCTATCTTTAGGTTTCTCTGTTTATTTGACATCTGAAAACACATCTTTCTTCACTTTCTATTTCGAGTGCATTGATGTTTCCATCAGATCTGAGTCATCTCCTGGACAAAGCGGAAAGAATGGGACTTTTGGGTGCAAGTCTTCTTACTTGGATGTTTGTTTCAGGATGAGGTAAGTCACACTTGATGGGTCTTATTCTTCTCCATTTATTAGAGGGAGCTCAGAGGAATATATCAGATATAGGCATCAAGATGGAAACAATTATGACTACCATCCTAGGCTACTTATCCATCCCTTCACTTTTGAGGTACTGAATTTGTTCAGTGATCACACTAGAGGAACTCAAGAAGTCATAATGCTCAAGCTTCACTTTCAGGAGTTGGGAAAAAAATACAATTTTTTTTTTATTTTGGAGATTTTATTTCCTGCTATAGAAAAAATGATAAATATTATTCACTATCTTCTTAAAATAAACTACTCGTAGTATCATAGAATAGTTTGGGTTGGAAAGGACCTTACAAATCATCTCATCCAAACCCCCTGCCATGGGCAGGGACACCTTCCATTATCCCCGGTTGCTCCAAGCCCCATGCAACCTGGTCTTGGACACTTCCAGGAATGGGGCAGCCACAGCTTCTCTGGGCAACCTGTGCCAGGGCCTCCCCACTCTCACAGGAAAAAATGTTATCCTAATATCTAATCCAAACCTCCCATCCTTCCAGTAACTGGAAGACTTGCTAAGGGCAGGTGCAAGGCAGATCCCATTCAAAATGTGCCACAAGGTGCTCAGCTCCATCTGTGAGCCAAGGAATCTTTGGAGATGTTTCCTAAGTAATTTCACCAATGTGTGGATCATCCAAACCCTTCAGGTAACACGAATCATGATGTAGCTGAAGGAGTTTTCAAGATGCCATGCAAAAGTTTTTTCCTCTGTCTTTCTCCTGTCACAGCTGTTTCTCCATGATTATTGCCTCCCTTGTCCCTTGTATCCCACAACAAAGTTCTGAACATCCAGAGGCTGGATGGGCTCCCATGCAGTGCAAGTGATTAAATGTGCAATTCAGAAACTATTATGACTCTAACTGTTGTTAAAAATCAGGCCAAGGTTTAGAGTCCTCCAGGATGGGCTACAATAGCAGGAACAAGATCCCTGCTGGGTAACTTGTATATCTTTTACCTCCATTCCTAAGCCTTTATTTCCTTAAGACCTTGAGATAATGTTACTACTCAGCTTTTTATCAGACAGTTCATGAGCACTGGAGGAAATGTTTCACTATTAAGGCAGCATCTGATGCTTAAACACTTTCAATCTCTCCCAGGGAAAGAAGAGGGGAACAGATGTTAACATCTGCTTCGTTGAATCTGGCCTACATTTTCTTGTTGCCCACCCACTCTTCTCCTCCCCACAGTATATTACAATAGCATCCTTCCAGACAAAACCCATAAAATTGCATTCTGTAGTTCTTGTGCTGAAATCAGAAACCTGTAATTGGAGCACAGTCTATCTTTAGAATAGAAAGAAAGTAACAACAACAAAACCCTCAACTCCAGATTTGTAAATTTCAGGTGACAAAAGACTTTTCTTCAGGCATCTGTTCTTCTGGCTAACTTACTGTCACTGTTACCTTCCCAAAGATAAAAATAATAAATAAATAATTAATGAAAAATACAAAAAAAAAAAAAAAAAAAGGAAATAATTATTTTCATCTTGAATTTTGGTTGCTCTGACTCCCCACATCCCAGTTTTGCACAGGAGCTGTCTGCTCAATAAAGAGCCCTGCAGCATCATTTCAGAGAATATCTTTTCTAGATCCAGGTTTTGCTGTAAATCTTTTAGAACTGCACACAGTGATGACATGCTTCATCCCAGATTTTGGCAGCCCACAGTCTTTATGTTATGCTTTAATTGAATTGAAATTAGATTTAGTCAGAGCTTGAAATTTCTGATTTGCTCAGATGCCATTGTTTTCACACACGAAGCTCTTGCTCTGTACTTTTTTCCCCTCACCCTTTCCCTCTTGAATTATTTAACATTTAGAAAGCTGAGCTTTGCCACTTTTATTTCCATTCCCAGTTTTATTGCTATCTAAGTGATTTACAAATCAAGCCTTGCATCTAATGGCACTGTGTATTTCCATTTCCAGTGCTCTTCTTTACTGTCAGCTCTTGTTGGCTGGGGCAAACCTCAGACACAAATAACTGAAATTAATGTCAAATTGCATCATGTGCAGCTTGAATTTCAATTATGGGATCTGAGTAAAAATGCATGTTTTCAGCAAACAGCAATAACACTGCTGCTCGCCTGGCCCCAGAATGTACATTACTAGAAAGCATCACACGCAAGACAAAGATGCAGGATCTCAAAAGCTTAAAACAAATCTGCTTGGCATTTAGTTAAGGCCAATAAGCTGAGAGAATGAGCAGTCATTCAAGCCTTCAGCTTCTGTACCCCCTGCCCTATGATATGTCTGTGCCTGTTTAGAGCCTGGAACTCAACCATTTTGTTCTTGAGTAATAGGAAGTGAGCAGGGATTAATCTACCCTAAGTAGATTAGATTAGAACCCAAAGTTCTAGTGCACCCTGGATATATGGTAGTTTGTGGGCAAGGCAATTGACTTAGACCATCTTTAATTCTGTATTCAGGGACCTGGGGGTCCGTTCGACAGTGGCTGCACGTGAGCCTGCGTGTGCCCAGCTGGGCAAGGAGCCCAGTGGCCTCCTGGCATTCTGTGTCAGCAATAGTGTGGCCAGCCGGACCAGGGTGGGGATTGTTCCTCTGTGCTGGACACTGGGAAGGCCTCAACTTGAAGCCTTGGGTCAGTTTCAGGTGCCTCACGACATGAAGAACATTGAGGTGCTAGAGTGAGTCCAGAGAAGGGAACAGAACTGGGGAAGGGTCTGGAGCACAAGGCTGATGAGGGTCAGCTGAGGGAGTGAGGCAGGCTCAGCTTGGAGTAAAGGAAGCTCAGGAGGGACCTTACTGCTCTCTACCCTTGACAGGAATGTAGAGCCAGGTTCATTTTTTCTGTCATGTCTCAAGTGAAAGGATGAGAGGAAATGACCTTAAATTGCACCAGGGGAGGTTCAGATTATATATTAGGGAAAAAAAAAAAAAACAAAACAACAAACACTGAAATATGGCTAAGCATTGGATTGTCACCCAGGGATGTGTTGTAGTCACCATCCCTAGAAGTTTCCAAGAGGCATCTGGATGTGGCACTTGGGGATACAGTTTAGGGGTGATTATGGTGGTGCTGGTTTGATGGTTGTACTGGGTGGACTTGAAGGTCTCCTCCAACCTTGATGATTCTGTGACTCACTGTAATGCCCAGTGGGTGTGAAGGCTCAATGGGAAGATGATCTTCTCTCCTGGTTACTTTGGGTCCACCTGGTGACACAAAGAAGATAAATTGGTTTGTTTTTCTGTAATAGCTGGAGGAAAGAATTCGGGGTATTGAGGACAGATACATCTTATATTCATGCAGATGTCAAAGTGAGTCAAAGGAATCACATTCTCCCCTGCCCTTTCCTCTCCATTGTCTTCAAAGGATGTTGAGGCAAAAGGTTATATTTAATCTACAAAGTGCAGTGCCCTGTCACTGCTGAAGTTTATGTGGCTTCAAAAGCTTCAGCCAACGGAATGACCTACATATCCCCTCCAAACAGGGGCATTGCAGTGCAGCTGCACATTTTGCCTCTTCAACTTGCTGAAGAAAATATGTTCCTTCCATTAGAGAGGGACTGCAGCATTTGGATATTCTACCCAGGAGTAAAAAAATCATCGTATTGCACCCCTGTTGCTTTGCAAGCACTGCTCTCAAAGAAAGAAAAAAATAACCTTCTATTAGCATTAAAAAATATGATTTTTTTTTAATGCTACAGCCCAAGTGAAGCTCGTGAATGTGCCCAGATGGCACTTGAAAAAGCCAGATAGATCCCACTTAACTTATTTGTGCTAAAACCATCCAGAACCTGATGTCCTGGTTGAAATGACAGCAACTTGAAGTATTGGAAAACTATTTTTTTATAATCTGGTTCAGGTCTTGTTGCCACAATCATCTCCAACCAGAAACTGAAGAGCTACCCAGCACATTATCAGGTGAACTTTAAAAGAGTTATGACTTTAAAATACAAAGAGCTTGTAAGGACATTTTTATAGGGGACTGGAATGTGGGTTTGTGTTAGATTCTCAGCGATTAAATCTTCCCTTTATCTGCACAAGGGAAAGAGCAAAGATGGATTTCTATAATTATTCCTCTGAAAATATATTTTAAGCAGGAAAGAGATAGCAAGTTATCTTTCACTCTTTCTGCTGCTTCCCAGCTCAGGGTGTTGGCTTTGGTCAGACACTCAGATCTGAACTGAGGCCACAAACCCCATTTTTATGCCCCAACAGATGTTTACACAACTGAATTTTTAGTGGGGGGCTTTAGAAATGGAAGGGACAAGCCAAGACCAGTCCTTTTATCCTGTAGGCACCACATCACCTGTGATGATGCTTCTGATCACATTATGAGTTCCCAAATGCAAAATATCTGCACCCCCACCCCCTGGCACTGAAATTGCTTTGGATGAACCTGGGTGAGACGCAGCTGCTCCTGTGTTAGGGCTGTGTTTCAGGAAACTGATTGTTTTTCATTTACTGTATCTGCTCCAAAGTAATGTGCTTAGTCTAAGCTGATGATTTAGGCTCCCTTTGTAGCTGCTGGACTGACAGATTCAACACCAGAAGGTGTTTCATCCTATTCTGAGGCAGAGCTGTGATGTCTCTAATAAACATAAAGGAAGTTTAGACATCTGGCTCAGATTAAGCATTCAGCTTTCAGCTAGTTAAATTAGGTGAAAGCAAATTCAGCCTCACTATGAGCCTGCAAAGTTGCTGACAACCAAGATTGGGCATGTCAAACTCAAAACATGCAACTTTAGCAAAGAAGATCTTATTTTGGAAGTGTTCCTGCAGAAAAAAAATGCAAGATACAGTCCTTTGTAGGAGAAGATAGAGGGGGCAAAGCAATATGTGAGTGTTTTTTGCCATGGGCAAATAAAACCCAGTGTCAAAGGTAAAACAAACCATTTCTATTTCTGCCAGCTTCCCTGGTTTATTGTGTGCAAAAGCTTTTGGAAGTCAACAGAAGGGTCAACCAGCAGGGTGGAAATGTTATAAAAAAATATTTAGACTGACCTTTATTGCCAAATGTAAATGGAAACCAACTAGATAATCAAACTAAAAGTAGGCAAAGGAATGGCATTAACCCTCCCAGAATGTAATGGTCATTGCTAAGGACAGGTTTTGTCCAGTTGTTTGCCTTTGGTGGTGGTAGCAGGGGGAAATCAATTATGTTTCACCTTTTATCTGCCTTTTAAAGCCTTGAAAAATTTATTTCATACAGCATCAAAGATCCAGCAATAAAGCAAGGAAAAGTGGATAATAGAGAAAGGATGATGTAAATGACCTGTAAATGCTGCTCTGCAAAAAACACCAAAAACCCACAAAAAACCAGGCCACCTTTCTACCTGGGAAAATGGGTTAAATTGGTACTGCTCCATTGCAGCCATGAGTGCAGAACAAAAGTATTGTGGCAAAGCCTTGTGTCCATGGGGTAAGAGGTGTGATTCCTTCAGCACAGTCCCCCCATCGAAGACTTGGCATTTGACTTTGCAATGAAAAAGCAGTGAGCATCTTCAGCTCATGACCACACAAGTGCAAGTCACAGCAGTCAGGCCTCCACAAGGCTGTGATTGAATCATTGAATCACAGAACGGTTTGGGTTGGAAGGAACTTTAGGTCATCCAGTTCCAACCCCCTGCCATGGGCAGGAACCCCTTCTACTAGATCAGGCTGCTCAAAACCCCATCCAACCTGGCCTTGAACACTTGCAGGGATGGGGTGTCAACAACTTCCCTCAGCAACCTGTTTGAGGGCATCACCACCCTCACAGAAATAATTTCTTCCCAACATCTAACCTAAACCTAGTCTTTTTCAGATTAAAGACATGATACATGTGCAACAATGGTGTACTTTGGGTTAATCCTCTGGGTATCCATCTAGTCTCCTGCATTTTGTGTACAGAATAAAGGTAGCCAAAATTAGTGGGATTCAGGACCAGGTAGGTTCCTCTCATCCAACTGTGAGGCTGCTGTCAATCTGTGACCCCAGGTCCGGCAGCAGCAAAGTTGAACAGGTATTCCCAAAAATTGCACACACAAATACACACAATCAGCCACAAAGATGAACACAGAGAGCATCCCATAAATACACGGCAGTCACACAAACATGAGCAGCACAGACACCACATTGCCTACCTCCTCCCCAGCTAGCTGGGATTGAAGTTGCTACAGGAATACGCAGAGTAGGGATTTTTCCAGCAGCTGGACTTGGACAGCTTTTGGAGCATCTGGCCCTGAGATCCCAGTCCTTGCCTGAGGCTTTTACCAGGACTCTCAAACCCTTGTGGCATCACTCTGGCACCAGACCTCCCACTCTGTTTACAGCCAGCCTGGCTTGCAGCCCGTCACATTTATGTGCTGGCTCACAATAGTGAGCTCACTAGCACAGGAGATAGCACCAGGATTTAGGAATAAGACAGGACAGATTGTGGTGAAGGGCTCAGCCAGAGAAACATACTGACCAGCAGACAGTTTGCTCATAACCCTTTTCCCTCTATTTTCCCACTCTTTTTTTCTTCCTGGTCCATCTTGGTCCCTCCCTTCTGCTGCTTTTGCTCCTGCTAAACATTTTGTCTTTGCACATTCCTGCAATTCTTTCTGCTTCTGCATCCCATAGTAAGCCCTGATTCTTTTCAGGCAAGAACCCCTCCAGTTTCCAGGGCATTCCTAAGAGGGTGATTTTCTGGCTGACTCATCCACCTGGACTGGATTCACTGATTAGGGAACTACAGGGACTTGGACTCATCCCTGGGCCTCAGAGTTCAGAAAGAATGGACCTTAATCACATAACCCACCAGAGCACACAACATTTCTTTCAGTCCTCTTTCCATGTTCTCTTTCTTCTTTTCACTTGCCCTTTGTTTTGTCCTCCATTCCCTGCCTTGTCTGCCAAATAATAACCAAATGTCAGCAGTTTCTGCAGCAGGGAGAAAGTTTCCACACGGGTTAGTCCATAGAGGGAACTTTCCTCCCATGCTGTGGATCATTGTGACATCCAGTTTTGTCTCTTCAGCCCACGAAGTGATGCCATTAACCCATAATACCATATTCTGTTGTGGCTTGGGAAACAAGGGAAATACGTTCTGGCTGTTGGAAGCATTCCCTACAACAGTAACTCATTTAGCTGAAGACACATCTGAGTGAAATTGGAAGGCTGGAGAGAAGTTTGTGAAATGTCACGGGGCAGTTTGTGTGGATCAATAGGATTACCTTGGTCCCTAAACTCTGCCAGCATATCAGTGAGGCAGCTTGACTAGGCAAGAGCCCAATTGCACTCCCAACTTTTCCTAAAGAACAGGAATGGTCAGGAAAATGTCAGTCTCTACTTTGTTGTGATTTGGAGCCTGGTCTGGCCTCCAGACTGGGGTAATCCGTTCCATTCTATTAAAGAAAAGGGAGAATCCATTCCATCTCCACTAATACATTCCATCCCTTTTAAACAAACTGGCTAAACAGGAGGATTTTTATCTCTGTCTGAAATCAAGTTCTTAGACAAGCTTGTTATTTTGGCCTGAGGTAGTACACTGAAAGGTGGAATCTGTTATGTTTCACACTCCTTTTTACCTCCTTCCCAGTGTTTATGGAAATCCTTTAATTATAACATCATGTAGTTAATGGCAGGAAAGGATATTGGGCAGGGTACCAGTAGTGCTGTAAATCATGAGAGCTGTGCGAAAACAAATTATTATCTTCCATTCTTTGGAGTACATGTGATGCCTGATGAAAGGTCAAACACAAACCTTTTAAACCAAAATATAAAATAGGTTTAAAGACAGTGCAACCCTATTCCTTTGTTATTACCTTTAGCTTGCTTTATAGGGGACATGAAGGATGCAGGTCAGCTCTGCAATCTGCATGAGTCTTATCATGTCAGATTGCCTTTCAAACCCCTTCATTTGTGCAGAGTTATTCACTTTAGCAAAGAAATCTTGTAAAATATCTGGAAGCCGTAAGTTTCTTCCACATGAAAAGAGGGTCTGTCCCGTCCTTTGCATCCCATCATTCACAGCCCATCCTTCGCATCCCATCCTTTTCCTTCTTGTCTTGTTCAGGACTAACTGACTCTTCCCTGTGTTTCTCATTAATGCTCACCCTAAAGTGTAATAAATGTAATTATCTTCAGTGTTTAGGAACTTCACCACTGCTGCTGGACTTTGCCTCTTATTCTTATAAGAAATTAGCTTGAAAACATCTCTCTTTTCTTTTCTCATACCATTACAATTTGCATTCTTTACAAAATAGTCAGTATTCTCAGGGGCAATTAAAACACAAATGCTGAATATTTCCATGCATCCACTTTTATTTTCCTGGAGACAGTAAAACACAGCTACAGCCCAAAGGCTAAAGAGAATTCATTACTGTGCAAGTTGTTATCCTCTAATGTCACCATAAATTAGTTGGAAGACTCTCCTCCCAAAATAAGGATCACAAAGATCCTTTGAGATTAAAGTTTTGTTACAGCAAGAAGATGTCCTGAAAGCATCCTCATTTCAGAGACACTGCAGGGTTGGAAATGCTCATACCTTGAAGGGCCCCATTTTGAGTCATGCACAGTTCCTTAGGCAGTGGTGAAAATAAAGAAATCAGTAGTATTGAAAATGTCCTTTCTCACCCTCTTTCTAAGTCATTTCCTACTGATGAGAATTTGGAGAACTCACCTTCTTCCTTCTATGCCAAATACTCATCTATTAAAATGCTTTACACCAATTTAATAATTATAATAATAAAATGTTATGAAACACATTCTTATTGCACATTTCCCAGGAATTGATGTCATTTTCTGCTTCACATCCCTGGCATTGTCTCTTTCACTCACTGTGATTCAACATTTTGGTTATGTTCGGACACACAGATCCACCCAAGGAATGTAGTTTCATAACAACAGAAAATCCTTTCTCACAAAGGCAGATAATCTAAGAAGACAGAGGTCAGAAAAGGACATTCTGAGTATTTTCAAGAGCCAGGTAATGTGGAATGCTCCCAGCTAACCTGGTGCTCTTTGAAGCATTCAATGGAGTCCCACCTGAGCTCCAGCCACTGCTCCAGAAAGGAGTGGTTCCCTCGAGGATCCACTGTGGTGTTTACAGCCCTATGGAGACATCCTGGACAGCCTGGAATACACCAGATACAATTGGGAGGGGGAATTTCCCCTATGGTGAGATGAAATTCCACTTTATTATCTCTAAATGTGAGTGTATAGGTGAAGTTACCTCCGCCGTGTGAGATCCGGTCAGAACAGTCAATACAACATAAAGAATAATTCAGCTACAAACCTCTAGGTACTTCTTTAATGACAAATGCAACTTTCTTTAGTCCTTATTGACTATTTTTTCTATTTTTTTTCTTTCTTGGGCTTTTTCTCTGTGTTTTTGTTTTTTGTTTTTTTTTTTTCCCAACCCATTAATGTCCTCATTTAAGTCTGTGTCTAAAATATGGCTTTGGGACTGGAAACGTTTAAACCACTCATTTCAGTTGCACCATCGGGCATATCTTTGGGTAATTATGACATCCAAAAATATACCAATTTTTTGAGGTGTTTTTCAGGTGTTATTAGCAATCTGTCAACTGATGTGTGAAGGTCATGTTGAGGACTTTCAAAGGACTAATGATTTGTTTTGCTTCTGGTTTGTTTTTTTTTTAATATATAATGTAAAGAAATTTAGAGAGATCTGATTTCCAGAAAGAGTGTGAAATCCATCCATCTCCTCAATTTTGATACCAGCATTATTATCTTGCTGGGATCTTTGATACCAAAAAGGCACTGAAAGAGTTTCCCATGTTTCCCATCAACTCAGGGAATATTGGCATTCACTTATTCTGAGGAGTGCTTCTGTTCTGAATTAAGATCTTTGCCTAGAATTTCAGATAATATCTCCAATTAAAGATAATTTTTTATCCCAGAAAATGCCTTTAGGATTACAGTTTCAGATCAGGAACCAATCTAGAGGATAAGGTATTGAAAAAACAAGGATGAGTTTTCTGCAGCTGTATCCATCACACAGACAGGTAACTTCTCCTAGGCTTCCAGATTCAGGAATCAGAGAGGTCTTTTGGTTACATAAGGTTATGTTACATTTTTTGCTGTTGTTGCTGTTGGTGGTGGCTTCTTTGCCCTCCAAATTTGTGAGAAATGCAATATATAGTGATCAACTCCTAGAGCAGTAATTTATTTATTTCTTCTGAAATACTGATAAGGTAGGTGCTACAATTAGCTCCCAGCTGCTTCTAGAAATAATTGATAGTGTTCCATGGCATCAGACATCTTACCTATCTGTACAAAAAATAAGAGGGGAGAACATTTAATTCTAAAGGTAAAAGGCAGATTTCTGTCATGGTTAGTCTGCTCTTCACTACACTTGTGCTCTAATTAGGTGATTTTATTATCATGAGATTAATCCTAGTTAATGTTTTGATGATGCCTTCTAGTTACTCAAGTGGTTTAAGGAAAATGAGTCTATCAATATTTTCTGATAACTGAGTTCCCAAAGCAATTAGTTTCATATTGTGTTCAATCTTTTCTTCTAAAAGGGAAGTGTTAGCCAATTAATTTTATAATCTGCATTTTTATTGTTGCAAAAAAAAAAAATTCTTCCCTCCTTTTCTCCTTCTCCTTCTCCTTCTCCTTCTCCTTCTCCTTCCTATTTTATTATTACTATTGTTGCTGTTGTTATAATTTAAAATCTCATTACTATCACTTTATTATCATGTATAAATCACCAGAAATATAACTTTCAAGGTGTCTGACTACTGATGATTTTGCTATTAATGCCCAAAGTTTGGATTTTTCCATGATGTTAGAAATAAATTATCAGAAACCTTTCTACAATGCCCTGGTATTGTATTTAAAGAAACACTAATATCTTGGGCAGAAACACGGGATTTAACATGGTTCATATTCCTGGTAAGGAAAACATGGAGCTTCTATCTTTTTCCAGAATTCTCTGCTCTGTAGATTATTTCAACTCAGCATCTGCTGGATTTCTGAATCTATTATTGCCATATATGCAAAATAAATCAACACAATAAGTTGTTAATAAGGCAAAATTACTTGTAAATTAAGAATGGCTTTCTTTCCTGTTTAAATACAACTGCATATTTCTGAGCTACAAACCCAGATTTTTACTCCTTTCCAAGAATCAAAGGAATCAACAGAAAGAAACAGACATTTCTGGGATGTGATATATCTGACATCTAAAATAGATCAGATGTGCCACGTCTGTTCCTATCCACTGGCTCCATAAAAGGAACGGAGCTGACTGCTCAGGCTCCTGCACTGCAGAATTTATTTCAACTAATTTTAGCAGCATAATCCTTTTTGAGATGCAGTGAATTACGGTCTGTGGTGCCATATCACAGTGAAGTTGGGTGTGTAGGGTAAGGGAAAACCTTATATAAGAACACCAGATTGGGAAAAGACAAGACTTTCTGCATGTTCCCATTTTTAGGCTTGCAGCAGAAGCAACAAACTCTGGGCAAAAGAATAAATTGCTGTGACAACTTAATTCTGTTAATCAATTAGACAATTCAAGAGAAAAAAAGGTGATTACGGAAAGCTGACAATGAGTTGCCTGAAGAGGAAGACATAAAAGCAAACAAACAAACAATCCTGCCTGCCAATCTAGCCTGCAGGGAACACTCACATTCTCCTCTGACCTCAAATCTAAGTAGCAGTTGAACTTTGAGCACAGCAGCAAGTCCCATCAACCAGCTGTTTTCCAATCCACACAGGATTTCACTGTCCAGCCTACTGCCTCCAGCCTGAAAGATGTGAGGATGTGCTTCCAGCAGTCATTCATCAATTTTTCTACTCTGCTGCAGGGATGCACAACAGGCTGGGGGTGTGTCTTTTTTTTTTTTCTTTTTTTTTTTTTATTCCATAGCTACCCAAAATAGAGAGAATGAATGAGCTTTGTTCAGCATCTGTCCTGCCAGAACCCCAACCTGTCCCAGCATTCTGAGGAAGAGAGAGAGTTATAAAACATCACATTTTGGCTGTTGTTTACCAGATAATAGAAGCCATCACGGAGAGAGGAAATTCCGAGTGGCACTTTCCTGACAGCTCATCTCTGGCAAGCTGTCAGGTGCAGGCTGTGTGGAGCTCCCCCAGAGCAGGAGCAGAGCCCGGCACAGCTCGAGGAGCTGTTCAGAGCAAAAGCCTGACCTGCAGGGCGGGCTCCCGTTGACCAGCCTGATGTGTGCTAATTGTATACCAAAAAGATTAAATTAGCAAGGCAATCGTCTGCCATTTGCTTTTTCTCCTTCTCTCTCTCTCTCTGTTTCCTAATTTGCTCGAATCACGCACTCGAGAGGAATTTTTAGACTAGGAGGCTTGTTAGCTAAAATATACTTCTCCATTCACTTGATTTCATCTGCCAAAAGCCTCAAGCAAAAGTGCAAGTAAGGACAGATAAAAGGGTAGTAATTAGAGCATATTGTGATTAATTTTTTTTTTTTTAATAATTTATGTGAAAACAACTGTGTTTTTGTTGCCACTTATCTTTCATTATGGAAATTAGTGAGGAATGATTCCATAACTTCTGACCTCAGGTGTATGAAGACTGCAGATCCTTCTCCTTGGTGCATTTCTCCTTGTAATGTAAATGAAATAATTTTACTGTCAACTGTTCTTTCAATTGTTGAAGAACAAAGCTCCAGCAGTGAGACAACATTTGCTGCAGATTTGGAAAAAGTTTTGGAGCCTCTTCCATCTTTTCCAGAATAAAATCAGATCAGAGACACACCAGTATTACTTTATGGTGCATATACAGTAGACTTTACATGAATATCACATAGAAGTTTGCATATCTATGTGAAGTTTCCAGTTACTATCTTAATTTTGTTGTCCTTCTTATTCTGAAAATGCCAGATGAATATGCATTCTTCCACAGATAAATGAAATACAGTGGAACAAGAACATTAACTTAAAGCAAAGCAAATATATAGACTTCAAAGTCAAAAAGGGAGAGGAGGAAACCCTCAATTGCATATATGTGAATAGACCTCATACCCCTGGATTCACAGTCTCTATTCACAGTCTCCTACCTATGGGTAAAGAGTGATGCTGAAATGTTCTATTTTTCCCTCTAAGAAAAGGATAAGAAGCAAAATGAGGGGAATCAGAAGGAAAGAATCATTCTACTGATATTTTAGCTATTTTGTCTCTCTCAAATTTGATGAGAGACTCTCAGTAAGCAGAGTCTGGTATACTTGAAGCACAAAGACTTTCATTTCTGCAGAAAACAGCTGTGAAACACAGACAGCTGTCTGGACTGGAAGAGCCTTGTCTCAGACACTGGCATGCTGCTCCCTGCATCCCACCAGGGGTTTTTTACACATCCAGAATCTGATAGAAAGGCGGTTTAGCACTGGGAGAATTGCACAGGGAGTTTCTGGGTGGTGGTGTGCAGAGCTTATTTATACAAATGCCAGAGGAGCCAATCAGGGGTGATGCTGTTCTTGAGCTGGGAAGAGTTGCTGGCAAATGTGGCCCCAGCAGTGAAGATGAGATGATTGAATTGATAGAGTGGAAGGCTGGGAAGGCAAGCAAAAGAGGCAAGAGAGGATTTAGGAGAGCAGATTATGATTCCTGGCAGAATTCCCTAAGAAACTTTAAGAGGAAAAGGGCAAGAAAGTCAAAAGATTTGCAAAGAAAGCTGAGGAACAAGTGTCCTGTTATGTAGGAAGTTCGGGAATTTCAGCAGAAAATCCTTATGGCTCAGCCAGATACTTCTCAATGACGAAAATCCATCCTTGATGGTTTTCAAAGCTTGGCCAGAAAATATCATTCTCTCTTTACCTAGTCCTGAGAGTATTCCAACTTCCAGTGAGCTGCTGGACAAAAGACCTCCATAGGTCCACAGCTAGAAATTCCTAAGGAAATAGAATTACAGAATCACAGAACCATTTAGGTTGGAAAAGACCTTTAAGATCATCAAGTCCAAATGTCAAGTCCACCACTAAACCATGTCCCTTAGTGTCACATCTGCATTTCTTTTAAAAACCTCCAGGGATGGTGACTCCACCACTTCTCTGGGCAGCCCATTCTGATGCTTGACAGCCTTTTCAATGAATAGATTCTTCTTAATATCCAATCTACACCTCCTCTGGTGCAACCTGGGGCCTTTTCCTCTGTACTCTCACTTGTTACATGGGAGAAGAGTCTGATATTCATTTTCTGTGAGCCTCCTTTTCTCCAGGCTGAGTCCCCCCAGCTTCCTCAGCTGCTCCTCACCAGCCTTGTGCTCCAGACATCCCCCAGCTCATTTCCCTTCTCTGGACATTTTCCAGCATCTCAATGTTTTTCTTGTAGTGACGGGCCCAAAACTGGACCCAGAATTAGAGGTGCAGCCTCAGCAGTGCCAAGTACAAATAAGAGATTTTTTTAATTTTTCAGGTGCTGGTGTTGATGTCAGCACCAATTCAATATTGGAAAAGCAGGAAGATATCCAGAAAACATCATCCACGTTGTCATGCTTCTATAGGAACACTAGATGGATAACTGTGTTGCTTAATGTATAAGAAAAGTAGATCTTTAAACATTTCATATGGATGAAAATGTATATCCGTCCTTTTTTTATTTCACTTGGTCCTCAGTAAATTGTCCTGTAGTGGAATCGTGGTGTAATCCTGAAAATCCAGGGCACAGTTCACTACAGAGGGTGTTTGGTCATGTTTCTCTCCAGCTGCATAACAAAGAGTGTCACTGTACCTGGAATTCTGGTTGCCTTTCAGCAGAAAATTATTTGGTTCAAGGAATGCTCCTTAGGTTGAACATCAGGGGAAAAAATCTTCAGCCAGCCAGAGGAGTCACCCCTGCATTCTGCTCTTGTGAGTGTGAAATCTCCTGCCCTCGCTGCGAGTGCTGAGAATGGGAGAGTCAACCACAATTCAGGAAGGATTTGGATAAAGTTTGACCCTGCCTTAGGTCAGAAACATGGAAGAGATGGTCTTCTGAGCTCTCCTCCAGAGAGCTGCATCCATGAATCTCAGTTTCTACTATTGGATGCTTATGATTTTCTATGAATATTAAACTACTCTTGAGGTCCAAGGCATATTGAGATAAAAAATTGCATTCCTGGAGGGTGATTCAGTCCATCCTAAACAGAGGTGAGCATTTTTCTAAGGGAACTGGGTGAGGGGGAATAGATCTGAAAAAGATTTCTCAGAAAATTGATTTCTCTGTTCATCATCTTCGCAGGAAGCCACAAAGATGGATTGAATCATTGGGATAAGTTATTTTTTTTTTGCCATCACAAGTCTTTTGATGCACTGAAGATAAAAGGGAGCCTTGTGACTAAGAAACTTTTCCCAAAACAATGAATTCTCAGGCAGCAGGAAGGGTGGGAGCTTTGCAAAGAAAAAATAACTTGTGTTTGGCATCTTCAAAATAATGAAATAGTGGGTTTATGATATTAAAATTATATATTAGTTTGGATTTGTCAGAAACAGATGTTTTATACCTCAAGTTTTAACAATTTTCCTGGTAATTGGTTATAGATATCCACCGTAATTCTACCTCTGAGTTAGCTATTCACCTAAAAATTCTTCTTTTTAGCTTTTTTTAAATGTCTTAAATATTTTAATTCATTCAATGATGATTAAAAGGAAACAAGAAAGTGACACACACACATAGAGTTGCATGCCACAGTGTTTATTGGTTAGATTTTTTTAACAACCAAAAGGAAAGTCACATTTTGACACCATAAGAGAGAGGTTTATGCCAGAGTAGGAAAAGTACCACCAGTGTCTTTATCGAATACAGGATTCATGTAAAAAGTTGTTTAAATTTCTTTGATGATTTTTACTCTCTTCAGCAATGGAAGATTTGCTTTGCTTCAAAAAGCATTATATTCTCAGAAGATTCTCCTTCCAGACTAAAATCTTACATTAATTTGTGCAAAAGCAATTTTGAAATCAGCCAGTCCATGGTTTCGGGGTGCACAGCACTAATCTGAATTGCAACCTCTCCCACTGATGGTGCAAGAAAAATTGCAATTTGTAACAGGCCTCATAAGAATTTTACCTTGCAAATCCAGCTGCTGCCAATCCAGGTGCCATACAGATGAATTTTGTGGTGCAGCAATCAAGATAATAATAATTTCTGGAAATATAAGTAATTATCTGTTGCATCTCAAAAATCTATGAATAATTTTTTAATGGATGCGGACTCCAAAAGAGAAATATTTTTCACCAGCTGCCTCTGTCTAAACTTCATTCCTTGGTCTATGAGAAATTGTGTCAGACTCTCCCTGCAGTCAGAGGAGACATAAAGGAACATCCAGAACTGAATATTTTATTTTCCAAAAAGCTGCTTACAAAGATGTGGTGAGGAATTGGCCTATAAGACAAGGCAAAGGTAATTTAGAGGAACTCCAGATTTGCCCCCAGTTCCATCTTGTAGCCACTGAGGCATCAGGTGGAACTGGGAGCAGGTGGATGGCAATATCTGCAGAGAGAAACGTCCCATCTGTGTGTGAACTTCAGGCTCCTGGAGCTCTGGGACTTGTAAACACATCGGAAATAAATTCCTGTCTTAGACACTAATCCCTGGCGTTATTTCCCTTTTATTATCTTGTCTGGAGTGTAAAACTCAATCCTCGATTTTTTCTCCCCACTTGGAGAATATCATTAATGCTAATTGTGAACTTGGCTGTGATTGTATATTGCTTAGTGTGATGCTAATGAATTTGAATAGTAATTTGTACTATATTGAATTAGCATCATATCTCAGAGACCATGGAGAATTGAACCCTAAAGCTTTCATCATCCCTTTCTCCTCCTTTTACCAGCCAGGCCTCTTGGCTTTTCTGCTTTCTGAAAATCGTTTAACAGGCTGCTCAATGCCCAGCTGAGATGGGATCAGCACTGCTGACAAGAGCACTTTAATACCTTATTTGCAGCTGAATATAGAGTTAAAGTTAGGGCTATTCTTTGAAATATTGAATTGTTGTTGTTATTGTTAATTAATTAACTTATTTATTTGTTTATTTTTATGGTCACATGTGAGGAATGAGACAACTCTTTGTAGAAATTAAAACAATTTATTAAAACAGAAAAAAATTGAAAAATTGCAAAAAAAAACTAACAAAATATAAAAATTTGGGATCCAGATGGCTCGAGAGATATGCCCCAGGAGCGCAGGGATTCAGGAACTTTAGGCTTAAGACAGCTCTGAACCTCAGGTAGAGAAAAAAAATAAACTTGCAGTTTAGGCTGGTCAAAAAGAAATCTATTTCTAAAAAGCCCCTAGAAAGGGGTAGGCTTCTCCAGCACTGCCTTAGCAAGCTGGAGAGGAAGGGAAAATGAGACTGACCACGTGTCTTTTTCTTCCTTTTATAGCTTTTGCTCCGCCCACAGTCCGCCCACAGCCCACCCACAGTCCACCCCCCTGGTTCAAGGCGGTTGGTGTTTTCCCCTTGACAGACCACCTCTGTCCACCAATGGCTCCTCCTGGTCAGAGGGGTGATATCAGTTGAGATAAGGGTCATGTGCTTATGGGGGGCTGGGCTGTTTGTTGCAACTGGGGTTTTTAAAATCTGCCTTGAAACCAAGATACAAGTAAAACAAAAAAAAAAAAAAAAAAAAAAATACATCCAACACATCTTAAAACACTTGTAAAGGTATACAGTAAACACAGGAAGATCATAAAAACTTGATTAGTGTACCTGGGCTGATGGATTGCTTTAACATTCAATTTAAAAATATTAAGCTCAAATTAATTAAAGCACTTAATATGCAAAGACCAAGCACAAATAGGGATTTCATGTATGACAAGTCCCCCCTTTTTCTCTTATGCTCACATCTTTGGTCTTTGCATTTAAGTGGAGGTGGATAACTCTTCAGGGATAGATTCAAGCTCTTTAAAACTGTCCCACACTTGCTGGGCAATTTTTCTCTCCTTTCTAGTTTTCTTATTGTTACTATTATTGATGTGCATAATCTTTTGAGCGAATGGTGGACGCTGCTGTTGTCCTTGAAGATCTTGGATCAGTGGCATGCTTTGGACGACAGTGGTGATTAGATGGATGAAACAAGGGATTAAACAAGGGAGAAAAATAAGTCCTGTAAGGGAAAGTCCAACAATAATTAAAGCTTTCTTCCACCATTGTCCTTGGAAAATATTTTCCCACCATTCAGAAGTGATCAAGGGCTGCCATTTCTGCACTGGAACATGGGCTAGTTTCCTGATGTTTTGGGTAATCTTGGTGATGGCTTCACCGTGATCATCAATATGGATGCAGCAGTCTGAGGTGTTAAACTTGCTGCATACTCCACCTTCTTCAGCTAGTAAATAGTCCAATGCCAGCCTATTTTGGTACACGGCTGCTCGAGTTTGCCCTTGCTGTGTGTTAAGTAGTTCAAGAGCAAGAGAGGTCTCATTAGTGATTACCTCAATTAGTGCTTGCAGTCTGATGATCCGGTTTAGCATGTAGATGGGAGTTCGGTACCCCCAGCTCCCATCCTGTGCCCATGTTGCAGGTCCGTAAGTCTCTAGGATCCTCTCAGCTGGCCACTCTTCTTCTCCCCATCTCTGGGTCCCTCCTATTACATGTCTCTTAGTACGGAAAAGTTCATCATAAAGGGAGATTCCAAGGTGGGCTCCAGCGTTTTCAGCAAGTAGGAAGAAGTTTGGTTGAATGGCTCCAAGAGTGCAGCTCCCTTTCCAGCGAGGTGGTAAGTTGGAATAAGCTCGGTTACCACAGATCCAGTAGAGGTCTTGTGGTGCTTCCCAGAAGTGGGGTTGTATACTTGCTGCTGTAATCCAGTACTTGGAAATTTGTGGCAGGACAGAATATGGATTTCCTTGATCCCAGCACTGCCAGAGTTTTTTAACAGGATTCAAAATGCAGTTTTTGTTTTTAACCTTTTCTGCAGACCAGAATACATCTGGTTCTTGAGGTATCCACCAATGTTTTTGCCCATCAGTTACCAGGTACCTTTTGCATATTGTCTCACCGACTTCTTCTAAAAATTTTCTTCCTTTCCTCCAGATGCATTCTTCTCCAATAACAGTATTGCTTAGCAGCCAGGTTTCATTGTCATGTCTGGTTGTGGGGGAGAGATTACTCAGTCGGAGTAAATCGGGGGGTCCAAGACTGACTCCCCGCCAAGGCCAACTCTCCGATTCTAAAGTTCCTCCGCACACCCAGCAATTTGTTAAATTTAGCTGTTGTCCAATCCTTTCTGCCAGGTCAATAAACAAGTTTTTCCTTGACATCAAAGGATTGTTTTCTTTTTGTTTTTCCTTTTCTTCTATGACCACCTCTTGGATCAGGTCAGTGTCATAGGTCTTTCTTTTTAACAAATCTTCTGTCTTGGTTATGTATCTAAAATTGAAACAGAGCCAATCGTCTTGGGAGGGGCACTCTCCCTTCTGCTTATGTATTTGGGTGCCAATGTTTTTGCCAATCCAGTACTTGTGACCTTTTTCTGAGCAGATACTCAACCTTGTTATGTTATAACAAGATGGATTAACATAAGTATGTGCTCGGAAAAAGTGTCGAATTTGAAATGAGCCTCCTTCTGCCTGATACACAGTCTTGTAACATCTGTTACAGCGGCTGTCGGCTGCTTGTGTAAAGGGAGGCCAGAGGACCCAGAGACAGATGACACTTAGTAGCAGGATGTTGCTCACTTTCCCCTTTTGGCATACCCGAGAGGAGCTGTCAGCATTTGGGTTGCCTCTGCTGGTGGGGGTTGTCATCTTTGCTTCTTTCGTCCTTTCTTTAGGCATCTCACCTTCAGATGGTTCTTCAGTGACCTCAGGCTTCTGGAAACTCATGGTTATTTTAGGGTTGGCCTTGTCAAAGATTAGAGTTATCGTGCCCATAATTTTGGAGTCTGATTGGACTGTTATTGGAAGAGAATGCTGGCTTCAAATGGAGCCTTACTATACAGTTGATGTGACAATATGGTTGTGTGAAGGCAGAATCTGTAAAAGGGAATAACAAAGAACAGAATTAACAGCAAAATATTTTCAACTTAGTTTAACAACTTGTAGCTAGCACTTATTACTGAGGTATAACTGGGGAAGAACTGGGAGTACAGGATTTTATTAACTTGGAGTGAGGGATGCTGAGTGGAGCTTTCAAACAGGGTGTTTAGTTTGATGGTTTGTCTGGAGGTTTCTTCTCTTCAATTGGTGGTGCCACTGGACCCTTCACCCTCTTGACATGCGTCCAGCCCTTTTCAAATGTCCGGACAGCTGTTTCAGTGGTTAGCTGGACCTGAAATGGACCTTCCCAGGATGGGGTTAATGACTTTTCTTTCCAGGATTTTATTAACACCCAGTCACCTGGATTGATGTGATGTAAATTAAAATCAAGTGGGGGAGTTTGTGGTAGAAAACCTCTTTCCCTTAGCAACTCTAGATTTTTGGCAATTATCTGTACATATTTTTGTACATTGGTGTTTCCACACTCTTTCACATTCAACTCTTGTGGTGTAGCAAGGTAGGGTAATCCATACAACATCTCATATGGTGAACAACCCAAATCAGATCTTGGCTGTGTCCTGATTCTAAGAAGAGCAAGTGGAAGGCATTTTACCCAGGTCCATTTTGTTTCCAGCATTAATTTTGTGAGGGTGTTCTTGATTGTCTGGTTCATCCGTTCCACTCTCCCAGAGCTCTGTGGATGCCACGGGGTGTGTAATCTCCAATTTGTTCCTAATTGCTGAGCCAATTGTTGTACAATTTGGGAGGTAAAATGAGTACCTCGATCTGAATCTATGCGGTGGACTATCCCATAACGGGGGATAATTTGCTCGAGGATCACCTTACTCACTGTCTGGGCTGTTGCATTGACAGTTGGAATAGCTTCCACCCAGTGGGTAAGGTGATCAACGATTACCAATAGGTATTTCCACCTCTGGACAGGAGGCATTTCTGTAAAGTCAATTTGAATGTTTTGGAAAGGCCTGATTGCTAATTCAATTCCTCCGCCCGTGTTCTTTTTCATTACCTTTTTGTTAACTTTTTGACAGATTACACAGTCCCGGGTTATTTGGTTGGCTATTTCATAAACACCAGTGCATCCAAAGGTTCTGAGATAGTGATCCGCTAGAGCCTTTGAACCCCAATGATTGCTTTGGTGGATATTTTGTAGAATTTCTCGGGTTAAATTTTTGTTTAAAATTTGGCGTTTATCTGGTAAATACCAGCGGCCTTGAGAATCCTCATTGGCACCAATTAAAACTAATTTCTGTTTTTCCTGATCAGTAAAAATGGGCGTGGGTAAAATGTTAGTTTGTGGAATAGTGTCAGATGTGGTGGTGTTAGTTGGAAGTTGGTTTACTTCCATCACTTTTACCTCTTCTTCCACTGCTGCTTCTTTTGCTGCCAAGTCTGCTAGGTTGTTCCCTCGAGCTTCTTTTGTGGTTCCCGATTGATGACCTGGAATATGCACCACTGAGATCACCTGAGGCAGTTGCAGTGCTTTTAGAATTTTTAGGATCAATTCCTTATGTAGGATATCTTTCCCTTTGGTGTTTAGGAACCCCCTTTCGGACCAGATTTTTCCAAAGGTGTGGACTACGCCATAAGCGTATCTGGAGTCAGTGTAAATGGTCCCGATGCTCCCTGCTAGTCGGTGGAGTGCTTTTTCGAGGGCATAGAGCTCACAGACCTGAGCTGACCAGGTTGGTGGCAATCTGCCCTTTTCTAGCACACACATTTGGTGTCCATCGACCACTGAATAGCCAGAGCATCGCTTTCCATCCACCACTCGAGATGACCCGTCAATGAAGAGGATTTCCCCTTCATTGAGGGGACAGTCCACCAGGTCCTCTCTGACTTTTGTTTGGATATCAATTATCTCAATGCAATTGTGTTCAATTTCTTTTTCTGATGGGGTCCCATAAAGAAATTGAGCTGGATTTTGGTGTGTACACACAACTAACCTCAGGTGGTCTGAGTGCATGAGAATGGCTTCATATTTGACTATTCTTGGGTCAGTTAACCACTCTGCAGCCCTGTGAGCTAAAATGGTTTTGATTGAGTGTGGTGTATGCACTGTCAAGTCTCCACCAAAAATGAGTTTTTGACTCTCCGAGACCAGAACAGCTGCTGCGGCGATGGACTGGATGCAGACGGGCCATCCTCTGGACACTGGATCCAGTAATTTGGAAAGAAAAGCAACCGGCTTCCTGACTCCTCCCCACTCCTGGGTCAAGACGCCATAGGCAACTCCCTTCTCCACATTAACAAATAGATCGAAGGGTTTTTCTAGTGAAGGAAGGCTTAAAACAGGTGCTTTTGTTAATTTCTCTTTCAGATTTTGTAATTTTTGTGTGTCTGAATTAGTCCAATTAAAAGGTTCTTCTTCTATTAGTTTTTCATATAAAAATTTGGCAGATTGTGAATACTGATCAATCCACAGTCTGCAGTATCCAAATAGGCCTAATAATTGCCGGATTTCTCGTTTTGAAGTTGGAGGTGGTAGATTTAGGATTCCTTCTACTCTTTCAGCACTGAGTTTTTTTTGTGCCATGGCCAATTAGATGTCCCAAATACTTCACCTCCTGTAGCACAAATTGTAATTTAGGTTTTGACACCCTCAGCCCGTTCCTCCCTAGAAAATTCAGTAACTGAATTGTAGCAGTTCTTACCGTAGACTCCTGTTCCCCAGAGAGGAGCAGGTCGTCTACGTACTGAGTTACCTGAATCCCTTCGGGTGGAGAAAAGGAACTTAGCAAATCTTCTAGCGCTTGGCCAAAGAGTGTGGGTGCCTCGGTGTACCCTTGAGGCAGGCGAGTCCAGCGCAGCTGCTGCCTCCGTCCAGTGTCTGGATCCTCCCAGGTAAATGCAAAGATGTCTCTGCAATGAGAATCTAGAGGACATGACCAGAAAGCATCTTTAAGGTCAATAACAGAGAACCAGGCATGTGCTGGGGGTACCCGACTCAGGAGTGTATAGGGGTCCTGCACCAGTGGGTACCTGGTTTGGACTCTCTTATTGACCTCACGCAGATCTTGTACAAGCCGGAATGACTTATCTGGTTTCTGGACAGCCAAAATTGGAGTGTTGTAACTGGATTTGCAGGTCTCAAGAATTCCATCTTGTAATAAGTCCATGATAACAGGCTTCAGGCCCTTTCTTTTGTCCTTGGAGAGGGGATATTGTGGTACACGTACTGGCTGGCTATTTGGGAGCAACTCAATTGTTAGAGGTGTGATGTCCATTTTTCCCCGGTTGCCAGGTTTGGCCCACACTACTGGGTCAATGTGTTGCTCATCTACTAAAGATAAAACAAACAATTTAGTGGTCATTTTTCCACCCTGCGGTACCACCCCAACCCTCAGAGGTATTTGGAAGTCACGTCCTAAAAGATTGATCCCAGCTTGAGGTAGGTATAGCACATCCCCTGTATGGGTACGTCCTTGTATGGAAAGGATTACATTTTTAATTACAGGAACAGCAAAGCTTTCACCATTAGCACCATATATATCTAATGTATCTTGAGAAATAAAACATCCTGGAGGTGTTTCAGTGACACAGGTTCTTTCAGCACCTGTGTCCACTAAAAACTCCACTTGTTGTCTCTGGGGTCCAGCTTCTAATTTTATCAAGGGCTCTTTAAGATGTTTTTGCCCCAGAGAATAAAGCCCCTGACCCCTTCAGTTGTTCAAAATTTGTCCCTCCATTTGAAGGACTCCTTGATCTCTCTGCTTTTTAAAACAGTACCACTGCCCGTGGCCTGGTTTATTACAGTATGTGCAAATTAACCTCTCAGGTCTTTGAACAATTGGGTTAGGTTGTTTATTGCAAACACAAACCTGTGGCTGTTGCTGAGAGCAGATTTGGGTTTGCTGTTGTGGGATGCCCCTTTGGGAAGTTCTTTGTGTAGGAGGGTTGTGGATTGGAGCATTAGTACTGTTATTCATTATTCGGCTTTTAGCCTTCATCCTCTCTTCATCCCTCCTAACAAAGACTTTTTGGGCTTCCTCCAGTGATTCATCTAGTTCCCTCTCTGGCCATTTTTCCAATTTTTCTAATTTTTTCCTGATGTCAGGCCAGGAGTGAAGCACAAAATGTACCTTTAGCATAGTTTTGCCTCCCTCACTGTCTAAGTCAATGACAGAATAAAGTTGAATGTTATTCCTTAACCGAGCCATCCAAGCTGTTGGGGACTCATCCTTTTCCTGTTCCCCACAAAATGCTTTTTTCATATTATTAACTCGAGGAACAGCTTCTCTAATCCCTTTTATAATTAAATTTCTGTAGTCTTTCATGTTCCTCCTGCCCTCTTCTGAATTTGGGTTCCATTCAGGGTCTGTCAGTGGTAATTTTTGTTCTCCAATTGGGCCCTGATTAGAATTATTTTCTCTGTCCCAGACTGTCACTCCTGCAGCTCTAATCAATTTTCTTTCCTCAATGGTGAATAAGGAGTGAAGGATGGATTGTATCTCTCCCCAATTATAAATATTAGGGCCGAGGAATTGATCAAATTGGTCAGCTAGACCAATGGGGTCAGCCATCAGGCTTTTCATTTCCTTTTTAAATTCCCGTACCTCAGATGAAGCTAGAGGTACAACTACATAACCAATTCCTCCTTGAGCATTTCCCATGGGTACCTCCCTAAGAGGTAAAATTTTAGACTCATGGGGAGTGCTAAGGCAGGTGGGACAGTCAGGTGTTTTAAATGATTTCTTTCTAGTGCAAGATGCTGGGCCATCCTGGCTAGAAGAAATCCTTTGTCCGGTTGTCTTTTTGTGAGAGCAGGAAGGAACAGAATTTTCTTTTTCACTTTCATTCTCATTTTCTGAGTCCCTTTCGATTGGGTGGCTTGATGAAGGAAGGACCCTTTCTTGTTCAATTTGGACCCTCCTTTCTGGAGGAGTTACTGGAGGAAGGTAGTCTAGGGGGTCCCACTTTGGTTTATTTAATTTAGGTTTTTGCTTTTCCTTCTGTTTGTGTTCTTCTGCAATGGAAAAAATTTGGTTTGAATTTTTATTAAGTCCAATTGAATTAGATTTAGTTTCCTCTTCCAATTCTATTTTTTTGCTTTGGTCTTCATTTTGTTTTTGCCAATAATTTAACCAAATTTTAGCATAGTCTAATTCATCAGAATGTTTTGGAGCTTTGTAATGTACATAAGAATGCAAAGCCTCACAAAGCCATTTTTCAGAAGACCCATACTTGGGCCATCTGAGTCCATCTTTGTTAATTTTATGTTTTGGCCACTTAAAAACACAGTACCTAATCATTTGACACTGGTCTTTTTCTTTAGTTAAAAGATTTTCTTCCCACTTTAGGAGCATTTGCCCTAACGGACTGTCTGGGAAGATTTTGTATTTCTTCATTAGGTCTTTCTTTTTGCTATTCGCTTGTCCCATTTTGTTACTGGGAAGCAAACAAGCAGCTAGTGCAGAAGAAAAAAATTTTTTTTTTTTTTTTTTTTTTCTAATTAAATAAACCAAAGTATTGTATTATATAAAACAATTAAAATATTGCATAAGGAAATAATATTACAAAATAACCTAAATTCAATACACTATCACAATAAAAAAATGATAATAAAGTTATAAGCATAAAATACAATACAACTAATGTAGAGAAAAGCAAGCAGGGTTAGTAGATATATGATGGCGAATCTGTGGGAAAAAAATTAAATATGGCAGGCTGGTGAGAAACAAATATGGTGCAAGAAATATTAATTTTAATTATAAAAAGAATAATTAGTGAATATTTAAATTGGTTAAAGTATGACTGAAATTTAGATAGTTTTATACATATATACTTAAAATTTAAGAAACAAGAGTTGTCTTTATTAGCAAAGGAGAGATAGATTAAAATATTTATAACCAAATTAAAGGAAAAAGATTATAATGAATAACACAAGCAGTAATTCAAAATATCAAAGTAGTGTCTTATGATTAAAGCAGATAAAGCAAATTACAACTACAATCCAATAACCCAAACACTCCAAACTAACAGGAAGTATAAAGGTGCTAGATAGCACTGACCACAAGAGTGCAGCTAAAACAAGTTCACACATGCACAGGGGTAGCAAAGGGGTGCAGTTCAAATTAAAAGGACACAAAATGGCGGCCGACCACGTGGCGGCCCGAAATTTCAAAATGGCGGCCGACCACGCGGCGGCGTGAAATTTCAAAATGGCCGCCGACCACGCGGCAGCGTGAAATTTCAAAATGGCCGCCGACCACGCGGCGAAAAGAAAAAGAGAGGGGTTTAAAATGAGGTTTCTCCTCAGTTCTAGACCCGAGGAGACTGAGACACTAATAAAAATGAATTTGGGGCTGCGCACACCCCTAAAACGTGGAAACCTCCCCCCAGAAAGGCTGATCACCACACTCGATCTTCCCCTCTGTGTCTCTAAAGGGGTGATCCCTCGTGGTGCCCTTAAAAATGAACCCTTTCAAGCACACTCACACACACACTGGGGGCGGCCAACCCCCCCACACACTCTCTCACAAAAGGAATTCCACTCGGAGGTTCCCCAAAAACGAATAGCCCTTAAAAAGGGTAAGTCCCTAACTAAGTTCCCTTTAAGAAGGGTTCAAGCCTTACCACAAGTCTTTCTCCACCGGAGGTGTCCTTTCTCTGCTGCAGTAATCCTTGTGGGAGCCCAGAAAATCCAAGGAGAAAAACCAAAAAACCAAAAAAATCGCAAAAATTCAAAAATAGTAAAATTAACCAAAATACCTGGATTTTAGGGCAAAAATAGGATCCCGGAGAGCCCCCAAAAGAGTTGTGAGGAATGAGACAACTCTTTGTAGAAATTAAAACAATTTATTAAAACAGAAAAAAATTGAAAAATTGCAAAAAAAAACTAACAAAATATAAAAATTTGGGATCCAGATGGCTCGAGAGATATGCCCCAGGAGCGCAGGGATTCAGGAACTTTAGGCTTAAGACAGCTCTGAACCTCAGGTAGAGAAAAAAAATAAACTTGCAGTTTAGGCTGGTCAAAAAGAAATCTATTTCTAAAAAGCCCCTAGAAAGGGGTAGGCTTCTCCAGCACTGCCTTAGCAAGCTGGAGAGGAAGGGAAAATGAGACTGACCACGTGTCTTTTTCTTCCTTTTATAGCTTTTGCTCCGCCCACAGTCCGCCCACAGCCCACCCACAGTCCACCCCCCTGGTTCAAGGCGGTTGGTGTTTTCCCCTTGACAGACCACCTCTGTCCACCAATGGCTCCTCCTGGTCAGAGGGGTGATATCAGTTGAGATAAGGGTCATGTGCTTATGGGGGGCTGGGCTGTTTGTTGCAACTGGGGTTTTTAAAATCTGCCTTGAAACCAAGATACAAGTAAAACAAAAACAAAAAAAAAAAAAAAAAAAAATACATCCAACACATCTTAAAACACTTGTAAAGGTATACAGTAAACACAGGAAGATCATAAAAACTTGATTAGTGTACCTGGGCTGATGGATTGCTTTAACATTCAATTTAAAAATATTAAGCTCAAATTAATTAAAGCACTTAATATGCAAAGACCAAGCACAAATAGGGATTTCATGTATGACAACAGAATCACAGAATGGGTTGGGCTGGAAGGGACCTCAGTGAGGTCATCTGGTCCAACCTTCCTGCTCAATCAGGGACATCCCAGAGCGCAGGGCACAGGATTGTGTCCAGACAGTTCTGGAATATCTCCAGGGAGGGAGACTCCACACCCTCCCTGGGCAATCTGTTCCAGTGTTAAAATATAGATCATGTACAGAACTCAAAAACCTCCCACGTCCTCTGGGGTGACTGAAGCAAAAGCCAAGTTAAGTGCATAAAACGTAAGAACAAAATCAGTGTAAAGACATTTTCCAGTGAAGGAATGAGACCTCAATGCACACATCAGTAATAACAAAAATTCCATGCTTTGGCTGGAATTTTTAGAAGCATAAGGAAAATAAATAAGTTGTTTAGTAAATTAAAGATTTTGCTCTTTTATTTTAAGCTTAACTACCTACATGAGAATAAAATCTTAGTCATTGTGATCAGTGACCCTCTGAAGAAGAAAATTAGACAAAGATGAGAATATACAGAAATCAATTATAGTCAGATATAATTAAACAAAACCACTAAATTTTAATATAAATGTCAGTATTTCTGCAAGTTCTTGGCAGCAGAAAACCCAAGCAACCACAGCTTTCAAGCTTCTAAGGAAGTAGAGTTAATTATTTGCAAATAAATATGTTCAGAAGATCATAAATACTTTGTCAGAAGATCTTATGATTATGTCACAGTAACAAAGTGTAGCTATATTTGAATTTTCACAAATGAAAATAAGCTTTGATCACAAATTAAAATGTCAGAAAAAGATTTTAAATATTTTTGTTTTTTTTTTTTCCATGAATTAATAACATAATTAATTTTACACACATTCATGCACTTAGTAATGTAATATCTAAAATATTTTCTACAAAAATCAAAATATTTTATTATCTTGCTATTTAATATGCTTCCAACTCAAACCATTCTCTGATCCCATGATGGTTTCTTTAGGTCTCACAGTCCTACTGGAGATTTATCTGTTCCTCACTGCCTTTGTATTCAAGGACATGAATGTTTTTGAATCATTCCTTCCTCACTGTTTCCTCAGAGCTATGGGACATTTCACACATGAACATTCTAGAGGTTGCTCTGATATTCTCTGTGATGGAGAGGGGTTTGGAAATAAAGGAAATTTACTGAAGGGGTTAAAGCTGGTTTTGGATCATGTATGTGTGTGTGTGTGCATGTGTGTCAGTTTTCACACAGTTTCTTCTACTTATTAGAAAATAAAGAAACCTGCGGGCATTGTGCATATCTGTGCTCATTCCTTTCTAAAAGAGAGATTTATTACAGAATCAGAGCATTCTCCAGCTTAACTTGCCTTACATGGAACTCACCCTGATATTCATTCTGCATTCCCCCACTATGACTCCTCCATTTGACTCTTTGTTTTATGACCTTGAACCAGTCTAAACAATCTCTGACAAGCTCATCAGTGATTTGTGATTATTCCAACAGAAGTATAAACAGTAGCTGAGTGAAAAAGCTGAATTAAATAAGTGATCTATGCAACACTTTTCCAAGCCTGAATCACAGTCTCAGGCTGGAAAAATTGCATACTATTTTTTTTTTTCGATCACTTACAGAATTCCTGAATTAAACAGTAAAATTCAATATGACCAAAGTACCTGTGATGTCTCTGTAAATTGCTTCTGCCTAGAATCACATAACTCATTAAACTAAACCTTCAGAGAATTAATGAAAACTGAATTGTACTGTCTGAGAATCTTACTTACATACCCCATGTGATTTCAAACATCCTCATGAACAGCATTTGGCTGTTTTAATCAGAAGTATTTGATTTCGGTACTGTAAGTCTGAAAAATGAGTAGGACCATGTCAGGGAATGGAACGGAGTTCAGGGAAGAAAGGATCCCAAACCAAGAGAGGAACAGGTTCCTCCAAGGTCTGATATCACAGAGATGTCCCCAGGCCATTCCGTCAGAGTGGGGTCTGGAGGTGTTACCTATGGGCTCAGTGAACAAAATTCTGATTGATGAGTGACTTGGAGACCTGGAAACACCCACAAGAAAAATGAATTTGCAATGCAGCAACTCCCTGATGAGAGCTGGGAGGTGGGAAATGCTTTGGTCCCTTCAAACTCCACGTGGAGTTTCAGACCATCCCTTCAGCTAAACGTAAACTGATTTATGCAGACATTCTGAATTGCCTGTTTCCATTTACCCCAATTATAACATTCTTCTCTCTTATTCCATGGTGCAAAGGGATTGTTGGAAATTTCTGTGGAGGAAAGTGGGGTGATGTGCGACCAGGTCCAGCCCTAACAAAGATTCCCAGTTTGGCTGACACGTGCCCACAGAAAGCAAAGAGGACGTCCTGAATCCCACAGTTTAGGAATATTTCTGTGTGGTTAACAGTAGAATTTGTTCCTACTCTGATCAGCCACACTCTCCCTTTCCTGATTCTATAGCACCGTGAACTGAGTCTGAGACGCATGTGCTAATTCCCCACAACGGACTTGCCTGAGTCTTTTATATTAAATTTTCCAATACGATTCTCTTACCTACTTAAATGCCTTTCAAGGATTAGGATTTTTTTTTTTTTTAACTTAGCTTGTGTCTCAGTTCTGTCTCAGTAAAATTGGGTGACAGTATTGCCTTGCTTTGCAGGACTGTCATGAAGATTTTCTAAGCTGAAGTGTGTGAAGACATACTTAATGTATCGTAAATGTGTTCAGAGCTTGTGCTAATTTAGGATTGGGGAAATTAACCTGAAGTGCAGAGCACATCTGCTTTGCCCTGATCTCCAGTCAGCACAGTTCACCAAGTCAGACTGCGATATGGTGATAAATATAATCACTGGAGATGTCAAACAGCAAACAGCCATTAGCAATACGAAGATAATGTGAAAGCACTTCTGAAATCCACACTGAAGAAAAAATTAGACTACTAGAAAGGGCTTAGAAAACAGTAATTCAGCTTCCTCAGAGTGTGGAGCTCATTGAATATGTTGAAGAGGAGATTAACAAGGAGCTTAATTAAGGTCTATATGTGTGTGTTAAGATTTTTTCACCGGTAAGAGAACAGATTATTGATAGGTGACAGCTTGGAACTGAGCGCAACTCAGTGAAATAGTCAAATGTAGGAGCTGTTATTTGAAACAAGATAAATTCAGATTATAAATAAAAGCCAAATATTCAACAGGGAGAACAATTTACCACATGCAGAGATGCAATCAACTCACCTTTATATGAAGAGACCAGTAATGCACACTCTCAGGAGCAGAATGAGGGGATAAGTGCTCTGGCTCGTGTTATGCAAGAAAACAGCTTAGACCAAACTGATCCTGTCTGACTCAAACATAAATACCCATGGCCTATCAAGACCATTTATTGTCTCTTGTAACAGGGAACAGTGCAGAAATCCTGTTCAGAGTTGGGGTCCCTTCCTTCCAGGCAAACACCAAACCCTTGGCAGTGCTCCCGCCACCAAGGAACTTCCCTCTGGAGTAACATCTTTAAACCTAAGTGGCATCTTTCTGCTGCAGATCCCCTGCATGGAAGAGCAAGAAGTTCTTCTCTGATACATTTCAGACCCAAACATGAGATTAATCTCTTCTGAGTCTCCGTCTGCAGGCGAATTTCAGCGATTTGACTGTATATGCCTTTTGTCAAATTCCTTTGCCATTAGGCGGTATTTTCCACAAACCTTCCAGAATAAACATATTTTGTTTACAGAAATAGCCTCGGGTTTAAAGTGAGAAAAAAAATACCCTGATACTTTCTGTTTTCAATATATTTTTAACAAAGAACATTTTAAAATATTGGAATTTTCTATAAAACCAGCATTAAAAAAATAGTAACAAAGAAACCTCGTTAACTGTGCTTGGCATTATAATACTTTAAAAAAAATTTAAAAATCCAAGCCATGAAGAAGTGTTTTTTCTTAATTCTCGTCCCAGTTAGAACGTAATTCTGTCCACACGCTAACAAAACTCCAAGTTCTTCTAAATAATGAAAAGAATAATAAGCATTATTAAAACATATCGATAATTTTTAAAGGTAATTAAAGAAATGGAATATGTCTGTCTTTCAGAATCAAGGTCAAAATTTCATCTGGGTCTCTGTGGACTAAAGCAATAAAAAGTGTCATTTTCGACACCAAGGAAGTGGTGGGACCATCTCCTTCAACTTCCCAGGGACCCACTTAGAGATGCAAACTCTGTGCCTGGGCCTTGATGCAAAGCTTAAGCTCCCGTTTCCACATTTCAGCTGAGACATCTGAAAGCCTCTTCAGGTACATCCTCTACTTTCATTATGGGTGTAAAATCATGGAGAAAACTCTGTCTTTGCATCCATTTATCACACACCTTTATTCAGTGGTCCACCGGCCATTGTCACCGTAAGGTGAAGGAAAAGAACCAACTCTTTGAAATTAGAATTAAATGCATTCTCTACTTTTTTTATTTTTTAGATTTTTTTTTTTTTTTTTTTTACCCGTGGGTAATTTGGCCAGACATGAAAGCACCACATACTCTCAATTAATAAACTATAGGTGACTGCAGTTTTCCATAACTGTAAGACGTTGAAATTGTTCCTTGGAACACCTTGCCATCCATCAGTTTGTGGCTAAATTATGAATCATTACAGAAATGGATGTGCAGTGTTGTTTCTGTTCAATAGATGTCCAAGATTTCAGATGTTCCCTCATGTGCTGTGGACTTTATTATGACAGTAAAGCATTTATCAACAACAACCAAAATAAAAAATCACTTTCAAGTGGACTTCAAGGCTGAGTATTCACGAGCAAGAAAACAGCTCATAAATCATCTTTAAAAATATTACCATTCTTCTGTGAAATAATTTCTTTTCTTGATGTATCCAGGGAACTTGTTGACTTCCTTTCCAGAGTTGCAAGAGAAATATTACACACTCCTTTGTCAAAGTGAGAGTTTTTATTGGAGTAAGTTTTGTGGGAGACACTTGAAGCCAGGGTGGTGATTTATTTCTGACTAAGGATACTGGGACCACATAAAATATTCCTCAAAAAGACCATCCCATCCAGTGATGCCCTAATGCAAATCAGTAGTGCAGCTTTCATGAATCAGACCTTTCAACTGGTAAAATCAAGACAGAAATTATATATATAAAGAGCAGGGGGGTGGACTGAACCAGTGGGAATGATTAAAGGGCTGCAGAAGAACTGGCATACTGGAAGTGAAGGAAAAAAATAAAATATCACAATATAAAAAAAATTAGAAAAAAAACCTGAATGCAGTAGAAATTCAAGAAAATAATCAATGACTTAGAGATGGCAGATGTGATGTTCTGTTCTCATCTTAGACTGAAAAAAAGGCAGCAGAGTGAAATAAAAATAACAGTTTGTTCTTTTCTGCTTATCTCAGATGCTCCTAGAAGTTAAGTCCATTCATCCCCTGATTCTGCTGTGGAGCTCTCGCTAAGTAACTCCTCAGGGACAGAAAGTTACAGGATTAGACATGCAATTGTAATTTGTAAAACAAATAGCTTCAGCTAATTAATGGTACTAATTCTCCAATGCTGCAGCCATAAAGCTCAGGAGACAATCTGGGTTGGTATTTTAATACACTGGATTCACTCTGTTTGGCACTGTTGTGTTGCTGCAGAGACAGGGCTTGTTTTCATGTTAATGCAATTTCCTTACCAACAAACTTAGTACTGTAAAAATAAGGAATGTTCCAACTTTTTTCTAACTATGCTTTTCCAAATCCTGCTTTCTGCACTGCCATGCGTGTCTGACCTACTCTGAGCTCAGAAAGTTTGAGCCACATTTATCCAAAAACATGCAGTACAAAATTAAATGACGTCATGATGAGTTTAATGGTCTATTATTTTCTCTACTGAATGGAGCAGCCTGGTGAAACCTCTCAATATTGGTTAAAGAGTCTCTTCCTCACCCCCACTTCATTTTGCTGGTTTCTCCCCTCTGTGCCTGTCTCTCATCTGATTTTCCTGCAGGTTGACCACTGGAATTTTCTATCTCTGTGTGTCACTGCCATAGGAAATTCATGCAAGGCAGTAAAAATAATTTTTCTTGCAGTTAAAAGGAGCCACCACTTGCTATGAGTCAACTGGGAAGGTCTCACAGATATCCTAGGGGAAAGGTGTGATCATAGATTCCCAGAACCACAGAATGGTTTGGGTTGGAAGGGACCTTAAAGATCATCTCATTCCAACCCCTGCCATGGGCAGGGACACTTTCAACTAGACCAGGTTACTCAGAGCTCCATCCAACCTGGCCTTGAACACTTCCAACTATGGGGAGCCCACAGCCTCTCTGGGCAATGAAGTAGCAGGAAAATCAAATTCCTGTCTCTTTTTTCCACCTTTGTCCTGCATGTCAGAGTGCAAACGGGTCCTGGCTGGCAGAACGTGGAGCAGAGTTCAGACACGACATTTCCTCATCCAAAATCAATGAGGATAATTAGCAGATGAAAGATCTGTTGTAAATGGCTAATTTTCCATGTCAGCAGGTAGATAAGGAATCAATGGGAGAGTCTTGTTCCTCTCATTTCAGTGAATTTGTTTCCATTAGAGAATGTAACATGTCTAATGCAAAACATGCTTGTTTGTTTGGGATGCTCATATCTGTCTCCTAGGCAAAACCACACAGGATAAAATATCTGGAACAAATAGGGCAGCTTGCTGGGTATAAATGCCCACTTTTCCAATTATCCCAGACCAGGAGTCTGGCCCAAGATTCACTACTCTCAGGCACATCCAGCTGCCTTAAAACAGACTGTGAACTGAGGAATGTTCTTATTTATTCTGCAGAATCTCAGTCCAGATTGGAGCTACAAAAGATTCAGTCTGAACTCACTACTAGAAACCTAGAAGAAAAATGCCCCCAACTATTCAAAAAATATTCATTAATCCTCTTCTCTGAAAAGCTGCAATGGAATGGCCACAGGATGGCAAAACAGTTTGGCTGATCTTCAGAGGAAGCTTATCAACAGCAGATCTGAGAGACTTAATGAACCCAATGAGCCCAATGAATGTGGACAGCTGATGACCTGCAGCAGTGACAGGGAGAGGCAGGAGTACAGGAGCTGGAGATCTCAGTGTGGGATGAACAGGGATTCAGTACCTAAAAGTCAGGGATGGGGTGAATTGAGAGTGTGGCACAAACAGGATGAGCTACGGCACCGCTCCCCTTCCTTGGTCAGCCTGGCCAGGATGTGGCCTGCCATTCTTCAACTTCCTGCCACTTGTCCCTGGTTTGGCACTTCCTCTCTTCCTTCTCCACACCTTCTCAATCCTCTCCTTCACCTGGCAGAAGTGTTTACCTAGGAACTTTAATGTATATTAACCCAGGCACTCTGCATTTCCAATTATTAAATTAGGCCTGGAAACAAAACTGCTCAACTAAATTTGAGTAGGTTTTGCATCCTTGTGTGTCTGCAATTCCATTTGAAGTATGAACTTTGTTAGCTAGCAGTAAGAGAAGGTCTTATCTCCCTGGATCACTGCTCTAAGTGCAGTTCTCTTTCATTGATCATAAAAGACCCAACTTATAGATATAGTATATAAATAATTTAAACAATGGAAGATGTTTTGTTTTCACAGATGACCTTTCCCTTTGCAAATAGGTTTCTTGGATATTTAGTCCCTCTTTTTTTCCCCAAAGCAACACATAAATACCTAGATAAATGCATGTGTTTATTAAACTGTAACTAAAGTCAGATTTTTTAAAAAGATCAATTTTGTAGTCGGCTCACAAGCTTTTAGAAAGGTCACAGGAAACATAACGTATTATTATTAATATTTATTTATTTTTGTTCTGTATTATTGCTACTGCCAGAAGAACAGAGAGCTTAATTGTGATTGTCATCATTACGAGCAGCAAATTTAAGCATGCATATGCAATGTATTTAAATTTACATAAATTGTTTATCAAAAGAAATGGAAAGTCTTACTATCGTGTCTCATTTTCTCAAAGTAAGCCCTGCCCTACTCTTCTTCAGCAAGGACTTTGCAAATAATTATGAACCACTATTTATAGCAAGTCTGGGTTCACAATTTAACCTCCCTCACTTTATTGTGACTTAAAGGCAGAAGATATTTCCTGGTCAAGAAGAGTATTTGTTTAGTTAAAAGGGGATGTACCTGGCTATTGGCTTCTCTCTTTCAAGTTTCATATTGACCTTTGTGCAAAACCCTTCCCTCTTCCCTCTTCCCTCTTCCCTCTTCCCTCTTCCCTCTTCCCTCTTCCCTCTTCCCTCTTCCCTCTTCTCTTCTCTCTCCCTCTCCCTCCCCCTTTCTCGCCCTTCCTCCCCCCCTTCCCCTCTCCCTCCCCTCCCCCCTCCCCCTCTCCATCCCCTCCCCTTCTCCCTCCTCCTCCTCCTCCTCCTCCTCCTCCTCCTCCTCCTCCTCCTCCTCCTCCTCCTCCTCCTCCTCCTCTTTCCCTTTCCCTTTCCCTTTCCCTTTCCCTTTCCCTTTCCCTTTCCCTTTCCCTTTCCCTTTCCCTTTCCCTTTCCCTTTCCCTTTGCCTTTCCCTTTCCCTTTCTTCTCTCTCTTCTCTTTCTCTTCTCTCGTCTCCTCCCCTCTTCCCCATTCTTCTTCCCTCCCCTCTTAAAAGTGCTTGTTTGAGGGGGATTAAAAGGTGATTCTGACCCTCTACTTCACTCTTGTGAGACCCCACCTGCAATGCTGCATCCAGCTCTGGAGTTCTCAGCACAGGAAAGACATGGACCTGCTGGAGAAGGTCCGAAGAAAGCCACAAAGATAGGGATTGAGCACCTCCCTTGTGAAGACAGGCTGAGAGAGTTGGGGTTGTTTGCTCTGGAGAAGAGAAGGTTCCAGGCAGACCTAATTGAAAACTTTCAATGCTTGAAAGGGGATTATAAAACAGATGGAGACAGGTTTTTAGTAGGGCCTGTTGCAACAGGACAGCCAACAGCATTTTTAAACTAAAACAGGGGAGATTTAGACTAGATAAAAAGAGGATTTTTTTTTTGCAATGAAGTTGTGAAACACTGGACCAGGTTGTCCGGAGAGGTGATGTGTTGGGGTTCCTCCGTCCTGCCATGGGGTCCTGGGAGAGGGGACCCTGGGGTAGAGGCATGGCCTAGGCATGGGGTCTCCCTGCTCCCTGGTCACATGTACCCCAATCCTGTTCCGCATTGGTTATTTTGTGTTCCCCTGCACGGGGAGGACCCTGGTTGTCCCGTGATTGCTCAGCTCTTCGGCGGTCCCCCGGCCATGTGGCTGGAGAATAAAGATCTCTGAAAATTCTACCAAGAATTGGTCCCTATTTCTTTCCACGGGCCTCACTGTCTAATGCATGTTACAGGAGACCCCACTGCAACAAATGATGGATGCCCCATTGTCCTGGGTTGAGGTGTATTCTATTACCATCCTCATGAGCTGTGGAAATCAGGTGGGGCAGTGTTTCCTTGCCTCCTCCCCCCAGACTATCTTGCTGTTAATGGCCCATCATTGTCCTGCTGCATGACTCAGAGATAACTCCCTCCAGACTATCTTCTGTTAACGAGCCTAATCAACACTTGGCCTCATGACTCATTACCCTATTGTGAGATGCTCCACCCAGAGGGAGGAACCAAGCATCCCATCGTGGATATAATCTGGGACTCTGAGCACCAGAGATACTCTCTCCACTGGATTTCCAGGGGACAGGAGCTACACAGCCACCGCTGGACTTTCTGAGGAAGAGCAGACCCCTTCTACTACAGGATCACCACTTCAGAGGACTGCAGCCACCATTCCACCAGACTGCTACCACTACCCTGCCTAATAGGGACTCAGGTTGTATCTTGACTCTGTCAGTGTTTTCTTTTACTTTCTTTTCCTTTTCTTTAATTTCCATTAAATTGTTATTCTGACTTGGTGCCTCCCACTGGTTTGTTTTCAAACTAGTACACCCATCCATGGAAACATCCAAGGTCAGATTGGACAAGGCTCTGAGGAAAATTATCCTGTAGAAGGTTTTGGGAGGCTTGGACTTAGAAGACCTTTAAAGGTTCCTTTCTCAAACTATTCTGTGATCCTATGATACATCTGACAGGTTTTTCTCATCATCCATGGTACCAGACACCTTCTCATTTCAACTATCATCTGTTAAACCTTATAGTAACCCATAAATCTCATGTATTTAGCAGTGCATCTCACCATGTGGATACCAGGACCCCCAACATTCACTTAGCAAGGATGAATTCTTGCCTTTTCCATGAATTTTTTCATCAGTGAGGAAAATTCTTGCTTGCTTCATTAACGTCATTTGGTGTGATCTGGAAGGGGCCAAAAGAGAAGAAATAAAAAGTTTATGACTGCAAAATGACTTTTTTTGCCACAAACACACAGCAAGGTTAATGTTGGTCAATACAATTTTATTATGATCTAGAAGAGAAAATGATCAAAGGAAAAAGATGACATTATTTCGTTAAATTGAACAGGGCTTTTTTTTTGTTTGGTTGTTTGTTTCGGTTTTGTTTTGTTTTTGGTTTTGTTTTTTGTTGTTTTGTTTTTGTTTGCTTTGTTTGGTTTTGTTTGGTTTGGTTCTGTTTGTGCTGGTTTTTCCCCCCTGAGACTTGATTTGGAATTGTATTTTAACTTCTGATGACCTTTTTTAAAAAAACCATCATGCTAAATAAAATACATGGTGACCAAGCAACAGGCCTGTAAACAAAAGTGGAAAATGGGGCTGCTTTGTCGTAGTGGGTGGATGAATCACAGGAAAAGGAAACTTTGTGTGTTTGTGAGGAGCAAAACTGGCCTGAAATATTGGCTACAAATATCTCTGCAGAACATTTTTCCATATAACTCCCAGTCCAAGAGTTCCTGTCCCTCCCAGTGAGGCACTGGGCAGAAGCTGAGGTTGATACTGGGTTCAATCCAGCACTGGATCCTCTGGGTCCTTATATCCAGAACAGTTATTTCACATTCCAGAAATGGTAATGACTATTGAAACAAATCTATTGACTTTTAATCAAGGCACAACCTGATGACAGTCCTGAATAATAATGCTTTAATTTTTTAAAAATGTGACTCAGAACCCAATGAGTGATTTCTCAACTCGAAGTGAAGCACTTATTCAATACGCTTCATTTAAAATTGGTCATGCAGGTTTTTGTTCTCCCCCAGCTGGATTTTGCCCTTTGACTGGGAGTACGAGCTGTGCTTTCTGCTTAAAAGTTGGTACATTTTGGCTGAGTGGGAGAGATTCTGCAATTCTGATAAACATTATGAGTCCCAAAGTGGCTCTGACAAGGTGCTCTTAATGCAGGGATCCAAGCTAATCTAAACTGAGCCTTTGACATTAACTCCAGTGGAGACTAACAGCTAGAAAAATAGTTTCTGCAAAATTAAATTTTAATTGGAAAATGCAGCAAATTAGATCAATCTGAGTGTTTCTATTCAAGGCAGACCAATGAATATGGGTAGTTTTGATGGTTCTCTCAGCCTTGACAACCCAGTATGGCAGTGTCGAGGTCTGAGGACCAGAAAGTGAAACTGGACACAAAACAAACCCAAAACTAACTAGATTGTGTCTTGTTTAAAACTCCAATATGGAAATGAGAAACTGGAGTAGGTGAAAAAGAATTAGAATTATCAAATTATTTGTTTTCCAACAGCTTCGGTATTTTAGTGCACTGCCTTGTTGGCCATGAAAACATACAGCTGTACATGTTGATGCAGAGCAGAGAGAAAAAACCTGTTCCAACCATTGAGTGAAGCCTGCTGGGTTTTGCTTCTCTGCTTATAGCAGCTCTCACCCTTCACAATTACAGACACATTTGTCTCCATCTTCCTCCCATCAGCTCAGGTTGTCAAAACTGCGTTTCAGGCTGTGGTGCTTGGCATTTCCTGTGCAAGCACACACATTCCACTGCTTTGTGCTTCCCTTCCTCTACCCCCTTCCACATTTATGTCAAGAACTCAAAAATCTGTCGCTGGAGTTGTCAGTCATTATGCTGAAAAAAACCCCAGCTTGTTTCTATATTTGTAGTGAGTTGCTGGGTAGAAAGGGCAAAAAGTTGTCACAGGAGCCCCTGCAGCAACAGCAACACTTCACCAGAAACTCTGTGCACTGTCAGAGCTCTGCAAAGAGTGCCCAAGCTGTGCTGAGCCCTGTCTTCCTGTGAGGGAGGCATCTGGTGACCTGGGAAATGCCTGTGAGTTCCTCTGACTGAGAAAAGACTCTCCTAAGATAATGTTTGCTGCCCAAGAGGTCTGACAAGATGCAGTGGCAGGTCTGTGCAGTTTGTCAGATAGCATTTCTGTGTCTTGCTTGCCTTTTACAAGGAATATTCTTATTCTTACAGCACAGACGTTCCCCCAGAATCCTCTTTGAGCTTCTGGGCTCTTTGCTGATAAGTGCAGCACAAAGGAGCAAAAAAAAAGAAAAAAAAAAGAAAAAAAAAGAAAAGATTGTCCCCAAAGCTGGTTCAATGCAAACAGACAGGCACAGATGGTGGATGAGACAAGGCTGACACCGTGGCTCAGCCCAGCTCACACAACTGAGCAGCAGCACAGCTGAAAACAGACCTGTGTTCAAAGCACCACTTCACCGTCCCACCCTGGGCACACCAGGGCATCTCCTTCACCTCCAGCCAGCCCCATCCCCTGATATCTCAGCCCTCCTGGTGGCCTCAGCCCAACTCCTGACACACCAGTTCTTCACTGGGTAGCAATAACTGATATTTTATTCATGTGAGGGTCAGTGGGGACTGTGCTGTCCTGCTGCATCTCAGCAGATGTCCCAAGGTGGTGTGAGCAGATGTCCCAAGTCATCAAGGGGCAGTTGTGCAATGTGTCATGCAAATAAATCATGGGCAAATAAAGACTCCTCCCTCTGCAGTTGCTTTGGTTTTAGTGCTTTTTTTGGGGGGGGGAAAAAAAAGAGTAAAGGAGGACACAGTAAATACCTGAGAGATTTGCTGCATTTCCAGCATCAGCACTGATATTCAGACAAGGTTTGCTAAAGCAGTCCTTGGTCAATATCCACAGGCACAAATGAACATTTATTTTCTAAGAGAAACCATAGATTTGGTGACTGACCGAATTTGTTTCATTTATTTTGGGTTTAGCAAGCAGCAGCAAGAAGAATGACACAGTGAAGTGAGTGGAGACTGCTCAGTTTTCTAATTCCCTCCTGGCTGAATGAGGGGAAGGGAAGGGAAGGGAAGGGAAGGGAAGGGAAGGGAAGGGAAGGGAAGGGAAGGGAAGGGAAGGGAAGGGAAGGGAAGGGAAGGGAAGGGAAGGGAAGGGAAGGGAAGGGAAGGGAAGGGAAGGGAAGGGAAGGGAAGGGAAGGGGAGAAAACCAATTCTTTCCCCAGACAGCTGGTTTCATTTTTAATAATATTCTTCCAGGCTGCCATTACCATCAGACTTTGGATAGGACTCTTCCTGAATTATTCAGGGCAATTTGTACTGTAATCATATGCTTGTTAATACAGCTGCTTGTGACTTTTATTCAAAAGAGTTTTTTTCTGTGCCCTGGAGCTGCTGCCATCAAGGTTAGAGATAGTCTCTGTTTAACAATCTGCTTCTCAGTGCTGTGCAGAAAACTTCAAGATGCTCTGGAACTTGCTATTCAGAAAAAGATCAATAAAACACCTAACAAGATATTGGCAAATGTCAAGAAGTTCCTTTCCCATGTTCAGGAAAGTTGGGGCGTTTGTCATATTGGATCACTATGAATTTCAGTTTTAATGGAAGACCCTTGGTTTGTAATCCAACAGAGGTAGAGTACAGCTTGATTTAATATGTCCCACACTGGCAAGGATGAAGTCTTGCTCAGTCACTGGAAATGTGACCCCTCTGTTATACCCTCACAAATTATTCTACACCTTTCCCCCTCTGTAGAGTCAAGCAGAAGTTGACCCAAGGCTGCCCAACACTTCATTCTGTCCTTGTCCCAATTGCTTGTCCATCTTCAGGGCAGGAACTGAGGGGAAACAGTTCCTAACTCAAAAGATTGATAATAAGCATTCCATTATTTAGGATTTGTTTACCAGTTACTTGAGAAGTCCTTTCTCTCCGTGGCAATAGATCTACATCCTCATCCTCACAAAACCCACAGGATATGTGAAGGAAACATCACAAAGATTTTCAGTGTTGGAAGAAAGGGTAATCTTTTTTTTTTTTCCTGATCAGAGGCATAAATTATAATTTAATTGTATTCACTTGAAGACTGATAAAATACAGAGCCCTACAGCAACCTTTAGCCATTCACTTTACCCCATATTTTCTGCTGCTGTAATCCACCAGTAGTTGACACAGCCAAGCTTATAAAGCCCTGCATGATATTTTGCAAATCTAAATTGTTGAGCCACACAGGGAGCAAAGCTCCCATTGAAATGTCAGCACACTGAAATTACAATTTAATGAGTAGCTTTCCAGCAGCAGCTCTCACATATCACTTGTGCCTCACAGCAATAACAGAGAGTGGGGGGAAAAAATATATTAAAAAATCTGTGTCTGTTTGAGATAAAGGTCAACTGCCAGGTGACACTGAGTGATGCCTCCTAATCAGGTTTGGTTCCCAGGCACTGTCGCTATTATTGTTCCTCTCACTATTTTACTGTTTCTGTTCCAGATGTAGTTAAAGATTCTGCTTGAGATTAGGGACCCATTTCTTCACGGGTTGGTACAAATTCTTAAAAAAATCAGCTCTGATCCCAAGAATTTACAATCTAAGGGCATTAACAAGCAGAAGCAGAGAAGGTGAAGCGTTATGTCCTAAAACTCTGCACAATTCCAAGATAAGAATTGTGTAACTAATGGAATATCTGGCTTGGTGGACAAAATGGAGAAAAACTCACCCAAACCCACCAACCCTCCATATTGTCCCAGTGCACACAAACCAAAATAAGTAATTTGGGGTCCAATTTTTTATGCTTGACACATATATTTCTTGATGAAACCAACTAACACAATGAAAAAAATTTTAAAATGTTTAAAAAAACCCAAAGAAGTCCATCACATTGGTTAGGCTATTTATTTATTTTTTAAAAAACTTAGTTTGTGCTCACTTTGAGAAGAAGAATCATTTCATAATGAAATGTTTTAAGTTTTTTACTGAAAAAACCCTCTTATTTTATTTCTCACTGTTTTTTTTCAAACACTCTTCCTTGTGTGACCCCCATAATTTCCACATTTTACAAACCACATATCTTGCGCCCTCTCAAATACAATTTTAGTACTCTATGATATCTTTGGAACTCTTATTACCTCTGATGAAAATGGTGATAGAAAACACTTTTAAGGTTTGACATATTTACTTCATGCCTAAGAAATCCCAAAGAGAGCCTTGCCTTTGCAAAACTTTCACAACAAGAATAGCAGATAAAGAAATTTGATGTTGTTTCAGGAGAGCAAAATCCTGTCCTGTGTTTGAATTTTATGTGATCATAAGTGTACAAGTAGATAAAAGAGGATTGAGCTGGGTCAGACTTACAGTCTCTAAATGCATTAGAAATATTGTAAGGGACTGTTCCATGTTTGAAGACACTCTGAGTTATCAAATTAACTGGTTTGTTGTCCCAACATCAGCAGATACTGCCGGATTATATTAAATATTGAAAGCTTCCTCATGGGTGATTACACTTTTTCTGGTTTTAAGGTGATTTATCAGCATGGGCAGAGTACAGAGGCCTGCTAAAATGTTTTTTTTTTTTTTTTTTTTTTTTTTTTTCTGTCTTTTGGTGTATATTTTGGTATAAATAGAATGGTTTGGGTTAAAGTGGCCTCAAAAATCATCTGTTCCATCCTCTGCCATGGACAGGGACACTTTCCACTATCCCAGGTTGCTCCAAGACCCATTCAACCTGACCTTGGACACTTCCAGGGATGGGGCAGCCACAGCTTCTCTGGGCAACCTGTGCCAGAGCCTCACCACCCTCACAGTAAAGAATTTCTTCCTAATTTTCTTCTTTCAATCTAAATCTACCCTCCTTCAGTTTAAATCCATATACATGGTATGTATTTTTCCTCTCCCTGTATCTTTCTCATGCTGCAGATTACATGCCCTGTTTTGTCCATGGCAGTCAAAAGACACAATAAATTACTGAATAAATGAACCAGTTTTCTTCCTTCTTGTGTATAATTTATACATAAGAGGGGGTCAAACCTCAAACTAGTGTAATAATGGATAAAGATATGTTTATTCTAGTTGATAAAATGAGGGGAGGGTGTATTTATATTTTCCTTGTGAAAAAGAAACAGGCAAATGAGCAAACCTAAAATTATCCCCTAGCTTCCCCCTCAGAAAGCAAGCAAACAAAAAAAAACCCAACCAAACAAAAAATAAAACCAAACTGAAAAAACACCTATGAAAGATCTGCAGATTTTTCCAGGAAAAAAAGCAAGCCAAACCAAAACAGGAAAGAAGGAACAAGAATCTGCTGCATTGTTCTTGGCAGGGGAAGAGCCTCTCTCTGTGTGCAGCAGTCACTTACAGGCTGAGACACTGGAGGAGACAGTGAGAGTCTGTTTAAAATGCCTGGTACGTAGGAGCTCCCACATCTGCACACACCTTTTGAATTTCCTGGGTCTGTTTCCTGAGAGAGGAGTAGCCAAGGTATTAAAACCTGCAGAGGCAGCAGCCATGGAGCACCAAGCATCTCTTGAAATTTTAGGGGACTTTAGCCCTCCCTTCAGTAACTGATCAAATAGCCAAAACAAATGCCACATCAGTCTGCTGAGGATGAACCAGGGTTTAGGATGTTCCAACTTCCTCCACAGTTCTAGGGTGAGCCATCCATCACTTTCTGGTCTTTACACTACCACAGAAAAGTCTCTGTGTTGCTTTAATTTTGTTGCTTGACACCCGTCCCCGGGTGCCTGGGTGCCATCCAGGGTACGAAGCAGAAGAGATGAGACTGGGGAAATTTCTGCTCTTTCTCTGCAAGTTCCTTGACTTTTCTTCTGTGCCATGAGAAGTCAAAACAGATGTTTGAAAAGCGTTCTGAAATCTTACGGCATCCTGTAAGAAGAAAAGCAGGATGTAGGAAAAATCCAACACTTGCATACAAGAAATTAAAGTTATAACTAAAGGAATAAGTTATATTGAAAGTAAGAAGCTGCTTTTCTGGAAGTGTTCAAGACCAGGCTGGGTGGGATTTTGAACAATTTGGTCTGAGGGAAGATTCCCTGCCCATGACAGGGGGATGGAATTAGAAGATGGGAATCCACAACTTCTCCAGACAATCTGTTCCCGGGCCTCACCAGCCTCACAGTAAAGAATTTCCTCCTAATATTTAATCTAAACCTACCCTTCTTCAGCTTAAGAAACCCACTCTCCAAATTTCCAACCCTTTTATTTTTCATTTATTTTTTTTCTTCCATTGAAATAATGTGACCAGAAATTAAATGAACAGGCTTTTGGGGGTGGTCAACATAGAAGGATCTTCAAAGGTGCAGAACCATACAAATGTTCAGTAAGTAATTTATAAATCTGATTGCTATTAAGTACCATTAATTTTAATGGCTTGTTCATTCATATAGGAATTGTCAGCTTAAATGTGCTTGAACGTCTCTGCTTTTGAACTTTGGCCCATGGGTCTTGTCTTACTTTAGGGAAGGATTGTCTGCTCCTGCCCTGGCAGAGCAAAGTCACCCAGGTCCTTTTTTCTGCTCTCCAAATCATGGTGTATAACAGGGATCTTTCACTGAAGGGCAGTGAGGACAAATGCACACAGACAGCAAAACATGTTTTATTCATGGCACTTCCCAACAGATAAGCTCCATTATTTGGCATTTTATCTTCCTCTTAAGGCATTCCTACAGGCAGCAGGGTGAATTGCATTTCCTCCAGCTCAGCCCATCAAAAGTAAAAGAGGAGAGGGAGTACATGGGACTTATCAGCAGGAATTCTTGGCTCAGGTGTCTCTCCTGGTGAGGCTTGTCTGTGTAGGAAGGTCGTGAAGCACCATCTGTGATGGGAGAATCTGATGAGGCTGCAGTGTTAGATCTTGGTGTCTGTTCTTACACATTTACTCTGGTTTAATGTCTGCTTGGCAGTTCATGGCTTTTACAGTTCAGTAGTTTCTTCTCCTCTTTAGCAAATCACAAAATCATCTTGCCCTGTGCTGCCATGTTATTCTTGTCAATCAGAGCTTTCTGAAGGCTGAAGTTTCCTCTTGCTGCCTGAAACTGAGTCTGCATTTAGCATGGGAATTACAGAATGATTTTCCAATTTTAGTGCCAGCCAAAATGTGAACTTAGGAATCAGGGTGTACTGGATACTGGAGCAAATGGTGCTGGAAAGACTTTGTAGCAGCCAAAGGTTGCATCCCACAGGTCATTTATGGCCTGCCAAATTTATCAGATCTGCTTCTGAGTCTTGCCATCGTAGTCTGTGACTGAAAGCACATTTTTTCCAAAGATATTGACTCCAAGTGAAGTGTTAACTTTGACAGAATGAGATGTTTTGGGCATCCTGTCTTGTTAGGGTTGTCTCAGGTCAGGTTACTGGAGCTCTGGAGGAACTACAAGCCCTTAGATTCAATGTCCCACTTGACTTTGTAAGATGAAGCAATTTCTACTCCAAGAAAAAGACTGGGGACTTGAACTTATTGCACCAATCAGGATTTATTTTTTTCCCCCAGGTGCAGCTGTGGTTTTGTTTTTCAGTGAAAAAAAACAGGAAAAGATTACGTTGGAAAGTGAGACCACTGCCCTTTGCCAGAAATGTGCCCACCCTCAGTGGCAGTTCAAATGACACAGTTTGGAGAGGTAGATGCTCAAAAACCCTCTCTGAATTCTCTGCATCATTCCTATGCTGATCTCCGTGTTCTTTGCAACCATTGGATGCAAGCTACAACTTTCGTTGGAAAACCTGTCACTAGCAATTAGGCATAAACATGTCTGATTGATTTATCAATTTACCTGATATTCTTAGTTGATTCTTCTTTCTCTTGCTCAGCCAAAGAGGCATCATAAGAAAATTTTAAATCCCAGGTCACTACTCAGTTATATCCTCAAATCTTTTATTTTGTGTTGATCTGCAATCTCTGTGTACATAAAAGCTCCATAAATTTCAAATTTCGAGGTCAACGTCCATGTATCCAAAGTGCTGAACATTTCAGTCAGGCTTATTGATGGATAGTTTTTCTTTTGTTCTGGACATGTACATCTATACTTACATCTGATACTCAGATAGGTGATCTTTTCTTCCACAAATAAATATACTGCCCTAGGCTCCCATTTGCAGTACTCTGGAGGGAGAAGAAAATTTTCCTGGGACACTGAACTGACAATGCTGCATGGTGTTATTTGAAATTGAGACATACTTGTCTGGAACCTAGCACTAAAGTACATCATAATATTTGCTTTTTGATTATACATTTTCTTCTCCCATGTCATGGTTTAGTCACTGTGGGAAGCTGAGCCACACACTCCCATCTTCCTGGGATGGGGCAGTGGAGAAAATGGGAAGGTAAAAAGCAATAAAACTTGTGGGTTGAGATGAAGACAGTTTAGTAGGGAAAAGAAAACCTGTGGACATGAACAAAGGAAAACAAGGAATTCATTCCCCACTTCCCAAGGGCAGGCAGGTGTTCAGCCACCCCCAGGGAAGCAGAGCTCCATGGTGTGTGACAGTGACTCGGTGAGACAAATGCCATCCCTGAGAACATCCCTCCCTTCCTTCCTCTTCCACCAGCTTTATATTCCAAGCATGTCATGGCATGCCTGGAATATCCCTTTGGTCAGTTGGGGTCAGCTGTTCTGGATGTGCCCAGTCAGATTTTTTTTGTGCCTTTCCAGTGAGAGGCAGAAGAGGCTTTGATGCTCTGAAAGCACCAACACAGCTTTCACCACAAATCCAAATTACAGCCCCATACCAGCTATTGTGAAGAAATTTAACTGTATCCCAGCAAAACCCAATGTATTCCATCATCATGCTTGATTAATGCCCAGATTAATCCAATAATTACTTCCTAATAAACACAGCAGAGAGGCCTATTTGCCTGCATAAAACATTGATGGTAAAAGCAGATGAGTTTCCCAGGATGGTGATTGATTTCCCAGGAAAAGCAGACTGCATTTTAAGAATTGGGTGTAATTAGTGCCGCCAAATACTCATCTGATTGGAGCAGAAGGGGTATTTGGGGACTGCAATGTGTGAAAAGCAAGGGTTTGAGTACTTGGAGATAGTTTTGTGCACGTCATCAACTTGCCACACAAAGAAGGCCAAGAGATTGCAGAGACAGAGGGGGAGAAAAGAGTCAAACATTGACACTTCCAGTGACAATAATTGATGTGGTTCTCTTCCAATTCATGGCACTTGAACTCCTGAAGGTTGAGCCTTTTTCCTGTGGAAGAAAGGCACAAGATTAGAAAGACAACAGCAGCGGTGGCAAATTAAAACCAGAAGACCCAAGGGTCAGAGAACAGGTTCTCTGCAAATAACTCAAGCCAAGGAAATGCCAAATGTAATTTAGGTGGATTTTATTGCTTTTTCCAGCACAATTCTTATCGCTGAGGTTTGTTTCCAGGCACTTTGGGCCTCTGTCTCCTCTCTCTGCTTTGGGTGTTACTTTTCAAAGATTCAAAAAAACCCCATTTCTCTCCACATGCTCACACATTTCTTAACAGAGATACAATGACAATGACAAACCACTTTTCTATGCTGAACAATTGCTGGAGATAAGTCAAAGCAGTTTGAGAGGCTGCTCAGTGGGACAGTCTTACCCAGGAATTTCTCCTGACTTGGCTTCTCTGCTGCTAAAGGACACAGAGTCCCTTTCTGAGGGCTGAGCCTGGTGTGACTGCACTGTCAGCTCCTGGTAAATTCATATATATTTAAGTGCATTAAACATCTGCTGAATTAGTTCTGGGAGGGCTGCTCTGTTAGAGGAGCCCTCCTGCCCTTGAGAAGCAAATCACGAGGCAGCACGCGCTGAGCGCTGACGTTGCGTGCGACCAGAGGCAGCATCGCCCTCCCGAGAAAGGATGGAGGAGACTCCATCCTCGGGTACAAATTGCTGACATTCCCTGTCCCAGGCAATATAATGAAGCCTTAACCTTGCAAAGCTTCTTCCCTTGTGATCAGAAATATATCCAATCCGACCCAGCTATGCACTCCCTTCTGGAAAAAATACTTCGGAGCTAAGCATTTCTCTTTCCCTAAATTCTAGGTGGAAGTGAGCTACAGAGGATAATGTTGGCAAGGTGTTTCACTGCCTGGGAGCACTTGAATGGCCCTGGAGATGCATTCAGTGCTCTAGGTTTGTTTAAACCTACAAGGCTGATATGTGAATTGCCAGGACACAGCCTGCTTGCGACTGGCTGAGAGAGTTGGGGCTGCTCAGCCTGGAGAAGGCTCCAGGGAGATCTTAGAGCCCCTTCCAGTTCCTAAAGGGGTTCCAAGAGAGCTGGAGAGAGACTTTGGACAAGGGCATGGAGGGACAGGATGAGGGGGAATGGCTTCAAACTGAAAAAGAGTAGATTTAGATTAAATATTAGAAAAAAATCTTCCCAGTGAGGGTGGTGAAGGCCCGACATAGAGAAGCTGTGGCTGCCCCATCTCAGAAAGTGTTCCAGGTCAGGTTGGATGCATCTTGGAGCAACCTGGGATAGTGAAAGGTGTCTCTGCCTATGGCAGGGGGATGGAACTGGATAATCCTTATGGTCCCTTCCAACCCAAACCATTCTGTGAATCTATGATTCCATGACACTGTTCTTGATTTCTGATTTGATAGTCCTCAAGAGTGATGCTGGATAGATATTTTCAGGATTTTCCATGTTTATTTCTGTGGTTCATGAGACACAAATGTTCTCCTGGAAGTGTCTATAGATGCACTGGAGCTGCAGCTGGCAGAGAAGTGGCACCAGTTAGAGACAGACCATGCAGGACAGGGGAGGGAAAATAGGTTGCACTGTCTTGTGAGTGGAACATGAAAATCCTAAAGAGTTATTTTGCATCTGTATCCTATCACAGCAAAAGTATGAGTTGTGCAGGATAAAAAAATTAACAGCTGGTTGAGATTTCTGTAAGCATGAGGGCTGTGGCTTGCCAGCTGTTTCCAACATCTGCACATTCTTTAACAGCTGCCAATTCAAAGCCTTTTTTTAAAACTTAGTATTTCCAAAAATAAATGGTAGAATTAGTGTTCTTTTTTCTTTTTTTTTTTTTTCCCTGTAGAAAAGCTAATTTTGGGCTCTATTCAGGACAGTCCATAAGTGTGTATGAATATTCCATTGGCAACTCCTTGCAAAATTCATCTTCACACCCAAAGAAGATGCGCAGAGGAGCAAATGAGGGTAAGTGACCCAAAAAGCCCCTGCCCTGGCTGCTCCCAGGTTTATTACAGGAAAATCTCAGAAGACAGAGGAGCCAAGAGGAAAATGGGCAGTGGGGGAGCCCTCAGTGATGGATCAGAGCCAGCCCCAGCCCCATGAGTGTGGGGGCACCTCCTCAGTGGTTCAGGGGGGAGGGTCCACTCACACACTGGGAGGGGCCACTTCCTTGGGGGAATGGGAAATGTCATGGGATGCAGGAAAAGAGTATTTTGTGATTCAACAAGGATTATTATTGGATGTGGAAGGGAAAAAGCAGTAGCAGGGAAAGGAATAGCTCTAAGTGATTCGAGAAGGAACATGAATTGTAAAGCAGAGGGATGGGGTGTTAGAAAGATGTGTCTGTGTTACCACACAGACACTCTGGGCGTGTTTTTGTTGTGTGAGACTGTGGCCTCAAGGGTTCATCTCTCCAGGTGCCAGAAACTGGGAAGGCCATGACCCAGGGGAATTGGATTTGCACTCTACATTTATATATGTACTTTATTTATATATATATATATATACATGTATAGGTGCATACACATTTATCTAATTAAATGAATAAATAAATATCCCTCCTATTAACAGACCCTCATCCTGAGCTGCCAAACAAGGGCAGCAGCACAAGGCTATGAGTGAGAATGTGTCTCTGTCTGGATCAGTGTGGCCACCATGTATATATGGATTTATGAGATGTCTGTGTGCCTGCTGGGAATATCTGCTCAGTTTCACTGCTGGCTGGGCATTTTTTGGACTACTGTATTTGCAAACCTCCTAAAAAGTACTTAGGCGGGCTCCCAAATTTCTCTGTGAATGGTTACATAATCCACACTAATGATCTGTCTCAAATTATTCAGTGCATTTTCCTTTCTTCATATCTTCTGTTTATTATTATCTGTCTGAAAAGAGAAAGCCCAGACTGGTTCAGTATTTAAGATAAATTTCAACAGTGCTTAACAAACCAGCAAGTCATTTTCAAGTTCTGGTCATTTTCACATATATCAATAATATGCTTGCCTTTTTTATTTTTTATGGCCAGAATGGGAAATATTTGTCTTGTATTTGGCCTGAGATCTACTATAATCCCTAGATCCTTTGCAGAAAAACTCCCATTTTTCCAAGTGTTCCTCAGCTTTCATTTTGGCAAGTAGTTTTACCAAAATTGAGGGTTTGTGCCAATCTAGAAAAATACGCAGCCACAATTTTCAGCCTATCTCTCACATTTGCCAACACTTACCACTGTGTTCCACAAAATATCAATAGAGCTCAAAAACTGGATATTAATAAACCTAATCCCATTTCTACCACTGCGGATATAAACTGAACTCTCCCCAGCAGAGATGTCTCAAAAACCTTATTTGCTACAACCCTTCACTTGTCAGCACAACTTTGTTATGTTCTCTGGACAGAAGTTATTGTCAGGTTTGCCTTCCCTCAGTAATTTTGTTTCGCTAATGTTTATCTTACTGATGGGATTGTCATGTCCTACAGTGACAGAGCTTCACTGCAGACAAGGATTGAAGGCTTTTCCCCCTTCACAATGCTCCACAATGTTTATTATCTTACCATACAAGGAAACCACATTGGGTTGTTCTTGACAAATCCACCCCCTTGGCATCCTGTTTGTTTAGACATTGTCTGCTCAGTGTTGTTCACTTAGACTTTTGCTAGAGACTGAATTTTTATGCTATTTTTTTTTTTTCTTTTCCATTATAAAGACAGCTTTTGTGTTTTTTTTTTCTTTTACAATCTTCTTTTCTTCCACAAGGTCTTGAAAATCTGAGATAACATTAGCCAATTAAATAAATTACCCGCGATGAAGTTAATTGGAAGAAGGTATATTTTAGTTGATGACTATTTAATGTTCATTTCCTATTATAATCTGTGAGTTTGGTTTGTCATATTGGTATTTATTGGACCAGTTATTTCTCATTGTAATCTTTTATGAACACTGGTAGCACATGAGGAGGCTCAGTCTAACTTTTCCAATAATTTTTCTGTGCCATAGAGTGATTTGAGCCCACTGAGTACTTCCCTTGTTCTTATTAATGTTGCACTTACATGGGGTTTCCTTTTTCCCCAGGCTGTTCTTTGGGAAATCAGCTCAATTTATCACTGGTCTTTCACATTTTACTCTCTATATACTCAAGTCACAAGGAGTCAGATTTCCAGAGTGGTGTCAATACTTTTTCTGTAATAGTTTTATTTCATTAATTTTCTCACAAAATTAGATTGTGACTTTACTATTCTTTCTGCTGTGCTTAGTAATATATCCATAAGCTCATCTGGGCCTCCCTCAGTGGCATCCTATCCCTTATAATTATTAGGTTATTCATCCAGGAAACGAACAGCAGAATTATTTGTGGCAATCTTTTACTGACACTTTCTATTTCTATAGTAGAGATAGAATATGATGATGCACAGGGATATAATATTTTGTGGTGATGATACTTTGCCTGAAAAATGGTCAGAGCTCCTTGCAAGGTGGGAAAAATTTAATACAAGAGTATTAAATTTGATCATCAGTGCTGTTGTCCTCATGGACCATGCAAGAGATTTGAGCCCATGGCCAGGGAGGAATATGCAAATATCTCTTTTACCTGTATTTGTGCTGGAATTAATTAAATTTATGGAGTGGCTTGGTAGAAAGGAAAGTCTCTTTGGGGCTGAGCTGATGGGAAGATGGGATATGATTCATCTAATCATGTCCTTGATGAATGAATTTCACTGAGGAGTGAATTCATTATCAAGCATCATCCCCAGAATATTGATGTTTTTATTATTTGAGAGACTTGATGCTCAAAACTCCAATTTTGAATCATGACATGACCCTCCAAGTACTGCCTGTCTCTGCCTTTGAATCCAGTTATAGGGATGGAAAACTGGTACTTGGGGGCTTGTAGTTTGGAAAGATCTTCCCAGGAAAGCACAATACTTGGGATGCCGTTCCTTTCAGTATTTATAATTCCTCCTGTAAAATCCTAGGTCATGGCCAGAGATTTGAGGTGTTATACCAAGAAAATAAAAATAGGGAAGCGAATTTACAATATGTAAGTTGGGTTGAAAACAATGAGACTTAAAAGTGTGAAGAACATAAAAACAGATTGATTGATGATAATAATGATCCAATGTGGATGCTTAGAGGATGCCAAGTATACCATGATATTTCCTCAAATACCTCTCTCAAACTACAGCAATTTGCAGCTCTTGGACTCCCTGAATCAGAGGTCATTTTTCTGTGTTTATTAGTCCTTGGTAAGTTATGATTCTATGAATAATTTGAGATATTAGTATTGCTCTGCATTGCTGTAGAGCAGCAATATTATTTATTAATAATAAATGTTTATTCTTCTTGACTCATCAACAGAGTTCCTGTAAAACTACACAAATTATGTCCATGTAATCATTTCCATCACATTTTGTTTCTTAGCAGGATTTGGACAAAGTCTCTATTCCATAGAGAGTTCAAAAAGAGAGAGCAATATGCTTCCAATGAGTGTTTTTAGCTTTTTCCTGTGGCATTCAGTACAGTAACATCCACTTAATATTTTGTGATACTCTTGTGCTTATAAATCATGGCCCACATCATTTTCCCTCCATCTTGCAAAGACCAATCTCAAAAGTAGATCCAAAAGCCATCTTTATTTCCCTCCACCCTGTAATCATTTGACAAAAGAGAACATTTCATATTGATTCAAAATTGTCCTTAGAAACTCTGTTTTGTCTGAGGAGACTCTGATGCATTTTCACATAAAATTGATTCTCTCCCTAAGAAAAATGAAAACTCAATCACTGTTCTTGCAAAAAGAGTTGACTATTTTCAGCTCTTCCATAAATGCCTCAGTTTATCTGGGAAGGGAAAGGATGTTCATGTCATCCATTTCCTTTTTCTGGCATTGCACAGGGTCTGAAGAACCTAAACCTTCATGTCCTTCCCCGGGACACATTGCAAGGCTGGAAGGGATGAGTCAACCCCAGACATGCAAGACATAACACAGGCTCAATGTGAATAGTGTGTGCAGTGGGCATAGCAAAAGGATTAATTTGGTTTTAGCAGAACTACCCACCATCAAATAGGGCTAAAAGTCCAAGGAAAGCTCTCCTGAACCCCACTAGCAATTAAACATAGAAAATCCCTGGAAGTGTTCCAGGCCAGACTGGATGGGGCTCTGAGCAACCTGGTCTAGTGGAAGGTGTCCCTGCCCATGGCAGGGGGTGGGAACCAGATGATCTCTAAGGTCCCTTCCAATCCAAACCATTCTATAATTCTATGGTTCTATGTAAATTCCGTGGCTGATTTATCTCCAATATTGTCACACAATTCCAGCTCATCCTGCCATATTTAACCTCCCTGGCTAAGACTTTTTTAATTTCACACTCACTGTTTTGTAGGACAGAAGGACTGGGTTTTAGTTTGATGTTTTACTCTAGTTCAGACCTCTGGATGTTCTTTAGTTTTGAAGTATTTCATAGACATCGCACTCTAGTAGCTGATCCCAAAGGAATGTATTCCTGATGCATTTTTGAACAGCTGATGCACTTCACAGCAAGTCAGTGAGAGCATGGCTTTAAAAGTCTCTCAGACTTTTGTTTCTTCTGCTTAATTTTTTCCCCTTTCCCTCAGTTCATATTAAAATGAGTTGTTATTTTCAACAGTGAGCAGACAAGCAAGAGTAAAAGAGGACTGAAAGCAGAAAGCTGAGGATGATCAGAAAGGGAAGGAATTAAATAGGACTTGGTGACAGGCAGTAAGTGAGCATCAGACAGGAGTCACCCAAGAGGAAGAACTCATTTTGGAGTTTGCACCTTGTCTTCTTAGATGAGGGGCTGTCATTCCTCCTTCACAGAAAAGGTTGAAGACACCCACTACACAAAATTCTTTTAAGCCCTAAAATCAGAAGAATAACTAGAAGATTGTGTGTGTGTGCTTCCACCATCCCACCAGCTTAGCACCATTCAGTTTCTTGGGAATGTCCTCTCTCCCATGTGGTGCTTCTGCTTCATTCTGACTTTGTAAGGCTGGGAAAGCAAAACCACTGCATGGTACTATGAGGAGTGAGGAAAAAGTGTGAGGAAGAACACCAAAGCCAGAGGAGGAGGAGGAGCAGGTTTAACCCACCTTAGCCATGGGCAGCTGCCAGCCCTGCACCTCACCGTTCTCTCACTCCCACTCAACAGGTGAGGGGGAAAATGAGATGGGAAAAGGTTGAGATAAAGGCTGAAACCTGGGCCTGACACACGGGAAACCCAGTTTCTTTTCCCTGGTTACCCTGCAGCCCCCACTGCCAACACTTGGCACAGACAGTCAGTGTGAGTCACCAAAACATGGAATTCACAGGTCTTGCAGTGCAAGAAGCCAAAGTGGTCTCTGAGTGACATTTCAGTGGGAGAGCACTGGGCTAGGAAAGGCCAGAACCTGAATTTCCCCTACAACTCCCTACAACTGAATTGATTCTGGTGTCTGCCCAGAAGTAACTACATTAACTTTCAAGGCAAGCCAAAGTCAAAAGGCAGGCTTAATTAAGTAAAATGTGGTAAACACTCAGCTACAGTTATCTGTGCTGAGAATACTGAAAGCAGAAGATACTCTAGTCTAGATATGTCTAGAACAGAGGCTGAGCTGTTGTAAAATGTGTCTGAAGAACAAGTCTGGATTTACATTGCACAGATTTGTCCAGGTACATTCCCTGATCAAGTGTTTTGTGGGGGCAGCATCTTCCAAACTAAAAAAGCCTCACCCGTACTGGTGTTGCAGTCAGATTACCTGAGTAGGGCAGAGGTACTGCACTGGTTCAAAGCACAGTTTGTTTGCACAGCTGCATCCTGCTCTCAGAGCTCTTTGTGAGTCCATCACACTCTTAAATATTCCCTTAAGTGCTGACATTATCACAGAGATGTAGTTTGGGAGAAGGGAGAATTCACTCTTAGTTGGAGTTGCATCTTGGCCTGACCTCCTCTCCTCCCTCCTGAGGCAACTCATACCCTCCCCAGTCTCTGTGCTTCAGGAGAGCACCCAATTAATGATTCATTGAGAGCTGAGGCCTTTAAACTCCATTGATTTCTTGCGTCTGGCTCTTGATTGCATCTGGTAAATTCATTTTTGTTTGATGGTATTAAGTATTTTGAATAATTAATATGGTAATTTGTCCAAGGCTGAGGAGTAAATGTTACCTTCTGCTGGGAGGAGTGCTGGGAGGGGAATACTCTTTAGGGCACTTTTCCCAATCCCTTTAATGTCAACATGGTACTTAATGTAAGTGCCTGCCTGACAGCTATTGCTGCTCTGAGACTCCAGGGCAAGCATGACGAGAACAAACACTCCATGCACAAGCATCCAGTCTTGGAGTTTGCCTTTAATTGTCTGAAAAACAATCAAAATTATTATGTGGCATCAAACAGAAGTGGGGGGGGGAAATCTCTGCTCCATCATGTTCTTCTCAAATCAATGGAATTTTTTGTTGTGAGGTCTTCAGGAGTTGAACTGGACAGCCAGGATCCAAACTATGCTCTTTTACAGAACACTCTTGGAAACTTAACCCATTCTGGAGTTAGCAGATCTAGTAATGACTTCTGGACCTTCCCATCCAATCCACATTAAAGTAATCCCTTCCTTAATGGAAATCAGCATCGGGACATAATTGACTTTTCTCATTATTTCCATTATAATGCATCTAATAATAAGAACCATTCATTACTTATGGGTTTACTTTCTATCCCATTGATTTCTTTTCTAGACTGGTATTTATATCCTTCAGGTACTCATATAATAATTCCCACACCCTGAAGTCATCAGTAAACCAACTGTTACCCAAATCAATCAAATGCTTTAGGTTAAAATAACTCTTCCTTTGATTTGCCTCTGATGTGAAGTCATGCAGTACTAAGCATTCAGACAGTGGAAAAAAAAAATCGTAAAGTCAAACTGCTAAGTCACTTTTCATTAGAAAGATGTTTCAGAATTAGGATTCCCCCTAAACAACAAACTGAAATAGCCAATGGTGGTTATATACAAGACAAGCTTAAGTCCTCAAAATGTTTTCCATTGTTTCATGACTTCCTTTGAGGGTTTGACTTCTGCCAGAGAGTGGTTGGTTTGGGGTTTGTTTCTTTTTTTTTATTTTTTTTTCCGAAGCTTATATTGTCTTCTCACATATTTTTACTGGCACTTGAGTCTATTTCTGATCTGTTTTCTCCAGGACTGGAGAAAACTGTTTACAGTATTTGAGGGCAGAAATAAGAAGTGAAGAGACAATTGATTTTTGCAAAACTATAGAGATGAAGGTAATTTATTTCTCTCTACTTATTGGATATGTTCATCCAGAGAGGATTTCAGCCATATTATTTCTTATATTAGACAGCAGTACCTTATGACCAGCTACAGAACGCTGATATCTGAAACTGCCTAGACAGTAATCTCAGATCAGATTGTGGATTAGAGGTTACAGATCTAATTTGTGTTTCTTTTGTCCTTGTTGGACTGTTAAAACCTTGATATTTTCCTGCTCATGCAAACTGCATTCTGTTCCTACCCTTACCCTCTCCAGGAGCAGAGAGTTTCTACCAGTGACTGAAATATGTAGCACATTTGGGCACATCTGAAGCAATCTGTGCTTCTACATGTCTTTTAGCCCTGTTTCTCCACTACAGAGTGCCCATTTCTTTCCCAGAATGCCCATTTTTAGCTTCAGAGATGGGTTCCGTTGTATGAACAGTTGATCTGCGAGAACATAGTCATTTATTAGCTAAAATGTCCTGGGGCTCCTATTAGAAGAGGAAAAAAATCTGAAAGACATCTATTTGGCTGTTTGCTCCCAATTCAAAGCATTTAATATCTAGTGCTATCTTAAATAATTCATTACTGCTCAATATGCCTAATACCTCTGCTGAGAGTGCCAATAAATGAGGTTAAATGGAATTCCCGGTGATTTCTTCTCCTTCTGTTAGTTTAAACATTGATAAATATATGTTTTACCAGTCTTGATAATAACACCACAGAACAAATGCTTTTCAGTCAGGGAAATGAGTCAGAGGCATTTTCCTCCCTCTGTGACAGCAAAGATAGTATTTCCTCTTTAACCTTACAAGTTTCTTTGAATTACAGCTGGTGAATTTGTATGAGGAACTGGTCCTTAAGGATCAAGCTGTGAGGATCAGCTCAATAGCTTCAAAATTCAGATTAAAAGACTTTCAGTGGTATATGAATCTCTGTGTACATATTTGTCTGTGTGGTGCTAAGCAGCTAAAGAAAACAAACAAATTATAAGAAAAAAAATTAGATAAAACAAATTTCAAAGATATCTGCCTAGTCTCAATATAAGAGCATGTGTCTCACTGGGAACTTAGGATATGCATAAATGAATATCCAAACATTAACCATGAATCTTGCAAATATTTCAACCTGTCATTTGTAGCTGTTCAGGAGCGTAATAACTTTGCCGAAAATGACAGTGTAAAATGTTTCCTCTCTCTTAACCTATGCCCCTCCTCGGTGTTCTTAGAGCTTTTCTAATAGGCAACATGATTCCTGCACAGGAAATTTATTAGCCCAGCCTATTGTTTCTGACTTGCCACCTTTTGCTTGTAATTAAATCCAACTGCAGATGGAAAGACAACAAATCCTTGGCAAGGTTCACTAGGAAGACTGAGAAGCATGACATATGAGATAATAAAGAATAACAGATAGTGGAAAAGACCTCTGATCTGAGGTTTTCTGATCCAAAATCATACTGAAAGCTAAATTACAGTCTGCCCACCTGCTCCTATAGATCCTTCACTTGGCAACTCAATGTTTAAACTGGGGTGCATCTCTCACATGTGAAACCACCACAGCCTCCGATGCCAAATCTCCCTGCAGTGAGACTTGGGAAATTGCATCCTCCATCCAGAACTTTGCCTGAAGCCAGGGAGGAGATTTCTAGGAAGAGGATGATGCCTAAAGATTTTTACCTTTTTATATATTTTCCATATAGTTGTATCTTTGTAGACTGTTAATACACAGTTATAAATTCTAGTACTTTTCCTGCCTTCTCCCATAGTTTACCAGATCCTTACTGTTGGGGTTTTAGTTTTGTCCTAGTTTTTTTCTGTTAGAGGAATTTTCTCCCATATGCATGTTGCTAGGGGACAAATGACTATACTTAAGAAAGACAAAGCAGCCCGTTTTGGGGGGTGGGGTGGGCCTGGCTACTCTTTGTTTCACCTGGGCGTGTTGGGAGTTCGCTCTCAGCGTCTGGAGAGAGAAGCCTCGGAGAGAAGAGCTGCTGGTTCCCGTTTTCGGCGTCTTTCCTTTCTGCTGGAAACAACACCGGGATCCCAAAGCTGCTTTCCCTGCCCTGCTGGAGGCTGGGGCTGGGGCCGCCCTGCGCCGCTGCTGTTTTGAGCCTTCGCTACGCTGTAGCCGTGCTCACCCTGCCTGCCTGGAGCCCCGGGGGGTTCCCCTTTTGGATACATCTCGTCTGCCACCCGGGATTTGTGTTTGTGCCTGCCGCTCCAGCCTGCCATTCCAGCCTGCGGTTCCGGGAGTCCAGGACCGGCTGCCCAGCCGGGATTTGTGAAGGTTTTTTTTTGTTCCATCCTTCCCCGGGATCCCAGGGCACCAGAGCCGCGTGTTCCCTGAGCTCGCTCCGGAGCGCCCCCTGCAGCCGCGGGGGAACCATCGCACCTGCCCTGCTCACCGGGAGCCGCCAGCGATCCCTGTCGGCTGCGAGCGGAACTGCACCCGAGGGGAAAGGGCCTGACAGCCGAGAAGGCTGGGACTGGGTTTGTGTTTGCTGTTATTGTCATAGTTGTTGTTGTTTTGTCCGACTGGTTATATATCTATCTATCTATCTATCTATCTAGTAAAGAACTGTTATTCCTACTTCCCACATCTTTGCCTAAAGACCCTTGATTTCAAAATCATAATAACTCAGAGGGAAAGGGGTTACATCTGCCACTTCAAGGGGGGCTTCTGCCTTCCTTAGCAGACACCTGTCTTTCAAACTGAGACACTTACTAATACAATCTTGAAATTCTGTTTAGTCTTGCCTTTAGTCTAGCAAGGACACTTTGTTTTGCACCATGCATTGTAGCCACAATAAAGTGTAGGGCTAAAAGTTGGGGGCAGGGGCTCCAATGGGGCAGAATTCAGGGGGGAAATTGCCTCACCAACTGCTCTTCTAATTGGACAATATTTGATAGATATACTAACCAACTAACCTTATAAAAATTGCAGAAATACTGTATCACGTGTGAATATTGCCATACTGTGCACCTCAAAAGCTTTCAATTACAGACTTTCTTTTCTATTATCATTTTTACACTGTTTGGAAAGGTTTTGCATTTTATTCCGGGCAACAGGGACACCGGAGCAGCAGTTCCATCTAGTACCAGAGACTATGTCTGTGCAGACTCCTTCAATCCCACCCTGTTTTAAAAGCAATTCAATGTTCACCCCATCCCTGAGAGCCAAAGTTCCCGTTAACCTGTCCTGAGAGCTGTGCTAGATGTGCTTCCCAGTAACACCTGGGTAAGAGCCCTGATACTGCCTGAGGAGGAATCATCTCAAGCTAAAAAGGCTGGACATTCCTTAATCAGAAAATTTTTGAGCAGGGAACAGTTTTGGAACATTGGACTCTATAAGCAACCCTATACATTGTAATTTAACATTATCTGGTGGAAGGAAATGATTGCTGTGTTACCTGCTGAAGTTCTTCTTGGCTGGTCTTGCTCATCATACTCTTTTTTTTTACAAGATGCAGAACACAAACTATAAGAACAGCTTCTGTGTCATCAGCTATAGAAAGAAAATCTGCTTTGTAACTCTCCATAAAACAGGACTTAAAGATACCTGAACAGTTCGGAAGCATGAATGAGGAACCACATAGAAGACCGACAGTGTGGTACCTTCTTTGTGGCACTAAATATTATTCTATTCAAATTGCAATATTGTTTTTAATGATTCTCCTATTGAAAGTCCAGTAGAGAGACTGTAAGCTTCAGAATTTCAACTATTAGGAACTCTGTTATAGATTGTTCTGGAAAAGAAAGTTGCACTGTGAAAACACTTCTTTTACAGACAAGCTGTCATAGTTTCACTGCATATTTCCATCATACTTTAGTTCATAACTGAATTATAAATATTTAAATATGTGTAACTGTGGCAATTTAGGGGATCTGTCTGTATATTTTAAAGGATTAATAACTGTATGACACAAGAAAGCATCATAGAAATATGGAAAAGAAATATTTCCTGCGAGGGTGGTGAGACCCTGGCACAGCTTGCCCAGGGAAGCCGTGGGCTGCCCTATCCCTGGAAGTGTCCAAGGCCAGGTTGTCTGGGACTTGGAGCAGCCTGGGATAGTGGAAGGTGTTCCTGCCCATGGCAGGGGGTGGAATGAGATGATCTTTAGGGTCCGTTCCAACCCAAACCATTCTGTGACTTTGTGATACAGTATTCAGAAATTATGGGCATTCTAGTATTTCTTTATTTATCATTCTTATAAATATATAAATGGCATCCATGCTTCTTTTCCATAATCTGGGAGTTGCGAGAGTGGTTCGTTGAGTTTTGGTAATTCCCCAGATTAGAATGGTGATGAGACAGCTGGAGCATAAGAAAAACAGTTTGGGCAAGTTTCTTATGGTCATCTTTAAAGTGGAACAACTTTTGAGAAGACAAGCAGAAAACATGGGAGATACCATGTGTCATCAAGTGAAAAAAAACATTCAGCAAACATAAATTCTGTTTTTCTAAAGTGATTATATTCTGAACAGAGGAGTCAAAAAAAGGGAAACATGCTGTGACTGTACTACACCTCATAGCATTCTTGAACTAAATATGCAATATGTCATTCCAGTTCTATAGTAAAACAGGGAAAATGCTTCCAGGTCTCTGAGACCGAAATGAATTCAACATCCAAGAACTGAAACATGGAAAAGAGACAAGCATTCATGTATTCCAACATTTAAAAATTGATAAAGAAAATAAAATTTTTCTTGATTTTGTTGCAAGTGCAAAGTTTATTTGGCACTTGCAGTAATCCAATGAGGTGATTATTTTTTGGTCATAGAAAGGCTTTTCCTATCCAAACAGAAGTCCCATTTCCTGAGCTATGACTACAGTACTTCAAGTAAAACATGCCAAGAACAAGGATTGCATAAAATAAATAACTTCTTTCTCATTTTACAGCTGATAAAACTGACAATATGAGAGACTGAGTAATTTATACATCACATTGAAAATTTAAGATGGGCTTGAACTAACTCATGTCTTGAATTCTCATTCACTGCATCACTGGTTAAAAGACAAATAAATAAATGAATAAATAAATTAATTAATAAAATCTCTTTCAGGAAGTCATTTTGTTGAAAGTTGCTTAGCGCTGAGAGTAACAAAATTATTTTATTTTTAAATGCGATTAAGAACGATTGAAATCTCAGTCATTCATTTAAGTGTTTTAAACATCACTTTATAAGAATACTTTTAAAATGTACAATTTCTTTTACTAGCATCTAACCATGCAGCATTTTCATGTCTCATAAAAAATAATTTTATTCAAAAATATGTGTAGCATTTAAATGAGATGCAAACCAGCTTTTATGACCCCATCCAAGTACAGTGAAATCCTCAGTCCGTTTGCTGCTGCACTGGAACAAACAGGCAAATTCATAGCCCTTGAAAAAGCAATTTTTTAGCAAAATGCTGATCCTGACGCTCCACTCCCAGAAACTTGACTGTTTATCTGCCTCGCCCACAGACGCCATACGGAGCATATGTAGGACACATTGAGTGGCTGGAATTAGCAGAGTCATTTATGAGCTGCATATAAATGCATCATTTGCACATAATTCTCAGTGATAATAGCCAAATTAGGGAAGGTGATAGCACCATCATTTTTATTTTTTTTTTCAACTTAGCATTTATGGAAATGATGTCTTTATCCAGCTCGTGTCCTTCTCAGAGCCGAAGTCAAATCAGAAACAAGATGTCTTAGGATGTATTAGAAATAAATTGTCAAAACTTTCTATTTCACTGTATATTGGAATTATGAGAAGTTTCTTTTTTTTTCATGAGGACCAGAGGGGCATTTTTCTCACACTGACTCCAGTTTAAAACCCTGATTAAGCACTTCCTTAACCTCATATGGATGCCAGTGGATCTAAGTGTTTGCTGAACTGTTACCACAGCAACTCTTCCATACCCTCAAATGCATCGATGTGGCTTTGGTGCAAGCTGAAAATCCCTTCCTTGCTTTTGAACTCTGGGGTCTGAATGCAACCAGAACCCGGCCCAGGGAGACCAGATAGACCCAGTGCAGGGAAATGAGCTGGATAAAACCTTGACATGCCAGCTCAAAAAACATCTGTTCCTGCGTTTCAGAGAGAATTGAGCAATTTAAAGGCAGTGAAGCCCTTTGTCAGACTTCCTGCTTAGTCCATAATTGATCTGTAAAGGTTTTTCAAAGTGTCATCAGGGGGAAGAGAGAAACAGGTTTAGAATTTTTAAGGTGCTCTGGCTCTTCTGTTAAAATTTGGCTGAACCTTTTTTAGAAACAGAAACAGCTGCACTCCAAGATTGGTGTTTTTCAAATTAAGATGAAAATATGGCACTGCCTTTCCTTCTTCATCCCACATCGTAACCCATGACCAAGGTGTTCAAAGAGAGTCTAAAGCATCACACACAGCAGTCAACAACTTCTCAGTTTCTCCAGGGACCAGATGTAAGAAAGGAGCAAGTGTAGGCTTGTGATTATTGCCTACCCAATTTTATGCCACTTTAACTTTCTGGAAGCAGCTCAGTTCCTTGTGGGAGGGAATGAGTGTCAATACTTGCTGAAATCAGTTATAATTTCTCCTCATCCTGAGTCTTGAAGAAACCAAGCTGCTTCTGAGAATAATGCTCCACAGACACAGATGAACGAAAGAGGCTCCTACTTCCAAAATTTTGAGAAGCACTGGCATAGCATTAATCACTGTCATTTGCCAGTAGAAACACTCATGGAGTGCAATCACTTCTTGATTGCTAAAGAAATTTTCCTTTGCCTAGAGTACTAAGGTTTGATTTTCTTTGTTTTTCAGCAGAAATATCTGTTGCAGCTGCTACTGAAAACCACAACTGACAGCAGAAGATATTTGTGATATTTGGTGTTTCTGTTTACAAACAGAAGCTCAGAAAGCCAGTATGTACACATATATAAGAATGAATATTTCATAGATGTGATGGAGATTGTCATACCCATGAGTATTTCTTCTCTCCTTGAACCCATAGCCCATGAGAACACCAGCTACCAGTCACAAAAGTCCTGTCTTCATCTCACCCAAGGAATGCAGCATTATAGCTTCCAACTTTTCACAGGATATCTGGAGCAGAGGTAGGAGTGCAACTGGGATAAGCATCCTCTGAAATGAGACTTCCACTCTCTGCTATATTTCACTCTGTCACGGCTGCTAAAAGAATTCTGCACTGCGGACAAATAATGCCTTCATGTGATGCTTTATGTAATGTCTTTATGTGATGTTTTATCCTGAGTTTTCACCAGGCAACAATTAATCTTAAATCATACTTTTATCAAGTATTTATTCTTTTATTCCCTTTGGGTTTTGTGATATCAATGTCATGCCTGTCACAAACAATGACAAACTGCATTGCTGAAAATAAAGATGCGTGAGAGGATGTAACTTGGTAGGAATTCAAAGAGATAACACTTGATCAGGGAATAAGAGTGAAAATGTCCAGGAAAAAGGCATTAAATCACCAAATCCACGTATATGTCTCTGTGGCAAAGAAGAGCAGAGCAAATAGGTTTTGTTGCCCTGAAAGTGGCAGGTGCCCCATCCCTGAAAATATTCAGTCAAGTAGGAGGGAGCTCTGAGCAAGCTGATCTAGTTGAAGATGTCCCTGATCATTTCGGTCAGACCAGATGACCTCTAAAAGTCCCTTTAAACCCTGAGCACTCCAGTGGTCTATTTTAGACTTTTGAGGACTAGCGAAACATATATGAAATTATTTAATCTCTGAGACATTTGCATCTCAGATGCAGGAAGTCATCACGAGCACCTGAGAGTCAATAACTTACAACTGAGGGACTCACTTCTTCCAGACCTTGCCAGTATTTTCATCTCCATTTTAAGGAATTAACTTCCTGCAGAGACAGTAATTACAAGAACATGAAGCTTGATCTGGTTGTCAGTGAGTCCCACAAATGACCCACAAATTTAGGAGTCCTTCTGCTTCCTGTATCTGAGATGCAAAGCCAATAATTGGGATAATAGGTGGAATGGAAATAGGCTTATTCCTCATGAGTTTTCTGTTATATTGGTCAAACCACAGTGTTCAGGATGGTCTATTTTCCTTACCAGAAGTTTAACCTGGTGTACATCCTGAGAAATAGATCATTTATTGTGGAAGAAATTAAATTAATCTGCTGTTCTATTGGTTAAAGAAAAAAACAACAACTTAATGCACAGACTCATCTCTCAAGTTAAGAAAGTGGAAGGGACTACAGCCTAAACAGAGAACAGATATAATTGAATATCAATAATCCAGTGGCAATGGCCATTAGTCTCTATGGGAACTTGTAATCACATAACAACAATTAAAGAAGCTCAATGGGTGATAACAAGATAGAGAAATGCTGGCAGTGTCAGTGGCCATGAATACAGGACTTAGGAGTTATACAGGAGAATACAGAGCTGGGCAGAGAGAAACCTAGTGAGGTTCAACAAGGGCAAGTGTAGGGTCCTGTGTCTGGGGAGGAATAATCCCTAATACCAGCAAAAGTTGGGGGCTGACCTACTGGAGAGCAGCTCTGCTGAGAATGACCTGGGTGTCTTGGTGGGTGACAAGTCATCCATGAGCCAGCAGTGTTCCCTGGGGGCCAGGAGGGCCAATAGGTTCCTGGGGTTCATAGGGAAAAGTGTGGCCAACAGGTTGAGGGAGATGATCCTCCTCCTCTGCCCTGGTGTTTTTTTTGGTCTCCACAAAGATAAGGAGCTACTGGAAAGGGTCCAGTAGAGGCCACGAAGATGATGAAGAGTTTGGAACATCTCTGTTGTGAGGAGAGACTGCAGGAGCTGGGCCTGCTTAGTCTGGAGAAGACATGACTGAGACGGGATCTCATCAATACATACAAATATCTCAAATATTTTATATCTCAAACGTTGGTGTCAAGAGGATGGTGCCAGAGTCTTTTCAATAGGGAGACATCTGGAATATCTTAAATTTTGTCATTAAATCGATATAAAAAATAGATAGATAAGGGAACTGAGGACTAAGGGAACTGAAGTGCCTCACAGAGGGGAAACATCACAATGCGACCATACACCTTCTGGAGGACCAGAAAACTCATATGAACATTTCTATAGGTGGTAATATTATTATTTGGAATATAAATTGTTACAATTCATGTAATCATAGGATGGTTTGGATTGGAATGGACCTCCAAAGGACCTCTAGTTCAACCCTGCTACAATGAGCAGGGGCATCTTCAACCAGACCACCTTGCTCAGAGCGCAAACCCATAGGAAAGAAGCTCCTGTGTTTACAGAGTAATTTGTACCCCTGTTTGTTCAAGCAAGACATTAAAAGAAGCATCTCTTCCTACCTCTTTCTTTCAAAGGTCACCTCACCTCTCCTAGACCTCCCTCCTCTTCTGAGCTTTCTTGATTAATCAAAGATAATATTTTCAATCTGCTCTTAGTTTTCTCAGGCCTGAGTCCTAATTCCTGGTCTTAAACACCAAGATTTAGTGCCCCTTCCCTTACACTTGAATTCTAACTAGGGAAATTACTTACGAAAAATAAATGAGAGCAAAAATTAAAAATTCCACAAAAGCCTTGCGTTCAAATGCAGCATGCAGCAAATGGAAGATGGATGGCATTCCTGATCACATCCATTATATTTTCATTATGATGACAACACATGAAATTCTGACAGTTCTGAAGTTCCTACATTAATCAAATGCTGTCTTCATTGTTTTTCTGGCACTTCCTCATTAAAATGGTTGCAGCTGAGCTATAGTCCTGTAAGTTATTCCTAAACTGACTCCTTTTCAAGTACAAATGCGATCTAACCCTGGGATATATGTGCATTTCCAGGCATGGAGATTTCAAAGCACAGCAGGGGGGAGATAAAAGTAGTTATAGCTTTGTTTTAAGGGAAAGACTGACAGAGGATGATACGGAATGTGTCTGACAGTTGCTTACTGTAATTTCTCTAATGTATGTGTAAGCACTCTCTTATCATTATCTCACATACCTTTATAAGTTCACCCTCACAAGAGAACAGATTTTACAGAAGTGATGAACACTTTTCCTGAAGCAGAACCAAGGTGAGACAAGAAGAGAAACACATCTGGGGTTGAATCTAACTCTTATGTATCAAATTATTCCTTTAAAGAATGAGGAAACTTTTTCCCCAAAGTCTAACAAAGCATTCAAGAAACATCCTAGATCTAATAATATTGCCATGTTCACTGACAGTAACAAAAAATCCCAACTTTTGCACCAATATTTATCGATTCAAATTTTCTATACCTGAAGAGACCTGCTGTGGTCAGGCCAGCACTCATTTCCTGGAGTAATCTGCGTTTAGGTTTGGAAATAGATGGACAGTGACAGGCAAGTGGAAATGGCCTCAAGCTTTGCCCAGGGAGGTTCACGTTGGGCACCAGGAAGAATTTTGTCACTGAAATGGGTAAAAAGCTAGTCAGGCATTGGAAGGGGCTGCCCAGAGAGGTGGTGGAGTCCCCATCCCTGGAGCTGTTCAAGGAGCAACGGGAAGTGGCACTCAGTGCTCTGGTCCGGGTGACAAGGTAGTGTTTGGTCAAAGGTTGGGCTTGGTGGTCTCGGAGGTCTTTCTTAAACTTTATGATTCTATGGGTCTAAGGCCAGGATATCATACAGGATTGGAATAATACTACACAAAGTAGGGCCAAGTTCTGTGCTAGATCAGGTCTTCCACCCAAAAATGGAGGTTGTTCAGCACCTCTGGAAAACCTCTTCTAGTGCTTTATTCCAACTTCGTTTTCTTTCTACCCAATAGGAGCACACCTTGTTGTGCAATGAGTGTCACCTCATGTGGTCACACAAGGACTAAGCATCCTCTTAAATCCCACAGACCACTCTCAGCCGCAACACTGACCAGGATATTTCCGCAGGGTTTGCTGAAGACACAGGAACTTTTCAGCGGACTTCTCCGATGCTTGTCCTCAAAATTTTATGAATTTTTTAGGTCCTCTCAGTGTCTGTGGTAGACACTGAGCATCCACTCCAGCCTCTGGTGGAGTAGAATGGGGTGTTCTTTGTCATCCTCTACTGCTGACTACAGTATTTAATTATTTTAAAAATTGTTGTTTACTTTTACCATCAATTTTCCCACTTTAATTCATAAAGGGTCCAGTAACACCACTTACCTTTATTTTGTTTTTTGGTATATGCAAGATTGGCTCACACCTAACCTATAGTTCTTCTAATCAAATGTTTCTTTGTGTGTTTTGTTTCCCTTACCAGTCATCCATTTTCTCACTTCTTAATTATATTTATTGCTACAATTCTTTCCTCCTTCCATTTGTTTATACATATATATTTCCATGTCTACCTAGAAATTGTCATCCTTTTATATCTTACTTTCATTTTCCTGTCAGCCCAGGCTGGCTTACAATCAGTGTGGCCTTTCTTGAACTGCAGTTTCTGGAGTGTCTAACAAAATACAGTTATAGCTTTTTATTTTTCATTTTACCTGTGTTTTGTTTTCCATATTTCTAAAGCTGATTGAAGCAAAAGAGACATTGATCACCTCCTTCTGTTCAACAGGTCAAGTCATATGTCTAGAATAAATACAGACACACTGATCTCCAACACCATATTTTTCCCTTCATGTATTGAAATTATTTTGTAACAATCAGCTGCCTCTCTTCAACTTTGGTTGGAATATTTCTGGAATACTCCACACCTACACATGCAGCTGTTCCTTGGACACAGAATTGGACTCTTCTCTGCCTTCCAAGAGAGCAAATAGTGAACTAAATATCCTACTGACTTTGCAGGGTCTTTTTATAGATCCTAATATTAGCTATTGCAGGTGTTCAGTGGCACAAGTTTTATTTTCAGCTCAGTTTTATTAACAGCATTCTTTGCGCCTGTGATGCAAGAGCTCCTAAGTGCAGGAGACACACAATCTTCTATCTGTCAGGTTTAACTTGTTTTGAGCTAATAATATGACAAAAAAGAGAAAAAAAAATTGTTGCTTTAGTAGGAGATACACCCCTACCACCCTGAGTGAGCTCACTTTGCATTTAATTCAATAAAACTGTGAAAGAAGTTTTGTTAGACTTCCCATTTAACACAGCAGTATAATAATTGGCCATCCCAAGGACCAGGGGCTACTTCCATCTGGTGACATGTGAATTAAAAGAAATGTGGCAAAGACTTCTCAGATCCTTTGGAAGAACCTCAAAAGCATCACTTAATCTGTGTCTATATTACAGCAACTCTGTGGGGTAAAACAGTGATGATAATTTGGGATGTTTGTTTAAGGTTCAATCCTGCTGATCCCAAATTTTGTTACAGGAATTTGTTTTACTCTAGGGAGCTCTTTATGCTTTTGGTGAGCATGGGACACCTAGCCCATCAGAAAGTGGAAAATTCCCTGCTGAAGGCACAGAGAGAGTATTTCCTTACAGCTCAAAAATATCCATGTCTTCTTTGTCAAATGAAATGCTCTTAACCACCAAGAAAATATGTAACAAATCATTAAAATTATAAGGAAATAATTCTATATGTAGATGACATCTCTCCAAATTTGCAGGAGTGAAAGCACAGCTTTGCAGAATTTATATCAGCAGGACCACAGTGTCTTGGATATTTCAATCTTTGCCTCCCAGGATGTTACAAACACCAGCTGTTGTTCAGGCCATTGTATCTCCTTCACTGGGATAGGTTTTTTTCGGCCTGTGGTGTGGATAAAATCTGGTTTGCATCAGTAGTCCTCATTCCTAAAACTGGATTATCACCTTATAGCTTCCTGAAGGGACCAAAGTAAATGGATGTGCAAAGAAGGGCAGTGAAGCTGGTGATCAGTCTGGAGTAAAAGTCCTGGGAGGAGCAGCTGGGGGAACTGGGATTGTTTAGCCTTGAAAAAAAGAGGCTCAGTAGGGGAATTTCTCGCTCTCTACAACTCCCTGAAAGGGGGCTGCAGCTAGGTAGGGCTCAGGCTCCTCTGCCAGGTAACAAGTGCTGGGATGAGAGGAAGTGGATATCAGGAAAAATCTCCTACCTAAAGGACTGTCAGGCATCCAAACAGGCTGCCCAGAGAAGTGGTGGAGTCACCATTCCCGGAGGTATTTAAAAGATGTGGCACTTGGGGACATGGTTTAATGCTGGACTTGGCAGTGCTGGGTTAACGTTTGGACTCAGTGATCTCAGAGGTGCTCTCCAACACAAACCTTCCCCTGATTCTCTGAAAATATTTAGGATAAACTCAGAAAGGATGGGGAGCTACAGGCAGAGATCTGAGACATAAACCCTGCTTTGGACCCCCTTTTATCCCCAAACCCAAGAGCTCTCTGTTCCCCGACTGTTTTTGAAGCAGACCCCAGCATTGCACCAGTAGCATCCTACCTCTCCTTGATCTCTCTCACTGGGGATTTCCCAAGACCATTCCCTGTACCTGAAATTGTTCAGTATTCCAAGAAATACCCGGTTCAGTTTTCCATAAGTAAAAGATATTTTCCATTATAAAGACTTTCAGGCAAATATACTTGGTCTTACCTGCCCCAGGTCTGGACTTAGCACAACAGGAGCCCAGCTCAGCCTCTGAGAGATGAGAGACTCCTCAGAAATGACTGTGAAACCTTGCTTTTTATTTTACCTGCCAGGACATTTTCTCCTGTAAAACTTCTTTAGTCTTACTGTCTCCTTTCCCCGCAGCTTTGGGGACTCCCTGCCTTATTTGTTCCCACTTAGCAGAAAACTGCAAATGGCCAATAATTTTTCATGTAATAGAGGCTGGTTTCCTTAAATCTTCCTTCAATTTAGTGACTTCACTCTCTGGGTAAGGAGGCTGAGCCAAGTGTACCTGCAAAGAAATATTTTTTCTGCCTTTTTTCTAAAGGAAATGCATTCACTCAGATGTGTTGTCTGTCTGTCTGTGCTAATTAGGCTTTACTCTTATTCATCACAAAGATACGGTTCATGAAGGTAAAAAGTAAAACATTTTCATGAAAATGGATTATTGAACTCACTGAGAGATTCAGTTTACTAAGTTCTCAACGTCCTGTGAGATCAATCATCTCAACAGACATTGGAGAATCCACATGGCAGAGCTAAAAACAATCAGACCTCATCGTTCCTCTGAACATATACAACACATTTTAAATTTCACTTTAATTTCATGAGAGTGGATCCCTTTAAGAAGAAAGACTAGTTAGGCATGAGTATGTTTAGGCTGCTTTTTCATTTATTTGGGTGCTATTAAAGTTCTTTATTCTCTGATGTGTTAAAGTGGTTGTTCACTGAGCAAACAGACATAGCAAGTTTTATTCTGATATTGATTGGGACATTATTTGCACTGATAACTCTCTTTATCTTCTCAGTTATCTCCACACTGCTGGGATCTTTTTTCTCAGACAGAATGGAATTGCACTTAACATTCCAGTTTGGGATGGTCGGTAATTAAGGATCTCATGAAATTACTCTCCTGCTTTCCTCAACATTTCTGAGCAGGAAGTAACATTAATCCCACAATAGCCCTGTCTGTCTTTGTAAAATATTTACAAAATTACTCATTATTATTATCATTATCATTATCATTATTATTATAATTATTATCATGATTATAGAAGTAGTTTCATGCATAGGAAGTTTATAGTGGGACAGCTCAATTCTGTGAAGAGAAAAAGTGATTTAATTTAATGTTTGTATTAATAAAATCAGTGATTGAAAGACTGTTGTATATTCTTTTAAACATTGAATTCCTCATCCCAGTCCTTGCAGAAAACATGGAGAAATATATTTGCACAGGAAAGCAGATATATTGAAGAAACAGCAGTATCCCACAAACAACCAGTAGACCAAAAAGTAATTATTGATAAAAGCGTTTTTCTTCCCAGTATTAATTTGAGAGAATCTCTGAGTTTGATTTTGAAATATGCATTATATAGGAAAAAAATAATGTTGTTCAGAAACACAGCAAATGAGGTACTGAAGTAGAACATCGCCTGCTTTACTGCTTAAACTGGCTGGCATCTTGTATCCAGAGGGCTAAAAAAAACCCCATTACAATATTGATTGTGCTTTGTTATTCTGCTTTAGTGATTAAATACATCAGCCACACCATCACAGCATTAAGTCTTGATTAATCATTCTCAGAACCCCAGGCGTAATATACAGAATATTTATTTAAAGTGTAGGTAGAGAGATTCACGTATGATTTATTCTTAGGTCAGCTGGAAGTTTTCCTTTGACTTTTCTTGGGCTTCAATTCATTTTGTTCCTATTTCTTCCAATTCCTTACAGTTCAAAGAATCACAGGATATCCCAAGCCAGAAGGGACCCACAAGAAGTCCAACTCCTGGCCCTGCAAAGGAATTCCACCCTGTGCCTGAGAGGTAACATCCCACTCCCTAAGGAGCTGACTGAGAGTTGGCCTACATTAAAAATCTACTATTGATATTAATATTATAATTCTTTATGTTTTTTGTTTAAAAAAATAAAATATTTTGTACATGAAGCAGAAAACATCCAGGTATTATCTAAAATGACAAAGCAAAAAAAAAGTAATTAAAATAGAAAACTAGAATAATTCATACATGATTTAAAAAAAAAAAAAAAAAGTTCTGAGCTGCCTTTTTTTCTATCCTCCAGGCCATTAAGATATGACCAATCTCCAAGCTGCTAAAAGATGAATATCATAGGGCAGTACTGAAACTGGTAAATCCAGACTCCCAATAGGATTTATAACCTCCAGTCCATTGTTTCATTACTGTAAATACAAGCTCAATATCTAAGTGTGGTCTAGGCTCCTGTGATCAGAGGAAAAAGTTCTGGCTTTTCTTACAAGAAAACCTGTAAACATCCAGTAACAAAGAGGGGGAAAAATCATATTTATTTAAGTAGAAAGTATACAGAAAAAAAAAAAAATGTTGCATTAGGAATTTTTTGGCTCAGCTTGCTATTTTTAAACCTAATTTCTTAACCCTTGGCAAAAAAAATAATGAACAAAGTAGAAATCCAAAATGATATTCCTTATCAGTGTAGGATTAAATTTCAACAAGGGGGAAGAAATATTTGTCTCTGCCTAGAAAAATTACAGAAGAACAAACAGCCTCAGTTTTCACTCCTGCCTCTGAGAAAAGTCTTTGTCTGATGGGATGGTCTTCAATTCAGAAAAAATGTCCACAATCCAAGCTGTAAAAGACAAAAAGTTTCAAGCAGATTTTCCAGACAAGTGAAGCTTAAGAAATCCAGAACCACTAAGGACTTCTTGTTTGTCATTTTTCCACACAGTCTGGCATTTTCACTGTGATACCTGCAGAACACGATCTACAGAGTTCATATTTTCATGTTTTCAGAGGATCCTAGAATGGGCTGAGTTGGAAGAGACCCTAAAGATCATCTCATTCCAACTGTGGGCAGGGACACCTTCCACTAGATCAGGTTGTTCAAAGCCCCAACCAGACTGGCCTTCTTCTCCCTTGTTCTTTTGTTACGTGTTTTTAAAAAAAAAAATAAACAAACCGTGAGTTACTCTAGGCTTGCTATTCAAGATAATTGCACGACTGAATTTTAAAATTGCTTTTAAAGACTTACCAGACTATTTCTGTACCACACAAGGGAATCATTCATGTTACAAACCACATATTCCTGTGACTCTGCAGTTTACTCGTGGAATCCTAGAACATCCTGAGTTGGAGGGGACTCATCAGGGTGAGCGAATCCAACTCCTGGCCCTGCACAGGACACCTCAAGAATTCCACCGCGTGCCTGAGAGAGTTGTCCAAACACTTCTCGAGCTCTGTCAGCCTTGGTGTTCTGACTACTTCCCTGGGGAGCTGTTCCAGTTCCCAGCCACCCTCTGGGTGAAGAATTTTTCCTAATATCTGACCCAAACCTCCCCTGGCACAGCTCTAGCCATTCCTTCAGGTCCTGTAACTGGTCACCAGTGAGCAGAGATCTTCCTTGCGAAGAAGATGCAGGGCAGCTGCAGACCTCCAAGGAAAGGACTGGTGTTCACACACAGCTGTATCTCGATAGGAAGGTGGATTTGTTGAACATCTCACACCAATATCTGCACTCAGCTCTTCACCCTGCATTACACAAGGATCTGTTCCAGTGAAAAGCGAATAAAAAGGACAGCACCAGAAGTAGAAATGAGATGCTGGGTATTATGTTTTCCACCTCCCAGTACAAGCTTGTTTCTTGTGTCACCTGCTACCTGTTGTTAATACTCCCCTTGAATATCTCTTACTTCAGCGCTGAGCCGAGTCCCAATCCATCCTGGGGTTAGGAATTGTTCTTGTGACACATTTTGCTCTGAAAATCTTTGTTATCGTCACCATAGAAATGTCTGCTTAGTTATAACATTTACTTGCAATAAGAAAATGAAGTGTCATATTCCTGAAAATATGTACAAGGGCTACAGGAGACCCAGTTATTCAATTCCTGTAATTTGTATTTTTAAAGGTATAGCTCAGGTAGCTGCCAGTTTTCCATGCTGCCTTCTTCTTGTATGATTTCAGGGCTCTAAATACACCTCTGTGGCATGGGGGAGCCTCAGTAACCAGTCTGAAATGATGACTTTCTCTAGGGAGGTAGGTGTGTGCCCTATTTCTGTATATTTTGCCCTTAATATCTGTATATTATGTACAAAAAATTGAAATAAATAACTTATTTCTATTTTAGCCCTTAAATTGATTAAATCTAGAGTCTGAAACAGGTAGAGATTATCAGACCTTGAACAGGTTTTATTTCAAATAAACTAAGAGGAAATAAATATTTTTTAACACCTGATAGCCAATTATTTGATAATTCTACACTTAAATGGAATCTCAACAGAAATATAAATAACATCCCTGTGAACAGCAGATGGTTTTCCACGATGGAAGCCATTAAAATGAATGATAGGAACACTTCTTCAAACAAATAGACATTAATTAAATCTGTTATCTGTATTAAAATATGGGTATGTAGAAAAACATATTACAGATGTCTGATGTGTTAAAAGTGTTTTTCTTCCCAATTAATACAGTATTAAATATTATTTTATTTATTTATGATTTCTTGAGTGCAACTAACTTAGAAAAATAATCTCCTGAGTTTAGATCATTTCTTTATTAGCGTCTGGAGAAAATTACTCTCTCCCTGGGGAAGAGTAATCTATATTACTTCCATTCTTCTTTAACTAGATTTTGTTTGCAAATACAATTGCATTAATATGACTCCCACTTTCTCAGAGTCTTACATAATTTTAAATAGAGTGTTTTGGTAGTGCTCTCATGGTGAATGTATCCATTGCTACAGGCACTCCAAGACCAATTTTTCAGAGCTATCTACACAGTTATTCAGGGAAAATGTGTTCACTGTGTCCTGGGAGAGTTTAATGCATAATGACTGCCTTTCTTATTTCAAAATAGGTAAATACCCAACCAGAGCAAGTTAGAACTGCAGGTAACTATTTCTGTAAGCAACGTTTTCCCGTGTTTACCCTGAAATAATTGTGTGTATAACCCAGAGGTGTCGTTACACTTCTATTGCTTGAGCAACTGCATCAGTCCTCACAACATATGGAATAAAATCCTATTTTCCTTCAGTATTTTGATCCATTAGGCTAAGCATGGAGCATTGCATTGCTGCTGAGGCCACTTATCCATGTACTCTGGAGGCTTTTGTCCCAAAGGATCACGTGCTGTATCAAATGCTTGACAGCAGCAGTAAAATACCCTGGGACAAGGGAGTAAGTCTGAAAAAGAGTTTCTTCAGTTATCAGTGGTGTTCCAGGGATCATTAAGCACTGGAAAAGGCTCCCCCAGAGAAGTCAGGGAGTCACCATCCCCAGAAGTGTTCAAAAAACAAGTAGATGTGGCACATTAATGGGCGTGGTGGTATTTGGTTGAAGCTTTGACTTGATGATCTTGTCATCTTTTTCCAACCTCAGTGATTCCATGATCCTATGATTTCGTGTGACAATAGCTTCCAGAAGAATCAAACTTTTAAAAGTGGGAAAAGGAATGTTTAGAGCCCCAAGTTTTTGTTGTAAGCTTGAGGCCTATGTATTAAGGGGTTCCATTTTATTTTAGGTCTGGTGAAAGGAGTTACAGAGTGACCAAAGCAGAGCAAATGGGAACAGAATATATAAAATTGCATGTGACCAATTTAGGAAGCAACTTTGATTCGAATTTTAATTTCTTTCTGTGTGGCATTTGACTAAGGAAAGAAAAATAAATTAAGACCAAGTGAGATGGTTATTAGCTCATTTCTCCTACAGTAACTGTCTGTACCATGCCTTTGCATTTTATGGCAAAGCATTTCATCCTTAATCTGAGGAGGCTCTTGATTTATCCAGGTTCTTCTTTAACCTTGAATGAAAGGGAAATATTTACAGGATTAGCCGACAAAACTGCAAAATCATTCAAGTACTCGCTGCTATTGAGTTCCCTAAGCACCCTAAGCATCTACAGCACAAAACTTTGATCTTCCCTTTCTCCCTGATATGTTTAGCAAAATATGCCTAACTGACTAGGTCGGGAGCCAGGACCACATCCTTTCATTCCCAGAATGAAGTTTTTAAAATGGGAAATATACACTTTCCTTGTAACTACTGCAAAATGACCATGCAGCTGGCTGTAAGGATGTTGAAGAATTTAGGGGAAAAATCAAGTAGCAACTGCTTCTGGATTTTATCTATTCAGTATTTTCACTAGAAATGCAGAGGATGCTATAGGAAAAGCACTCCAGGCATTAAAAAGAAAGAGGTAATTAAAGGATTTAAAAGGATAGGATTAACATTCAAAACGATCTTGAGAAATTAACATGTGGGGCTGCGATTGATACAGCAGGACTCTTAAAGCAAAATTAAACTCATTCTCCTGCAGAAGATGCAATCCAACATAGAAGTTTAGCATTCAAGAAAATGGCAAAGCAGCACAACAGGGGAGAAAGATGATCAAAGGGCTGGAGAACCTGTCCCGTGAGGAAAGAGTGAAGGAATGATGTCTCCTCTCTTCATGAGGAGCCACCTGCTGAAGACAAGGGACAATGGGCACAAGCTGCACTGGGAGAGGTCTCACCTTGTATAAGGCAGAAAATTTTTGTAGTGAGAACAATCAACCAACAAAACAACCTCACAAGGGATTCTCAGAATGGGATGGGACAGGGTGCTGGATGACCTCATCCAGGCCCCCTTTCCCATGAAAACTTGGACCAGATGGTCTTTTGATGTCCCTTCCAACCTAGGCTCTTCTGTGAGTATATGAATTAATATCTGTTCTACACTATTTTTTCTTCTACCCACTCATATCCAGAGTGAGATCTGGGAGCAGGATGGCCCATATGCTTCTGTGAAGGTTTTTTTTCTCCTCAGTGTGCCTGTTTCTATATATTTCTGTTAGCAAAGACAGGTTCTGTGTGTATGTGTCACACAGAAATTAAATTTGCTCTGACCCTTTATACACTAAGCTATCTGTCTCACAACTAAGTTCCCATCCTGCTGTTGTCAGTTTTTCTCCGAATATCCATAGCAACAGGATTGTCTTGTCAATCAAATATCTCACAAGTTTTGAGGCCTGAAAGGATTATTAAAACATCTTCTACAGCTTTCTGAAGAAAAAAAATCCAATAATCTTTTTCCCGTTTCTCCTGTGATTAATCCAAAATGCATATTTGTGAAAAATGCCTTCCAGAAAACAATCCACCTGCATATTTCCTGTAAAGCCCAGGAAGATGGAGCATTCACCAAGACCATTGAGAGTTTTAGTCTATGTTATTGTTTTTCATATGTTTTAGAATTCATGCCTTGTTTCTAATTTGAATTTATATGTTTCTCGCTTCTGGGCTCTGTTTCTTGTTATGTCTTTCTCTACTAAATTAAAGATCTCTTTACTACCTAGTATTTCTCCCTGTGGAGATATTTAAACCATAATAGAGTCACCTTTTGGTTGTCCTTTTTAAAGACAAACAGCCCGAGTTCTTTACGTGTGATTAAATAAGTCTTTGAGCACATGAAAAACGTAGTAACTGGAAACAAAAAAAAATTCTTCCTCTGTCTTCCTCAAACATCCAAAGAAATTACATGGCTGCTCAAAAGGGAGCACTTACAAGAAAATATAATAATCTATACAACACTAACGAGTTAGACTACAACTGCTGAAGTTATCCCAATACGGTGGTTCTTTAGAAGAGAGCTGAGAGGGGAGATATGAAACAAAGATGAAAATTTTGGATATAGACTTTTGGTAATTAAAAATAGGTTGAGCAGTCTCTGTTCAGAGAAAAGGATGCAGCCACTGCTTAAAGAGTTGGTGTAGAAGGGCTCAAGCATCTCTTAGAGTCAAGTGCAGCCCATAAACAGAACAAAGCAGGGTATGCAAAACTGGGGGGACTTCACTAACGAGGACTTGAAAGTAACATGAAAAGAAGTATCATAACTAAACAATCATTCTGGGATTAGAAGTAATTGTCAATGAAAATTGTGGAATTGTCATCAGAGGAGTTATTCCAGCCTTGTTATGAGCTATGGAGATAAAAGAGTGTGCTAGAAAAATAAAGGGAATGATTGAGAAACCTACAAGGTCCCTTTTGAAGCCAGAAATCCATAATTAGATATTTTAGGCCCCACCAAAGAAGCTTCCTTCATTTGGATATAAATAGAGGGAGGGTGTTGAAACATCTAATGAGTGTCATTAAACCACACTAAAAGTCAGTGTTCCAGATGATCTGAAATAACTTTTTTCATCTTTAATTAAAGCCCAGCAAATCAGCATCATTTGGAGGAAACTTCAGGCCCATCTTCCCATTGGAAACTGGACATATTGGGTTGAATCAGAAAATATCACTGACCATGGCCCAAAAGTGAGAGAGCATCAACTGCCTTTTCCCTGGGCATTGCATCACTGATAGCTGTAAATCAGTGGAACTCAATCAATCAATCAATCAATCAATCAGCTACTGGAGATCAGTAGGGGAATTCTAAATCTGTGGTGCTGTAAAACAAGAGGCTGACCCTGAATGATAGGAAAGGGGATATTGATGGTTGGAAACCCTGCTTCGTTGTGAAGAGAGAAAAGGCACCTCTTGCTCTGAGGATGGGAGTCTCAAGGCTGATGCCTCGCTGTCCTTATCAACTAGGTCACCAACTCAAGCACTTAGCAGTTTTTTTTTCTCCATGCTGAACATGTAACTAGCCCACCTGGTGTGTGATCCAGTGCAGAATACCCCTGAGAGTGGAATTTCTGAGACAGAAATGTGCTGGGCTGTCTGTGGGTATTACGACCAGAAGAGCACTGACAACTGAGAATTAAGTTGAAATTCCAGATTGCCACTCTGCAGTTCTGTATTCAGTGTTTAACAACCTTTCTGTCTTTGTTTATCCTTCAGGAAGATGATACAAGATTAAGGGGTAATTTATCTTTCCTTTGAATCAGGGCTTTGTTCAGTCTCTTGCCATCTATGACTACAATACTGGGAACTCTGGTCAAATCACAACCAATTAACAAAACAATAGAAACACAAACCTAGAACGATTTATCTAAAGACTTAAAATGGGACATGGCTTCCTGAATGTGTGATTAAGGTTTTTCAAAACTGAAGCCACCTATGGTCATTTCTAGTAGGTATAGGCAGTAAACAATAAGTACAGGTGAGATCTAAAAGGAAAGAAATTATAGGATGTAGGATATGAATGCTGGATGTTCTTGCAACATGTCTAAGGATGTCTTCCAACATCATGTTACATTAATATATTTGGGATTTTAATCTAGTTGATAATGGTGTAAAAAATGGGGAATTCATGTGCCCATTCAAGATACACGTGAAAGGAATTCTAAAAAAAGCCTAAAATTTATATTTCTTGTGTAATACATCCCTTTCAGCAGGGGATCACAGCACAATGGTCTCTCACAGTGCAGATTTGAGCATCTGTAGGTCTCCTATCACTTTCCTGGATCAAGAGAAGGCACAGCAGGATGGGGACTATTTTCCTTTTAGTGGATAAGTTTCTATTTGGATAATTTAGGGTCAAATATTTATCTGGTTATTCATGTCTTAGTTACCAAAAAAGGAGCAATTAATCTTCTTGTAACAGGCAAGGGATTCTGCAACTTAGAGAGGAATATTTTATTTAACATAATTAAGTCCTTTACAACACCATGTATCATTTTTGAAGACCTGAGGACAAGATGGACAGATAAACACCTCTAAATTTATTTTCTCTCTCAAAACTTAATTCACCATTAATTTACTATATCTGCCATACCTGGTCAATCCCCGTCAGCCACACTTCACTCCAAAGGATGCAGCCACAGCAAAGGATGTTATTTTAAAGACTACCTGAACATTTCTGCTTTTTTATCCCTGACACTTAAAAATACTCACTTCTTTATCAAATCTTGCATCTACATCAAATTTATAACAGAGAATTAAAATGAAATTACTATTGCTATTAATTATAGGTTTTTTTGCTTTTGCTGTAGCAAAAACATTTTCAGAAGAACCAGACGAAACCTAAAGTCAACAGTGCTTCTAATCTCACCAATGCTCCTGTCCAAGATGAAATAACTTGCCTGAAAACAGAAGGAATAAACCAGTCTAAAATTACAGAAAATGTTGGTTTCAAGTGCTTCAAGAGCAGGTTCTATGTCTTTGATTTTTATACCACAACAAAACCCAAAATGAATGACTCTAGCCATCTCTTTATCATTACAAAACTCCTTCCACATTCTGCATTCCAGAAATTTATCATGTTTGGTGATAAACTTGCTCTCCTCCTTAGGCAACATCAGGAAATAATGTGGATGCATGTATACTAGGGTCGTGAAGAAAGGGGAATGTGACAAAATCTAATATCCCTGAAACAAATTAGAACTTCTTTTTTGTTATTTTTTAGGTAATTAATAGGTCTCAGTTGTCTGCAGCTGTAGTTATGGCAATTAGTTCAGCTTAGCACAAGTCTCTAATTTCCTACATCAATAAATGTTACATCAGGGCAGGATCACTATCAAGCGTAGTCATTGTTTACAGCATATTCATCTTCATAAGTGCCTGACTATAAACAGAACATCTTTCCATTGAGGTTTGCCTTAAAATATCCATCAGCATGCCTTAGAAATGCTGGGAAATACTGGAGTGAGGGAGAAAATGCAATAGATCTTTTGCAAAATTAAAAGCCAAATGTCAGTGTAAGGAAGACATTTATTTTCCTCTACTGCTTAAGTACCTACACGAAGTAGAAATTCTATGGTCTTGTCCAAGCTGAGTGAGAAATGCTTTTGCCCCAAATAAGCTGCTGTTGATGAGGGGTCAGGAGTTAGATTTTGATGACCCTTGTGGGTCCCTTCCAACTCAGGATATTTCCTGATTTTCTATGATTTGCTAAGGCTACAAAGTGGGGTTAAATGTGGGAGATGTGTGAAGACTTGGGAGGGAATGAGAGAAACAAGGACTTCACAGGATTTTTGGGGTGAAGACAAGATTGAAAATTGGCTGTTCAACTACAAACTGCAAAGGGACAAAACAATCTGGTCTCCATTCTTTGAGGAGAGCTGTGAGAGAGGAAGAAATCTGAGGGAATTGTCCCTTTGGCTTCCTAAAGAAAGACCCTGTGCTATCCATTCCTCTACTGTAACAAGATACTGACTCTACCACTACTCCCCAGGAAGGAATAGTGAGGATGAATCAACTCCAGCATGAGCAAACTTCGTATTGAGGGCAATGAAACACCAAATGCAATTATTTCAGTCATGAGGTTTGTGCTCCTCGATAGTGGCAGCACTAACGAAGCAAACCCAAGGAAGAACCTCGTGCATCATTCCATGGGATTACTGCCACAGGCTACACTGGTACTTTGTATTTATTTTTAATTACACTACCTGGATTAAAAGTAAATTTTAAAATGTGCAGGGAGAACTTAGATATTTGTTTTTATGGGACAGGAAGAATATCCAGTGTTTAAGGAGGCAGCGGTTAATAATAAATAAGACTCAGAGTCCATTTCTTTCAGTGGCTGGTGTAGCAGACCTGGGACACCATAGACTGGTTCTGACTCCCACAGTTTTGCTGTTTCCTGCTAAGGGAGGAGTTCTGCTTTAGTCAACCATTTTTTGATACACCTAAAAAAACCTTAAAAATGTGTGAGGCACATTTGAAGACCATCGTCATCTCTCTCCCTTAATTAGATTTGGGCAACCAAACACGTTGGACGTTTCAACAGGTTCTTACTCCATATATCTGTATTAGGAAAGCTACTAATTACCAGAAGAGTCTCCAGAAAAGAGGAAACAAAAACCACTTATGAACATACAGTTTCCTCTTTCTCCTCCCCAAATGAGCAAAAAATCTCTTAAACTGACATTTTCAGTAATGTATTATGGCAGGTAAATTAAGCAAAGAGTTAATTAAAATCTGAGAGTTAATTAATGAGATCCACTGCACATTAAAGATCATTACTCCATCTGAAAAGAGTAATTAGAGAGCAGTTGCTGGTGTGTTTTATTCTCCCGGGTGTTTTGCTGACATGCCACATAAGTCATTCGATGTTGAGAAAATAATCTGCTGATCTCCATATTTACTGTGATTATTAGATAATTGTGGCAAGTTAAGCTGTAGCAGAGAGAATTCTCTTTCTACCAGATTTCCTCTGAACTACTTATTCATCTGTCTATTTATCTGGCCTCTTATGTCCCTTAATTAAGTAATTTGTGATAATAATAATTTCCAATCTCCATTTTAACTGGTAGCTTTCACCTAAAAAGCTCCTTTTCTTTAAATCACTTCAGATGATAGAGCTGGAAGTTCAAGAAATCTGCTCTGTTGTGTTGCTGTCACTGCTGCGTTCTGTGGCCATGGGCAAACTTGGTTCACTTGAATTCCCAAGCAGTTGTCAAATGAGACTATGAACCTGTGTGACAAGACCTCTCTGACGGCTGAGATGTCAGTCAGGAGCTGTGGTAATCAGCCACAGCGATAACTCTGAGCAAACAGTACTTGGTGGATAATGCTTCTTGCCATTTTCTAAGAAGCAGATCCTTGGAAATTTCCAGACTCCTATCACCACTGATTGCAGTTGTTGCTGCTGAAAAATGCACAGTGGGTTGACATTGCTCTCTCTGGTTGCTTTAATTCACCCTGGAATCATAGAATCATGGAATGGTTTGGGTTGGAAGGGGCCTTAAGGATCACCAAGTTCCAGTTCCAAGTGCCATGTGAAGGGAACCTTCCACTATCCCAGGTCTCTCAGAGCCCCATCCAGCCTTGCCTTGAACACTTCCAGGGATGGGGAATTCACAGCTTCTCTTGCACAACCCGTGCCAGTGCCTGACCACCCTCACAGTAAACAATTTCTTTCTAATACCCAGTCTAAGTCTAGCCTCTTTCAGCTAAAAGCCATTTCACCTTGTCCTGTCACTGCAGAGATGTTTTCAGGGAAGTCTTTGAGAAATCAGTTTGTGTTTGTCTTCACACACTGGCACAGCAGCTCACTTTCAGATCCATTAGTTTTCGCCTGACTGTTTTTTGTGCTGCCTTTATTCATAAATGCCCTGGAAGAACATTGCTTGCTTCAGTTTAAGCTTGATTTTTCATCCCCTGCCATCACCATCCAAGAGAACTGTTCTTCTTTCCCTATACAATCCCTTCATCAGCCCAAATTTCAAAACCACATTTTTCTATATCTCTCCTCCACCTCTTTAACCCATCTCTCTTCCCAGCCTTGCTCTCTCCTTCACCTGCTGCCCTTGCAAGCTGTTACCTTTCTAAATCTGTCCTGCACTTCCAAATTTGCCAGATGTTTTCCATCCAGCAGTACCCCGGGTCAGGATCTATTGGCTGCAGGACTCTGAAATTGCTCATTTCACGTTTAGCTTCATTAGATAATCTCAAGGTTTCTGCTATGAAGGAAGTGGGTACCTTGCACAAGTCTTTTTTTTCTTAAACTAGACATCTCTTCAGAAATCAAATTAAGAATCTAGAGAGACCAGACCTATGAGATATCTTACAATATGTTTGAAGCGAAGAGAAGTTGATGAAAAAAAATCAAGATGTGTATTTTGGAGCAAACTCCAGAACACTCTCTTCTCTCTTTCACTTTCAATAAACGTTTTTTATTTTCTCTCATACAGGACCTAATAGTTTAAAATGATTGCTGTCTTCTCTGTAGACCAGTGATTTCTTAATTTTTTTAAAATGGTTGACCCCCTTTAAACTTTCAGCTGGCAATACAGTGTTCAGAACAGCCAATGGAAGTGTGTTGTCAGCTTCTGTGTTTCTTCTGTGGCTTTACAAGGACTTTTGAGACAGTTTACAAGATGTTCCCCCATGCAGCCCTTATATCTCCCAGAAATCACTGTCTGTAATTTCAAACCCTTTCCTGTGTGCTGCACCCATAGTGACAGAAAGCCTTTTCCCACATATGGTGAAGATGCCAGTATTCTTCACCTGTATCCTGGTTTGATACAAATTTGGAGGAACGTCCAAAATGAAGGTCCTCTGACAGAGGGCAGGTTTCAGCCACCCCTCCGCCACCAGGTTTGGGAAAAAATTCTTCGGAGGAAAGTGAAAGAAAAAAATATTTATTTAACAGACACAATGCACAATGGGAAAAGAATAATGCTAAATAATAAAACCTCTCACTGTGGAGAGTAACCTGGGAAGATTTCAGTCCTTTCTGTGGGGGTGGTCTCCCTCTCTCTCTCCTCTGGATCGGTGTAGGACCCCCTCCAGGCCAACGGTGTAGGGTCTTCCGGTGTGTTCTGAACAGTTCCAGAAGAGAAGAAGTCAAAATACCGGGAACAAAAGTTTAACTCCCTGTCTCTCTCCAGAGAAACAGAACAGAAAGCTGGCTAAAAAGCAGCAAAAAGGGTGCATCCTCTGCACTTGATGCTGCAGAAGCACGCAGAGGAATAGAGTGGCCTTGGAGCACAAGCTGCTTTGAAAAGTTTGTCTGGCTTTTTCCCCTTCCTCTCTCACCCAGTTCTAAAGGCACAGAGAGGTACAGGAATCATGTCTGGGCATAGAGCGGCGACAGGGGATACACATCATAAAGTCACTCCAAGACAACCTGTCATTCAAAAATCATTATTTAACTCATGGAAACAAAATGGAATACATTCTCAGGTATAACACTAAACTCTGATGGCTTTTGTCTTGAAATTTTTGTCTGACAAACTTTTCCTATGTCTCAGAATTGGGTTTCCATTTTTCCAAAGGAAGTTCAGATTTTATTCTTGTTCTGCTTCAGGAAGCTGAGAGTTTGATTTATTTCAGGAAAGAGAAGATGTAATAAAACATACTAGAAGGGCAGAAACAGTAATTACTGATTAGTAAACATGGGCAGGTCTCAGTGTAGCTGATGGCTCCACTGAACTAGAATCCTCCTTTCATCCCTCATGGTCTGCCTACCTCCTCCCTGGATACATGTGATGATAACTCTTTATTAAAATGCCAGGCCATTCTGGGAATTAATTAATAAAAAAAGAACTCTGGAATTGGCACAACACTGTATGTTAGAAATTCTTATTAATCCACAAACTACATCCACACAGCAGGATGACAGCTCTTCCCAAATGCATTAAGCAGAGACATGACACAGACAAATGATTTGGAGAATCAGAGAATGCTTTGGGTTAGAAGGGACCTTTCAAGATCACCTGGTCCTGCCATCCTGCCATTGCCCAGGACGTCTGCCATTAGATCAGGTTACTCACAGCCCCTTTCAACCTCATCTTGAACACTGTAATATCCCAAGATTTTTCCCAGTGTCAGTGTCCCTGCCTAGGCAATCTTTTCCCATGTTTCATTATGATCAGGAAGTCCTTACCCAGCCATGCTGGTCTCCTTCTTCCATGCCCAATTTCTTGCACATTGGAATCAAGAGATCTTTCTCACTAAGAAAAATTCATTGAGTTGCTGCCAATTCTCTTCTGCCCCTTTACCCCTGGGGTTACTTCCCCAGTTCAACTCACATCTTGTCCCAGGATAGGTGAGAAGCAGCCGGGACTGGTATTCAATCCCAGAAAAGCAGATTTTCCCAGTTTTCCCACAGGGAACAGACAGACTCCTTAAAGTAAAAAGGTTTATTGTTCAAGTGATTTAGTACTTCAGGTTGTTCAAAGGATTTAATGCTTCTTGAAGGTTGATTTACAATCAATTAGAGCTAAGAAATGAAGAAACTGTTCCCAAACACAATTATCTAATTCTATATTATTATTCTATGTTATACAATTTTCATGTATGCAATTAGATTCCAGTGAATATAGATGATCACCTTTCAGCTTGAACTATCAGCCTAATCCCTAAGCTATGTGTTTTTCTATCACATCATTAAAAAAAAAAAACAAAAAACCAAAAAAAATTTGAGTGAGTTTCAACATCACTATTAGATCAGTTATGCTTCTGATTATATAATGAGCTACTATTAAAGAGCACTTAAAATCATGATTCCGTTGTGTTGCTGAAGGGTATTGGAGACAATGATGACACCTCTGGATTTGGAAGTTCCTTCATAGCAAGTCAACACCTGCTGAAATATTATCCTAGAGGAGTACGGCTCAATTCTTACTCTTACCTTGTAATTCCAAGGGGTTGTCCCCCCACTGTCCTCTTCCCAAGGTCCAGCCACCTGATTTAAGGACTCTCTGATATATCATATGCCTAAGTTAAGTAAAAAAACTTGTTGTGTTAACAATAGCAGATTTAATTCAGTCCATGTGGTCCAGATTCTGATTTATCATAGAAATTATCCTTAAAAAGTAGGGCAGTGCAAAGTCCTGCAAAGACTTCTTCTTTTTCTCTTTTTCTTTCATTTTTTTTTTTGTATTTATTTGATTTATTTGATTTTTAGCCTTTCAACCTTCAGCGTGGCAATTTTTTATTGATCCAATGAACCTCATAAATCATCAATTGCTTTCAACCCATCTCTTTAAAAACTCCAGATTCTTTGTTTTCAAAGTAGACTATTTACCTTCCAAATGCAGCTGTTTCTCTTTTTGCATCTCTTTTCCCATCTTACTTCTTTCTTTCTTAACTCACAAATGGCTCAAGGCATGAATTAGTTATAATTTTCTCATCTCTTGCATCTTTATTTATCAAATGGAGGCACAGATCTTCCCAAGTGCAGTGGTTTGTAAACAGTGCCAATTAGACTCCTGTTCTGCTCCAAGCCTGGGACAGAGCAGAGAGAGGCAGAGGGATGTGCTGCATTACAAATGGGACTTAATGAGTTATGCACGCCAAGGTTCTATAAAAGCCTTATCAAAAAAAGTCAGTGAGGGGAAAAAAGCAGAAAGCTAATTATCAGGCAGCACTAGTAAATCTAAAACTGTATTTAAAATTCAGATAATTAAGCCTTGGTCTAGGAACAGGGGGATTCCTGCCTTCAAGTTCAAGACTTTTAAAACCTGAGTTTGAAGGCAAAAAGTAGTGCTATGTGAGTTACTTTTATTATTTTGCCCTCTGGTGAAGAAAAAGAAATCACAGCAAAATTTCTTGATTGTTCCATGAGAGGGAATCAAACAGATAACAAAAGGAAACCTGCCATGTTGATTGTCTGACAACTTTTTAATGAGTGGTTCTGGCAAACATGTTGAGAGAATTAAACAAAATGTTTTCTTCTGTGTGATATTTCAGAGCCATCTGGATGGAATCCTGTGCAATGTGTTCTAGGGTGACCCTGCTTGAGCAGAGAGGTTGGATCAGATGAGCCACTGTGGTCCCTTCCAACCTGAACCATTCTGTGACTCTATGTGGGTCTTTGGTCTGAGAAAATATCAGCTTTAAACCGAGAATAGGTTTAAATTAATCAGGAAAAAATTCTTCCCTGTGAGGGTGGTGAGGCCCTGGCATGGATTGCCCAGAGAAGCTGTGGCTGCTGAATCCCTGGAAGTCTTCAAGGCCAGGTTGGATGGGGCTTGGAGCAAACTGGTCTAGTGGAAGATTCCTGGCCTGTGGCAGGGGATTGGAACATAATGATCTTTAAGAATGATCCTCCAGCCAAAACCATTTCATGTTTCTATGATTTCTGATGCAGGGGACTTCAGAAAGCCCCAGTTTGCATATCAAGGTAAATATGTTCCTAAATCACTTAAACATGTTTAAATATTCCTAAGAACGACTAGCTGTGAGAAGCGATATGTGAATGTAGATAGTTTCATTCCACCCCTTCTCTCTGGATGGTCATGGGAGACCATGGGGGACCCCCAGCTGCTTGTGGGGGATGGGAAATGTTCACAAAAGAGAGATTGAACAATATTTGTAGGGAATATTCTTTCTTTCCAATTTATCAAAGCTATCCATTCCCTTAGTCTGGATATGCAAGAATATATTGGACCTCTGCATCCACCGCACAGCCCAACTGAACACACACAGTAAAGCCATTGTGTTCATAATAATAATAACTGTGCCATAAATCTGATATATTTTGGTAGCAATGGTCAATTTTCTCATGTATTTCTTATTTCTTGTCCAGGAGATTGTGCTACTGTCATGGAAAGACTTTGGGATGCTGGAGCGTGTCCAGAGAAGGGAATGGAGTTGGGGAAGGGAGTGGGGCACAAGTCTGGTGAGGAGAAGCTGAGGAAGCGGGGGGGGCTCAGCCTGGACAAAAGGAGGCTCAGGGAGGACTTTCTCCCTTTCTACAACTCCCTGACAGGAAGGTGCAGCTAGGTGGAGTTTGGTCTCTTTTCCCAGGAAACAAGAGCAGATGGCCTCAAGCTGTGCCAGGAGAGGTTCAGGTTGGACATCAGGAAGAATTTCTTCACTGAAGGGGTTTTCAGACATTGGAAGGGGCTGCCCAGGGAGGTGGTGGAGTCCCTATCCCTGGAAGAGTTTAAGGAACAACTGGACGTGGCACTCAGGGCTCTGGTTTGGTTGACAAGGTAGTGTTTAGTCAAAGGTTGTACTCAGTGACCTTGAGGTCTTTTCCAAACTTAATGGTTCTATGAGTCTAACCTAAGTCTAAAAAAGACCTATTCACTGAATATCCTGTAGATTTAAAGTCTAGAGTGTTGTGACAAATAATTGGAGAGAAGCATCTCTCCACCCTTTTATCTAAAATACTACATATTTTCTTTTTTTTTATTCCTCCGCCATGAGTTTCTGCACTTTCTGAGACACCAAGTCCAGCCTCTCCATATCTGACTTGACTCAGGATAAAAAACGTCAGGTGTGGAGAGTGATGAAGCTCCTGAAAGCTGTGTGTGGCAACACAAACACATTTTCACAAGCAAAGGCTAAGTGTGTGCTGCTTTCAGCACTGGTTTACAGCATTTTCAAAGGACATTTTATAAGCAGCTTTCCTACATTAAAAAAAAAGAAAATTGGCAAGAGACATACAAGTGATTCGATATTGGTTAGAGAATCTCTGGGGCTCTGTTGAGATAGCAGTTTAGCAGTTTAGTTTTATTTTTGCCTTTTGTATGGTATGCTCATGCTTAGCTGAGAATATTCAGCAATAGAAATGTTTTCACATTGTAATATATGGAATAAAACAAGTCACAACTCCATTAGAGTTGTGACACAGAATCATATTAAGGAATTCCGAAAGGATACTGAAGGTGGAAGATAACCTGTGCTGTGTGCAAGAATGCAGATTCTACTTTATTTTCACAGTAACCACACAAGGTCTTGAGATATGCTAAAAATGAGAATCAGACATAAAGGTGATTTTAACATCAGCTTTGTATGAAAAGGAGATTTTCTGATAGACCTTGTAACCTCAAGAAAACAGTGTAAAGTGAAGGTGGCTGGGAATTTTCTGTCACTGGGGTGGAGGATTGCTTATGGTAGGAGAAGTCTTCATTGCTCATTACACACAGATTAATAATGATATTAAAATAGTTTTAGATTTTTGTGATAATTAAATTTCATCCTCATGCATGCTAGCATCAGGATGTCACTTCATAAGTCAAAAGAAATATACTAGAAAAACTTAAATAATAAAAAAAATTTGAATCTACCTGTGGTCTTGTTAGAGTCCAATTCTCAGCAAGGATAATTTTTTCCAGCTAAATCTTCCTCATACCCTGTTGAGATATGTGAAGAATTAAATGTAGCATTTTAATTCTATCCATTCTCTGTCACTGATTTATTGGCAGCTCTATGGAAAAGCCCTTCACTGCAGGAAAGGCAAAGAGGGGAGATGGCCAGGAGAAGTTCCAGTCTAGCAAGGCAAAACTGGCTTCAAGCAGACCTTGGACAAGAGCAGGCAGAACCACAGAATCACAGAACAGTTTGGGCTGGAAGGGATTTTAAAGATCCAGTTCCAACTCCCTGTCATGGGCAGGGACATCTTCTACTAGACCAGGTTGCTCCAAGCCTCATCCAACCTGGCCTTGGACACTTCCAGGGAGGGGGCAGCCACAGCTTCTCTGGGCAACCTGCACCAGGGCCTCACCACCCTCACAGGGAAGAATTTCTTCTTAATATCCAATCTAAATCTACCCTCTTTCAGTTTAAAGCCATTATCCCTTGTTCTGTCCCTACATGTCCTTGCAAAAAGTCCCTCTCCAGCTCTCTTGGAGCACTTTAGGCCCTGGAAGGTGTTCCAAGATCCCTCTCTACACCTTCTCTACTCCAGGCTGAAAAACCTCATTTTTCCCAGTCTGTCTCCACAGCAGACGTGCTCCAGCCGTTGTGATCAGCTTAGAGACCTCCTCTGGACTTTTTCCAATGGGTCCACGTGCTTCTTGTGTTGGGAGGCCCAGTGCTGAATGCAGCACTGCAGGTGGGATCTCACCAGAGCAGATCAGAGGGGCAGAATCCCCTCCCTCACCTGCTGCCCACCCTGCTCTGGATGCATTCCAGGATAGGATTGGCTTTCTGGGCTGCCAGAGCACAGTCGCTGGGTCACGTTGAGCTTCTCATGCACCAACGACCCCAAGTCCTTCTCCTCAGGGCTGCTCTCAATCCATTCTCTGCCCAGCCTGTGCTTGTGTTTGGGATTGCCCAGATCCAGGGGCAGGAACTTGCACTTAGCCTTGTTGAAGTTGGAAACAGCTTCTGGCACAACAGGCCTGTCCAGAGTGAGGATGGTCTCTCTTATATTTGGCATTAGAATTTGTTACCTCTTTGAGGTCAAAGAGAGAATCTTATCAATACTGAAAGAATGACAAAATGGAGGATCCGTGACTAATGTTCAACCACCATCACAATACATTTTTCTTATGTTTAAATGAAAATTTCTGTATTTCAGCTTGTGCCCACAACCTCTTTACCCATCATTTCCAGTAAAATTTGAAGAATGAATTTTCAGATTTATCCCCTCATGCAAAATATGAGCAGTATTCTAAAGTGAAGAATGCAATGAATTTCTGTCAGTCTGGACTACCACTTTGATGAAGATTCTTTTATCACACTTTCTTTCACTTTCTGAGGTTGTTTTTCTCCTTTTTATTCTTTTTTTTTTTTCATTCGCAGATAGGAAAGTAAAAGGACGAGCTTAGCTCTGATCCCTCTCTTTATTTCCTCAAGTAAAAACCCTGAAAATATCCTGAGTTCTAAGGAACTAAATAGTCTTAAACGGAAAACATCCTACTGCTGCCAAGACAATTTTGACTACAGATAAAAGTTCTTTAACTGACAAGACAAATATAGACTAAGGCAAGTAGAGTTCGATGGAAAGAGAATGAGGTTGTAAAACATTACAGGGAGTGGTTCCAGTGAATTTTAGTTTTTTGTCTGACTTCACTTTATTTCACACTCCTGGATTTGGCTTTGCCCCAAAAGCAAGTTTGCGGTTGTGTCTATACCTCTGTGAAATTCATGCTCCCTGTCCAAGTTCGAAACGTCAAGCCTTGTATCCAGATTTCCAATAATGAAACAATTTTTATGGCACAAGAACTTCTGGTTCTAATAATCTGTATCTTCCTCCTCTGTTCTTCTCCTCCCTTCCCATCCTAACTCCACTTCAAGCTGCTGCTGATTCTCCATTTCAATCTTTTAAAGGTGCTGCTGCTGAACTTTACACTGATAAACCACAAATTTTTAAGGAGGAAAAGAGAAGTGAGGGGGTGGGGGAAGAAACAAAGAGAACCCGCAGGTTTACTGCTAAACATGGCTTAAATTCTGTGAAATTGCTATTTTAATCACATTTTGTGTCTATCTGTACTACAATGACAGCTTGTTAAGGAAAGGAGGGAAGAAAAAAGACAATTTATACTTTCACTATTCAGACTTTAGTTCATGAAGGGCAGATAGAAGGCAGGAATTTAGTTGCCCATTGAATCAATGGTTTCCCTAAATTTCCCCAAAGGAAATACACAGCAGAAATTTTAGTTTGCAGCACTGCTGCCGAGCACATACTAAGTTTTCATAAAACAGTGCTCTGTACATACAATTTCGTTCACTGGTTATTAGGAAAAAACAAACACAAAGAAGCTGAAAAACTCTTAAAACACAGCAAAAGTTACTTGCCTGATTGTTTTTCAGCTCAATACAGGCAGAAAATGAGAAATTTCTGCTCACACATTGTTATCTTGGCTGTTTTCAGCACTGCTTCAAGTGGCTCATGTTGGTCTCAAATGCTGGCCCCAAATTCCTGGAGGGTGAGATCTCATACGTCAGGTTAAAGTTTAAGCAATCTGGAAACCAAGTGTTAAGCACTTTTTAAAGTTCAAGAATGGGTTGAGTACCTGTATAGTCATAATCCCAGAGAAAATCCTTCTGCTGGAAATGATCTCTATCACTGCTCCAGCTAAAGCACAAAGGTTTTGCCACAGCAAACTCTTATCAGCTTTGAGAGGAACTCAGCTCCTCTTCTTTGTGTACACTCAGCATCTTCCCAGAGGAACTCACAGTTTAAAAAAGTCACCACTAAGGTGAACTCTTTTATACTCCGTGATAACACATTATATATGAGATGGAGCCACCAGCTAGACTGAGGCGTCCAAATCTCTGTTTCAAAGAGTAAATAAAAATTCAGTGCTACAAGGAACAAAAGAGCTATGAGTGGGAAAACAGTATTCAAAGTGCCAGCATAAAAATAATGAACCCAGGGAAAATGAAATTAGAAGATGAAGCAAAACCAGAGGGAAATATAGCAGGTAACTATAAAAGGGATGGGAGATCGCAGTTAAAATAAAATAGACAGCAATTTAAAAATAGTTTAAAGCTCCTAGAAAGTTGTGAGAGAAAAACATAATGATGCTAGAAAAAAAAGAGAAGTGATAGCACAATGTAGGATCTGTGCACATAAAATTAATGTATTAAAAGTAACGATATGCTTACATTCTGCAGAGAAAGAAGGCCCATTTCACAAGTGAAAACACACACTCAGAGAATCTTCCCCATCTCTGTCAAGGTCATGGACCCAAAACTGCATTCTACATGTAATTGTAAGTGGGATAATGAAGGTGCAAGGCAGGGTTTAAAATTCCTTCTTCCCCCCTCTATGAAGGTGTCCTAGACCACATTGTTTATCCCACTTCCCAGCAGAACTGTCAGTGGTTAATAATGATTGATTTGGTGGAAATAAAAGGAAAGTGCAAATCTGAGCAAACAAGTGGATGCAGAGCTCATCTGGCATGAGGAATTCCTGGCAGCTACCCTGAAACAACCAGCTGTGCATGTACATGTAAATGGTCAGTGGGATAATTATCATGCTCCTTGCCTGCAGCATTATTGTCATTATTTTTTCCACTGGACAAATTGTAAAAGTCAAACCAGCCATGTTGTGATACTGTTTGTGCCATGGCAGTTCTCCTGGTACCACTGAGTAACACACATGAGTAGCAGAGAGATGAAGAATTGAAAACACACATCTGTGCTTTGCTTTCCCTCTTTTCTATCTTCCTCCTAGCAGATGTTCCTTTTTGCGTCCCATGTTTGCATGTTTATCCAGGAGAGCTAAGATGGCTCCCACTGGATTTGCTCTTTGCAGAGCTGAGAAACACTCCTTCCAGCTGGATGGAAAGTACTTTGGCAAGAGGCTGCTCCTCAAGAGACAAATCTGAAAACTTTTTCTGTCCACTTAGTACTTATGAAGCTTTAAGTAGTAAATACTAAGTCCTTAGTACTTATAAGTGTAAGACTCATCATTGAGTATCTCTGGAAGGCAGGAACTTGAGTGCTGAATTCAAATTTCAAGAGAGCCTAACACTCTCCTGCATGTTGTCAATCTATTTTCGTGCACCTTTCTGAGCTCAGGAGAAGGTAAAATTTATGTGGTAATGACCATAGTAGATGTCTTGACATTTTTTGCACTTTTGGAAAGCTTCACTCAAAGTGAGACGGTAAAATATCATAAATTGATTTTGTAAGATAACTGACATGCAGTAACAGGGCTGTTGCTGTAAACAGCATGGAAGAAATCTGGGAAGACGACTGTGTCAATTGAGCACTTTTCCATTAGGAATGTTGCAGAGTCAAACAATGAAAAGGATAGGGGAATATATAATTTATGTCATAGATTAATGGTGGCCTTTCTTGTCATAAACAACCACTTAAATAAAGTTTATCATCACAGTCTTCCAAGTTCATTATTTTAGTAGATACCCCTGGCAATCAACAACTAAAAATGTAATGACTGAGAACTGGCTAGAGAAGAAGAGCATGTGGGAAATCTAATCTGCTTAAAAATGGCAAGTCAGACTGGTAAGAATGAATCAGAATCTTGTCAAAGATATCAAAGCCAAATTCAAAATATTAAAATGAATCTTTACCATGGTAGTCTCTGTGACCATGACTCACTGGTTTAGGAGCCATGCTGCTTTCAACATTATCTGTGTCTTCTTTGCATTTGTCATTTTGACAATGATTTAAATTAGATTAAATGTGAACTAATATACAAGAAGTTCAGGAAATCATTAGGTACGAAGTGTTTCTGGTGTACAGGAATAATTTAAAGAGCTGCAGTGTATGTGCCAACATAATTAACAAAGTAGTGCCGTAATGCTGTAATACCAGTTAGTGCTTTCCTCGAGTGAGAATTTTATGCTGCTGCATTTCAGTGTAGAAAAAACTAATTTACTGCATGTCTGCAACAAGCAACAATAAAGCTCTTGCTTGTTTACAAATAAATCTTCCAAGGAAATGAAATGCTTGGGAAATTACAGGTAATGCACTTCCATTTTTGACTGCACAATGAGGGCTGTGATTTCGAGATTTTCACAGCCTTACAAAAATAGCACTTGTAGTGGAGCAAGAGTTAATCAACTACAACAAAAACTGAGGCATTGACTCTGCAGGACTTGGGACAGCAGGAGATTGTTAGATTGGCCAATGCTCTGTAGGAATCAGAGGTGGTGGTCCGTGACAGGGTTCAGGAGGTAATGCTGGAAATGTAAAGCATGATTGAATGCACTTCTGGGAAAATGTGTATTTATCACCTAGAAAAACACACTTGGCAAAAATCCTCCCTAAATAAGAGGATAGATGCCTTCCAAATACAGAACAGCAGAGGGAACCTGCTGTCCCTGAAGTTTGATGGTCCCTTCCCTTCCCTTCCCTTCCCTTCCCTTCCCTTCCCTTCCCTTCCCTTCCCTTCCCTTCCCTTCCCTTCCCTTCCCTTCCCTTCCCTTCCCTTCCCTTCCCTTCCCTTCCCTTCCCTTCCCTTCCCTTCCCTTCCCTTCCCTTCCCTTCCCTTCCCTTCCCTTCCCTTCCCTTCCCTTCCCTTCCCTTCCCTTCCCTTCCCTTCCCTTCCCTTCCCTTCCCTTCCCTTCCCTTCCCTTCCCTTCCCTTCCCTTCCCTTCCCTTCCCTTCCCTTCCCTTCCCTTCCCTTCCCTTCCCTTCCCCCCAGACTCTTTTCCATACTCTCAATTCCTGTAATTTTGCACTATTAATCCACAGGATGTCTGGAGCTACCACAAGCTTAAAAAGCAATGGAGGTTTTTTAGGCTGCTTGAGCATTTTTTGTGCAACAGTTTTATTACAGTTGTCAAAAGCTATGTCACCCTTACTAAGGCAATGCTTGTTTTGGGTTTGGTTTTGTTTTGTTTTGTTTTGTTTTGTTTTGTTTTGTTTTAAATGAAGACCTGAATGGAAACATTTGCTTCCAGTTGGTGCAGGCCTGCTAAAACTGCAGTTAAAGTGAACAGTGAATTTTTACTGGAACTTGGGTTGGCTTGGCCAAGAGATATTTCAAGCCTCTGTCATCACAACGTCTGATCACTGCAATATTTTTAATGTCTTTAATCTCACAGCGGCCATATGAAGCAGAACATTTATATCCCTATTTGATCCTTAAAATTTCACTTTTCGTGCATCCGAGGGTAACACAGAAACCGTAATGAGGAGACCTACACAACAGGCATGGAATTGTTAAGGCTGGAAAAGACCTCTAAGTTCATCAAGTTCTACCATTAACCAGCTCCATAATGTTCACCAATAAATCACGTCCCCAGGTGCCACATCCACAGACCTTTTGAACACTTCCAGGGATGGTGACTCTACCACTTCCCTGGGCACCCTGTTCCAGTGCCTGAATGTTAAAGTTTGAACTCGCCTGAATGACTTTCCCAAGGACACAGAATTTTGTAATGCAGGAAAATTCCTGCACTCCATTCCCTGGAGCACATATGTGCCATTTTAACCACTGAGCCAGCCTTCCTATAGCCTTTAGAAGGGTGTTGAATTAGCACATGGAATGATTCAATAAAAAAATCGCTTCTTTACAAGGAGACTCTGAACTCCCCCTTGCAGCAAGTTGGCATCCACTCAGCATCACCTATCTCCTGCTCTCCTGGGGCTCAAATGATTGTGCTATTCCCACAAATGATGTCTTCACAGGTTCATATCCTGCAGAGTATTGAAGACTCTTGTGGAACAGCTCTCTTCATTATTATTTGCATCAGTTCTAAGCATTTAGGAGAAAGCTAATAGATGTTTGTAGTATATGTGTGACAACTGAGACTTTGGTGATTTCCATTGTGGCTCAGGGAAGTTTCTTTACCTGTATATTGCATTTAATGCAGAAATCACAATTGTAGTAGCCTCATGGTCACAGTGACAACATCTTTTGGGGTTCCTCCCCCCTGGCATGGGGTTGGGGGTGGGGGACCCTGGAGTAGAGGCATAGGTCCTACATGGGTCTCCCTGCTCCCTGGTCACACGTACCCTAATCCTGTTCCCCACTGGTTGTTTTGTGTTCCCCTGCCCGGGAAGGACCCTGCTGGCCCTGTGATTAAGAGTTCTTGGGCTGGACCCCGGCCATGCAGCTGGAGACTAAAGATCTCTGAAAAACATCTATCAAGAATTGGTCCCTATCTCTTTTCCACAGGCCTCACTGTCTATACATGTTGCAGAAATCCCCACTGCAACAAACATCTATGGAGCTTTCTTAAGGGAGCATTAAAAAATTCCACTCAAGTCCTTTGAAAAACAGACAATCCTACTTAATATGCCCAGAGACAGCAGAGCTCTGCCTGCAGTTAAATCTAAGGCTGTGACTACACTTGCTGGTTTTCCCTTTATTTTTCCAAAACACACTGCTAAATCCAGAGAGGAAAAGTCTCACAATACTTACATCTATGACCACAAGAAAGAAGAATCCCATTTATTATGGAAATATATCTCATTTGATGCACTTGGAATTTCTTGCCAATGTTTCAAATCAGGTAGATTAGGAAGCATTAAAAAAAAAAGCAACAAGAGGAAGGAAAAAAGGAAAGTCAAAGAAGAAAGGCTCTGGAAAGGAAATTACACTGAACATTGCCTTTTAAACGTTGCTGGTTTTGCTGTACAAAGCTAAAATGCATCTAACATATACTACCTTAGGAACTCTGCATCTCATCAACACATTTATCACTAGATCCCTCTGGCAGTATCTGTGTTCCCTTTCCCTCCTTTCAGTAGTCGTTGTCCTGAATCCCAGCTAAAGGGAGGGAAAAAATGCTATTTTCTGTCTCTTTCACAAAATCTGAGTAGGATTGTGCTGTCTAGAGTTGATTAGGAGGCAGATGAGGAAGCAGGTGCAGGTCCAGGTTGCACACACCATCCGCTGAGGGGTGATTGCAGATCACCTGAGATTTGTTGTATCAAATCAACCACAAATCTCCTTTATTTGTATTAAAACAGCTGGATTTACCTCAGACAGACTTCCTACTTTCATGAATGGCCTCCAAGACACCTATAGAGACAGAGTGCCCCTAAGAACATGGCCTATCCATGAGCACCTAAGGGCAAGAGTGATCCTAATTTTCTTCTAGCTTTCCCTAGAGGTTGTTACACTTGATAAGCCCCTGTACCAGCACAGGCTAGTGGCTGGCCAGCTGGAGAGCAGCTCTGCAGAGAAGGACCTGGGGGTCCTGGTAACAACAAACTGTCCCTGAGCCAGCAGTGTCCTTGTGGCCAAGGCCAATCAGATCCTGGGAAGCATCAGGAAGAACATGGCTAGCAGGTCAAGGCAGGTGGTTCTGCCCTGGTGAGATACATCTGGAGTGCTGTGTCCAGTTCTGGGCTCCTCAGGACAAGAGGGACATGGAGCTCCCGGAGTGGGTCCAGTGAGGGGTTACGAAGATGATTTGAGGACAAGAGCATCTCTCTTATGAGGAATGGCTGAGGGAGCTGGGGCTGTTCAGCCTCAAGAAGAGCCTGAGAGGGGACCTCATTCCTGTCGGTGTCTGCAGGGAAGGCTGGGAGCAGGGACCAGGCTCTGCTCTGTGGGTCCCAGCAACGGAACAAGAGGAACAGGCAGAAACTGATGCCCAGGAAGTTCCACCTGGACATGAGGAAGAACTTCTTTAGCATGCATTGAACAGATTGTCCAGGGAGGGTGTGGAGTCTCCCTCCCTGGAGGTATTCCAGAGCCATCTGGACACAATCCTGTTCCATGTGCTCTGGGATGGCCCTGCTGGAGCAGGGAGGTGGGACCAGCTGACCCCACTGTGGTCCCTTCCAGCCTGACCCATTCTGTGATTCTGTGAGTCTGTAAGAAGAATTTTTGTTCACAGTATGGAAGAAAATCATGCTGAGGTTTCAGGCACAATTTAAAAGTGATGGATACAAAGGAAACTACAAAAAGCTGACCTAATTGCAGAAAAATTCAGACACAACCACTTTTGTTGTGGTCAAGTAAAATGTCCTTGCACTGGGTATCAACAGATGAAGCTGAACACTTTCCTAACATGAGGCAAATAGAACTGAAGAGCTCTTAGCAGAGTTGGACAGAAGTTTTTAAATTATTACAATATCTGAAGCAACCTTTTTAGAAGAGCAGATCTATATTTTTATACCCATCAGTGCAAGAATGTCTTTTTTTGCTTAGCATGTACATAACTCTTCAATGTTACCCTGTACAATGGTAATTTCTTTTCTTGATGGTACAGACATAGGATATTTGAAGATGAGAACAGTATTTTAATCAGAATAACATTCTTGCCCATCAGATTCTGGTCTTACATAAACATAATTTTCTTGGATAAGTTTCTGAAGTGAGTAGGAACTGTTAATACCAGAAAATTGAATGTGAGTCCTTGCAGTTAGATCAATTACTTACAATTCTTAATTACTGTTATTACAACCTTTATTTCTTGTTATAGCACCACAGGTGTACACAGCACACACAAAAAATCAGTTTCAAGCTTTTTCTAAGAAGTTGGTGATGTAAAGCACTATGTTGTCTTCTCAGATGTTGGTCAGGTTAATTCTTGTTTTTCCTCACTACATTGCTGCAAAACCTGGCACTGCCTCTCCCCTTAGGAACGTTGCCATGAAGAAAGAGAATTAAGGAGTCCTTAGGAATTAAGAATAGACTTTAGCATATGCATGGAATCAATAGCACTCTATAAATTCACCCAAGGAAATAATTTCATGCTCTGCACTTATTACTGTTGCAGAAACTGTGCACTGAGTATTGCTTTAAGCCCATCTGTAATGCTCAAAAGGCAAAGCTCACAAGGCTCTGATTGTGCTGAATCTGTATGAGCAGTGATGGTTGGTGAAATCAGGGCTCAGATGGTGTGTGCCTCAAATGGACCAGCTCACGGAGCCATTTCTGCTTGCAGTGGATAAATTCTGCCTTTTACAGAAGATACCTGGGGAAATTTAGCTGTTCCTGCAAAAGGAGCTCATGAAACATCCCTGCTCCAACCTGCTCCTTGCAGGTAGTTCATCTCATTGCCTGAAACCCTTGGAGGCACTTTATTGCTTGCAGACTCCATTTCTTAATTTATCTTCAATACTTCCTAAATCGATACTGATGAGCTAAAGAAGTTGTCAGGGAAAGAAACAAGCAAACTCTGTGTCTCTGCATCAGCGCCAAGATAAGATGGTGATGTGGATGTTAAGAAAAACAGATCTAGGTAGATATATAGAAGGAATTAAATACATAATTTAAGAGGAAACATTCTTGGAGGAAAAAAATCATTGAGACCTACTCCTCATTATTTCTAGTTCATTAAAAAGTAATTGCTACATTATACTCTTCTTATGGCTGAAGATTTTAAAGCACTTTACAAGCATTAGCAAACCAACTTTTCCAGCATCCCAAGCAGAAAGTTGAGGCTTACTTTTTGCACTATGTGCATGGAGAAAGACTCTAGACTCTTCCTAGAAGTTTTATTTGTATAAACAGCTCCATATATATACATGGAAACCATTATATACAGAATCATAGACTCCTTTAGGTTGGAAAAGACTCTGAAAATCATTGGGTCCAACCATTAACCCAACTCTAGGTAGTGCTGTATTTCCCCACTGCTTTTCTTATTAAACTGTCTGCCTCCCACATTGTCCCCCCCTTCCCCTGCCCCTAGTCCTGGCCACACCCTCAGGTTCTCCCTATTGGTTCCAGTGCCCCAACTCTGCCCATGTACCTCCCCTGCGATCTGACAAAACCCCCAGCTCCCTGACCACCTGGTCTCTCTCTGCCTCTGGGAGCCAGCTTGTCCTCTGAGGTCACTATGCAGGGACCCTTCTGCCTCCTTTATCGTCACTGTTGTTCCAGTTTGGCCAAATTTAGAAATATATCCTCTGAGAGAAGGCACAACCACCCCTCCCTCACCAGGTTCGGGAAAAAATAAATTTTCCTTGAGGGAAAGTGAAGGAGATACAAACTATTTATTTAACAAACACACGGGAAAAGGAAAATAATGATAAATAATAAAACCTTTCGCTGTGGAGGAAAAACCTGGGAAAGTGTCAGAGTCCTCCCTTTGGTCTCCTCGGAGCTGGGGCTTGGGCCAGGGCCAGGCCCTCTGTGCCCGGTGGAAAGTCCTCCCGATGTGTTCTGATGTTACAGCAATCAAGCAGTCCAGTAGAAAAGGGAGAAAATCTGAAATTCCAGGGAAGGAAGAATTCAGCTCTCAGTCTCTCTCCGGAGAACAAAGCAGCTGAGCCACTGGCCAAAAAAAAACTGTCCTGGGCGCAGCCATCGGGGTGCTTCCTCCCTCCCCTGCCACAACTGGGAAACAAATTGCTATCTGTGTGTGACCTTGAACAAGCTGTAAACTGCTTTGCAAAAGTTTTGCTCAGTTTTTTTCCTTCCCCCTCTCAGGCTCAGTTTAGAGGCATAGAAAGGCACAAAAATTAATTTCTGGGCATAGGCAGCGATTTGGGATACACATCATAAGGTCACCCCAAGACATCCAGGCTGTGGAGCCAACAGCTAGCCAGCCAGAGCAGGAGCATGGGCCCACCCAAAAGGGCTACAGGAGAGTGGAACAGCCTCTCCAAAGCAGCCCCGCTGCGCTCTCTGGGAAGGCTGTGGCTTGCTAAACCAATGCAAGAACTAACCCACCACAACAACTCTACCAAGTGCCCTGCTGAGCAATGTCCCCAGGCACCACATCCACACCTCCAGGGATAGTGACTCAACCACCAGCCTGAGCCAGGGCTTGACAACCCTTTCTGTAAGAACATTTTTCTTAATATCCAATCTAAACCTCCCCTGGGAACCAAAACCATCTTTTAGCTCTTATTTTACTTCCCTAGAAGTAGAATTTATATGTAGGATAATTCTTTGCCATTTTTTTTTCTGGAAAATTTTGACTTAGACAAATAATTCAGAGCTATTGGCCACTCCTGCCAGAAACTGCAGAATAATTAAATAATTTTTTCCTTGGAGATTTTCAGGATTTGACAACAAGATATTGCAAACTTACAAAAATTCAAATTGACATGCATCAGTATTTTATTGAGAATTTCTGTCTAAGTTAAGACATAAAATAGTTACTTCTGTGGAGGACCTAGGTCAGCCTTGACACAGGTTTTGCACAATCAGCAGCAAGACCATGAGTAGTGGTTACACTGCAGAGACCAGAAACTTCTTTACCCTTGTAATACTGTACTTTAAAACACAAAATCAAACTTCCACATGTTGAAGCAAAGATAATCTGAAAAAAAAAATTTTTTTTACTTCTATCCTCCAGTTAAGAGCATCAGGGGAGAATTATTCTCATCTTCAGCATCCCTTTAAGTATTAAAATAGAAATGCAATAAATAAGATACTCTATGAGGGTATCCTGAGAAATTTTTTTATGATAGTTATTATTAACCAAACAAATCTGTGATTGAGGAAGATATTATCTATGAATAATGAAAGGTTTCCTTTTGTATTCAATTTCTAGATGCCTTGTGATTAAATGGATGTTGTTTGTGAAATAATAATAAAAACAAGCTGACACTGTAAATCAACCCAAACCAATCTTCTACTTTCCCAGGCATTACTGTAAGAAAATTAATTCTCTGCACCCAGGAACAAGCCCTGTATCTCAAAGTAAATTGATTAACTGTGTTTCAGTTTCTGTGTAATTAGGAATAATGGTTCCCATTCTTTTGGGTGAGTGGCAGAAGTAGGACTGATGAGTTTGCAATGTCTGTTGGCAAGATATTGTTGAGGCCTTGTTGCCCCATTGGCCTGTACTTCTTTGTCGTATGAAATCTCATAAAGTAAAGCTGCATCTCTTTGTCTGGGATTTTCTGGAAGTGCCTGACCTTCATCAGCCCCTGCGTTTCCCTTGGCTGTGATGTGCACAGAAGGGGCATGGACCTGTTAAATTGAGCCCAGAGGAGATCACCAAGAGAATCAGAGGGAGTGAGCACCTCTGCTATGAGGAAAGACTGGGAGAATTGGGATTGCTGAGCCTGGGGAAGAGAATGCTTTAGGGTAACACAATTGTGGCCTTCCAGTGCCTGAAGGGACCCTACCAGAAAAATTGAGAGAGACTATTTAAGAAGCCTGGAGTTTCAGGGAAGTGGAAATGGCTTCAAACTGAAAGAGAGTAGGTTTAGATTGGATATTAGGAAGAAATTCATTACTGTGAGGGTGGTGAAGCCCTGGCACAAATTTTCCAGAGAAGTTGTGGATGGCCAATCCCTGGAAGTGTTCAAGCCCAGGCTGGATGGGCTTTGGAACAACCTGGTCTAGTGGAAGGTGTTCCTGCCCACAGCAGGAGGGTTGGGACTGGATGATCTTTAAGGTCCCTTCCAACCCAAACCATTCTGTGATTCTGTGATCATGTGCCATAGAAGAGATTTTCTGTCTTGGTCATCAAGGCATGGTTTGAAGGCATGACCCCAAAGAAACAGCACCGAGTTTCTTCCTCCTTCCAACTCAATGCCACACAACTCTCATACAAATATGCAATGGATGGGGAAATCCAAGCAGCTGCTGACCTTATCCCTACATTCATGGGGCAGGAGAAGCAATATGGCACCATGCTGACAGTGCATGAATTCTGGCTGATCTAAGGTAGAAAATAAGTGCTATGTTCTCTTTGGCAGTGTCAGAAATTTATGCTGATTTCTGGCATTTGGATACCTGAATATGAGGCAGATGCTGAGGGATCACATTTACCTGAATCTTCTTTCCAGCTTTATCTCCACCCCAGTGTTTACACTTGATACCACGTGGGGCACTGACCAAACAAACTAGGCTGATTCTTCAGGTGAAGTTTCATGAGCCCCGGTGGCACGTGCTCGCTTCATCCTTTCCACCTAAGTATTTAGGAAAAGTAAACAAATTTTGCCCACCATAATTATTGTTTTACGAATGCGGGCAGCTTTCCCTCTCTACATCTGTTTTTGAGCAATACAAAATAGACAGCTTCCATCATTCTAGAAATGAAAGCGTAGCATCTGAGGAACACAGAGCAACAAAATCTATGGGAAACACATGAATTCCAGATAATATTGAAATCGTAAATCTTCACTAAACCACTCACTTAGCTAGTAAATTCCAGCATGAGCACAGGGAGTTTGGACTGGGTCTTTACATTTTAGTTTCTTTGTAATGTGGTAAAGTACATTTGTGGGATTTCTTAAATTCACAAAGGCCGTCTATGTAGTAATGGAGTTGGTACATAGGAAAGGCATATTTCCTATGCACTGTTTTTCAACCCATTTTGTTTTGAGGATCCCTGAGTGTTTTCCACTGAAGATTGTATGCCTCTAAGGATATCTTAAATACAGATCATCACATGGCAAAATACAAACTGAAACGCAAAATACCCTATGCTTTTTAATGTTATCCCCAGTAGTCATCCTTAGACATGGACTCTTAGAATCCATGAGCCAAAATCTGCAAAAAGGGCTTGAAAGCCACAGCTAATTGATTGATTTTTCATTGAAAGCAACTTGATATTCATGGTTTTACTCTCATTCTTATAAGTGATTTAAAAAGAAAAAAGTAATTTTTTTTGCGAGTTTACTAAAGGCTAGTTATTATAGCAGCAATAAAAAAATAAAAAATAACCTGAGGGGTGAACTCATTGCTGTGTAGAACTTTCTTATAAGAGTCAGGAGAGGGAAAGGTGCTGATCTCTTCAGTGATAGAATGTGAGAGAATGGTTAAAAGATGTGTCAGGGGAAGTTCAGATTTAATGTTAGGATAAAAGTCTTCATTGAGAGCTCGGTCAAGCACTGGAACAAGCTCCATAGGAATGTGGTCATGACTTACAGTCTGTCAGTGTTTGGGCAGCAGTCTTAGATACAGCATTTAACTTTCCATCTGTGTGGTGCCGGGAGTTAGACTCATTGATCCTTATGAGTCCCTTACAATTCAGGATATTCTATGAACAATTGTACTATATCTTCATCCTGTGTGTGACTGGATGTGTTTCTGTTGTGAAACTACAATTCTATTATGTCCTTTGAAACCTTTGGCATTTTGTCACTTACCAGTTAGACTGAGCTCTCCTGCAAATCAGCAATCAGCAGGTCTGCACAACAATTCCTTCCCAAAGCCTTCTCTTCACTCATGAAACTGCTGTAGGATGGGAGCTGTAATTATGCCCAATGCTGACGTCCAAACAAGCAAAGCCAGCAGCAGGTCAGAGATGAGAGATAACTGAGAGCAGCTTTTTAGATACATCTGTGCTGTAATTTGTCTCACTTTCCATCTGAAGTCAAATCAGCCCTGTCTCTGACCTGAGCACCTCCATCTGGGGATTTAGATAACAGAGAGATGAAAAGCAGAGAGCTTGGGTCCTAACAGCTTGAACAGAAAATGAGAATGAAATTAGACCTGGGAAAATGAGACTGGAGTCAGATCTGGGTTTTATACACAACACACCTCAAAACACAGCAACTGAGGCCAACAATCCAGCAATTCTGTCAGGCTGCTGGGAACCAAACACTTCTGAAAAATGCCACTAACATTTGGGATGTGACTCTCACTTATAGTCCAAGCAGCAAAGATATTCAGTAGTGGAATAAAACAAAATTCCTGAGATTTAATGGTTTGAGTTGAAAAAATTTTCTATGGAGATTTCTTAGGCTGTGATGAACAAAAGACCATTAGGTTTCTCGTGGTGTCTAGGAGAGACTGACTGATGTTGTGCAGCGTAATGGAAAGCTGGCTAATCAATACTGGGCTATTTTTCAGTTTAACTATATTTATTGTGCATACTGTGTTCATTTGTGTCTGAAAGAGAAATAAACAGGTGTGAACATCGATTCCTGCTAAATAACAACATTATGAAAGAACATTATTTAGGCATGTCTCAGTTCTTTGCCATTGTTCTAGAGAGGCAGAATTATGTAGAGGCCTCTTCTGCTCATTATCCATGACAATGAAGACTCACTAACCATGACATCCATCATGTTCTAATACCATGGAAGTATTTCCATGTATCCATGATGTCGGAGTGATTGAGACAGGTAGCAGGGTGGAAAATTAGGCATACCTCAGTGGGCAGTCATTGGTTCTTGGCTGTAGGCAGAGAGAAACTGTTCCCCCCTTCCAATCCATGGAAAATGAGTCCAGCACCTTAAAGTGATGATCTCCTTTTCTCCAGAAAGCAGAGTGATTGAGTGGAGAGAGCAGCACCTGCTCAGAGATTCCTTCCAGCCCTTTCTTAGTGGTTGCTGAGGAATGTGCAGAAAGTCATCATTTGCAAACATCTCTCTCCTCTCCCCCTGCCCAAATCCATTATATCCAAGCCAGAGACAAAAGTAGGTGCCACAACTCATACCCATGCCTCGAGTTACAGCCAGAGAAAACTCCTGAAAATAAGCTTTTGACCAGTGATGTTTGGCAGGTGAAATTCCATGCTTTCCATGAGGAATTTGTGCACCTGAACCCCACATCAACCACTGATAGGAGATGAGCTTTTGCAGCACTATAACCCCTCTGACAGTTGCTCCATCACAAGACATCTCCAGCCTGCTGCCACCTCCCTGTGCACCAGATGGGTCCCCATCATTATCCCCAGTCTGGCAGTGCCTCTCTATCAGTCAAAGATACACAACAGATCCATTATATCATGGCTTTTTAGGATGTGAAGTAATTAGGTGTCTTGAAAATACCATCTAAGCTTCTTCATATTTCCATCTTGCTTCCTTGGGGGTGTAATGTATGTCCAAATTAATTTATGTAAGGAGGATTCATAATGTCTGAGGAAACAACTCTGATAATAAATAATAGTAATAAGAGTAAATTGCAAACTGATAACAAAAAATTGATACTAAATGTCTAAAAAGGTAGATGTTTATCTTATGTGCATTGCCTTTATTATCTTGACTTCAGTTGAGGTGCACTGCTTTTCACTGCTGGGAATTCAGCCCACAGATCGTATAAAAGGTGGTAGAAATGCAAAGTAACATTATAAGATGACAATAGCAAAGCAGAGATGCAAGACAGGGGGCACCTTTTGCAAAACAGAACCCTGGTGCCTTCAAAAGCTGTGGTGGGGATCCTTGACCTAGTGGTACATCAAACCTGCTTCAAACACTTTCTCATATATTTTGTTGCAAAAATAAAAATAAACAGAATCAGTTTGTGGATCCATTTGCTTCATGCAGACATCCTGTGGGGAAGAGGAAATGTTGTAGATACCGAACAGGAATAAGAAATGGCCATGATTTCAACATGCCAGAGACCAAAACAGAGAAGGCAAAGGGATAAAGACACAGACCAGGACATGATGGAGCTGAGGCACAGGGTGGCTGAACTGCCTTGTGTCCAACAGACAGCCCAGTCTGCTGAACTGCAGTTGAGTGTTCTGTGCACTCTGGGATTTTGCAGACTTGTGCCCAAGCCTTGGCCGTGGCTGTGGCACTGCAGCAGGGGCCAAAGAAAGCCACAGACTGCACTCGAGGCATCAAAGACCTAAAACAATGCTCTGGGAGTGGGTTTGCTGACAGGCTTCTCAGAAACAGTTTTCAGGCTCCCTTCAGGCACTGAGCAACTTTTTCAGAAAGGAAAATACTGAAATTTTCCCACAAGTTAGCATAATTCCCTTACATTCTGCCAGCTTTCCCTGCTGTGACATTAACCCAGAGAGCCACATCCTGCACTTCTCTCACCTTTTATACACTTATAATTTATGCACCATCTTGCTGTAGGACCAGTTGTTGCTGTAGGACCCCAGGATGTTTCAGGTGGGTTGGGAAGGTTCAATATTTTGCTATCCCTGCCAGCAATTCTAGGTCCTGCTATTCAAAGCCTCTTGTGACTGACAGTATTCAGACCAACAGAAGAACTAATTAGTCTGAGGTAGCTTGGGAGTCTTTCTGCTGAATTCAGAAGGCTTTGGGATCAATCAGCTGGGCTTTGTGCTGCCAGGAACTTGCCCTGGGCTGCTGTGACAGACTATTTCAGCTCCATGTATGAGTCATAGCATTGACTTTGCTCTCTTTTTAATGACACACAAGTTCATTTGACAGCCATTTCTCATTGTTTTTCTGCTAAAAATGCTTTGGCAGGCTCTTTTGAAAAGACAGGTGTCCAAAATACATATTTTAAAACAAAGCTCTATGAAATCCTCATATCAACTGCTGGCTACCACTTGAAAAATTAAGCTCTCATTTCCTGGGGCCTCTCAAACTATGTAGTCATGAACCAGCACTCTTCTTCTTCCCTCTCAGAGGGCAGTTTCAAGTCACATTCATTAATTAATTTTCTGGTTGTCCCAGGAGAGAAAGAGGTCATAGATTATTATTATCATCCCTAAATTTAAAATGTGTAAACCAAGGCATAGCAACATCAAGTGAACTGCTTAGCAAGGTCAAGATTAAAAAATTAGTGGCTAAGCCACCATCTCTTCAAAGAAAAGAGGTAAAATCAATGATTGCAGGTAAAAATCAGTAATCCAACACTTCAGACCCTGTGCAGGATGAGATGGGAGCCCACTCAACAAATTGTTTACAAAAGCCTTTTGGTTGTTTATTCCTAGAAGGAGAATATGAGAAGTCAGTTGTCCCAGGCACTGTATGAAATCGATCTCTAGAGAAACTGTGATCAAAACTGAAAAGGGGAGATCATGGCAACTTGAGAAGAAAATGGGAGAAGCCAGGAGCAATCCCAGGGATTTTTAACCTTCCCCTAAGCATAAAGGATTGCCTGAAGCATGCAATCTCTCCTTCTAAAATTAAGATAATAGTAATCTATAGTAGTAATTAAATTGCTATTTCTTCACTGGTGTCATCTTCAAGAGCAGCGCTACCTTGGGAGTGCTGGAGTCAAGGATAATTGTCTAAAAGTGATGTTTACCTTAATCACAACTACTGAGTCTAAATTCTGTGATCTGTGAGTTTTTGTTATGGCTTGTCCAGAGAGCCTTTTCTCTTGATCTCCAGGTCAGCTCATCTCTTGCCCAGGTACGGGGGTTTCTAGACTGTCGGGGTCCTTGTTTGATACATCATATTGCAGTATCCCCACTGTAACACTAGACCACCTAAAGGAAGGTTTAGGTGAGATGGGACTGGTGGGCCCTGTTTCTAAACTCCACACAATTGGGCTACAGCCAAAACACAGACACAGGAGCTTGGGAGCACTACTAAGCCACTTCTGATGTTGAGTAGGGATCAGTGCATTGCCTTTGATGAGTTATATTTAAAGCCTGAGGTACTCTGAGAAACTCAGCCAGCTTCTTACTAGTCAGCCTTTTCTTCATCCTTTCTTTTCATTTTTTGCTGAAAGATGCAGGCAAGTGAGAGGAATTCTTTTTAAAGGACAGCCATCAATGAGCAAGTAACCAACAAAGCATTAACATGCAGAAAGAGAGACATCAAAATACAGTGAGATCAAAGAAAAGAGAAGTGTGGGACACATCACTTTTATTATGAGTGTTAATCCAGCAAACCCTCCTTTTTCAACCCCGTTATTGTCTGTCTGAGATGTGTAGGCTGAGGGCAGGTTACACTTCCACATGTACCAGCCTTGTCACAAAGTGCATTTTCATGGTTGACTGAGAAAGGGAAAAGAGGTTTTCCCAGTTTTTTTCTCCAGGCACATTTGGAAAACCCAGTGTGAACAGCTTCACAGAGTTGCCTTGCAAAGTTTTTACTGCAGCTCCTTTTAATTTAATGCCACAGTCTCCATTGCTGAGGTGTCTGATCCCTTGTAATCAAGGATTCCGTTTCTAAGTCATATGACGTGATATAATTTATATTTTCTAAAAAAGAAGCAACTGGCCAGAGATAGGCATAGATAAATCACTGATATACAAATGGAAAACTTGAACTCTTGCACACTTTGAAAGACAACCTCTGTTTACACTAAAAGAGAAGTTCAAACCAAAAAGTTACTGAAAGTTACTCGAGGATGTCCTATAGAGCCATGGAATGGTTTGAGTAGGAAGGGGCCTTAAAGATCATCCAGTTCCAACCCCCTACTATGGGCAGGGACATCTTCCACTAGATCAGGTTTCTCCAAGCCCCATCTACCCTTGGTCTTGAACACTTCTAGGAATAGGGAGCACACAGTCTCTCTGTATAATCTGTTCCACTGCCTCACCACCCTCCTAGTAAAGGATTTCTCCCTATGACTAATCCTAATCTACTCTCCTTTACTCTACCAACCTTCCTTATCCCAGAAATCTATTTAGGATTGCTAATCACCATTTCCTCTTTGATATACAGGCTATGGTGATTAGTTTGAAATTTGACTCTTGGCTTTTGGATAATTAACATTAATTAAATCAATGATACCTCTGGGTAGACTGGGGCTCAGTTCTAACCTTTGCCATGTATTCTATCATGTCACAAAAAAACCTACTTCTCTCAAGCCCTCTGCTTTAAGACAGGGATATTTTGTGTTGTCTGTTTGCTGAGGCAATGTTTATTTCCTTTTTTGTCTTTCAAAATGAACTTATTTTGTTGGAAATCCTGTGTCTCATCTAGGGCAATAGGCAGGTACATTAACATTAACCAATTAAAAGATCAGCAAATGTCCTTAAAACCCTGTAACCAGAGGGATGACATTTTCCTCTCCAGCCCCCCATTTCCAACCACTGCCTTAAAAACCTTCTTGGCAGCTTTTCCTTTTGTCATTTCCATTTTTATCGAAAATTCTGAGGGGGAGAGAAAATGCAGCATTTTAGGCTAAAATAAATTAGCTCAGAAAGTGTTTGTTTCAGGTTTCTTAACGTTCATTCCCACAATGTAAAGATTTATGGTTTGAATAAAATGAAATAAAATTAAAAAAAAAAAATTAAAAGGCCTGAAGTTGCACTTTTTTGGATTTGCATATTTTTTTTTTGGAGGAAGATTCTCGCCAGGCAACAAAAACTGAATAAATCATTAAGTAGAGACAGAGGAACACTTTAAAAGAAATGATTTGCAACAGATCTACTGTAAAACATTACCCACGGCAAATGTTGGATCAGCATTATATATAGAGCTGCCACTTAGGAATTTTATGGGCTTCTTGGGAGGTTGTTTGTGAAGAGAAGTGTGGTTTCTCCAGCAAAGGGCTTTGAACCAGGAGATCTGGACTCTATTTTCAGCAAAGTCAATACCTTTACAATGTCAGCTAAATAAATTACTCCATTTCTCTGTTTGCCATTGCAAAACTAAAGGTGAACTATTCATACACATGAACTTGGAATCTTATTTAGGAATATACTACAAGATCTTCAGGTGCTACAGAAATGAAAAATGCAATTTGTATTATGGATTTTGGATTACTTCTGAGAGAGAAAGTCGGAAGTAATTTAGGAATGTGTGTGCTACATGGCAAGATTAGTCCAGTTTTAAAATTATAATGGGCATAAAATTATAATTTTTTGTGGTGGAACAGTCTATCAGAGTATATAAAAGTCCATGGTTTGGTTTGTAAGGAGATTATATATTGGGGTCCCTCCTCTCTGTCATGGGATCCTGGGAGAGGGGCCCCGGGGGGGAAGCACGGGGTTTCCCTGCCCCTCGTCAGCCTCGTTCCCCATTGGTTGTTTTGTGTTCCCCTGCAGGGGCAAGGACCCTCGGGTCCCATGATTGCCACAGTTTCCTCGGCATCCTCAGCCACGCGTCTGGGAAAATAAACATCTCTGAAAATATCTACCAAGAATCGGTCCTTGTATTTCTTTTCCACGGGCGTTGTTGTCTGATATATCGTGTTGCAGTATCCCCACTGTAACAAATGGTGGATAATGAGAGCAGAACAATCCCCGATCCCTAAGGACAGTGACTGATTTGTGAGTAAACTCTGGATTTCTCTTCTTGTTTTTGTTTTGCCGTTCCATCTCTAAACTATGGAGGAACCATGGAAAGACTCTTGGCTCTCGGAGCCACATATGGACATTGATCTTAAACTTGAAAAGATTCTTGAACAACGATTTGTATATTTTAGCTTAATTCAAGCTCAAAAGGAACTGAAACACTTCCTGGCATGATTGTTTAAGAACTTTTTCTACTTTTCTTGGGACTTGATTCTTACCAAAGACTTTTGGAAGACTGTTTGGACACAGTTAATTTCTGAGTCAAAATATATGCCGATGGAAGAATATTTTCACGAATATTATTTAATTACCGAGACTGTTGAGCAATGTCAGCTGTGTCCTTGCGAAGGGAAGCCTGGCTCAGGGACCGTGCGGCCTCACCCACATGTGACCGAGCGCTCTCCGAGCAGCAGCGAGGCAGTTCCCGCGCGCGGGCAGAGCGACGTGAGCTGCAGTGTCGGCAGCAGAGCGAGGCACAGCGGGAGTGACGTGACCCAGCGGTGCCCGCCTGGCCCTGCGCAGTGCGTGGTCGAGTGAGCCCCGTGAGTGGAGCGGCGCGCGGGCAGCGACTGGCGGTGGAACGGAGCCGCACCCAGCTGAAACGCGCTGGAGCAGGGCGCAGAGGGGTTGTTGCTCGGAGGCCCGACCGAGACATGGGTGCGGCCCCAGGCAGCGGCAGCGAAGCTGTGACCAGAGGAGGTGGCGGCGTGCGGGGAGCTGAGTGACGCGGCCTGGGCCCCGAATGTGACCCCGGGAAGAGCGTGCAGGCACGAGCAGCCCTGACAACGCCAGCAGCACTGACAACCCTGGCAGTTCCAACACGGGAGCAAGCAAAAGTGAAAGAGAAAGCAAAAACACAGTGAGACAGAAAACAGCAGCCACTCGGAAAAAGGAAAAAATCATCATAGCTAAGGTTTTAGGAATAGTAAAATGGTATAATGTTAAACAAAATTATGGTTTTATAACAAGATGTGACAACCAGCAAGACATATTCGTTCATAGAACTGCTATTAAAAAGAATAACCCTGAAAAATACATCCCAAATTTAGGAGATGGAGAAGTAGTAGAGTTCAAAATTGTGCAAGGTAGAAAAGGGTTACAAGCAGCAGAGGTCACTGGGCCTGATGGTGCTTCTGTAAAAGGCAGTATATATGCTAAAAATTGTAGTCATGTTAGACAATATCCGCATTATAAACAGTCCCTACAGTCTTCCTTTCCTAATCCCACCTTTCCCTTTTATCCTATATCCTATTACCCCCAGTGTATTCCCAATCCGTTTTTTCACCCATGGTTTCCCTCACAAAGCCATGCCTTTGCCAATTGTTTCCCCAAAAACCCCTTTCCAATGCCGAGTGGGGGATGAAGAGGGGGAGGGAAGAAATTAACTATTGTTATTTAGAGTTCCAACAAGCACAAATTGAAGAAACCCTCTCCTGCCTCAGTTTCCCCAGAAAGCATGCTCGGAGAGTCCTGTCTCCCTTCTGTCAGCCTTAAGATGTTCCAGAGAATCTGTTTGGACATTTAAAGACTCAGGAGAGGGGCTTGTTTTCTTTTGAAACTGTCCTTGTTATCTCATGTTTATCCAGTTGTTTTCAATGTTAAGTTTTAAATCTCTGTTAAAAATAAATGGGTGAAATGTCGGGATCCCTTTCCCCCCGCCATGTGGTCCTGGGAGAGGGGCCCTGGGGGGGGAGACATGGAGTTTCCCTGCCCCTGGTCAGCCTCGTCCCCCATTGGTTGTTTTGTGTTCCCCTGCGTGGGGAAGGACCGATTGCCACAGTTTCCTCAGCATCCTCAGCCATGCTGCTGGGAAAATAAACATCTCTGAAAATATCTACCAAGAATTGGTCTATATATTTATTTTCCATGGGCCTAGTTGTTTGATACACATGTTGCAGAATTCCCACTGTAACGATTATAAGGATAATATTGGTTGGATATTTCTTGGGTTGGTCTTTCTCTCTTAAGCTCTATGGAAACCAGCAGCAAGAAACTTACTCCAGACTGATATTTATTCCCCTTTCCATTTGTTTTTATTTTCAAAGAGAACTTTAATAAATAAATTAAAATATGAGGTCATTTTAGCTGTTGACTGCCCAGAATTTCTCATCCACCTAGACTGGAATGATGAAGGAACCTGCAACACACCTATACTGAAGCTCTAAGGGAGTTCTCTCAGGAAATCTAAGTAAATTGGACATTGGTTTTATGAGATTGGTTTTATTTTTGTAGCAGTCATCTCTGAGAGGTCTGTAGCAACACTAAAAGAGATTGGAGTCCCTTTTCACCTTGGGAGCACATTATTATTTGAAACCTTTCATCACTTAGGCATGTGAGTTAGGTGAGATATTTCCCTTAGCTTAAAAAAAAAACTAAGCTTAGCTCAGAAATCTGCTTCTGCCTCTGGCCAGGAACCATTATTAGATTATTTTCTTAATTACAGGATTTTTAAATAAGTAATTTTATTTTACAAATGTGATGGTGTTTTGCTCCTTAATTAACCTTTAACTTTATTGTCCATAGCTCTTAATCAAAGATTATAGGATCAAAGAGTGTCCAAGCCAATGCTTGACTCCTTTGTGCATTTAACAGCTTATACACTTTACGTGTTATGTTTTTCTAAATCTGGTGAGTCAGGGGTATAAGATAGACCCCTAAACACCTTCTGCTGTTACACAGATCAGCAAGAATTCTCTCAGAAGGGTTTATTGGCATGATCTCATCACCCTGTAAGCACTGACACTGGAGGGGACTAGAAAATTCCCTCAAACAATTGGAGGTCAAACACAAACCCAGAGCTTCTGGCATTTTTATCATAAAAAATGCCTCAGTGTTTTTTAACTAAAATGTTTAAATACAGTGAGATAGGCAAGACTTCAGATGGTTCCCCTGCAATGCTACTGAGTCAGGAGAGGCTTCTGTAAGAGGGGGCATTTGAAAACTTCCTTCATTTCAGCTGCATAGCTGAGTGCTGTCACCGTGGTACACAAGTCTCTTGTAGCTCCATATGTCCAAGTGTTAAAGCATGCCCGTGCCCTTATATTTTTATGTAGGTCAAATCTTTGCCTTGCCATCATTGGCAACAGCTCTTTAAACCAAAGAGAAATGGCCTCTTTGTGATCAGTGTTATTACAATGAATTTCAGGAGAAATTATAATAATGGAGCACTTAAAAGTAAAGAGCTAGCACTTGAGCTAGCTAGCTATTAATTATAAATGCCAATCTCTATCAGGAATTCCTTTTTATGTAAAAGCAGTCTGTTCTGAGTACTTATTTTAGTGTTAATTAGAGAGAAGTGAAGATGGAGTGTTATCCAACGATGAGAATTCATTACAAGGTCTCTGGCCCCTTGTGCTTTTCCCTGGGGTGCACCGGTGGTGTCCCTGGTAAGACATTGATGTTTTGTCCTAAGTAGCAGTAAAGATCTGTAAGGATGAGATCTACAGAAGATTCTTGTTCCAGTAAGGGCTCATTTGCAGCACAGAAAAGATTTACTTCTGAAATAACCACACAGAGGAGGCCACAGAGGTGGTGGAGGGTCTGGAACATCTCCCTTATGAGAAGAGACTGTGGGTGTTGAGACTGATTAGTCTAAAGATGAGAAGAATGAGAGGGGATCTCATCAATCCATATAAATATCTCCAAGGGGGGGTGCCAAAACTCTTTCCAGTGGTGCCCAACAACAGGACAAGGAGCAAAGGCCATAAACCAAAACACAAGTTCCACTCAACTTGAGTAATGACTTCTGTCCGTGGAGTGTGGCAGAGCCCTGGAACTTCTGCCCAGGGAGGGTGTGGAGTCTCCCTCTCTGGAGACATTCCAAACCCACCCGGACATGTTCCTGTGTAAACTGCTCTGTGTGACCCAGGTAAACTGCTCTGTGTGACAGGCAGATTGGACTGGAGGATGTCCAGAGGTCCATTCCAATCCTAACTGTTCTGTGATTCTGTGATAACAAGGTCCATATTTTCAGTAAATATGGAATAAATTTATATTTTGACAGTGTATCCATGAGCCAGGAAGGAGAGAGATAATTTGAACATATTTTAAAAGAACCCTCCCTGAACTGTCTCTGTTGTCAGAGGAGCTGACAGCGGCACTGAAGGTCACAGATGCCAACAGCCAGTCTGGTGCTGGTCCATGTCCATGGAGTACATGACCACTCTTTCCCCATACGCTCATCAAGAGAGCCCAGCTAGCAGAGACTGTGGGTCTCAAGATACAGCAGAAATTCACAGTTCTTTCCGGGTCACTCCTGGGAAGGTTGTTTTTTTGTCCTGCAGGACATGAGATTTCCAAAGATCCCCTCCAACCCTAATAATTTCTGTCATTCCGTGAGTCAGTGAAGGGTGAGGTTTTACAATGCTTGTTTTACTGATGTCTTTACAACCTGGTTTGCACTGTTTTCATCAGCTCCTGTACTCATTCCAAAGGTAAGTTAGATTGATTCATATGGAATAAGAAGGATGAATTTTAAAACCAATTTTGTCTTATGTATTGGAATACAACAGTCAGTAACCTTTATTTGGGGGCAAATAGACACTAATAAAAACCATCAGACCCATCAGAGTGAATCAAAGTGATCACTCATTTGGTACAGAGACCTTTATGGAACCTTGGCCAGTTTCACATTGGTCACTTGAAGGTGTAAAAAACATCTAAAAATGCCCTAAGTATGATAACCTACAATAGACCCTTTTTAATTTCCTATGACATGTAAATCCAAATGTTTCCAAAAGTTTTCTTCTCTTTATAAATGTAATCAGATACTCTTATTAACTACAGAACAGTGAGCTTTTACTCTAAATGTGTGTCTACATGCAGAGTCCTGAAGACTGGAATATGACCTTTCTTAGTTCCTGAATTTTCCAAAGTATGCCTTTAATTTTTACCTGCATGAGAATGAGCCTCCTTTCTTTGCCAGCTGCTGCCCTTATGCCTCCTTTCCTGCCATTAGTGAACTAAAAGTTTGGAGAATGTAATTGTAAAAATCATGCTTTAATGTAAAAGGCTCTAGAGACAAATGTCAAATTTTATTTCCGCTAAAGCCGATAATGGTACTTGATAGAACCATTTATAATTTCTTAAGAGGGAGAAATAATTCTCTTTAACTGATTTATTCATATAAAACCATTTACTCTTCCCTGTGTGTAGTGGATCAAACTGAGTTATGTTCCCTAATTGGATATTGATACGTGTGGGGCAATTCTAACCATGCCCACCCACATCCTCTTTTATATCTGGAGATCATCAGAATGGGCCAGAGACCTTGGATAAACCAGCTGGAGACGTGCTCATATCTACTCTCATTCCCCAGCCTCTTAAAATAAAGTCATTCCATACAAAGGAGCTATAAAACATACAGAGGAGTTGAAGGCAGTATTCCCTCTTAATCCTACTGGGATATGTTCTGCTTTGGAGGATTGAGGGTTTTCAAAACCCACTGGGTGCTGACCTCTTGATTGCTGGTTCACCCTCACTAATGAAACCACTGCCTTGAGCGTCCTGACTGTGGGAAGACCTTTGGCAGACAAAATAACCTCTGGCTCTAGGTCTGAAAGGAGTGGAGAGGTACACTTTGACATCTTCCCTTTATAAATAGGCACAAAGCATGGCAGGGAGGCTTTAAAAATAACATTCCTTTAAGAGAAAGGAAGATGAATGCTGAAAATGAAATTTTGACCCCACTGAAGTCAATGCAAGTTTTCTGACTGATTTCAGCTGGGCCAAGGCTTCATCCAAAGCACTGATCCATTTAATGGGCTTACAATAGCTACACAAAGGTGGAGAGGGCCTTTGAACTTGTATTCAGTGCTCCAAGGAGGCTGAGAAATCACTGGGTCTGGAAATTAGGGAAAATGCCACAATAATGTCAATTATTTCAGTATCTGCAGAGTTATTAAGGGAAGGGCCCAAACTACATTCACTAATTCCTGCTTTAGTTTGTCACCCTAAACAGCAACAAACACTTTATGTAGGCTTGTATATGTGTCTACATCACAATAATTTTATTCTGCTCTTGTTTTTATGGGTGCCCTCAGAGTTTTCTGCTGCATTTTTCCAAGAAATTGATTGATAAAGATAATAGAGATTTTTCTTTGTCCCAAACTGGTTATAAAAGATGTCACCACATGCAAAAATTTTAAATATTGTGGATTTCTTGGAACAATGCACCCCATGGTAAGCAGCATCCTGAAAAGGATGATCGGAGTAAATATGAAAACTAACTGTTTTGTTAAGGCAAGGCAAATATTCTTACAAATAGTTATCAATTTAGCTTAAATGGATGTATGCTGATTTATACCAGCTGGGGATATTACTCTTGTAATGCATCTGTGTTTTTATAAATATTGAAATGTTTTTTTTCCTTTCTTTACTGTCTTCATACACAGAACTGACACAAAAGTAATACACAATTATCACCTGAGAAGGTACTCCCACACATCCCTGTACTACATACACACTTGTACCTTCAAATGACTCTTTTCCCTGTGTTTTATGGGAAGATATTACCCTTCTCTGACTTCCTGTATAGCCCACTGGTTCTACCTTATTAAACTCAGTGATCCTCAGACAGGGTTAGTACCAGGACAGTATTTAACTCTAATGGAAATTCAGCAACAAATTCCCAGAAGTGTCTTTGAAAATTTATCCTTTAACATTATAATTACTTTCTGCTCTTCATTCTATCCTGAGCTCTTCTGTTTAAAGTGGTTCCTGGAGTCCACGCATAGTCAATCTCTGTGTGTGCTCCTAGCAAATGCACACAGCTCCTCACTTGCACTTTGATTTGCCAGATTTTTTTTTCCAGCTTTCCTCCAAAATGTTTAAATCTGTAAAGGAAAAATAATTTTCCTAAGTTTTGATTTTTTTTTTTTTTAATTTGATGGCTTTTTTTTTTTAATAAGACAGGAATCAAATGAGAAAAAAAGAAAAAGGAAATTGAATTGGTGAAAGATTGCAATTAAAAATTGAAGTTTTGTTAATATAGGAATTTATTCCTGTGTGCACAAATCTACATTCCTATACTTATCTTCTCTGCCAAACCCTCCTGATTTAATAACATACTGTGCACACTACAACTCACATGTGCTCTACATTTCAGATGAAGGGATTATGGATCTTGTTAATGATGCAGACAAGGCTGGATACTTGTATTTTATGTGCCTGGCTTCCATTTGCAAGATTGTAATTAATTTTAGCAGCTAATTACATACCCTCTATCCATGGCAGTGGAAGATTACAGATAAGATTTGTACAATATCATTGTACATTTTGTAAGTACATTTCATCCTGGTCATCAGCATGATTTGGAACATGTTTTCTATCTGTGCTTTAGCCACAGAAGTTCTACCTGAAATCCAGTTAGCTCCCAAAATGTAGAATGGGAAAAAATTTGTGTTGCTATTTCTTCTATTGATCTATCCTAACTACAGGGAGATGAACTTGTAGAAATAGTAGAAGTGGGGAAATGATATAGCAGGCACATTCTTTCTGGAATACTTAAGATCAAATGCATGCCTGCTTCCCTGGAAACAGAATCACTGAATGGTTTGCTTTGGAAGGGACATTAAACATCATCGCATTCCAACCCCCCGCCATGGGCAGGGACACCTTCCACTAGTTCTACTTATTGCCTGGGTGTGATTTGGCCAATTCACTTGATCTATTTTGTGCCTTGACTCAGTTTTACAGATAATGATTTACGTTTCTGTGGTGCAGAGAGTTGTTTGGATGTTTGTGGGTTTTTTTGGCATGAATAACAAGTCAAATGGTACAACCTCTACTGTGAGTAAACACTGAGAGAGTTGGAGTTGTCCACCCTGGAGAAGTCTTCAGGGAAACCTTGGAGCCCCTTACAGTGCCTGAAGGGGCTCCAAGAAAGACTGGGAGCCATTCTTTATCAGGGAGTGTAGTATAGGATGAAGGGTTGTTGTTTTAAACTGAATGAGGGTAGGTTTAGTTAAGAAATTAGGAAGAAATTCTTCCCTGTGAAGGTGGTGAGGCATTGCAACAGGTTTCCCAGAGAAATTGCAGATGTCCCATCCCTGGAAGTGTTCAAGGCCAGGAAAAATCAAGACCCACACTGCCTTTCCAGTTACCTAGAAAAACAGACAAGGCTGAATCTGGGTTTTTTTTGAGCTGCACATAGGAACTGCTGGCAAATGTGTGTAGACTGCAAATGTGGAGGGTAGAAATAAGACAATGCAGAATGGCATATAGTGAAATTAATCCTATTAAAAATGTAAGGTGGTTATCAGGAAAGGATGCATATGTAACACACCAAATGTAAATGTTCCTTTTACACAAGGTGGTAGAAGTTCTATGATTAACCTTGAGAAGCAAAGCACTAAAAATCAGATTTTTCAATCACTTATTAAATGTTGATTTTCAAGACTATTTACTATGAGCAACTGGAAACTGGCTGCAACTCATATTGAATTCTGTGGCTCAGAGAAATCTCTATTGAATAAAAATAAAGAGATGAAATGAGAAATAATAGGCCTATAAACATTGAAACATTTGAGATACTTCTGATAATTTCCCCAGATAAAAAAATCTAATATGTAAGAGATTAGGAGGTTCAAAAGAGGGAATTAGTCTGTAAGTAATTTCTGGAGAATGGGGAAGTGTTAAAAAATACTAAAGACTTCTATGTACTACACAGCTGCTAAACTCTGCACAGTCGACCATTTCTTAAATGAACTCAGCAGAAACTTTTCTGAGTTCCTGGTAAGAACATAAACACCAGGATATAAATAAGAACAAAACTCTGAAATTCACGAATAGGCTATAACACATTATTGTGAAATACAAGGTCAAGTCGAGATTGGAAAAGGACATTTTATTGGTTCTGAAAATGAACAGAACTGAAAAGAACTTAGACCATGCGAGTTGCTTGAAGAAAAAACATTAGCCCCATGCCATAAGTATATTTGCAAATGAAATTTGAGAGCAAGCAAGGAAAAAAGGTAGAAGCTTTCACAGTTAGAACAAATAGTTTTCAAGTCTTTTGGGTCTCATGAATTTCATGATAGGGTACTTAGGCTGAAAACTGAGGTAACTGCAGCTTTCTTCATGGACATTTCTGAGAACTTATGAAATGCAAATGATTTCCTTGACAATTGGCAGAATAAAATCTGAATATTTGTTTTTAAAACTCAGAGAGAAGAGAAACCCCAAGAAACTCTAGACCTTCAGTTGCTGGCACAGCACAGTAACAAATAATCAAACTATCTGTAAGCACTTAGAAGATAACAAAAGGATGAGTTAAAACAAAACTAGATTTGTCAATACAGCAGTGTGCCAAGCCCTCTAAAATCATCCTGTGAGAGTGTAAAAGCCTCACAGATACAGAAAAGCAATAGACATCCTCTGTATTAGATTTAGAGAGTATTTGCCACTATTTCTTCTGGTATTTTATCGTGAACAGGATCTAAACAGAATGACTGTGATATAGATGCATAACTGGTAGAAATACTGTGTTTGTAGTGTGATTATCAGGTGACCACTGTGACAGGAATCCCCCACTGAACTGGCAGGAGCTTATCAGTCTTCAGAGCACAGTGAGTCAGAGCAGAAAGTAAAAGGTATTCTTATCTGACTCATAGGTGTCGCTATGATGGGTGGGGCTACCAGGAGGATGTGGTGGAAGACAAGATTAGCACGAACTCAACAAAATTATCTTGTCAAACTGGAGTGAAGAAAGTATTACACCACAATTCAGTAAGGGCAAATGCATATTTTAATCTAAAGGGCTGAATGACCTTTTTTTTGTAAATACAGATGAGAAATGGAGGCTAGACAGTCACTCTGCAGAAGAAGATTTAGATTATTACTGGTTCACAAGAGGTTTAGAGCCACACAGCTAAACCAAAAGACCCCATCCAGAGTTCTGCATCCAGCTCTGGGGTCCCCAGCACAGGAAGGAGATCAATCTGTTCGAGCAAGTCCAGAGGAGGCCCCCAGGGTGATCAGAGGAATGGAGCATCTCTCCGACAAGGACAGGCCGAGATAATTGGGATTTTTCATTCCAGAAAAGAGAAGGCTTTGGGGTAGCATAATTGCAGCCTTCCAGTACCTGAATGGAGATGACAAGAAATCTGGAGACAGACTTTTCACAAGTGTATAGAGTGACAGGACAAGAGGGTATGGCTTTAAACTGAAAGAGAGTCAGTTTACATTAGATATTAAGAAGAAAATCTTCTCTGTGAGGGTAGTGAGGCCCTGGCACAGGTTGCCCAGAGCAGCTGTGGCTGTCCCATTCCTGGAAGTGTTCCAGGCCAGGTTGGGTGGGGCTTGGAGCACCCTGGTCTAGTGGAAGGTGTCCCTGCCCATGGGAGAGGGGTGGAATGAGATGATCCTGAAGGTCCTTTCCAACCCAAACCATTCTGTGATCCTGTGATTCCATGAAAGGATGAGCTATGGAGAAATATTTCAAGGAGCATGAAATACTCTGTTAGATACGTGAAATAATACTTCAGTCCAAAACTGGCAGGAAAAACGCGCTTTCTTGTTTGCTAATAAGCTGTTTAGATGTTACACATAGAAGTTTTCATGTTCCCTTAGTTTCTGTTTCTATTCTATTCAAAAAACAGCTGAAAAACAAAGTTCAAATTCCATGGCTCAAATTCTATGATAGGGGAGATTTCTCCAATAAGGGATAAGGGGCATTATCAAATTCTATAAGGGAGATTTAGATTAGATGTTAGACTCCCAGCTCAGTGAGTTGTATGGCATTTATCACCACTCACACAAAGTGACACTTCCTGTGGTGTTTTGTCTGGCCTTACCCCCTTTCCAGAAGGGTGTGAGTCTTCTGTGGCTTCTCTGTAATATCTGTCAGCCAATGTGGACATTTGGACACCTCAGGATATCTCAAACGGTGATAAATGCCTGTACTGAGCAACTGAGTTGACATCCCCTGACAGTTAAATTTTAGCAAACCCTAAGGGGAAAAAAAGAAAATCTCCTGTGGAAGGTGAAGGTGCATGGAAGATTTCACAGAGCTGACACATGGATTTCATGGCTTAATGTTCCCAGAGAAGCGGCCAGGCAGACATTTGGTTAGATCCTTTTCTAAGAGTGTTTGCTACCTTGTGGCTGAAAGAAGGGCTCATTGACAGGGTTTCTCCCAGCCTTGCTCTCAGTGTCGTTGTGGGCAGCGCTAAAGATTTATGTTACTCCCTCTTTGGGAATGAGCTACAGAATGTCAGATTGTTCACTTACCAGCTGAAATGTAGCGTAAGCTGACTGAGTGCAAAGTCTGTGCCATGCCATTCATGCTTGTTCTTTTCTGTTTTCCCCTCAGTAGTGTCTCATTGTGCAAGTCGCTGTTTGGGTTGTCTGAGGATGTGTGAATTCTTCTTTAAAAAAAGGCAATGAATAGTTACGTGCACTTTGTCATCTGCACTCTTCCCTGAATATCTGCCTGTTACTTGCCAGCTTTGTGGCTCCTATTCTGTCTCTGTCCATGCCTGTATATAATTCTCTCATCTTCTTGCTCCACTTAGCTTATACAATCATCATCCTTTGTTTTTCACATTTATCAAAATAACTTATAAAATCGTCACCATTAGGACACCCCCCCCTTTCACAAAAATAAATTCTCAATGCCCAAGGCTAAGCAAGACACACCTGGAGACCCTGACCTGTTGAAATGGGTCCAGAAGAGGCCACCAAGTTGATGACAGGGCTGGAGAACCTCTCCCATGGAGACAGGCTGGGAGAGTTGGGGCTGTTAAGCCTGGAGAAGAGACAGCTCCAGGGAGAACTTAAAGCCCCTTCCAGTGCCCAAACGGGACCTACAGGAAGAATGGAGAGGGACTTTGGACAAGGGCATGGAATGACAGGACAAGGGGGGATGACCTTAAGCTGAAGGAGGGTAGAGATAGATTGGATATTAGGAACAAATTCTTCCCTGTGAGGGTGGTGAGACCCTGGCACATGTTGCCCAGAGAGGTTGTGTATTCCCAATACCTGGAAGTGTTTGAGGCCAGGTTGGACAGGGCTTGGAGCAACCTGGCCTAGTGGAAGGTGTCCTTGCCCATGGCACGGGGTTGGAACTGGGTGATCCTGAAGTCTCTTCCAACCTAAACAATTTTGTGGTTCTAAGATGTGCACAGCTGCTCTGTTTCCCTGTTACAGGTAACTTTCCGCCCCTTTGCTGTTTTATACACTCCTTTGATGCACAGAATATGATGGGTATTATGAACACCCAAACTCTTCTCTCTTTGGTTATAATCTCATCTTTCATGACCCCTGTCATGACCTAAAACCGACTCCAGTTATATGTAAACACATCATTACTCCAATAAACAAGAAACCTTTGGTTTGTACAGTAGTTGTACAGTTAGAGATGCCTAATGAGGCGGTTTCTTTGCTGTGATTGAAGAATTTTTGAGATTTCTGGGTTCAAAAAGATGTTAAAACAACTTTTCATTCGAGGTTTAATTACAAAGCAGGTTGACCATATGCCAAAATCACAGTCTTTTAAAATTCTCATTTACATTGTTATCTGAGATTTTTAAGATACTGATGGTATGTTTGAAAGAGACGTCAGCGAATGAAAAAATCTGAACAAACTAAAGAGATGAGATAAACACTCTGCAGATAATGTACAAATGCTTCAATTAGATAAGTGAAACTGATGTCTTAGGTTTAACTTTTATATTTTTCGAATCCTGCATTGCCTAGTGTGTAACTAAAGTTTCGTGTGGCCTGTTAAGTGCTGGTTAGACATAACAAACCCTCTCTAGGTTTGCACTTCAAGGACGCTTTGATTGTTCCAGGCCCAAAAATATGTAAACTAAAGCCTTGAGAGGAGGAGCAAACTTGGGCTAATTATATCAACTGAAATTATAATTGGAGAATTAACCCTGATATGCAAATGGACCAAATTTATAAAAGTGTGAAGAACTCATGACCCAGCATCCACCTTGGGAGCCCCTTGGAGGTTTTTGACACCCAGGGTGTACCTTTGAAGGCCCCCTCAAAGAAATACCTACTTTTATTCTCTTATTCTTGTCTAGCCTCTGTCTTCAGGCAGCCACTTCAAGGCATCAAAACCACCACTGAGTCATCAAAACTTTTTCTGACACTCATGTCAAAGGAATATGAGTAGCATAATGGAAATCTTTGTTCTTTTCTTTTCTTTTCTTTTCTTTTCTTTTCTTTTCTTTTCTTTTCTTTTCTTTTCTTTTCTTTTCTTTTTTCTTTTCTTTTTTCCACCTCTTCTCTCTTCTTCTCTTCTCTTCTCTTCTCTTCTCTTCTCTTCTCTTCTCTTCTCTTCTCTTCTCTTCTCTTCTCTTCTCTTCTCTTCTCTTCTCCTCTCCTCTCCTCTCCTCTCCTCTCCTCTCCTCTCCTCTCCTCTCCTCTCCTCTCCTCTCCTCTCCTCTCCTCTCCTCTCCTCTCCTCTCCTCTCCTCTCCTCTCCTCTCCTCTCCTCTCCTCTCCTCTCCTCTCCTCTCCTCTCCTCTCCTCTCCTCTTCTCTTCTCTTCTCTTCTCTTCTCTTCTCTTCTCTTCTCTTCTCTTCTCTTCTCTTCTCTTCTCTTCTCTTCTCTTCTCTTCTCTTCTCTTCTCTTCTCTTCTCTTCTCTTCTCTTCTCTTCTCTTCTCTTCTCTTCTCTTCTCTTCTCTTCTCTTCTCTTCTTTCTCACATTTAGTAACCCTGAAATATTTTGCCAATGCACAGAGTTCTTCCCAGTTAATTTTTAAAGCAAATTTGAGACAAAGGGATTAGACAGTCATAGAATATCCTGAGTTGGAGGGGACCCACAAGGATCATCAAGTCCAAGTCCTGGCTCTGAACAGGACAATCTTACTAAATCATAATATTTTTTCTGGCATGCTGAAAGTTTTAAAACTATTCCTTTTATTAATCAAATAATATACTATAAGAAAGTGACTTGGTTTGAAAACCTCTTTTCATATCCCTAAGCAAAAGAATCAATAACTTATATTTACTGGAAATTTTAAAAAGAGTTAATTTCAAACTTGAAATGGTTTTCACTCCCATTTTGAAATTTATTAGGCTGGCTGGGGCTCTGTCCAACCTGATCTAGTGGAAGGTGCACCTGCCCATGGCAGAGGGTTGAAACTGGATGATCTTTAAAGCCTCTTCCAACCAAACCATTCTATGATTCTATGACATGATGAATATCAGCCTATATACTAAAATTACTCCTGATATGACCACTAAGCCCAAGAGTTTAATCGACAAATACCAGGCTCCTCCTGAGAGCTGTGGATAGGTTGGTGAAGGTTTTCATGCGTCAAAATCCTTGATATTTCTGCATCCGTGCAACATTCATTGCACTCCTCTGTGTCATATGAGATGGTTCATATACTTAATCATATTTGCCCATCTAGGTAAGAGTTTAGGACAGGTCTGTGAGCAAAATTTGCCTTAATAGGTGAGCAGTGACAAATAGGTAGAGGAGTTAAATTTGGAAGGCAAAGGTCCTAAGATTTATAGATGAGTCATTGTTGGTTTTTTTCTGCTGACATTTTCCTCTTGACTCTACCCCAGATGATGTATCAGAAATTACGTGTATGAAACCCTGGTTGAATATTCAAGTAATTGTAGCAGACAAGGTGAGTGTTGCTGGAAGCAGGTTACAATGAAGTCCCTAAATTCCTGATTTCATAGGTCAAAACATCAGTGTTTTAGGAAGCTGTGGCTGCTTTTCTATCTGATGGGCTACAAAGTGCTTTTGGTTCATTAGCCAAGCACCACGCAAGGCTTAAAATTTTATTTCTCAACAATCAGTCATTTCTTAATCCTCAGAAAGTAAAAAAATGTTAGAAGAATTATGTGGCTTAAGAGTGAGGGGGGGGGGGGTTCATCTCTCCAGTTGAGGTGGTGTTCTGTCATTCCCCACTTGCACCATCATATTTCACCAGTAAGTGAGGACAGAGTTTTAGCTCACAAAAGTCATCTCTGGTGTCTTTGCATCAAATGCATTGCTCATGAAAAATCCATGCATGTTGAAATGAAGGAGTTTCTGTTGTTTTCTCAGGACATACAGAGGTGGTAGCAGCATCAGTGTCGCCCCTCCCTCCCCACAGTGGCCACCAGTCTGCCCGGTCTGTCAGCCCAGCTCCTTCACCACACTAAGCAGAGAATTCATGACCATGGTGATAAGAAGAACCCACCTACCTACCCTACCTACCTGAGAAGCCAAGATCCACACCACACAAGGAGTAATAATTACACAAAGTAAGATGGGATCAAACATGAACCTTTAAAGATCCAGTTCAATTTGGCATTGACCTCCTCTGTCCTTTTACCGTGGCATTCCAGATCATTTGGAAGTGGATCAGGTCCCACTGAAGCTGTAAGTCTGACATACGCCTGAAAGAACTGGCAAAAAAAGGAGAGAAACCCACAAAATATTAATCAACTGTCAGTCAAACTCCTCCTACACCTCCCTCAGTTCTCGGCTCAAGAAACTTTACTGCCGGAATCATAAAATTAATTATTACTAAGGATTTTCAGTGTAATACTCCAATCTTAATGTTGGAACAAAAAGCCTTTGGTGTTTTGAATGCACATTTAAACCAGCAAAGCATAAATTTTTCAAGTAATACCCACAGCAATGACAAATGTGTCTTGCTGTTGTAATAACTTCAGATGTCTAAATTAAGGATTGTGGTTTGAAGGAGTAATAATAATACTTCACATACAGAGTGGCTTTTCATCTACAAGGAAATAAACTTGTCTTTCATGGCCCAAGCGCACACACACAGGTGTAATTGCAAATACTGAGTTTGAATCAGTGGTCATTCAAGTAAATTGAGGTTATTGGTGCTTCTGCAATACTGACAGTTTGGAGTCCCCAGCCAGCAAACTGTGTTTGGAGCTGCATGAATGAATGAGTGGAAGCAATAATCTGCATGCAAGCTGGAAAAGGAAAGGGATGGAAGCAAACTGTCCTCTAACACACACTGAGCAGTGGTATCAAAGTGTCTGATGATAATCTGGAATCACAGAGGTAATTACATGTCTAATCTATTGATAGGACTTGGAAAAATAAGCATGAATTTTTAAGCCAGAAAATAGAAGAGGTGTGGCCCAAACCCATCCTTGCTTGTTTTCAGGTTGGAGTGTCTGACAGAGTAAATTTCACTGAAGTCCTGCCTGATGGCTTCTTTCCTGTGCAATGTCAGACTAATCTGTGTTTTGGGACTTCGTCAGTGTTTGGTGTCTTATTCAGCAATTCCACACGAGGCGAACTGCAGCTTAGATTAAGGGAATTCACTTTCCCACACTGCCATGCTCCTTTACCATATAATTAACTTGGGATTTTTTCCATGGCAATAAACCCACCTGGAGATAGTGAAAACTGACCTGGATGTGTTCCTGTATTACCTGCTCTAGGCAAACTTCCCTTGGCAGGGTGGTTGGACTAGATGATCTCCAGAGGTCCCTCCAGTCCCAATTATTCTGTTATAACTGTAATTGACCATTGGTTTGATATTTCAAGCACAATATTCGGCTGTTGATCAAAAATCACCTTTCTCCTTTAATACCTTACTTTATTTGAGAAAAATCTGACATTAAATGTCAAGCAGACGCTGTAGGATATTCTTCTTTAATACCACTTATATTTAACTTTTCATCATCCATAATCTCACTTACCTTCCCTGTTTTTCTGCAGTATCAAGCCAGCACTGATGAAGAGATACTGATTCTCATCTAAACTAAAAAAAGAACTGTGGAAAGTTTATTGAATGAGCATGATCTGAGATCTCCAATATATGAAAGTTATTTTTGTTCCGTTGATTTACCAAAGTGATACTTGGACATTTTAAAAAGGGACATTTTTGTGGTGGGGTGGATTTTCACCAGGAACACTTTCACACTAGTCCAAGATATGACAAGCTAAGCAGTGATAAAGTCATAAAACAGTTTTGATGCATTTTCAGAGGTACATGTATGCTGAAGATCTGGTTTTCACAGACTGGAAGTAACACTATTTGAATGCAGATGATTAAAAACAGCCAAACAGATGCTACAGTGTTTTGCTGTGTGAGAAGAGGAGGCATCATGGTTCAAGAAATCACGTGAAAATCCACTGCAAAAGCACAACTGAGTGAAACTTCATAAAAAACTTTTGCCTTTTTAGCTCCATATAGCTATAGGGATTTCTTCAGATGTGCACTGTAGAGTTTGAGGTGAGGAGACACAGAAGTCTTGAAAAAAAGGCAGCCCTGGTTTGAAAGTCACATTCCATGAAGTGTTCAAAAAATGTGTGGCAACGGCACCTGAGGACATGGTTTAGTGCTGAACATGGCGGGTTTGCTGCATTGATGATTGGACTTGATAATCTCACAGGTCTTTGCAACCTTTAGGATTCTGCGGTTCTCTGAATACTAAAGAAATAAAAGCTGAGCTGCCATGGCTCACGTGTTGAAGAGCCTTTATTTTCTGTAGTAAAAGGTAGTTATTTTTCTTAGGGTTCTTTAGTTACCCCAAATTTGAGTGAAACCTGCACACAGCAGCAGAGTCAGGTTGGAATCCTCAGACAAGAGACTTACAACACTGATGAATTCCCCTCACCTAACTCCAGATATCTACAGCAGGGCATCTGCTTCAGAGATTGTTCTTCAGGCTCTTAAAATAGTCAGTGAAAAGCTGGTCAACAGAATTTATATTGAACCAATGCAGGTGCCTATTTAAGGTGATGAATCACATCCTGAAGTCATCGACTACACAAATGAGCTCTCTATTACCTTTGACAGGAACCCAGAGTGATTTTCTCAGATGTGCACTGTAGATACCAACTCCCGAAAATCCCAATTTAGTATATTTTACAGTCACACTAATTTCTCATTAGAGCTCTTTCTTCCAGTGTAAGCTGTTACAAAATCCATCCAGGCTTCAGATAGGAGCTTGCAGCTCCCCCATGCACAGGATATGAATGAGTAATTATTATTTCATAGACAGAGGAAATTTGGTGTGTAAAATATGTTTTGGAAAAGTCAATGCAGTTGCATCCATTTATGCCTGAACCAAGTAAAATAACTCCATGTCCAACATTATTATTCAGCAAATGCATCCTGTGGCCAGTGCAGGCATCAAGATCACCTTGTAAAGCAGCTGTGTTAAAAAAGGCCTTTTTCTGACCAGTCATTAAGTCAGTACTAACTCCCCTTCAGTCAATAGGGGCACAACAGTGTAAAATTTATAGAGAGATGGAAGTTACAAGAGTAAACTTTTTTCATGTTTTGTAAAGTCAAGGTCCTTTTTTTCTTGCAAAAAGGGAGTATAAACAGACTGATAAGGGAGTGAATAAAAGGGATCTGATTTTATGTTGTCCTGCAGTCTATAAAGTCCAGATAAAATTGAAGAAAATTGTATTTATATAGACTATTTTGGTGGTACCGCATAACTTGGGCACAAGTGACGAATCAAACCCACACACGCTTGCTCCATACTGCAAATTTACACTACTTGCAACAGAGTTTTTGGCAGCAACACTTTACGGTGATTTAGTTATTATTTATAGACACAAAATCTATTTTTGTCATCTTCATCTCTATTTGAAATTAATTTAATGTATTAATTTTTCAACTGAATGCCTACAATCATTAATATGCATCTTGCACATACTTTATTAAAATGTGCCTCTGAAGAATGTAAGATGCTAAATGGGAGTAGTAAAGACAACGTGTTCCATTTCAGTCCATGAACAAGTCTCTAAAAGTTGTCCTGCCTCCCTTAGCTCCTTTCCAAAAAAGAAATACTAACTTGCTTTTATGTACACTTGATCCATATTTTTGGTTTCCTGATGAATACATAGAAATTTCCTTTTGGCCTTTCTTTGAATTAATGAAGAGGATATATTCTCTTTTTTTTCTGACAGTAATTGATGATAATTGATGTGACTTTACTAACTCTAGTAAAACAGCTGTGAGAATTTAGTGGGTAAATTAATTGTTCTGTGCAATGAGGTATGAGTGAGTACAGTACTTTTGTTAGATAGAAACCATTTATGAAGAAATTCTCTACTGTGAATGTGTGGAAACAATGGAACAAGTTGCCCAGAGAATCTGTGGATTCCCCATCCCTGGAAGTGTTCAAGACCAGATTGGACAGGACTTGGAAAAACCTGATCTAGTGGAAGGTGTCCCTGCCCATGGCAGGACATGGAAAAAGATGATTTTTAAGGTCCCTTCCACCCCAAAGCATTCTATGATTCTGTGATTCCATGATTCTATGACTACACAGCAGGTGGAATATTAAGTCCTGGAAAAGATAGTGTGGAAAAAAAAGGAAAAAAGAATTGAAAGCATGTTAAGTTGCATCTAAGCTTGAAATGATAGTTGGCTCACATCCTAGAATCCCTCTGAATTTCTTGGCATGATTTTTCAAGTCTACAATACGCTCATAAGAGCTATGAGAAACAGGCAAAAAAAAAAAAAAAGAGAGTATGCCAAATGAGAAAAATCCTGCATAAAGCAAAAAATCAGGGAAGAAAAGTGATGGGTTACTGCAGATATTGTGAAAACAACTGAAATTCTGATGAAAGAATGAAATACAAAAGATTCAAGTCCCACAGTTGGACATGGACAAAGTAAACAATGACTGTATCAGCACAACATAATGTAGGGATGTAAGAAAAGCCAGAGCTGGTCAGAACAGGATTCACCTTGCTCAGTATTGCCCTGTTCTCACCTGGAACCGAGTCAATTTTCTTTGTAGTAGCTGGTATGGTGCTGTGCTTTGGATTTAGGATGAGAATAATGTTGATAACACGCTGATGATTTAGTTGTTGTTTAGTGCTCACACTAAGTCAAGGACTGCTCACTCATACTGCCCTGCCAATGACGAGGCTGGGGGTGGACAAAACCCTGGGAGGGGACACAGCCAGGACATTTGATCCTAAGTGAAGTTCCATACCTCATGGCATCATGCTGAACAATAAAACTCAGAGGAGTTGACCAGGGAGTGGCAGCTTCTGCCCAGGAACTGGCTGGGCCTCAGTCAGAAGGTGGAGAGCAATTGTACCTCACTTCTTTGCACATTCTTTTATCCCTATTATAATTTTAATTTCTTTTTCTGTCCTATTAGACTGTTTTAACTCAACCTACAAGTTTTAGCTTTTTTCTGATTCTTTCCCCCATCCCACTTTGGGGGGGGTGGGTGGGGCAGGTTGTGAGTGAACAACCCCACAGTGTTTTGCTGTTTTCAGGTTTACCACAGCAATTGTCCTGTCTTCAACAGTACCAGCTTCCCAGAGAAAGAGGGTAAAACAAGATATTTACTAAATGAACTTTCTGTGTGCCACTCCACAGGAGTGTCCTGAGCAATTTAACTCCCTCAGGATAGGATTCAGTGAAAGATTTAGATGTAAGTACCCACATGTGAGCATTCCATGGTAACTTAGAAAGATGAACTGAATGGGATACACAAAAACTAGAAAGAATTTAGCTGAAACAACCAGTCTTTTTTTAGGATGAGCTGTTTCACTTTCTAGGCTCCTGTAAGTACATGGACCAGATCTCTTCTGAGTGTCACAGGAGCTCTGACATTTTCTCCCCCCGTAGACAAATATAAGCAAAGTTCTAAATTTACAATCATAGAAACATAGAATGGATAGGGTTGGGAGAGGCCTTAAAGATCTTCTAGTTCAAACTTCCTGCCATGAGCAAGGGACAGGCAGGGGATCTTCCACTAGACCAGGTTTCTCAGAGCCCCATCCAGCCTGGTACTGAACACTTCCAGGACTGGGGAGTCCACAGCCTCACAGCTGGCTTCACCTATGGCTCACTCACACGTTTAGTAGTTAATGACCACGGACAGCGAATATGCTCATTAATGAGAAAAAGGGTTCATGTTTTTCTGTGAAGAAGGTTTAATTTTCATGGTGACTGTGCCTCTCTGAAGGCATTCACCATCACTTGCCTGGTTTCAGGGGTCTAGGTTCATCCTAGGGACGATAGCTGTAGCCTGAAATAACCTCCTCTGCATTATCTTTAGATTACATATTAGGCAAAATTTCTTCATTGAAAGGGTTGTTGGGCATTGAAACTGGCTGCCCAGGGCAGTGGTGGAATCACCACCCTTGGAAGTTTTAGAACGTGTGTAGGTGTGGCACTTGAGGATGAGTTTAGTGGTGAACATGGAGATGTTGGGTTAACGGTTGGACTTGAAGATCTGAGTAGTTTTTCCCAATCTTATTGATTCCACGATTCTGCACATTTGTTTGGGGTTTTTTAGCAGGTAGTAGGCAGGAAACAATTGCTCATTAGTTTTTAATAAGGACCCAGTACTGGGAGGAATGCTCCATGGGGTTGGCCATCTTCTTAGGGGATGAGATCATAGTTTTCCATGAGACATCAATCTTTTTTGCATTTTTCTCCCAGAAAACTTGCAACCCCCCTGACCAGGAGAGTAAGCTGCTGCTTGAAAGCAAGACAGCTTTCAGTCCCTGATGCCAAGTCATGCCACTGAATCTGGGCTTTGTGAGCATTTTCTGTGTCGTTTAAAGTAATCGTTGAGCTCCTTCAAGGGAAGGGGAGAAGTGCCTGCAGTGTGAGATGCATCACTGCTCTAGAGACCTATTTTAGGATAGGATATAGGAAGCAGGAGCTCACACATGCTTCGCTGTTAACAACTCAGCCTGTCTGTTTATCCTAGGACTATCATTATGGTCTCTGCTTTATTACATTAACTCAGCAAAAGCACACACATGCGTCAAGTGCTTCAGTGAATAGACTTAAGCACATGGTTAACTTTAAGAGTGTGCTTAAGTACTTTGCTAAATCAGGACTTCTATGTTTTCTCCTCTCAGTACATCTGGTTGATTTGCATATATTTTCCATATAAAGAAGTTCATTTTCAGAGCAAAATGAAACTATTTCCTTGCTTGCACATTCAGTGGTACTGCTGCTGTAGCTAACTTAGACAAATTTAGTCCCTCTTCCCTTTCCACAAGTTTCCAGATGGTTGTTCCAAGAACTGCAGGCATTGTGCTGGAATGACTCAATGGGCAACTGTTCAGTGAACTGGATTAAGGAAATATTTAAACTGCCAAGTAATCATTCACTCATATAATCAGTATGGTTTGGATTGGAAAGGACCTTAAAGATCAGCACCTTCCACTAGATCAGGTTGCTCCAAGACCCATCTAGCCTGGGCTTGAACACTTCCAGGGAGGAGGCATCCAAAAATTCTCTGGACAATGTGTGCCTCACCACTCTCACAGTAAAGAGTTTTTTCCTAATATCTAATCTAACTCTACCCTCCTTCATATTAAGGTCATTTCCCCTTTTCCTATTACTCCACAACCTTGTGAAAAGTCCTTCTCCAGCTGTCTTGTATCCCCCTTTCAAGGAATATATATTCATACATACTGTAAGTATCGTTTTGGTGAGTTGTATTCTCAAATTTATTTATTTGGGTTTATGATATGCTGTGCAAGCTGGGTGCAGTTTATAAAATAGATGTAGGAACATGTGATCAGATTTGGAAGGTGTTTAAACTGTCATCAGCCAAAGAAATCTACAAGAAATTGTTGATCTGCAATGTTGGGGCCAATGACAAATTCAGAAGACATTGTATGTTGCTTGCTGGACTTTCTTCCTAAAAAATCTATATTTAGGTGTTTCAATGAAAATGGGAAAAATCAATAGGTTCATTGTCAGCCATGTTGCTAAACTAACTGCAAGCAAAATGTCAGGCAAAACAACTTGTAATTATTGTCATTGTTTGAAATTACCTAGAATGAAAATGAAGCATGAGAAAAGTCCTGCCAAATTTATGCTAAAATTTTGTTTTTCCTGGTTTAGATGAATCAGTTTTCCCATAATAACAATCTTCTTATGCCAGCAAAGACAGAAGAGCAAGAAATGAGCATTGTTAAAAGTTAGTTTTGATCTCAGGACATAGTGACAATACAAAAAGCCATTAATCACTGGAGAAAAAGAGGAGCACTCAGTACCAGAACAGCTCCTGCTCTGCAGTTTGCTGGGTCTGTGGGATCAACAAAATATTATTGGATTGGGACATTTTGGGAGAGCTGGATATGTTTAAAGACCTGGCATTCTCTGCTGTCTTTGTAGGAGTGAAAGAACAACAGGCAGCTCCGAGTAGTTTCAGTTCCTTGAACTATAGTTTTGTCCACTCACAGATGGCTAAAAGATAATCTAGCAGACAAATGTGTGATGCTTTTAATAAAGATATTTATCCTTGTGGGATTGCTTCACTGTCAAAAAGAGAATCCATAAGATTAAATGTGAGGCTGATGAAAAAAAATAGTTGTCCCTTTCTATTGTTGAGTTCTAGTAATTAGTTTACAGTCTAATAGCCTATTACTGCTTAATGTTTTACTTTTCTACCAATTAAAATTCAAGAGCTTCTTCCTCCATGTCACATGAACTTACTCTGCGGCCTCATGTAGATGAGACTTGAAACTCAAAATATTTGCATACAACTATTATATTTCAGTTTTATTGAATTATATATATTATTAACTTGTTTAATTTAATATATTTTCACTCTGGAAAATATCTGGAAGGACCTTATTAAAACTGATTCCCTCAGGAATCTGTGCTATTGACTAGGAACTGTGTTTCTCTATTCATTGTCCCAGACATTTAGTTGAATTTCTGACTTGTATTCTTATGTTGGAAAAGGCACTTAGGCCAGAAATGTAAAACCTGAGGATCTTTTCGGAAACTTGAGTTACAGAGTCAGCCCTTTAAAGGTTTTAATTTAAAGCATTCTGTGTCTCAGAAATTCTGAGTGACTTTATGTCCCCCAAAAAGTTGACAGAACATTTAATAACTGGCTGGGGAAACACAGCTTTGCACATAATTAACAGAATACAGCAAGTAAAACCTGGGAGTATTCCCATCTACTTATAATTGCTCTCAGCTGAATGTGATGCAGATTATTTTAGCTGTTATTTTTAATCAATGTTCTTAACAATCAGGTATTTTATTGTAATACATGTCAGAGCCTGATCTGCAGTTTGAGACTTTTGTACCCAACACTGTGCGAAGTAACACAAAATTCCTACATTCATAACTCAGAGTCTAAAGAGAAATTATGCCTGAAAAAGGAGGCAGATTGATTAAATAATATATTCTTTCTGTGTGCTTTCCAAGCAAGTAGATAAACAGATAATGGACAAAGTAGCTTAAGCCTTAATTACCATCTACAAGCCCATTTTAGACAAAGCCTACCAAAGAAAATCTTGAAAGGTTTTTCTGCTCTTTTCTTCAAATGGCACCTTGATAGCTCATGATACAGAAAAAAAAAATTGATTTGAACAGAAATAGTTTGGTTTCTTTATTTGAGGGCGTGGTCAAGTGGATTACCCATTGTTACAAAATTAACATTTATGAGCCATTGCCTACAATAAACCAAGGTTTAGGTCTAAACAACTGCCTTGGTTTATCAGTTACCATAGTTTGATACTTATGGGCAACCATTTCTCACACTTGCAAACTGGAGGAAAATAAATTACAAGCAAAGCTGGATATTACCCTTATTAATGTATCTTATGAGATGATTAGGCTCACAGTGCTGTTGACTAAATCTCACTGGATTTTTCATTTTTGTTTGCACAGCATGCAGAATTTATCCTCTTTGCTAGTTTAATTACCTCTGGCTATGTTTACACTGACATTATTATGGGATGATAGAAGAATAAAAAGCAGTGTCAATTACTTCCAAAGACAATGGAGTTAATCTATGTGGGTAATGGAAAAGGTGATTGAAAAATGCATTGTTCAGGAAAACAATTAGCACAGGCACCTTGAGACCTAAATGGGTTATCTTTTGCAAATCCTTGAGTCATAGGAAACAAACCAAGTTAACATATCATTGTTTAGTTCAGCTCAATTAGAGTCCAAAGTAATTGGGAAGAATATGATTTCCATGAAGAACCATAAAAGGCAAGCTGATATGAACTTCCAACTCTGCATCTCACCATGAGCAGAGGAAGAATCCGAAGGGCACGTTGAGGCTGGAAAAGACCTCTAAGTCCAATCATTGATTTAACGTTGTCAGGTCCATCACTAAACCGTGTCCCCAAGTGCCTCATCTACACGTTTTTTGAACACTTCCAGGGGTGATAAATCCACCACTTTTTTGGCAGTGTATTCCAAAGTTTGACCATCCTTTCAGTGAAGAAATTTTTCTTAATATCCAATCTAAACATTCCCTGGGGCAACTTGGGGCCATTTCCTTTTGTCCTGTTTCTTGTTACCTGGAAGAAGTACTGTGGAAGGGGAGGCAAAACCCTGACCCTGTGTGAATCAGCTGATTGAAAATTGGTGTGTTTTCATTCCTCCCATAAAGCAGAATTCCTTTGAGTTTCTCTGAAACTTCCTGATGTCAGCAAAGTCATGTAACTGTGGGACCTCTACTTTTATAATGGAATAAACATCAAAGAGCTCTTAAGTGAAGTATGAAAAACATGAGTGAAAAGAAGAATTGTCAGCTGGAACATGCCATGCTACAGGTCATCTTGACCAGATGCAGAGCAGGCAGATCAGGGAGGCAAGACAGGTGCAAAGGGAAGATGGTGACACTTGTTCCTGGCTCAGAAAAATACTCTGATCAAAAATTCAACAGGGATGTTGTGCAGAAGTTGCACATTCACTGAAAAAAGAATATTTACCTGATCAATGCTATCTTCATCCTCTTGCCTTGTGACTCTCCCTGTTATTTTTATACCTGGTAGTCTGGCAGGAAAATCTTTGGGAATATTTTATTACTCACATGAAATGCATAGTTATCTCAGGCAAAATGAAAAGGGCATTCCAGGGAAGGGCAACAAAGCTGGGGAAGGGTCTAGAGAGTAAGTCATATATGGAATGACTGAGGGAGCTGGGGGGGTCAGCCTGGAGAAAGGGAGGCTCAGGGAAGACCTGATTACTCTCTGCTACTCCCTAAAAGGTGATTTGAGCCAGGTGGGAGTCAGCCTCTTCTACCAGGAAATTAGTGACAGGACAGGAGGAAATGCCTCAAGCTGCACCACGGAGGTTCAGGTCAGAGATCAGGAAGAATTTCTTCCTGGAAAGGGTGGTCAGGCATTGGAAGGGGCTGCCCAGGGAGGTGGTGGAGTCCCGATCCCTGGAGGTGTTCAGGAAACAACTGGATGTGCCACTCAATGCTCTGGTCTAGTTAACAAAGGTGGTTGTTGGTCAGAGGTTGGACTTGGTGATTTTGGAGGTCTTTTCCAACCTAAATGACTCGGTGATTCCGTGAAAATAATAAGCCAAAGATCATTTCATTTCATCATGTTTATGTAGATGAATATTCCTGCCTTAAAGACTACCTGTTTTTTAATTTGCTGCAAAGAATCAGGCTGCCCATCATCCTCCTGCTTGTCTGGGAAAATACTGTTAGTCTGAAGAAATCTAATTTCAGAGAGCATTAGGCTGCTAAACATACTTATGTCTGCTCGTCAAGTTACACAGCTCTGCAACAGGTTGCTATTTAATTCTGAATATTTCTTTCCTTTGTACAGATGACTGAGGAGAAACAAACACAACCTGCCACCAGAATGCTGTGCTGACAGGTTGTCTTTCTCAGGGGTTGTGTACTGCAGGTTCATAACACAAGTGGAGGAAGCTTCAGAGGAGGGACAGTACTGAAGGCAGTAAGTGTGAATTAGCACAGAAGTCATAGTTTCTTCCTCTTTAGGGAACTGGTATCCACAGGGTCTGGTGGAGACTGATAAAACAGAGAAACACAACAGAAATAGAACACAAATACAGTGCAATACCAGCACCTCAGGCTGTGGTATGGAGGGAACCATGGAGGTATGTGGGTAGTGTGAGTCCAAGAGCTCCTGAAGGGAGATATTTATGTCACCAGGGCTAATCATAAATGTTGGACTAATTATGGAAACTATCACCTCTACAAAGCACTAGCCAGTTCAATGTGGACATACTGTTTTACTTAAACATCTTTACAAATTACCTCACAACTACCTTGCAGGTTTTTTGAGACTTGCCTTTCATTTTTGGAAGCTTCACCTCTTGAGACCTAGATTCAGTATTTCCTTCACAGAGGAAAAATTATACTCCATCACCTTACACTGTTATATGAAAACAACAATTTAAATTGTTCCTCACCTCATATTTAAAAAGTCACAAATACATCTGGTTTGTACAAGAAGCATTTTGCACAAGTATTGCCCCCTCTCATGTTCTCACACAGAGTTTGTCTAAAAGATGAGATGCCCAAGGAAGAATCAGGCAGGTAAAGTACTGATGCCAGGATTTGAGTCCCATGGAATATTTCAGAGGTGGTAAATCTCCAGCTCAAGCACATCCCATAATTGATTAATTTATAATTACTGCACACAGTGCTGTAACTGTGGAGCTAAAGTTAAAAGGAAGCACTTTGATGAGCATAAACCTCTGCTTTAGCACAGAGCACAGAATTTCAGACAACCAAGAACAGGTGTAAATTAAGACCAGAAGACATAATTATTCTCTGAAATAAACAAATAAACAAGATCACTGCAAGACCTCTTTGCTAAATTAGAAGTGGAAATACTGACAGAACTGGAACGAGGTAAACATCTCTATAGACTAATACAAACCCAATCTCTGTCCTTTCTGCATTTTAGCTACAAAATAAAACCAGGACTTAGTTACATTAAAAGAGTTTGCCATATATTTTATACCATGCATTAAGAAAATTTTTCACTGGAGGTTTTAAACAGCATATTAAAAAGTACTGAAATCGTTCATATCAATTGGCTGTGGTATAATTGAGCTCTATAAAGATTATTGAAATTCTTTTGCAACTATAAAAAGTCATATAAATAATAAGGTGAAATAAATCTTCTTTTCACTTCCCACTCTAGAAGAAGCAAACTTTTTAGCATTTGCTGCTGCATTTCTGCCAGCCAAACGCATCAGTGAAGAGAGATAAGATGTCTTATTCTCTTTATTTAATTCCCTTGCAAAAGGAACAAACCAACATTTTTCCATATTTTTGCCTTCAAATTTCTCCACTTTCTGCTTGTTCCTTACTAGAATTTGTTCCTTTGCATTCTCTCTTGCGGATAACTGAGTGACTACATAAGAAAGGTTTTTAGGGTTTTTTGGTTGATTTTTAGGGGGTTTCTTTGGTTTGTTTGCTTGCTTGTTTTCAGGTGGTGGCTTTGATGCTATTGAAAAAGAACATGATCCAGATTCAGACCTGAAGGAAACTTGATCTGATTCACCAGCAAATATTTTCATTTTGAGGTTGACAAGGCTGTGCAAGGTGTGACCATGGGCTTGGCAGGAGACTCTTGACTCCCCAGGGGACAGACTCATCCTTTCCCCTCACTCATGGCAAGGGCACCCAGTAACTTGATGTATTGTGGTGCCAAAATATTTCCATAAGTGACCAAGGTATCACCTGTAAATTACAATTACACCACACAAACACACACACAGCACAAAAGAGGTTCTTACACCTACAAATAAAATGTCACAGTGGCCATGAGAATTCAATACACAACCTAATATGCTCCTGCAGTCCAGTGTATTTCATTTACCAGGCAATATATTCCCCAATTTATAACCAATCTGTCATGCACATGGATCAATACAAATCATGAAAACACACATACATTACAAACTTCCCATAATTGAATTTTGTGCTCCCTGGACTCTCATTACCCTGCCACAAACTGCTTCAAATGAATACGTCTTGTTACCTTCAAGGTAAACACATCAGGGACACCAGACAGGTGCTGCACAACTTTCATGTACAATCCAGTATCAGCTTTCAGGAAGACCATGAAATGTGAAAAACCTAATTGCAATTTCCAAACTGTATCAGGGATTTCTCCATGTATCCTGGCATGTCACGGAGAAAATGAACAAGCAGGTAGTTTAAACTGAAATACTCTTCAGTCTTTTGGGTCTAGAAGAACATAAGGACTTGCATGATTGCACTTGATGTCACTTTGAGCCACACCTAACTGTGTCATGTCCATGTGAATGTCATAGGCATCTTTTAGTGCATGTTACATGCAGACCGATGTTATTCCTATCAGTCTGTCCATGTAGATCTTGGTTGGGAAGGAAATAGTGTTCCTAAACTGTCCCTGTCACAGACTGTGAGCACATCCATCAAAATGTCTGGCATTTTGGCCAGATGAAAAGAGCTCAGAGCAACTCCTTAGTATAAAGTTTGACATTTTTGCAATTAAGTGAGAATATCATAGTGGGATTTTAGGCATGCATATGGATTTATTGAGAGCAAAAAGTATTCAGTTCTCTTTAACAGTAATTCAGATTTGAATTAACTTCCTTAATTCTTTCTGCACTTTTGTTGGAATTGTGCCTCTCTAAAATATGTTGCCTCTTTTGCTGCAAGGTAAAGGTGAGAGGAGATTTTAGAGTACACTTTTTTTTCCTCACCTTGTTTCATACACAGAGAACAGGCTTAGATAACTGAAGGAAACTCCCACCCATTCTGAGGATCTCTTCTGCACTCAGACATTCCAACTGAGAAGGACATCTTATATCAAAAGTGTCGTGTATGTGCTGGCAATTCAGAATTAAGCTATTATCTTCTCTTTAATTCTGGAAGAACTTAGCTGCTCTATACACATGACAGACATTTCCAGGTATTTTATATATTCATGCTTTTTATCAAGTCTTGTTGAAGCTTTTTCTCTTGATTCCATGTTTTTTTCCAATCAATTCTGTTGTATTTATTCATTTATTGCCTTAAAAATGCAAACTGTGCTGAAAAATCAGAGCTATCAAAACTCCTTCTGACAGGTTTACATGTAACATCTTTCATAAAATGATTACACAGCATTCATGTGTATGTGCTTAGAAGCTGGTGCACAACACTGGATTGACAAGTGTGGAAATTGAATTTTTCTATCTGAAACCAAATAAAGAGCAAGCAGCAACAGCTGAGGCGTATGTGCCTCATGTGGTGGTGTCTGGGGCTGTAACATGACGTTTTTGAGCTCAGCATGTATTTTGTCCCCAGTGCTTGCATTTCTTTTGGGCGATTTTTAAGTTCATCCCATGGTTTTGCAGGTTCTCCTGCTCCATAGCAGGAGGTAGAAAAAAGATCAGACCTATCCACCCTAATTTAATGTATTCCCTTTAATTTTTCCTTACAAGTGCTCTGTTGGAGAACTTGAAGAATAAAATAAAATCTTGCCTCATTCCCATGACCGTCATTGTGCCAGTCTGTCATTGTGATGGTCATTTTTCAATCCTATTCTGGCTCCCTTTTCTCTGTATTCTGTGAGAATTAAAGGCAACAGCACCTTAATTGCTGCTTTCAAAGGCTCCCAAAGATTATTCCCAACATCTTTTTCATTTTTTTTTTTTCTTTTAATCCTAGAATGCAGTTTCAGTCTCTCTTAACAGCCTGGAAGAAGAAAACTCATCTGCTTGGCAGAGTTCTGCATCTTTGGGGAGGGATTTGTGAAAGCCTGTCTAAAGCAGCTTCTTTTTTTTCGTTTAAATCTTTTTTTTGTTTAATCTTCCATGTCGGCCATTCAGGAAGAAAACAAAATTCAGGAATTATTCCTAACTGCATTTTCTTAATGGTCCAGTAATGCTAACAGCAATAAGACATTAAAGTAAAGAGATGAAAACTCTGTTTGCTGTAGTTATTTTACTCATTCACATATTTGCTGAGAATCTTTTACTGGTAACAGTCTAAGATATTTTAGAAGATTTAACAACATTTAAAGGAAAACTTCTTAGTTGTCTCCTGCAGTCACCTATGTTAAGTATGTCTTAAAGGGCCTTGAGTTCAGCAGGCACAATATTGGGATAAAACGGAAAAAGGAACTCATCTTCTTCCACCAAACACGTTGGGAGATCTGAGAACCCCTCTTCTATATTAATTATTCTGAAAATCAAACCAAATCTAATCTTTGATCAAAAGACATTTCTATTAGCATCAAGAATTATGAGTCCTTCTCAGTAGGATCTTAGAACCCCTGTGCCTGTTTCCTGTCTCATTCACTTATGACTGGATGCTCTCTGACTCACTTGCAAAAATCCCAAGCCAAAGGAATCCTATGACAGTAGAAATATTGCTTGGACCTCCAGAGATCTGCAGTCCAACCTCCTGCACACCACAAAAATATGTTGAGCAGTAGATCAGGTCAGCTATCGTTTTGCCTCACCAAATCTTAAAATCCTCCATGGTTGAGATTCCACTGATTTCTGGATGATCTGTTCCAGTACTGCACTAACCTCCCAGTGAAGCATCTTCTCTTGTTTTTCCCTAATATAAAATCTGAATATGTTGAGCCCACCCTGAACTCCTCATTAAATCAGAATTATCGGGTGCAAGCCTGAATCTCTTGAGAAGGAAATGGCAATGCACACTTTGGCCATAAAAACCCAGAACTCACTGTGTGTTGAATACTCATTCAAGAAGTAGGAGACAGGAATTTTAGGATGTCCTTGGCTTCAGGTGTTTAAAACTCTCTCTCTAACATCCTAAGAGGATGGTTCATCCTAAAAGAATGTTCTTTAGAAGGCTAAAGAATGTTCTTGCCATTCAAAGCATTTCCAAGCAGGTTATTTGTCAGAGCTGGTTAAGTGAAGTCAGAAATAGGCAAATAAAAAGCAAATGCTTAATATGATTAATGCTAAAAAAAAAAAAAAAAAAATTAGGAAACATACCTGGAAAAGTGCCAAGGAGTGTACTGCTGCCAGAACTTCAGACTGATTCTGTTTTGGGTTTCTTTGTATTTTTTTTATAGGAGCAGACCAGGTTTAAATGCAAATGATCTCTGCTTTTTTATTATCTACACAAGGAGTCAAGGAGTCAAGTCACTGTAGCCATAGCCAAAGTGAAAAGTCGAATCTCTGATTTGATTTACAGCTTAAAAACTCACGATAAAGGTGCTGCAGGCCTTCTAAAATTGATTGTGCATCTGGGAGAGAAAGTAGCACCTCATTTGTCCTTGTTAATTTCAATAAACTCAGAATTAGTCCCACAATTTGGGCTCAAATTTCAAAGTGTTCACTCATCATGCTTATGGCAGTAGTGGTTTGAGGGTATATTGGAACAGATCTGATCAGATTACTCTGAAATTTCCATTATAGCCCTGTGAAACAGCTACATATTCATTTTGCTTTGCTTCCCAGCCCCCTGGCTCACTGCAGGCAGCAGAGAGCAGGAGGACTTTTAATGCGGTCAAGTTGTCTGAATGAATCAGAACAGGATAAAGTGTTCCTTAGGATTCAGGAGGTATTTTTTATGTGTTGTGACCTTGGCAGACCCAGGCGTGCTTGTGTGGGGCTGTGTTTGGATGAGGGACTTGAGAGGCAGATCCAAAGTAAATGATAGTTTTACAAATTATATTTAATTATAGAATCATGGAATTGTTTGGGTTGGAAAGGACATTAAAGTTAATCTCATTAACCCCCCTGCCATGGCTAGGGAGTCCTTCCACTGCAGTCAGGTGTCTTATTGAGGGCAACATGGAGTTGCACCCCCAAGTTTGTTCTGGTCAGGAGACATAAACAAGACAATAGGATTTGATTATTTTTTTTCATTTATTTTCTTTCCTTACGAAAAGAAAGGTTTCCTTCACTCTTGCAAATACAGCATCAGCAAGTTTGGTCTCCTGAACGGACACAGGTATTTCCAGTTTGCCCTGCCTAAATTCTCTTTGAAATATCAAATAAATATTGTATTCTTTGGTCTTGATCTATTGAGAAAATATTGCACCACAACAAAGAGCCAGAAGAAGACACACATTAAGGTCACAGGTGAAAAGTGAAGATCTGGAGCTGTAATCTTTAGGCTCCCTGCCTTTAATAAAGACTCATGATTAGCTCAGCTGTGTGGACAGTTGGCAGAATTACCTTCACAGCCCAAGGAAAATCGATGAATTGCAGAAAAATACCTAAACCAGGCCCAAAGTGGAAAATAACTGTGTAGTTTTAGAATAAGGTAGGTAGCAATAGCTCAGACACCCACAAAAGGAAAATCTAGTGTTCTGATACTCACACTAATTAATTTGCTTTCTTAAAGAGTTTTGTTTGATTTAATGCGTATAAGTGGTTATTAAAATGACCTCATTCACATATTTCTTAAACATTTCTATATGTTTTATGTTACCTTCTTGTGTGAGCATTTCTTACTGGACAATATGGAACAACAAACTGTTTAAATAAAGTGGCTAAAAGAGCCACCATAATCATAGAACCACAGAAATATTTAGATTGGAAAAGACCTTAAAGATCGAGTCCAACCTTTAACCCAGCACCACCACATTTTCACCACTAAACCATGTCCTCAAGTGCCACATCCACACATTTTTTGAACACATCTAGGAATGGTGACTACATTGTCACTGTCATTGTCACCTGTCCTGTTCCAATGCTTTACAAACCTTCCTGTGAATTTTTTTTTACTAATAGCTAATCTAAACCTTCACTAGTGCAACTTTTTAGAGGCCATTTTTTCTCTTCCTGATGCTGGTTTTCTGGCAGAAGAGACTGATCCCCCAGCTGGCTCCCATTGAAGTCTTTCCATTATGTTTCTAAAGACTGATCTTTAAAGAGAAACAAACTTAAATTTCAAGCACTAATACAACAGAAAACATCTGGTCTTTGAAGAACACATGGGTTCAAAAATACCATTGCTTCTTGGTATATGTAGACTTAAGAGAAACTGAAGTAACAGCTATTAATAACCATATATCCTTTTCTTTCCCCTGAGCATTTCAAATGTCATCAGTACTGAGAAATGTTTCTCCAGCTTCACCAAAATGTGGAATCCAGCCCAAACTACTTTGATTACTTCCTCATATAAAACATTTCCTGTCTTTGTCATATGTCCTCCATGAGACCTGGCATAAATTAGGAGCATAAGGCTGGAGAAATTGTCACTGTCATCAAATCCAGTCCCAATTATTGCAGACAACTGCCTCACAGGACCCTGTTGACAACTTTTCACTTTCTGTTTCAAGGCAGAGTCTTTTTCTTCCATGCCTCTGATAAGAGACTATCCTAGAATTAACATGGAGTAAATGTCACATGAGCTGAGAACAGCAAGATCCCTCCTGATATACAAACCTGACATGAGTCCTTGCTTCTGGATTTACTTGACTACGTCTTTGCATTAGCAGATTCCTGATCTCTGAAGATTCCAGGGAATATGTGACCAGATGTTTCTAAATCGCCTTTTCAAGCACTCCATGAACAAACCAAAGTACAAAACAAACAAGTTCAGTGTGTCAGCCTCTGGGACATGTTGAATAGTGCAACAGAAAACTTTAAAAAACCCCATGACTTTTATGAAGACCTCCACTTTTGGTCACTCCTGCATATAGTGAGAGGGAGACTTAAAAGAAAAGCATGGATTTGTAATTCCCACAGGCACAGCAAGGGGCTTCCTTTGTCTCCATTACTTTTTGTGGTATTTAAGTGGTTAAAGATGTACCAAATGCCCTAATTAAGAGGTTTCCCTAAGTTCAGACAAAAGGAATTTCAGCTGTCCGTGGTGATAGTCCTCTTTTTAATACTCTTGTGCTGGCCTGTTATATAGAAAAATGGAATCGCAGAATGGTTTGGGTGGGAAGAAACCTTAAAGATCATCTCATCTTTAAGGGTCAAGGAACACCTTCCTCTCAACCAGGTTACTCAGAGCCCCACGTGGTGGTTTATCACAGCAATGATATCTCACATCTGGGGATGTGAGATGTGTCTGAATGCCAGGAGCTATGGAAAACATGAATAAAGTGAAATTTCATATTAAAGTGTCTGAGTTTTGAATTTGGTTAATTGCTCTTAGGAACAGAAACCAGATGTGTTTTCAGGTCTGCTTTCTCAGTGCTCATGCAGTGGTTGAGAGTATAATTGCAAAGAAGCAATTTTCTCAAGGAAAAATTACACTGCAATGGCAGTTTTTAGTAAAAGGCGTGTTGAGGGACTTGTTTCAGTTCTACCTGATTTATTGCAGGAGGAAGAAATCTAAGTAGTAGTTTTGGGGCTGAAGTGTCAAGCACACAGAGCAGTACTTCTCAGTTCTCATGATATCATATTTTATTATGTGTAGAATTCCCAGCTTGCTCTGGAAATGCAGCAGGATCATGTAAAGAGGAAGATGTCTCTGGGATTCACTGCAGCCTTTGAGATAAGTAAAGTTTTTTAGGAAAGGAACCTAATGGGAAATCTGGCAGTGGCTTTCTCACTAAGATAAATTGTGTTTTACTGTTTGGTTTTTTTCTTTTTTTTTTTGGACAGGTTTTAGTTCAGTTGTGGTCAAGGCAAGGAGTTGGACTCGACAATCCCTGTGCGTCACTTAGCACTGGTCTTATTCTGTGATTCCATGAATTTAAGATATTCTATGATTCTATAATAAGTAACTTCTTCCAAGATACCTATTCCTTATATGTGTCTCATTTCATTCCTTGTGTGTTCTTCATTATATGGGTACTGAGCTCTGAGTTGTGCATGAAGCCCATGGCAGAATGACTCCCAAAATCTCAGAGTTCCATTGAGTTGTGTTCTAACTCTGATCCATTCTTCTCTCCAGAAGGCTGATGGTCAGGTGAACCTTAAATTAACAAATTATCTCACAAATGCGAAACTGGAAATCTCACAAATCCAGAATTCCTTAACACAGTATTTACTACATGGATACTGGTGGATCAAGACCACTATGATAAAGTTTTTCTTTCTCTGCTCCAGATTGCTGTTTTCACTCTTAACCTCCCCACAAGCAATTGTAAGTCACACTTATTTCTCTCATCCATTTTAACCAGAAAATTCATCTGGAAGAAGGGGAAAAAATTACATTATTATAATAACTTCAGGCTTGGAGAAAACATGCTTGAAAAAAAAGAATAGATAATTTTGGAGATGTTCAGCATGAGACATTTTTGTAAATAGATTAGAAAAGTACTACAGGGGATTTGACATTATTAACACCAAAAATATGATGAGAGCCTAATCCTGAAAGATGCTGAGTCTATGAGAACATTTGGCAGCTCCCAGGAAGCTCTCAATAACTCTCAGATTCAGGCATAAAGTGCTGTGATCCTGAGTCGCCCATTAAAGATGCACTAAATGTTTCCACTAAGGGAAGTCCCAATTATGTGGTTTTATATAGAAAAAGGGAAAGTTAATGAATGGAAATGTAACAGCTCTGACACTGCTGAAGCACTGAGCTGTCATCCTCATAACTTTCCCAGGGAGATAAATATGCTCTTTCCAGCTCCTCAGAAGTTATTATCACAACTGATTTACAAGCAGTATAAAGGCAGAGAAGGGGGAAAATCAGTGGCAATTTTTGGAGGTTTTTCATAATGAAAATTTTAAAAGCTTTTCTTAAATGAGCAGTAGGGAAATACCACACTTTTCTCAAAGAAAAAAAATCCCCATGGATTATTAACTAGTTTGCATCTAATAAAATAATCATGTTGGCTAACATGCCAGCATATCATATTAGAAACCTCCTGTATTCAAAAGCATTCTTTATTTTAGCTTAAACTTTTGAGGTTCACAGCTGTCCTGTAAAACACTCTAAAGCCACACAACTTTTAGCCCTTCCATTTGCAAAAGGCACCAAGATGCACTCGAGGGGCTTCAGATTAGAGGCTGTATTATAGATAAATTTTTACTGTAGTACATGTAATCCATACAATTTTTATGTCTGTACTAAAGCGAAAAGATTCAACTTCTGGAGGCTCCAGTGTGTTTCAATTGTGTATTGAAGAACTTGTTTAAGTTAGAAACCCAATTTTTTTACAGTTGGAGTGTATTAGATTAATGCTACTTATGCTCTCTGTTGTTCACACCATCTGTCTCTGCTTATTTCTCTCTGTTTTTCTATTCCTGGCAGCAGACACAGAAGAGCTCCCCCATTTGCCTCGACAGCTTTTTGCTGTTACGATGGCAGCAGCTGGCACTCTCCCCTGACATCAGAGCCCTGTTGAGCTACAGGTTGCAGATGCACTTCCTAAAAGGAAACTTCAGCCCTGAGGACTGTCCTGTGCAAATACAGCAAGGAAGGATGGATGAAAAAGTGACTATGGGAGGACAGGTGAATTTGACATAATCCTCAGCTCGTCTTCATTGAGAATCAAACCTGTGTTTGTTGCTGTCAAACTCCACATACAGACAAATAAATCTTCACACCTCTGTGCATTTTCTGGTTTTAGCATCATTTTGAGAGTGTCAATAGTGATACAGATGAATGCCAAGCCACAGCAAGAGACAAGAGGCAATTCATTAAGCCCCAGGCAGATAAAATCTGCACCCATTCGAAGCAGGCAGATGCTCAGTGTTGTGTTTTAAGGTGGTTGTCTGCAGTGTGGGTTTGTCCCAGCCTAAGTGTGAGAGTCAGTCTGGACTTCTGACACACCCACAGCAGTGGGTGAAAGTCAGCTCAGGACAAGATGCTCGTGTTTATTGGGATGAGTGCCATCCTTATTTCCATTGACTCTGCTGGCTACAGTCTACAGCCTGCTAACTGTGAGAATCTAAACCCTCAGTTCATATGGAGATGGATGGACTGTGCATTTCCAAACAAGAGCAGAAGAACCCATTTTTTAGTTCTTTTATGAGGGACCAAACTGTATTCTGCAGAAGACCTTGATATTTCCATCCGTATGAGCTTCAGTGACTTAATTGTATGAGTTCAGCTGGTTTGTTGGATTTTCTGGAGAAACTCATGGAATTCAGCTTCCTCTTTTAGAATTTCCCTCCCACCCCAGATTCTCAGGTCTCTTGATAGCTGACAGCTTTATGCCCTTTAGCTTTCTCTGGGGGAGTGGCAGGTGTGGGGTGCAGAGGAGAAAAGATATGTAAGAAAAGGAGTTTGTTTTTTTCCGTGTCTTGCAGAGACCCCAAATCAGAAAATGGAAGTGTTCAGGTTTTTTTTGCCACTGATATCTCCTTAAACATTCCAACTGCCTTCAGCAAAATGACCTGTTTGCAATACTCTGATTTTGCAGACTCAGCAGCAGAAATGGAGCAAAAGTTGGGAAAGGAGAAGATGCACAGCTACTCCATTTTCTCAATTATCATTTTTAGGCATCCATCCTTGGCACAAAAAGGGAGAAACAATTACCAACACATAAAGAAGTCAAATGTTCAGCATCCCAGTGTTTGGTGAGTAACAAAGCCAGCATGCTTGGCAGGGAAATATGTTTATGGATTAGATCAGGCGCTTGAAACACATAAAATACCTCTCACACCATCATTGTTTGAAGTGCCTGTGTTTGACAAAGAGATCAGAAATAGTTCAGAAAGGAAATCTCAATGAAAGACGATAATCCAGAGTAGTTTTCAGTAGGAAAGAAACAACAGGACTGCTTGTTGCTGTAGGTGGTAAAGTCAATACAGATCAAACAGCACAGATCAAAAGGGGGAAAAAAGCCCCAAATGAAGAAAAAACAAGAGGAGTCAAGGTATGCTTTCAGGTATTTTAAGCCAATGTTTCACAGTACAATGTTTATGAATACAAAATGTTACCTTTTAATGTTAAGTAAAATACCCAAAAAACAAGCATGATGATTTAAAAATTTAATATTCAGTTAAAAAGTCTTATAAATAAAACTATACATTAACAAAATTGGTGTCATAGATAAAGAAAAAAGTGTTTAATCTGAAAAAAAATTTGGATGTGCCCTTGGTCTTGTTTCTACTATGCTTGAGAGAGGCTGAGATAACAGCTAAAGTCTTGTTTTCCTTAATGAACTTATATAGTGATTAATAATTTCATAACCTATTGTATTTTACTCTATGAAAGTACATTCTTTTTGAAAACATCTTTCAATACTCCATGTGACTGTTTAAAAAGATGAAATTACTTCAGAAACAATTACTAAGCAGGGCTATCATTGTCTCTACCAAATATTTGTCACTTCAGAACAATTTTTTGTTGCCCATTATTTGCCTATTTACTGGACTTCCATATATTCATCCTCTACAGTCTGAAGTGAGGTGAAGGAATGGTCTTGCTCTTAAAGAAAGGGGAATTAAGGCAAAGCAAATGCAAGAGCATTTCATCTCATGAAGGAATTATTTCAGCTCTCTGTGATTCTTACCTTCTGTTTAAATTGCAAATCTAACCTTCAGGTTGGAACTGGATTTAACTGTCTAGTTGAACCACCTTATCTATATATAATGTTATTTTAATGGGCACAAATCTAATGTATATATTTTAGAAACTACAGAATAGATTTCAGAAACTTGAGCACAGATATCACATTCAGAGCATGTAAAATTCAGTAAACATCACAAGAAAGCTGACTGTTTCAGTTTTTATACTGCATAACTTTACATTTCATGAGGGAGTATCCTTACCCAGACTTCATGCAAGCCACATGCCTTAACCATATTACTGATTATACAATAGATAAAAAACAGTGTTGGTTTTTTCTTTCATTCAAGTGAAATAAATAAATAAATAAATAAAATTGTTTGCTCTGTGAATAAAAATTCATCCTTTGGGATACAGTGTGGTTTTCACATAATTACGGCATTAGCCTGAAGGCAAAATGCTCGAATGTGGGATATTTTGCCTCACAGGAGTTGTTTTACAGCCTGTGAGTCTGACCTCAGTGTTGGGGCACGTTATGGAGCAATTCACCTCGAGCACTGTCTTGTGGCTTGTGCAGAACATCCAGGGGACCAGGGGACACGGGGCAGGGAAAGGCAGGTCCTGCTTGACCAACCTGATCCCATTCTATAACAAGGTGACTCACTTCAGGGATGAGGGAAAGGCTGGAGATGTCTATGTGGACTTTGGTCAAGCCTTTGACACCATTTTTCACAACACTGCCACGGATAAACTGGTTGCTCAGAGCTTGTGTGGGTGCTGTGTTCATTGGGTAAAACCCAGGCTGAATGGCCAGGCTGGGAGAGTGGTCAGGAATGGAGTTAAATCTAGCTGGGACCAGGCACTGGCAGTGCTCCCTAGGGTTCAGAACTGGAGCCAGCCCTGTTTGGTATCTTTGCAAATGATGTGGATGAGGGAATCAGGGAGTGGTGGAGTCACCATGTTTGGATGGATTTAAAAAACATTTAAAAAATGTGTCATTTTGGGACATATTTTAGTGGGAACTGTTGCATACATGATCCTAAAAGTCTTTTCCAACCTTAAACAATTCTGTGACATCATGATTCTGTGAGTCTGTAAACACAGTTTTGGAAAGGTCCAGCCAGCCTTGTGGTCTGAGACTTAATTACTGCAGCCTCCAGGCAGTCCCAGCTATGCAATTAAGGAGATATTTTCTCTGTCCCAAAGAGAGTTTCTGTCTAAACCCTAAGGATTCTGCGCAGGCACTTCCTGAACAGCAGTGGCTGTGTGTACCTTTCAGGAAAGGGACAGGGAATACAGAACAGGCAGTAATAGCTCTTAGCAGGGTGGAACTAAGTCATTAGATGTTGCCTCAATGGTGTGTTACACCAGGGAGACCCAGATAAACTAAATCGTGACCCACAGAGCTAAATCATGTGGGGAAGACAGATGTTTGCTCTGATGAATTAGGTCTTCCCCCTAAAAGAAATAAACTGTTTCCTAACATTATGTTAAAGATGCTAATGCATCTTGCACAGAGATGAGAAGAGATCTGCTTTGGGAAGACTCGCTGCATAATTCCTTGTTCCCTGATGTTGCTACTCAGTTCTTTATGATTGTGATAATTTATTATTTGTAACTAAAGCCCTTTCTGTGAAAAACTTCCAGCCTCCACTGCAAGCAAATGCTTCCTAACTGATCGATTTGGGGATTTCCTCCAATTAAAGTAAAATAGAGAACAAATCACAGCCAAAATTAACATTTGCTCACTTGCCTATGTTTTTTTGGTTGACATGTTGGGCTGCAATTCTTCAGATGGGTCTCCAAGAGTGGAACGGTACTGAAATAGGTCCATATAGACAAAATATGTTATTGAATACAATTTTTTTCCAGGCAGAATCTCCCAGCAAAAGCAGAACTGGCTACCAGGGGAAATGACTAGAATTAGACAATTTCTCTTCACAGCCCATTTTGGGATTCACCCGTTATTAGTTCTGACAAACGCTTTTTCTCCCCAGCTCCAGGGAAATTCAAAATAAGAGGCTGCTGCTTTGTTTGGTTCATTCAGGGAATTGTACCCTTTAAATATGTGTTAGTCTTCATACATGATGTCGAGCCAAAAATTGAGAAAGCAAATGAGCTGGTCCTGGAGGGAGTTCTGCAGATCCTATTTTTTCCAATCATTGCTGATAGCAGCAGATACTCACTCACACGATCAATGCTGGTGGGTAACCAAGAGGGCTGCACCAAATCACAAGTACTTCCAGTCAAAGATATTCTTTAGACTGTAGATTCCAAAACCCAGCAGAAATTTTGTCGACTTTGCAATTGATTAAATGGGAATAGAACTGGGAATCCAGTCTGATTCAATCCAGGCTGGCAAGACTATTTACAAGGGCATGTGGTAACAGGACAAGGGGAAATGGGTTCTAATTAAAAGAGAGTAGATTCAGATTAGGTATTTACTGTCAGGGTGGTGAGACACTGGTACAGGTTCCTCAGAGAAGCTGTGGCTGCCCCATCCCTGGAAGTGTTCGAGTCCAGGTTGGACAGGGCTTGGAGCAACCTGGTCTAATGAAAGGTGTCCCTGCCCACAGCAAGGGGTTGGAACTGGATAATCTTTTAGGTCTCTTCTTGCTCAAACAATGATTCTTGGAATAGCAGAACTGATTTCATTCCCATGGCAGTGCTGTGTACTCCCACACCCTCCAACCCCACTGCTTGGTCATTACAATAGAAAATTTGCCAGTTAAGATAAGGAAAGATAATATCTGAGTCCATGATCTGGGTGACCAAACAGTGAATTCTCCAAGCTCACACAGAAAATTTGGGCACAGGCACTGAACAACAGCCTCAAGCTGCAAACATACCCTTAGACTGTTAAGTTTAGTCAGTTATGGAAATTTTGACAGATGGATCTTTGAATCATAGAATGGTTTGGGTAAGAACCAACCATACTGCCATGGGCAGGGATACGTTCCACTAGACCAGGATGCTCAAAGTGCATTTACCCTCTTTACAAGTTTGTGAGTTTTTATTGTGAGACACTAGATGCTTTTTAAATGATTTATCTCATCTGCCTCAAGTGATGCACAAATTAGTCTGAGCAATTATTCAAAGTTTCCAGTCTATGTGATGGAGAGAGATAGATAACCACAGAAATCTCCATAGAAAAGAGGGAGCAAAGCAGGTTAATAGAATTTCATTAATAATGTTAGGAGTGTTTGGGGAAAGAAAGGGAATATTTGTGAAGAAGTGGAATTTTCCCCTCTTTTTCCTTAAGCTGTGCATGGGGTTCCTTGACCTGTGCTCACACAGAAATACTGGTTGTGCACACATATTTGTTTAGCCAGTGACTGGATTAAGTAGTTGCTTCTTCCCTTCAGGAGAGGTTTAGACTGGATATTGTAAAAAAAAAAACAATAACACAAAAGCTCTGAGCAGCCTGGGGGTACATAGTGAGATGTGGGAGTGGATCTTGGTGGTCCCTCTAAGAGTTCCACTGAACACTAATAATTTCCATCAGCTGGTTGGAAAGATATGGGTTGGAGTACTTCTGTGACAGAGGTATCTTTGGCAAACTCACCCAGTTGACACCACCAATTTCAAATTAATGTTGAATTGAAGTGAGATTCATTAAAATGTAAAATTACAGAATCATGGAATTGCCTGGGTTGAAAGGGACCTTAAAGATCATCTCATTTCAAGGTCTCTACTATCAGCAGGGACACCTTCCACTAGACCAGGTTGTTCCCAAGCCCCATCCAACCAGCCTTGAACACTTCCAGGGATGGGGCATCCACAGCTTCTCTGGGAAATGTGTTGAAGTTAAGTAATCTTCCTTCCTATCTCTCTTAGACAACACCATTGACTTGCTGAAACCTCCCTCAGGCTCCTCGGATGAAAGCCTTGCTCAGGACTATTTCTTAAACTGTGAATTTCCCGCCATATGACATTAAACTGCTGAAAGCGACCCTGGAAATCCCTATAAACACTTGTTTCTGTTACACACACTTTTCAGTTCTGTTTTCTGCTTCTTTGTCTCTCTGTTATAATCTTTCTGACAAATCTGTCAGTCCCAGCCTTCTCAGGGGATCAGTCCTGGAGCCACATTTAGTGCAACAGCTGGAGCGAGAGGAAGGAAATGCCTTTTCTCACTTACTATGGGATACTGTGAAACCCAAGGAGCCGTGGTTGGTTTTGGTAAGCATCAAGGGACTGCAAAGGAAGAGAATAAATTTTGCAAGGATCCAGAGGATCATTTGGTCAGTCCTTGAAATGTCTGGCAGGTTTTTATCAATTTTCTTGAAATCACCCAAATATAGGGTTGCCTTTACACTACTGAGGGGAGACCATCTCTTCCAAAGCCTCTCTATTCCTTCTATCACAAAGCTTCGTTTATGTAAAAAACGTGAACATTCCCTGCTGGGAAGTGTATGTATTGCTTTCTACCTATGTTGAAAACAGAACAGTTTATTCTCTTTTTCTCCATGGTATCTTCAGCATATTTGAAGATCATTTGATTATCTTTGACTAATTACAACACCCAGACTATTACTGAATTTTTACTTCTTAAAAGACTTTTGATTTTTATGCTGCTAAGCACACAGAGCTCATCTGTGAAACCCTGCAATCCCATTGTGGGTATCTCATCCTTCCTGACACAACTTGCGCTTTCTTAAAACTGTTTCTTACAACTTAATTTGCCATGTCAGAACACAGAGCGGAGGGGGAAAATTACGTGATGATTGCTTGGCTTTTTCATCTTATGATTTGCTTTGCTGTTTGAGTTTCAAACAAGTCATTGTCTACCAGTGCTTCTGATTCTCTTGAGTCTTGTTTGGACTCAGATGGGAACCCTGACTTCATCCAGCTGAGACAGGAGCTGTCTGCCTGGTGAGAAAAACTGGAAATTAGTCAAGATTTAATCTCTTTTTTACACTGGTGTATCACAGAGAAGATACAGAGAACATTTCCAACTTGGAGCAATCCTTGCCACCAAGAAGATATTTATAGCCCCTCTGCCTTGAGGGTTGTTGAAGCCACCGCCTCCTTGTCCAGAGGAAGTGGAGAGGATGGGAGGATATGGATACATGGATATTAGTTTTGGGAATAGAGTAAAATATCAAACTTCCTACAGGCCTGAGTGTTTTTTGTCATTCTTCTTTAAATACTTCTTTAAATAATCTTTGAGCATTTATAAAAGATTTTTGTTGTCAGTGTCCTTCTACCTTTGAAGTGAATTTTTCATCCTTAGGACAGCTGGAAGCTTCAGTCTGGCCAAGCTTGGATTCTAATTTTTTCTGAGAAAAAGAAATTTGGGGTTATTTTAGTTTTTTCTAAATGAAGGCCAAGTATCCAAGCAGAAAAAGATAAACATTATCTCTTTATTTATCTCTTTAGAGATAACATTGGAACCTAGGAATACCAGTGCAATAAGTGGCCCCCTTATATCTGCTGATGTGTATCAGGCCATTCAGACCTTTTGCTATAAGAGATCCACATATTCACAATTTTCTTTGTAGAAATCCAGTGAAATAAATAATATAGTGGCAGATTTTCAGCTGTTTTAAGGATACATGTGTTTTTGGTTTGGTGTGGTTCATTGGTTGGGGTTTTTTTCATTGCATTGAATTGCCATTCAGAATGAAGCTCAACTGGAGGTTAAGAAAAGGACATGTAGGTGTCCTTTATGATGAATAAAGTTACAAAATGTAATAAATAAAACATGGCATCACTAACCACTGGAGACATCTGGGGCTTTTATCTGCACTGTAATGAAATACTTAACCAGTGAACATATGTGATACTTGGAAAAATGACCTTTGCCAAGCAACAAGATTTTTGTTCTCCCTTGTCTAGAAAAAACCCAGAAAACTGCATAGAATATTACAATGTTTGTGGCTTTATTAACTCTTCTTTTGTTTTTTCTTGCAATCTAATGCAACAGTGATAAAATTCTTTGGGGTGACAGCCCCAGAGACTCTGTTTAACTACACACCTGTGAAAACATCCCCAAGGCACTGGGCAAACCAGCAGGCTCCAGATGTGCCCTGCAGGGTCCTCACCAGATATTCACTTAATCAGAATAAGGACTTTGCTGTATGTTGAAGAATGGGGGCAGGAGAGGTAAAGCACTAACAATTTACAGAAATCCCTTCGAGCTGCCAGCAGGAGCTGCATGTTTTGGCTTATCAGTGGTTTAGACTTTGCTCCATAAACTGCTGGTGGGGAGTCAGTCCAGTTGTCCTGGTGAGAGATCCATGCAGAATTAAATATATATATATATATATATAATCATAGAATGGTTTGGGTTGGAAGGGACTGTAAAGATCACCTCATTCCAACCCCTGCCATGGGCAGGGTCACCTTCCACTAGACCAGATTGCTCAGAGTTTCATCCAACCTTGCCTTGAACACTTCCAGGCATGGAACAGCCACAGCTTCTCTGGGCCCTATCTTAAGGTTTATTAAAGTTGTGATTTGTTGTTTCAGTGTTCATCTCTTTGCCCCCATGGCATATTTTGAAAATACCAATGAATGCTGAGATCAAAACCACCAGACTTTGAGACTCCGCACCCACCCCGGTTACCTTGGGGCTGTTACCTGAAATACTGCACAGTATCCCTGAGGAGTCATTGCGGGGGCTCTCATTTTGGAGCTTCCTCTGTTGCTTTTGCAGCTGATGTCACAATCGTCTTCATGACGGTTTGACCTTACCTTGTTCTTTCTGTGACAGCCATTCAGACTTCATGAAAAGTGCAGCTTTATTCTTCTTTCTTTTTTTAATCAGCTGCGAAGAGTTCAAAACATCGAAATTACACCAACAAATTGATGCATCAGTAGGCAGTGAACGTCTCCTTTATGTGAATGGGACAGTTTTTGTTTTTCCATGGCAGTTTTCCATGACTCTGCAGACCCAGGTGTTCTCTCCTTGGCCCAGATGATGTAGAAGATGTCAAGTCCAGAATGACAATTCCACCCTTTTAGATTCAAACAATAACCCAACACTTTAGGAGTGCCCAGGTTTTAAAAATAATCTTGGTCTTCATATTTTTTCTCCCTAAAGGGCACCTTTTTTTTCTTCATAAACCTCCAGTTTTCTTAAGGGAGACATGAGACTGACCTCAGGCAGCAATTATTATTCTTTACCTAAATTTATGTGCCTTTAACCAGCAATAGAAATATGACAAATGAGTATCAGTGGAAACTGTAAACCCCAGACTCCCCTGGGATTTGGCAACTTTCTTAATGAGAAAAACAATAACCATCCCAGTCCTGGGAGGGTTGAAGATAAATGACTGTCTGTTGTTGATATTTTGATCTATGGGACAAATATGGTGTTTCTATTGAGAGAGAGTTTATATAAAGGCAGCTGAAACCCATAGGCTGTGTTCTTTGCAGGTAAATCCACTTGGTCTCACTGGTAGAAAAAAGCAGATATATGTTTTTTAAATCACTACTTTTCCCAAGCTCAGAAAGGAACTTTTCCCCCCCCTTCTCTTTTTTCCTTATTTCATATTTTTTTTTCTTTTCTATTTCTTGAACTAAAGGACTACCTAATGGGTGGAATAATACCTGGAAGGTCATATCACAAAATTCACAGCTTTCTCTTAAAGTGTCCTTTGGACAGTCACATACAAAGGATATGAAGGCTAAAGATGTTTTTTAATGTCAACGAAATATTTTAGCAGGGAAAAAAAAAAAAGCACATGTAAAGAGACAAATTCTAATGGATCTCAGAGACAGAATTATAGTAATATTTCACAGAATTTCCAGTAATATTGCTATTTTTTCCCTTAGCTTTCAGACTGTATTGTCATACTCTGTGATGTAATATCATTATATTGTATGAAGACTGTATATCACACTTACTTTAATTAACCCAGACAAGTAATTTTCTGTCTGATGGCAAGTTTCTTGGTGTCCAAATAAAAGATGGTTTTTACCTTGAACAGAGCATCGTGACTTTACTGATACAATTCTCTTGTGGTTTAACCCCAGCTGGGAACTCAGCCCCACAAAACCACTCACTCACTCGCCCCTGGTGAGATGGGAAAGAGAATCAGAAGGGTAAAAGTGAGAAAACTCATGGCTGGAGATAAAGACATTTTTACAGGTAAAATCTGCACACACCACCAAAGCAAAACAAGGAATTGATTCCCTGCTTCCTATGGGTGGGAAAGTTTTCAGCCACCCCCAGGAAAGCTGGGCTCCAGTTCTGCAGAAAGAGTATGACAAGAAAACTATCAACAGATTTAGTATAATTCTGGCAAGTGGAAGCACGGAAACTTTCATTAGGGTAGAGTTTGTTTGGGTGTTTTATTAAGTGAAGGAATTTAGCCTCTGAAACAATTTACCATATAGGATTAGACACTTTTGGAGAGTTAAAAAATCCAGATTAGCATTGGTGAGGACACAGCCTTCTGAGTAGTAGCACACCTCTTGTCAGACCCTGAAAAAGCATTAAAAAATGAGCACAGTCTCTGTCTTAAAGTTTCCAAATTCTCAGAAACTGGAAGTCACAGCAAACCCGACACAGTGGAGGGGGTGTGTCATTTTGGGACCCTGCAACTGGATTTTCACTGAATGCATTGACTGTGCCAGCAACCAGATTAAAAAGGGAAAGCAAAGGAGAAGAGACACATTTTCACAGTGGCACACATGATGTTTTTCTTGTGAACTGTGTTTTCAGTGCCCTCCTATCGCATTTCACTTCCCACTCATATAGTTCCCTCCACAAATTTCTGATCCTTTCTCTCTTGGGGTCATTTTATCCTGTAGAGCTCTGCCTCCAGCATCTGAACTTTATAAAATACATCTTTCCAGATTTTCCCTCTCTACAGCTCAGATGTCAAGGGATTTTAGGCAGCAGGGGCTTTAACAGTTGTGCTCACTTTTGTGGTAGATGTCAGGGATTTTATAATTGTCCATTAAGATCAAGGGGAGGAAGAATGACTAAGAGAAAGAGAAGTGTTCTTTAAAAAACTTTATTTTATAAAACTTTCATAGCATAGCTTTGGTTACATATAATGCAAAAACAGTGAGGCAAAACCAGCAGTGGTGTTCATAAGAGAAGTTAGGTCTTCATTACACACGAGCAGTGGTTGTGTGATCATGGAATAAACACTAAAAGGCTTTCACCAACGCTGCTGAGACTTTTCTTGCTTACCCTCCAAATTCTCTCTCTTTGTCCTGCTCTCCTGTTCCACTCCAGGGGTTTTATCTCACCTGCAATCATCCCTTTGGACCTTCTGACATGTCCCAGCCAGTTCCACTGGCTTCTATGCTTTTATATTACACTTATTGGCTGTGATAGAAACCAGCAAGAGGCCGTTCTCCCACTCCCAACCTCCTGCCTCCATGTAACTGATAATTGAGTTGTGGTTGGGGAACATTAACTCTCCAAAGGCGTATGGAAATGTTTGCTCTGACTGGTGATCTGGGAGATTTTATTGTCATGATTACCATCTTGCTTTTCTATTCTTAGCTCCAGTTCTTGCTTTTAGTGCCTGCCATATCTCAAGGGGTTTTGCAGAGACAGAAGTAATTTTCTGGAGAAGAATGTGGAAGTTTCCGTGTGGCACGAAGTACGGAAAGGGGGTGTGGTCAAGTGAGCAACAAATCAGGATATGAATCCAAGACTGCTAAAAGCGAGAGGAGCAATAATATGAACTGCAGGGGCTTTGGGTCCTGGGAGGCAAACTACATCTTAGAATGCCACAGCTTAGTGTACAGGGCAAAAATGTGAAAATATCACCTTTTTTGTGAAAAGCTATGTTTAATAATATGTAGGAGGGACTGCTGAGAGCAGGAGAGCAGTGTATTTCTCAGTACTTCTCTGTAAGATTTTGTCCCTTTAGATGCAAAATGTTTTACTGGGAAATTAAATACAATCCTTAAATCCTTTACTATCAACATAGTCCGAGTCCAAACCAAACAATGCATAAACCAGCAGCAAGCCTTTATTCCTGATCAAGCAGGGAATTAATGGGCTCAGAAGGCAGTGCCAGGATTGCCTCTCTTGGCCACATGTAAGGAGAAAGCTCTGCTCCAAAACAAGCATCTGTGTTCTTGCTTGCACAGATCAAATTACTCTTTATACTATCATGAGTTTGGGAGAAATCCATGGGAGACTGCAGAGAGGGAAAAGGTTTCAGTGTGGTGGACAGAGCAGTGGAAGAGGAAAAAGTGACTTTTTGAAGCTTTCCAAACTTCCTCGCCACTCCAGACCTCACTGGATTGTCTTCCCAACTCAACACCTCCCTTTAGCCTCCCTCTCTTTTTTTTTAACCTGTATTTCTTGGAGGCCTGGCATCATCTCCACATCCTTCCCCTGGAATTCCACCATGCATATGATGCCTTAAGGGCTGGAAATGAGAGTGAGGATCCCAGAGGTACCAGGCAAGTGTTCTGCCTTTTGGGGCCACCTCACAGCTATTTTTTTGCCACAGCTGACAGAACAACTAGCTTTCTGATTCAATTACAAACTTCCATGTCCCCACACCAAGAAAAAGGAAGCAAAAACCCCATGCACACTCAGCAGTAAAGCAGGAAAAATCAAGCTCATGTATAGCCAGTGATTAACCATTTGTGAAGAATAAAAACATACTGTGGTGACACGTGGTACCATTTGTCTTTTTAGTGCTTGTCTGTTGTCCTTTAGTCTTTGGAAACCACCAGTGCCCTGTAGGAGAGGGTGAACCTTGATGGACTGAGTAGCTGGAAAGGCAGAATTATTCACCTCATATAAGAACCTGACAAAAGCTAAGTAATCCTTCCTGTCCTGGTTGTTCTTCAGCTTCTTATACAAGAGAAATATGGACAATTTTTAGCCCACAGACACTTCATGCATGCTGTTGATCATGGAAGAGGGGTGGCTGACTGCCAGGATAACATAATAGATCCTGTTTATGTTTTAAAGCACAGAAAATTTGATGCCATTTCTCAGTAAGATCAAAGATCAGAAACTGATTTCTGCTGATACAGATCCAACATGGAATTGGTCATACCGGGAATCTGCCTGACTTGGAGGAACAAAACACATAAACTGAAGAATTGTGAGAGTTTCCACTCCTATCTCAGCTCAAACATGAAAAGCCATTTTGTTTTTACTATATATTCATATCATCTGACTTCTCTTCAGGTGGTGTTCAATTTCCTCCCCATGCATGTATCTGCCATCTCTGAGTTATCCCAGTAATTCCTTTCACACTATCCAGTACCAGAGTTTTGTGACCAGAACCCATGGATATAATTTCTCAGGTGTCATCTACAGTGAAGTTCTTCACAACAAAGTTTTCTGATTTTAGTAATATATAAAGCCATTGATGAGTCATCTAATGACTTTAAGGAAGGGAGAGTGACTTTTTTTCAGTCTTTGCACTATGCTTGCATTTTCTCCTTTGGGGACCTTAAATATTTCAGGGCATTTATAAAGGTTGACTTCTTCTGCCTTGCCTGCCTACCTTTGTGGAGTATTTTATTTGGTCTTATGTCAAATGAAGATGCAGGCTCAGAAGGTTAGTAACACTTAAAAGCACAGGAAAGATCAATATGGGATTTGGAAAAGTGGGAAGAAGCAGCCCTGACGGAACTTTATAGCCCACCAGGGAGTCTTTTTATATTGGAACTTTGTGAAGGGAAAATCAGTCTAGACTCACCCCACCTAACTGAGGCTCTAAATTTTGAACACAGCAGCCCTTGGGAAACATAAGAATCTCCAGAGGGTAGTACAGTCTATCCCAAGATCTTTTTCCACTGACTGTAATAGGAGCTGAAAGTGGCTGTGCTCATTTTTAAATGCTTAAAGTAAGATAAGGTAAATCTGGGCTCAGCAGTGAATCCAACTTACCTGTAAAGAAAACAAGCTCCAAACCCATCCTGTATATTGAAGAATTGCTGAGTCTGTGCTCAGAATGTGCAGGACTAGAGGATCCTGGCACAGGCTTTCCAGCACTTAGCATTGCTGCTGAGCGTGTCAGAAGCACCCCAGCGGAATCATAAAGCCCGGAAACAAAAGGCAAAGGACATCCCAGACCTGCCCGATGTTTTCCTACCTGCTGCTGTCAGCACTGCCACTCATCCCAAACTTCTGCCTTTTGCTAACTGCCTGGTGACCAGGAATTCCAGGAGCTGTTCTGGTGTGTCAACATTCTCCATGGAGTCCTTTTCAACTTTGTTTTCTTTCTTTATCTAGTGTGGCAGCAAACTGGATACCACAAAGTTAGTGCCACAGTTACACAGAGGGTTGCAGTAATCACTCCTGGGGTCTCTTTTCAGCAAATTCTACTCTGCTCTTGTGAGACCCCTCCTGCACTACCATGGCCAAATCTCAGGCCCCCAACACAAGAAAAACATGGACTTGTTGGAATGAGACCTTACAGATTCTTCCAATATCTAAAGGGGATCCAAGAGAGCTGGAGAGATAGGACTAGGGATGATAGTCTTAAGAGAGAGGAAGAGAGGAAGGAAGGAAGGAAGGAAGGAAGGAAGGAAGGAAGGAAGGAAGGAAGGAAGGAAGGAAGGAAGGAAGGAAGGAAGGAAGGAAGGAAGGAAGGAAGGAAGGAAGGAAGATAATTGTATTGGAATTAATAGAATTAATCTTTTAAATATTCATTTTCCTGCTTATTTTCCTAAAATGTCACCACATGAGCTTCCTTGCTCTTTATATAAACCAAAAAGGTTGTTCACCTTGGTGGAAGGTTCTAATTTAATTTCTACATGTCTCTAGTTTCTAGCTATGATGGTTAGAGATTTTGGCATTGGTCATAACTGCATTCCACTGAAACAAAGGTTGCAAAGCAGCAATGAACTATCTTATTTTCTAAATGCTGTCTGATACTCTTAAGCCTGATATTCCAGTTACTGACAGCATCCAAGGATCAAGAATCCCTGTCTTTTATTGTGAAACTCAGCAATTTCTGCTATTGCTCTGTATAATCAACAACCAAATTACTAATCATCATCATATTTTCATTCATCTGCTTTCCACGGCAAGGTGAGAGGGAGTTGGTCCAATGTCCCAAGCAGATGATAAATTCTAGAGCCAGTAAAACAAAGAAGGAGCCAATTAAACTTCTTTATTACATATTACTAAGCTGCCCCAGACCAATTATAACCATATTTCTTTGTGGTCTAAGTAGTTAGTTAACTCAGTTCCACAGTGTGGAAGCCTGTAATGAGAAAGCACATGAGGAGCACAGCCCACATTCCATGTGAGGGATCATTAATATGCTCTGGGCTGCTGCCTTGGAAGAGACTGCACCTCATTATGTGGGTTAACGCACTCAAACTAAATGGATGAGTTGCAGCCACTTTCAGTGTTTCAAGTCCCCTTGGACTGACAGAGCTGTAGATTAATAAGTTGTTAGAGAGTGATCTGCTGACCTGCTCCATCGTTCTTTGCTTTCACTCCATCCGCTCTTAGAAGCGTGAAATGCTAAAGAGTGGAAATGTGTCAATCACTGCAATTCAGTTTTGTGGCTTTCTCTGTTTTTTGCCTAAGAAATGATCAAAATAGGTGAAACAGCAGAATAAAACACCTGACGTGTCCAATAACTTCAGTTGGCTTTGGATCAAAATGCACCATGCACAGGAGGTAACAGGTCCCCTGCTAGCACAAACCAGCTTAGGATGAAGGATGAACTCCTTTCAGACAGGTGGGGCTGTCTAAAAGTCAGGCATATCATACAATCAGAGAGTGGTTTGGGCTGGAAGGGACCTTCAAGGTCATCTCGTTCCAACCCCCTGCCATGGGCAGGCACATCTTCCACCAGACCAGGTTACTCCAACTTGGCATTGGACACTTCCAGGGATGGGGCAGCCACAACTTCCCTGGGAAACCTATACCAGTGCTTCACCATCCTTATAATAAATAATTTCTTCCTAATATCGAAACTAAATCTCTCTTTGAGGTTTATATCCTGTGTTTAACAGGCTATGAATTTATGATGAGGTGGAAAGGGTGTATTGAGACAGATTGTCAACCACTTTCCTCGATGGGAGGAAAAAATGGATATGAAATTATAGTAGTAAGAGCCAAATTCAGTGAGAAAAGATAAACAACAAAAACAAACCCTGGGATTTTGGGGTTTTCTTTTTTTTTTCCTGTTGGTAGTAGATCCTTGAAACTTGTTTTCAAACCACACCATGACCAGGAAATCCCCTCAATGGAAAAATTAGGATTGAAGACTGTGTGATTATTAGGGAGAAAAGATCAAAGGTACTTTTCTGTCTCGTATTTACTTGTTTATGGCCCGTGTTGGAGACAGAATACCAAGTGATTTAGAGCATTGTGCTAAGGCAGTAGAATTGTCCTCATGTCCTACCTTGTGCTGATGAAGGCAGAGAAGGCTCCTCAAGGCTCCCTCCTGCTTAGTTCAAGCAGCTGTTTTTCCAGCACAGGAGATTTCATAGAACCATAGAATATCCTGAGTTGGAAGGGACCTACAAGGATTATCAAAGTCCAGCTCCTGGAATTGTATATCCAGTATGTCATAAAAGGGGAGAAAAAGTCAAGCAATTTAGAGTTGATGGTATGTGCAACACTATCAGCTTTGATATCTATTTCCTTTTGTGGACCCAGCTTTGGGGAGCAGTAATTTTTAAAGATCTCAGATCTGAGAAATTTCCCTGGCTCCTGAGTGGCTTGTCAGCAGCAGCATGAGACATCCAAACAGGTTTGTTTTCTCATGTTCACATTTGTCCTCAAGGCACCAGAGAAAAAACTGTTTCCTATTCCACTCCAGACTAAGAGGACCTGACAACTTAATAATTGAACTGGGTACTTAGCTCACTATGCCTCCGATGTGCCTCTTTTTAATTGATTTTGTCAGGATCTTTTTAACTTCTCTTCCGCTGTTGCCAGCGTGCTCTCGCTCCTCATAATGCCTTTGCAAAGAGGTTTTATTAGAATTTTCCCTTGTCATATCCTATTCTCACCTATTTGTTACCAATTAACCCTCTACACCACGGTGGTTTGCAGGATCTGCCAAATGGAACTGCCTGCTGTTGGAAATCTTTGAGCCCCGTGTCTCTGCCAGAGATATTGTAAAGAAGAAGAAACTGTGCCTGTATTTTCTTCCAAAGCATCAGTAACCAAAAAAGCTGCTTAATGGCATTGTTACATATATTCTACATGAGGAGAGCAAAGGAAAATACACCCATGAAGTGACTAAAGAAATAGAAAACGAGTCTTCAGTTGCAGTTGCAACAAAGCTTGCAGTCAGTGGCTCATTGTCCAAATGGAGATTGGTAACAAGTTGTGTCCATATTGGAGCCAGCAGGGTTTAATATCGTTATAAATGACACAGACAACAGGACTGAGTGCACCTTTCTGCAGGTTTGTGGATGACACAAAGCTGAGTGCTGACACTGATGCACTAAAAGGAAAGGATGCTGGGCAGGGGGACTTTGACAGGTGTGGGAAATGTGAAGTGTGTGAAGCTAAACAGGCCAAGGGCAAGGTCCTGCACCCCAGCAGCACTCAGCAGTTCCTGTCATGGGCAAAACACTCGACTTGGGGAAATTAGTTTAATCTGTTACTAATGAAATCGGAGTAAAATGATGAGAAATAAACCCAAATCTTAAAACACCTTCCCCCCACTCCTCTCTTCTCCCTGGGTTTGACTTCACTTCTCAGTCCTCTACCTCCTCAGTGGGGCAGAGGGACAGAGAATGGGGCTTGCAGTCAGTTCATCACACATCTTTGCTGATCCTTTCTCCTCAGGGGAGGACTCCTCACACTCTTCCCCTGATCCAGTGTGGGGTCCCTCCTATGTGAGACAGTCCTCCAGGATCTTCTCCAGTGTGAGTCCTTCTCATGGGCTGCATTTCTTCACAAACTGCTCCAGTGTGGTCCCTTCCATGGGGGGCAGTCCTTCAGGAACAGGCTGATCGCTTCTAGGGTGCTTGTGGGGACAATCAAACCTGCTCCAGCGTGGACTCCTGTCTCCACAGGGTCACAGGTCCTGCCAGGAGCCTGTGGACCCCCATGAGCTGCAGGGGCTCAGCTGCCTCACCATGGGCTGCACCCCAGGCTGCAGGGGAATCTCTGCTCCAGCACCTGGAGCAGCTCCTGTGCCTCCTTCACTGACCTGGCTGTCTGCAGAGTTGTTCCTCTCACATATTCTCACTCCTGCTGGTGTTCCACTGTTCAACCTGGAGAGGAGAAGGTTCTGCCCAGACCTTATTGCACCATTTCAATATATGAAGGGAGCTTATAAGAAAGACAGATTTTTTTATTTTACCAGGGTGTGTAGGGACAGGAAGAGAGGCAATGTTTTTAAACTGAGAGAGGGTAGATTTAGATTAGACATAAGGAACAAATTGTTTACAGTGAGGGTGGGGAGGCCCTGGCACAGGTTGCCCAGAGAAGCTGTGGCTGCCCCATCCCTGGAAGTGTTCAAAGCCAGGTTGGGACAGGGCTTGGAGCAATTTGGTCCAGAGGAAGGTGTCCCTGCCTGTGGCAGGGACTTGGACTACACAATCCTTGAAGGTCTCTGCTAAACCAAACCATTTCCTAATTCTATGATTTAGCAGGAATATAATGCTTTATAATGACCTCATGAATTGTTTGGGGTTTTTTAATGACATTTGCCATTATAACCAAATCTATGATATACAACAGCCTCTCTTTGTTGCCACATGATTTCCTTCTTGCTCAAAGCCAGGCAACCTCTGTAGTTTCAGCAGAGAAATTCTTTACCTGGGTCATCAGTGCCAAATGATCTGCTGTGTGAGCTGGCCCAGGGAAAGCTCAATCACACTAATGAGGTAATCACTGAGCTCCTAATGAATGGGATTAGCTACTGGGCAAGGATTGTTTGTCCTGGATCCCTTGTTCAAATGCAGCTCGAAGCTCTCAAAATATTTGCTTGCAATCAGCTACGACCTGGGTTCATTTCAGCTCTCACTAACTAGATGAAAATTCTTTTCATCTCTGCAGGATTTGCCAAATGTGCTGATGGAGGCTGTCTGCAGTTTGTGGTGGATAGAAGAGGGGAGTTCTATTTCAGAAGTAAACTCTCTGCAGTAAGGTAAAGCTGTAGGTGTCATAATTTCTAATTTCATGCCAGCACGAAGCTTGGCTGGAGAAAAAGAAGAGTATCACTCTATTAATTAGCTTTACTTAAAAGCAATTAATGAATATTTAATATAATGTATACCAATCCAGTTAGGTAGATTGTGCAGATCTAAAGAAAACCCACCAGAAACTGTGGCTTGTGTTTCTTCAGCAAACCTGACTGTGCTGATCCAAGAAGTTTCCCAGTTTTGGCCCTGAATGAGCTTAAGCACCTACAAGATTTCTCTGAGCATTTTCTTTGCTCAGCCTTTACTGACCAAAGACTGTGTCAGGTCTTTGGAAAGGGAGCATGTAACTGAAATCAGTGCAGGTGAGAATCCAGTTTAATATTTGTTATTCTTTTCTAAAACTTCATGGTACCCAAAACCCCATAACATATAGAGGTAACATTTTTTTTCTCTCTTTTTTTTTTTTTTTTCTGGTGAGAAATATTTTTGCCGAAAGATTTTGCTTTTCCCAAAGAGTAAAAAATATATAATTTTGTTAAATTCTCCTCAATAATTCCTATGGCATTTTAATTAAAGCCATTTTTGAAATGCTTTATTTACTAGAGGAAAGCTGCATTTATAATACATGACACATTTAAAGATGAATTTAAATGGCACTTTCAATCATGTTGTCAGGAGAAAACACTGTGGATGAAAATGGAACAAAATCACAAATGCTGGTTGCATTGAAACCTATGAAATGAAATCTAAAGCAAGATTTGGCATTTTTCATGAGATATTTTGCTTGGGTTTTTTAAAGGCCTTAAAAAAATGTAATAGTATGTTTTGTTTATTTGTCCTGCTCTTTCAGTGGTGTTTCTCATGAATAAATGTAGTGTTCTGTGCATACAGTGGGATCAAATAAGCATCTAACTGATGTGTTGTAAATGGCACATGTAATTGTGGAAGTGCTTAGCTCAGATCCAGCAGAGCAAATTCTAAAGCAGCAGTGCACAGTAGGGGAATCTGAGCTAAGTTAATTTTTAAATGTACAAAAACAGTAACAAAAAAAGAAAAAAACAGAACCAGACAAAGCATCTTGACTTTCATGGTTTTAAATGAGCAGAATTGGAGATCAGGAGCATGTTAAAAACACAAACAATAGAGATGAATTAACAGCTACTTATCTTACAGCACATTGTATAGCAAATCTGTAGCAAAGAAATAGCATTCCCCAGACACAGGGGACGTAATTAAAATCTGTAACATAAGGTAAAACATTTCTACAATGAAGGGGGGAAAATAGGCAAAAATATTCACAATGATAGCAGCACACAGTATAAAACTTAGCTTTTCTTTCATACAATTAGTGCTTGGTTATAGCAGGTTTAACAGGACGTGATCAGTAGCGCAGACATGGACATAGGGCCTGAATGTGCAATGCCTTGAGAATCCATTCCACTTCCCAGGGTGATCACAGGCTCTGCAAAACCAAGAACAGCTGGTGAGTATTCACAGGATCCTCGAAGGATTTCTGATGCAAAGCTGTCACTGATGGAAGGGTGGCTGCTCCCCAAAAAAAGGCACAGTCAACAACAAAGCAGATTAAGCTTAGGAAAGTCTATTTTAACTGATTCCAGTCTAAGGTAATTGTGGAAGTGGAAGGAATGAGGAGACTGGGACAGTTACCCACAGAGGATGTGGACTCCCATCCCTGGAGTTGTTCAAAACCAGGTTGGAAGGGGCTCTGAGTAACCTGGTTTAGTGAAAGATTCCCTGCCCATAGCAGAGAGGTTGGAACAAGATGATCTTTAAGGTCCCTTCCCACCCAAACGTTTCCATAGTTCTGTGGTTCTATGACTGAGAATACAGACAAAACAAATTCATCAAGAATATAGAGCATAGGCTGGTGTAGCAAGGAAAGGAGTAGATTTTGTGTTCTCTTCAATGCCAGCAGTTCTCATACCTGGAGAAAAGTGCATTTAGTTTTAAAAATATATTTTTCTGCAAAGTAGACAAATAATAGAAGACAGTCTGTGACACTGGTGCACTTTGCGGCACAGAATATTTCTAAGAAATTTTAATGTTTCCCATTTTGCCAATCAATGAAAACCTTAGACACTTCCTCTGACCAGGAACAACTCATTATAACTCGTAGATCTCTAATTAGAGATCAAAACTATGTAGATCTAAACCACAAAATGTTTTCACTATTCATATAGACAGTTAATGGAATTTTAAAAAGGCAACTTTTTATGAAAGAGCCTATTTCTCTCCAATTACTGTAAAAGAAACTTCTTAAGAAAGACGTCAGCAGCAGGGTAGCACCTCCAGGATCAGCACTACAGACTTCTGAGGTTACACAGATTGTATTTTTTCACTCACCACCCCACAAAGCAGCCCTGTGTGTTTGTAGGAAGCATCACCTACATGATGAAATACATCAGCAGGCTTTTGTAGTGTTTGTGTTTATTCTACCTCTATTTCCTTAGTGACTGTTTGTGTGTACATGCAGTGTAAGAAAATCCAGTTAAACGTGTTATCCAGGGTGAGGAAAGGAATGAAAAACTGGTTTGTTATTATTATTACTGAAGATATAACTGATAACAACCTTTCTTCTTTTTTAATAATATTTTTAGTGCAGGTAAAAGCCTTAGAAACACTGTTTTAATTATGCTTTACTGCAAACCAACAAGGTGTTAAAATAGTCCATGATCAGACACAAAGAAGCCAAATATAGATACACACATATTTCTATTTATGCTAATTTTTTAAACTGCTCATAATAAGATTGTTCAGATAATATTTTGAAACCAGATGTCCATTGTGTGCTGTGCTGCAGATACAAAGCATAGATGAGGGTTCCTCCCTTGTATTCACATAAACACCTCAAAGAGGCAATAGAACCACTCTAATGTGAAGGGTACTCTTCTGAAGATGACATTCATCCCAGCTAATTCAAGGTGTAAGTACCTCCATCTGAGTAAAATGACTCCCAGGCTTCAGGCTCCTATTACATTAATTACAGATCTAATCAATACAGCTGAAATTTTTTAGGGTGGGGATCATTTGAATAAAGTAATCAACTCCCTATTGACCTAAATTTCACCGGCTGGTATTGACATGTATTAAATGCAAAGGGATCTTCAGGATGACACTCTCAGATGCAGAAAGGTTCACTCTGACAACTAAATTTAGCTGCACAAATTCAGCTGGCAAAGTCCTTTTAATGTCGCAAAAGGAGTTGCTGAAGTCACTCACATAAGTGGAAAAGCTCTGGAAAGGGGATGGACACCACTAATAATTTAAACTTTCCTTCCACTTGGGAACTATTCTCACTTTTCATTTAATATTTCACAGGACTTTTAAAACAAGCAAGGCTTTAAGGTGACCCTTGAAAGCTCCTTCCAACCAAAACCATTTTATGGCCTTATACAATTCTATGATATTTCTACAGGTGCCAATCACCAACATTCATGGCCATAAAAGTCACAGAATCACAGAATGGTGATTCTGGAGATGAAGCAGGGTGATCAGGACTGTGGACAGCTGGAATTTGAATAGCTCCAAGGCTTTAGGCTCCATAATTCTCATCATCCTGTTTTCCTCTTTGACCACTCTTCTATAAAAAAAAAAACAAACAACAACTTATGTTTAAACAAGTTTTCATATATTTCAGGTTGTGCCCATTGTCTTTTGACCTGTCAGTAGAAATCACTGAGAAGAGCCTTGTTCTACCTTCTTCATCCCCCTGCCTCAGGTATTTATAGATGGGAAAGGTCCTCCTGAGCCTTCCCTTCCCCAGGCTGCAGTCCCAGCTCTCAGCCTCTCCTCATGTGTCAAGGAGCTCCTGTGTAGGCACACACATGCCCGTGTACAGGACAGGAAGAACACAGATCTTGTGGACCTTGGATAGGATTCTCCTCCACGGACTGGGATGAAGGGCACCATGGGTTGGACATGAAATCAAACCCTACTACCAGCACAGGTCATTGCTCTTAGCAGGCCCTGCAGCTACTGGGGATTCTGAATTTTGATTTGCAGGCAGGGAAAATATTTACCATTTAAAAAGCCATTTGAATTAGAAATAAATATTCTACAGACTTGGAGTGCAACGAGATTCTCCAGAACACAAGCTGGCTAAAAGATATTCTGGGCCAACAACCCAACAGACTTCATATATGTTTCAGGTTTACTTGAGGGTAAGATGAGTTATTACGAGTTACTGAGAAAGAATTTGAGTTCTGTCATACTCTTAGGTTATGATTAAAGATGGTTTTTTACTTTTTGCTGTAGTAATAATTACGCTGAGTTTAGCAGATCTACTTATGAACTATACAGTCTTGGTTGCTATACAAACAGAGAACTAAATAACAATCTTTAGAAAGAAAGAAATTAAAATTATGTTAGAATGTATCTTAGGGTTTTTTTTAATATCTGGGAAACTTTACCAGTAGAAACCTGTCTGACTTGAGGCTTTGTCTGTGCATATTTCTGTGAGTTATTTCTATTACTTTCATAGTCATTCAAAGGAAACAGATTTATTTATCTTGATTTTTTTTTTCTTCATGCATAAAGAGAGAGGGCAAATAAAAAAAGGACCCTGCTGCTATCAGGGTGCTAAAATTACGTTGCTGTGCAAGCTGACAGATCTTTTTACTAAGAACTGTAAAAACAGACTGTAAAGAGCTGCTCCAGCCACATGGTAGCTCTAAGCTGCCACAGAAACCTGAGCTATGGATCCATCCTCCAGCCCTCCTTGGCTTCAGAGAAGCATCTCTCCCTTCTTTGAGGTTTACAGTGTAGACTCTGCTCGTTTATTTAGTCTGGGCTGTTCTGCCTGTGAATTAAAGAGGTGGTCTCATGGGACAATAAATTATCCAGAGTAATAAACTAATTTGTCTCTACCTGCTGTTATTTCAAATCAAGTGAGATCTCTGTCTAGGCAAATATGAGGACACGTATCACACTGTGTAAATAAGCTGTGATAATGCAACCTTTGACTTTTGCAAATTTATATGGATTTAAGAATTTCTCATAGATATGAATCTCAATGAACTTCTCTGTTGGAGAACGCTCATCCAGATAAATCATAGTGCATTATTAATAGTAGATGACCATTATATATGCAGAGGGTTTTGGCCAGTTAAATGGTTCTCTGAAAGTGTGAAACAATGACATTCATTAGAAGCTGACTGATATGATCAGAGGTGGCCCACGAAATTATCAAGTGGAATTCTGCATCTGTGAAAGAGGAGAGATGATCCAAAGCTCATTAAAGTCCACGTAAATGCTCTCACTGACTTTATCCAGCCTTGCACCAGGCCCATATGAAAGCTCTTGCATCTGCTCTGCAAAGTCATAGTCTGCAAACCCACACTGTTAAGGAAAGACTGATTGATTGTCCAAAGGATGGAAAATATAGGACAGAATGAACAGATGCATTTTGGTGGTGAGCACTGAAAACATGGACATGAAAACAGCTTGTCCGAGTTATTTAAAGGCTCCTCCTCAACATGTCAAACTCAGGCACGGAGTGAGCACGTGCCAGAGCTGGACCCTCAGCACAAGTATCCTGAGTTGCAGCCAACAGAAAGGAAATTTAAAGTCCTTGACTCAATTTTGCCTTTTATTTTTTTGTTGTTTAATTAATTTTTATTTTCTTTGATTTTTTTCAATGTTCTAATGGACCCCTTTCCAAGGCACTACTCGCTTTTGATATTTTCAAACTGAAACTTTCCCATATGCAAATTTACACTAATTAAACTCATGTCACAATATACTTTATTTATCTACTTTCCTCTGAAACTGTTGCATATTCTGTAGAGTTTCAGATGTAAATTGCAAAGTAGCTTCCAAATATCACAGAGCTGAAATCCTGTGACACCATCTCATTCATGATAAGAATGTAGAACCTAAATTAATCTGTGAGGCTGATGGTGGAGAGAGCATCTTGTAACATGAGGATCTAAATTTTCTATTTCTGAACCCCCTAAGAGAGTATTAAAAGGAAAGTAGGAAATCTCTGGTTGTTTACATTTTTCTGGCTCTAGTCCCTTGTAGTTGCTAATATTCTGATTTTATTTTCCTGACAATATGGTAAATATGCTTTGGTTCTCTGTTCAGGATTCAACAAATCACCAGCTTTGGACATCTACATTGAATTTACCCTAAGTCAGATAACCTTTCTCTGCAGCTGGGGTGCAATTCACGGCTTAACTCATTCAAAATTAATCTCTTCCATCTGTGGTGGTGGGAAATGGCCTCTGAAAACCCTTTCTGATCACTTTGATGAAGGTTTCAACATGGGCCTGATATAATGGCTTTATTATATACATGAATTTTAGTGATGCATTTTCAGGATAGAAAAGAAAAAAAAAAGACATGGAAAGGAAGAAAAAGGTCACAATACTAAGAAAACCTGTGGTGTTTCCTGTCTCTTTGAAGCTGAAGTTAACCAGATAGCAGATTAATCTGAGAATTATATTACTGACATTGTAAACCTTCCAGGCCTTTAACTGGGCCTTTTTTCAAGTGCAGTACATGATGATGAGATTTTGCCTTCAGTAAAGACTGTTTCATCAGTTAAAGTTTGTCTTTTTAAAGAATCCTTCCCACTAATTTTCTAGGGAAGCAAATGATGTCCACTTTTCATTACAGGATTTCTTTAGCACACAGCTGCCCACAGCAGGAAAGCTGCTGTTTTTATTCAGCCACACTGGTCATTTCTGCTTATACTGGAGTTTTAACAGCAGCTTCTTAAAATAGGACAGACCTAATAACCCAAGAGTCTTGTGTCAGAAAAAAAATGAGATGGCAGGATGATGATATACCCCGTGCAATATTGCTAAATATTCACTTACACATTTATTTCCCCTGTGCATTCTCTAAATGGCATCAATGGTTCCCAGCAGCCACCTTTGTTTCAACTTCACTGAAATAATTTCTTTTTTTCTGTTTAGAAAGATGCCTCAGTAGAAATCCAGGTCCTTTGGAAGTATAGAAGATTTTTGGCCCTGATATCAAGTTCTTCAAATTTGGCAGCTGCAGATCATTGTTAAAATAGGAGTTTTAGATAAACATATTAGTGTAAGTGCATGGGCATCTTTTAGGGACCACCACAAGAGCACAGGTGGGTTTTGTGGAGACTATGGGTTAATCCTAAAGCAAAACTAAATCAAGGAATTAGATAACATTGGGAACAAAACAAGACAAAAAAAAAAACCCCAGCAACAAATCCCAAGCCCATAGTCCAGGCACTGTTTGGGGGTCCAAGGAAGGTGTTGTCTATCTAAGTCACCTCCTTGGGATTCACTACATTAAAATAAATCCCAAATCTTTTCCATCTCTGTGCTTGAAGTTAGTCACGTGCTCAGTAGGAATTTGCCCCATGCATTTCGGTCAGAACCCTAAAGATTTGTCTTAGCAGTGAACAGGGCATGGCAATGTTTTTGAGAAACGTGCAACTGGTACTCATATAAACCTGTAAAAAAAGGTCTGCAGCAGTTCAGAGTTTGCACCTGGGAGGCAAAGCTGCAGAGGATGGCATAATAATGGCAAGAGATATAATAGCTGATATCACATTTCAGAAGTGAATATTGCTAGCTGAACTTTGGGGATCATGAGAAAATTCATTTCACAAAGGTGGAATGCCCAGCACCTGGGAGGTGACACGTAATGAATTAGAGTAATTTGCCCAGCCTGTTAAAAACAAATGCTGTTATAGAAGTAGCAGGACCATCTGCATAAAGATTTTTAAATTACCTGATGTTGAATATGTGAAACATCGGGTAATGACATTGCAAACTCAGCTCTGATTAAATGGCAAGTGAAGAGTGAATCTCAGCAGCATTGTCTTATCACATTAAAACAAGGGGAAAATCTATTTATGAGTGAGTTGACCTCATTTTTTCTCTCATAGCCTGCTGTGCGTGGCAGAGTTGGGTTTGATTGAAAAGTCATTGCATAGTTCTTTAACATGACAATGTTTAATCCAAGAAAAAGTTCCTTTTCAACCTCCAGCAACATTTTTTTTTTGAGTGATACACTTGATATAAGTCCTGAATGCATTTTTTGAGGTTGTGTGAAGTTTAAAATTTGGGTTCTAACAAGTTCACCCAGAAAGTTCTGACAGGAAACCCCAGGAGCTACCTAAAGCACAAACTTCATGCCTGTACTACAGCAAGTAAGAAGAGAGAAAGAATCAAACCCACTTAATAATGTCTTGCTTCTTCTCAAGGTCACAAATCACAGAACATGCTTCCTCCAAAAAAATGTGAACTCATTTTCTCTTAATATTACTTTTCTTGTAGAAGCATTGTCATCCTGTTTAGCCTGGAGAAAAAGGAGGCTGAGGGGTGGCCTTATTGCTGTCTACACCTACCTGAAAGGGAAGTTACAGTGAGGCGGGTGTCAGTCTCTTCTCCCAGGTAACAAATGACAGGAGAAGAGGAAATGGTCTCAAGTTGTGCCAGGGAAGATTTGGAGTTGATATTAAGAGAATTTCTTTCACAGAAAGAGTTGTAAAGCATTGGAACAGGCTGCCCAGGGAAGTGGTGGAGTCACCATCCCTGGAGGTGTTCAAAAAATGTGTGAGTGTTCACCTGAGGACTGGGTTTAGTGGTGAACTTGGTGGTGGTGGTAGGGGGCCAGTTGAACTCAATGACCTTAGAGGTCTTTTGGAACTTTAATAATTCTATGATTCTATGATTCTACTTCTCAAAAAAAATCCTTGTCATTTGGGAGTTCCTTCACAACACTGCAATAACAAACTAAAGAAATTTATCTGGAGTCATCTTCTTCTGAGGACTGAAATGCAGAAGAGTGAGGCTCAAGGTGCAGAGAAGAGCTATGACTTTATTTTGTTGCCTTGACAAAAAGGTTAAAATTTCCAGCAATCTATGATCTAAATTTAAGTGACTGAATGACCAAGAAAATACCATTGGTTGTTCTCCATCCATGGGTTCACTTTGCACTTTAAGCTGCAGTAACTTTGCTCAGCTACAAGAGGGTTCTGTGAAACAGGCCACATCTCTTCTGGTCTGAGCAGCCACTGCCTTTCTCTAGCAAGACAGGGCTCCCTGACTCACATTTGGCAATTCCTGTAGTGAGGAGGGAGGAAGGAGAGAGAAGAGCAGCTTCATGAATATGTGGAATTATTCTGGGAAGCACTCAGGATAATGTGAAAATGAGACACATAAAACACTGGCCAGCTAAGAGACTAAGAGAGATTAGATAGCAGACCTGGCAAGTCATCCATTTGCACCAATGTGGCAAATCTTGTGGTATTTTGGGAACAGGCAGAATTACTGGCATTTGGCTTTCATCTTGGATTAAGGATCAGGAAGAAAAATGCTGACTTATGTTAAAATGTGTCTGGTTGCAGGACAAATTCAAGGAGATGGATGTTTTAGCACTGGAGTACACAGCCAAGGCTGCCAAGGATGCAAATCTCTCAGTGCCCATCCAGTGCCTCGTTACTATTTCACCATCCCTGAGAACCTGCCATGGGGAAATACCAGGCTTTCACCTTGCAGCTGCTTTTAACTACAGAGCAAGCAAATCAGAGCTGTAAAAGGTGACAGAAACCCTTAAATTCTCATTCACGTGTTACTGGAAATAAACCTTAAAAAAGCCCACAAAATGGTTGGCATTAAACTATTCCAGCTAAGGGAGCAGGAGCTGTGTGCTCCAGTTCTGCTTAAAGGGAGCTGGTGGAAAGAATAATGTGGTTTGTGCAGAGCTAGAGAAAATGAGAGCTGAAAAGGTTTCCTGTCAGGAAAGAAAAACACACTGGCATAGCAAGTGTTGCTGTCTCACACACTGATGGGTGTTTTCACAGCAGCAGCAATACATATTTAAACACAAGAAATACCTTCCTCAGATAATTTTTTAAAAGACTACTTAACTATGAAGGAAACAAAACTGATTTTAGTCAATGAGGACAGAGATGGAATGGATAAAACTCCTAACATTGGAAATAGAACTGCAACTTAACAAGGTTTTCATTAAGAACAGCACTGGAAATAAATTGCTACATAGATAATTAAAAAAGAACTAATAAATTATTTAGATGTAAATATAATGCATTTTTTTCATCCATCTGAGCTCTGGCTGTTGTTATACTCTGGGTGATGCTGGTTTTACACACATATGTTGGTGTTATTCCCACAGATGGTGCCAGGGTTGAGGCACAGGATGGAAGGATGCTTCACATGTTTGCTTTGCTTATACTCTAACAGTAAGTGCTGGATTAATGCAAACCCTAATCCAGAAAGGAGATATTTTAGTAGACACCAGGGAGACTAATGCAGTTGATCCCTGTTTATGGCAGGAAAATGCACATATGTCAGGGATTTCACTCTGATATTTGTAGATAACCTTGATAAATCTTTCGGACACCTCCTCATTTGGACCTTAGTGGGCTGTTCATAAATATGGGTAAAAAAAGCTGAGCTGACTTTCCTTTTGATCTCTTCCACCATCCTTCCAGTGTAGGTGGGTGAAATATCCTGCCTAGTGGATGTTTATTCTGTTTTCTACTGCTCTAGAGTAGTCAATATGGAATATTATGGATGAGATTCTTTTCATTCAAATTCAAATGCTCCATATCAACACAAATCACCCTCATTTCTCTTTAGAGAGGAGAGAGGACAGTCTGGCTCATCTTTAACGAATCTATTCAATAGCTAAAAAACCAAAAATCTATGTATTAGCCTGAAAAGGAACATCAAGTGACAAGTTCAGGTTTGGTTGTCTAAACTTCAGTGACATTAATCTCATCTTTCTTTTTTTTGTATTCTAATTCTGAAACAAATATTTCTGTACTACCTTATTCTGTTCACAGGTTTTTATGATTTGGCTTGCATATTTTTTCTATAAATAATTTTTAGTGACCAGATAGACGAGTGTTGTGACCGCTAGTATCAGAAAGAAGCCGTTATTCATAATGTGCTCTGAAATTTAGAACATCTGTCCTTCCTTCCTGCCTTCCTGCCTTCCTGCCTTGCTTCCTGCCTTCCTTCCTGCCTTCCTTCCTGCCTTCCTTCCTTTCCTTCCTTCCTTGCCTTTTTTTTTTAAATGTACACACAGAATGTTCCTATTTTCATATGGAATCCAGATTATCTTCATTTTCTTGGGCAGCATTATTGGAAATAAACATAAGTATCAACTCTCATGCTAGATCCTACTGAGACCCATCTAATGAAAGCCTTATAAATTCTTTAGTTACCGCATGGATACAACTCCCATCTTATTTTCCCCATAATGCTCTTCATGCACGGAAAAGCAATCCTCTCCTCTAATATGTATGTTCTCCTGCCATCCTCACCAAAAATGAATAAAATAAAATCCACAGACTGAAGGGAAGAATAGAAAAATATTTCAAAGAAAGAACTCTGAGTTACTAAGCAAGAAACAATGTCAGAATTTCCTGAGCATGAAATAATCAGAAGCTTGGACAGTGCCTGAGAGAATATTTTATGTACATCTGTCATTACCTTTCCTTGGGTGTCTGTTCATGGATGCTGCTGGGGACAGTGAATGGGTGAAACATTCTTTTGTGCTGGCCAGGCTGGGTGTGCTCACATTCCCCAAATCAGCTGTGTCAGATTTATCAGGGTGCTGTGTCCATTTAACTCCTCCCTGTTTATTATCACTGCTGGGAAGAGCAGCACTAAAGGGATTAGGTAGAGTTCCAGAAGTGTCTCCATTTTTCTTTTGAAAAGAAACAGGAGTTTGTTGGGGAGGGAAGATAATCATGAGTAGTCACTGAAGAGCCAGTTGTGCATTATATAGTCTGCATTGTGCCTCTGGTTCCATTTCTGTGAACAGAAATGATTAAGATTTTACTTACTCCTTAGCATGTAGTTCTATAAGGGATTAAGAGACAAAAGAGGGGAGATGAAGTATTTAAGTGCTCCAGGAGACACAGAGAAAACTTTTGGGCTCCAAAGAAGCCTTTTTACAGCTCAAGTCTACTAATAAACTACTAAACAAAAGGCAGAGGAAGAAGAAAGGGATATCTGTTTAGGTATTTTTAACAAATCTTGGATACTACAGTGACTGAGGTGTTTGATATGCTTAACATAAAAGTGAAAAACTAGTGTAGACAAAATACAAGACAGGAAACTCCAGGGAGTTACTGTGAATCCATGGAATGGAAAGAGATTTTTGAGTTTTCTTTAACTCTATGTCTCTGTGGTTGTTTGAAAAGCAGAATAATTTTGGTAGTTGATGCACAGCCTTCTCTGTCCAGCATAACCACGATCTCCAAGACAATGGCATTTAGCAATGAATTTTGGCACTGCCCATGGACTTTTTCAGAGTGATTCTACTGGACATCATATTTAATGGGATTGAACAGAAGCCTACACATCCTCACATGTGCCAAGCAAGTGGAGATCCTCTCCCCTCGGATACTGAAATTTCCTCTTAACAAGAATGACAGCAGCACTGAAAAACAAAGCAAACAACCAAAGAATAAAAAATCTATAGTATTTATTATTTATCAGCTGCAGTTGGCAGCAGTTGTAAGAATCAGAATAAACTCAAAGTATACCTTGCCAAGTTTCTCTTTAGATATCTTTTGCCTTCACTGCACGGGATTCCTAGTTTGGAATTCCTTCTTTGGTGGTGGCAGATTCCTGCAGCACCACACCCCAGTCCATCACTCAAAGTGACACCTCAAGGCACACAGATCCTCTCTATATGCCCCCTCAATAAAGCTGAAGTGCAGCTGCATCTGGAAATAAAGAGCTCCCTCCTCCTCTGCAGCAGATGGAGCCCAGAGCACACCCTTGTCTGCAGAAGCAGTTGGAAAGATGTAGTTGGAAAGATTCCTCCACAGTAGGAGGGACCACACACTCTTAGGAGAGCAGTTTGCCTGTTATCACCAACTCTGAGGATGAAGGAGAAGTGAATCATTATGAGAAGGATGGGAACACTCACTGATACATGTCAGGCTGTGATTTAGACCAGCTTCATCCTTGTTCTTTGGTGAGGAATTGTAAATATTTTAAGGGGAAACCACGATGCTGCTTAAAAAGCACTTACCTAATTAAACCTCAAGTGCAGAAATCTTTATTCTGCAGAGCAGCACTCTGTGGTGCTCAGCACCTCAGGCTATACCTCAGCCATATGGCACTTTAATAGGCACTAGCAGAGGGAGCCCTTTTTATATTTTAACAGATGGGTGCAAGCTACTGGGGTTGGAGCAGAGGGCAGAATGAAAGAAAATGTAAGGAAAGAAAATCAAGAAAAAGACGAAGTTCAAAGGATGAATTATTATTGAACTCTTCCACTTCTGCTTAAAACAGCTTGAGGTCTTGTTTCTTTCCTAGAAGGAGTTTCTGTTGTTTCTGGCCCCTTGGACTCAGACTCGCTGATCACAAACCATTTCACAGCAGATTTACTGTGTGAGGCATTGTCCTTGCAGCAGAAATACTGCTGATTTCAGTCTGCTGGTCCAGCAAATACTTGCATAAGTTTAGGAATAGGATTCAAGTTTTACTGGTGTTTTTTTTTTTTTTTTTTTTTTTGCTGTACCTGTGCCCCTGCACATCTCAACAAGTTTGGGCTGTACAAAAAAAAGACTAGAAGATCTCAGAAGGGAAAGTCAGTGCAGAGCATTTGGCAGAGGAAACAGGGTAAAGAGAATCCAAGAAATGAGACGCCTATTTGAAAATAACTAATTAATTGAAATTATTAACTTTCAGATAGGTCCTGATCTTGTGGCCAAGAAGGCCAATGGGATCCTGAGATGCATCAGGAAGAGCATTGCCAGCAGATTGAGGGAGGTGATACTGCCCCTCTACTCAGCCCTGGTGAGGTACATCTGGAATGCTGTGTCCAGTTCTGGGCTCCTCAGGACAAGGGAGACATGGAACTCCTGGACCAGGTCCAGGGAAGGACTGTGAAGATGATTTGAGGACTGGATCATCTCTCCTACAAGGAAAGGCTGAGGGAGCTGGGGATGTCCAGCCTTGAGAAGAGAGTGAGAGAGGACCTCATCCCTGCCTGTCAGTGTCTGCAGGGAGGGCTCAGAGCAGGGCCCAGGCTTTGCTCAGTGGGGCCCAGCAATGGGACAAGAGGAACGGGCAGGAACTGATGCCCAGGAAGTTCCACCTGGACATGAGGAAGAACTTCTTCCCTGTGCAATGACTGAGCACTGAACAGATTGTCCAGGGAGGGTGTGGAGTCTCCCTCACTGGGGATATTCCAGACCCCTCTGGACACAATCCTGTGCCAGGTGCTCTGGGATGGCCCTGCTTGAGCAGGGAGGTGGCACCAGATGACCCCACTGTGGTCCCATCCACCCTGACCCATTCTGTGATTCCATGTGATCTGGTGAGACTGTGCTTTTAATTACAGCAATTTAATTGCAGCAATTAGACTGTCAGCCAAAGGGACCATAGGGCTAAAGGAATGTTATTCCATTTACATTGTGGTTGCTACATGGTTTAATGTTTCCCAAATCTGTTTGGATGGCTGCCATTTCATAGCTTTGTTGCCTCACCCAAAATGTTGTGTTATGCCTGTCACACCTTCCTATCTTTCCTTTCCAGTGTTTCCATAAATACCATTCCTTTCATCACATGCACTTGTTTCCCACTTCACAGGGTATGTTTAATTTGTCCCAAAAGGCCTGCAGCAACTTGGTGGCAAGTTTTTACCCTCTGGGGATTGATAGGCACCTCATTCTAGGGAGCGCTGATGTAGGGCTGCATCATTCAGCATGGCACTCCAGATAATTTTCTCTGCTGACATTCCTGCACCAATTCTGGGACTGGATCACCCAGGGTTAAGTACCTGCAGCAGCTCAGATAACCTTCTGCAAGAACACACAACATGCAAGGTATTTAATGTGTGCTCTTGATAAAGCACTGTGTTACCTTATTCTATAGAAACTCTGAATCCATAAAATGTATTAAATATTTACTTAATCAGTGATTTTTCTCTATTTGTTCTATCTTCCAGTGTCCATCCATAAAAAACAATGTTCTGTGAATGTGTTCTCAGAGCATTAATTCCTTTATTCAGAAACTCTCATTATTTTAATCCTCCATTTGAATTCCTTATGAAGAAAATTATAATTAATGTAGAGTTTTTATTTTCATTATTATTCATCAATCTCTGCAATAGTTCAGTATTTTAAAAAGGCAAAACTGGATGTTTCCAACAAAGCACAGATTTCATATTGGATTTTACTGAATTTTAACTCCAAGAAATAGTAAACAGAAATGTGTTAAAATGTTTATATGTATTTCAAATTTTATTTCCCAAACTGTCTGTAGATCTATGCCAGATTTGAATGCCTGTGGGGGAGAATTAGATCTACTCATGGCTGACACATTGGAAGTCTTTTGATGGACCTAGCAGGTTATGCCAGCCATGATATCAAATTGTGTTCTTAGAACATTATCAATTCTTATATTAAAATTTCCTTTTATTTAACACTCTGGAGAATTTTTACTGGAACTACCTGGTTTATATGTTTAGGTTTTTTTTTTTTTATTATTTTTATTTTTTCCTACATGGCCAGGCCTGTTTTGGTCAGGTTTGGTCAGGTTTTACTCAATAATTGAGAAGAAATTGTCATGGATCAGCTGTACACAGGGATAGGATATTCTAAGTCCAGCGTGGGGTTCATGCAGTCAATAACAGAGTTTTGGCAATGCATCTGCTTTTTTCTGCTTTGGAAATGCCTGGTTTCAGTTGTTTTTTTTTTTCTGGGAGGGGGACTCTTTTAATGGATCTTTTCTAGCCGAGCCAAAACTGTGCAAACTGAAAGCAAGAAGCTCTTCCCACCTGAAAGTGAGAAAACAGCCGTGGTGAACCCTCTGTTAGGAAACTGGAAGGCGTTGCACCATCTTTGGGAAGTTGGTTGTAAAACTGCTGCAAATACACTGGGTCTGGCTCTCGCATTAGAAACATTTTATGCTTAATGTAATTCAGTTTATGGCCCCAATGCACTGCAAGAGTGGTGTAAATTGGTGTTAAAGTTAATGAGAATTAGGCCTAGGGAGTCTAATATTTGCTTTCTACAGTGTTTGAAATTACTTCTGTTGTTTTATAGCAATGTTTAAAAGTCAGCACAGAGACATTATAAATAAAAAAACTTGGGTCACATCCATCCCTCCATCCATCCATCCAAGAGATATGCAACATTTGATACAGAGTGTAAGCCCTGATTTAATTACAAGTAGGATTAATTTGGCCTTTTAAATGTAGATGTGGATACAGTACTTTCTCTAAATCCATGTCTTTCAATCATTTAAAATCAGCAACACTTTATTCAAAGGTAAAAGTTTTCATGAGCTTCATTTCACATTTCTTCTGTGAGTAAAAAATGATGCAAGGATAACAATGATAAATGCAAATAGTGTCTCATGAATAAGTTTCAAAATGCTGACAGAAAATATTTGCACTTGCATGAAAGAAATGCTTTGGGAAAACAGAAACAGAGATTTCCTTTACCTTCAAATGTAATAACCTTTTTAATGACTTGGGAGCCATCTGACTGTTTGTTATGAAACTCCCTGTTTCTGCTTATGTAGGGATTTTGTTTATTATTATGGTGGTATTTGTCTTTCTCGATCTAAAACTGGTTGGTGCCCAAAGGAAAGCATTAAAAAAGAATTCACAAATTTCTGGTATTTCATCATTTCAGTTATATTTTAGCAAATATTCAGATCTCTGAGGTACTCTCAGAACTGTATTTTGCAGTGGTGTTATATTTCTATGAGGCTGGAGAGAAATATCACAGAAATCCAAGAATACAAATGCATTGAGACTGTTCTTTTTAGAAGGGAAAATCTGTATGACTACAAAAAAGGAGTTGCAATCCATGCAGATGCTCTTTGCATTTTCTTACTAAAAACGATCATTTTTATATGGACCAAAATAAAACAAATAAATACTTTTAAGTATATTCACTGCCATACATTATTTGAAGACAAAGGGCAGGAGATAAACCTTAATAATTGATACGACAAGGGGAAAAGGCCTCAAGTTGTGCCAGGGGAGATTCAGGTTGTATATTTGGAAAAGTTTCTTCACTGAAAGAGTGGTTAAACATTGGAACAGGCTGCCCAGGGAAGTGGTGGTGTCACTATCCTTGGGAGTATTTAAAAGATGTGGCACATGTGATATGGTTTACTGGGCATGATGGGATTCAGTCAGAGGTTGGATCTGATCTTTGAGGTTTTTTCCAACCTTAATGATTCTATCATTCTATGATTTAATACAGGTAATCAAAATATTTCTTGGAAATGGTGCTCAAAGTTCAGTGTCCTGAAAACCATCTCAGAGAGAGAGCAATACTCAAATGACATGGCAAAGGAGGTGTCTGATCTTTACATAAGCTTAAGTATTCTTATTTTTTGAAATTTCATAGATATTCAAGGTTGGTCTCTCTATGGTATAAAAATCCTATTGAAGAAACATTTTTTACATGGACTATCAATTTGCAATAACTGAAAATATGTCTCATGGGAATCTCTGCAAACCTCAGTGACAAAATTATATGCTCCAGGCTTGAGGTTTCTTCCAGGTAATTAAAAAAGGACACATAGCAATCCCAAATCCAGTGAAGAAAAGATCAAATTCAAAATATTGCCTCCAAAATACTGCAAAGTATAGTCCAGAAAACCATACAAAGGCTTTAATATAATCCTTTAACATAAAACTGGAGTAGTTGTTTTGGAAACTCAAGGAATTATGATTCACTATTCACAGAGTTTAAAATCAAAATACACATAAACATAATTTGTAGCTCAGGCTAATTTTTTTGGGGTAGTCATTACAGAGAATGTTCAATAAGGGACTTGAAGAAGAAAGAGGAAATAAATTTCCTTTTCTTTTCCTATCCAGGGATCAAGAAAGCAGAAATGCCAAGGTCCACTTACTGCCTTGAAACACAAAGGCTGACAATTAACGTTTCTATTTAGAAGTTGGTGTAATTTTCTCCCCTCCAGTATGCACTAATTAGCTCTGGAAATGCAAAACATGTTTGTGTAACTTTGTGGATTCTCATTTTTAAACTTCACAATCAGAAGGACAGAAATTCCTATTAATGCCAATCTTTTTGCTTAATGCTTTCCTCTTCTGATTTTTTTTGTTTTGCTTGTTTGATTGTTTTGTTTTAAAGCACTGCCAGTGGAAGAACTACACTTACTTTGTAGAATCTGTTTCTAAAGTGCATAGATGGGTTTCCAAATCCTATAAAATCACACTTCTTATGGTAAAGGAAGAGAGAAAAAAGGACAGTTTGCTGAAGCAAATTATCTCTTGAAGAATTCACAACCACATGGGCTGCCTTCAACATCAGCAGAACATCACACTTCAGCATAACCATATGTCATGGTTTAGCATAGTTTGGTTTTTTAGTAAAGAAGGCTCCATCAGCCACGGAAGCGATTCTCTTGCAAAGAGGTGCTTACAGCTTCCTCTGTGACCTGACAGAACCTATCAACTGCCTAGTTTGAATATTGGCAACTTTTTAAGCCACTTAAGAAGCTTGACACTCCTCTGTGATCCACATTTAAGAACAGAGCCCGGGAAAGCTCTCTTGTCTTCCAGCTTTCGGACAGGTAGCAAGGAAGGAGGAGGGCCTCTATTCCTAGAGATGAAGATGCTCCCAGAGATGGGTGAAGAGAACCTTTGTTTCTGAACAGCTCAACCTTAAAATAGTACCCCAGTAGCTCAGGATTGGACCCTCGAAAGCAGTTGTGGGGAAAGCTGTAAGTCGGGGGAAGGGACTCTCACATGCAAGCAGAGAACCAACCCGGGCGGGTGTCTCGTTGTGATACTGAAGCCATGAGAGAACTTCTTGGGGAGATGTCTCCATAGCATGAGCAGGAGAGACTCCTCTCCCTAAGTGAACTGAAAAAGATTGTTACAGAGGTGGTAAACGGATTGAAAATCTCAAGGGTTGTCTTTTTACGTTGTCAAGATAGGTGGGGGAAGGAGAAGTGTTCTGAAGGTTTGGTCTGATTTTTTTTCCTTTCTTTTAGGTCTGTTAATAAACTTCTTTATATTCTTTTAAGTTTTGTGCCTGCTTTGCTTTCTCCTAATTCTTATCTCACAGAGGCAAAATAAGTAAGTAATGGATATTTTGAACCAAACCACTACGCCATAAGTTTGTAGAAAAGAAAAGTTAAATATTCCATCACCAGCACATCCATCTCCTTCTGCCATATGCCATTTCCCTTCTCCTATTTGCATTTGAAAGTCTTCTACAGCGTTGCCTCCGTACCATATTTGGGGAAGAGACCTCAGAATAGACGGCTTGAAAGGGAAACATCTGTCATGGGCCCTGGTGTCACGTGCTAGAAGTGACTTTGTGAGTTGACAGTTCTTTTGAAGTTGATAGTCCTGTTTTTGCTACCTTCTCTTGCTTTCTAGCCCTGCACACACTGTGCCATGAGGCCTTGACACCCTTGTATCTTTTAGCCCATGGACTCTAAATATGAACTATGTTCACAAAATAATAGAATCAGAATGGTTTGGGTTGGAAGAAACCTTAAAGACCATCCAGTTCCAACCCCTGCCATGGGCAGGGACACCTTCCACTATCCCAGGTTTCTCCAAGCCCCATCCAACTTGGCCTTGGACACTTCCAAGGATGGGGCAGCCACAGCTTCTCTGGGCAACCTGTGCCAGTGCCTCACCACCTTCACAGTAAAGAATTTTTTCCACTATCTAATCCAAACCTACTCTTTTTCAGTTTGAAACCATATGTTCTAAATTATACAAGCCATGTCTGAACATAAATGAAAACTCACTGTGAAGTTGAGCTCTTGCCTTATCTGTGAGGAATAAAACTCCCTACCTGGTAATCTAGTTTTAGGGATGGGATGGGCAACCAAATGCAGAAGGACCTCATGGAACCTGGAGTGACAAACTGGAAAGTCCAGGTCTCACTTAAGTGTTTACACTTAAGCACTTAGAATGATCAAAAAGCTTTAGTGATGTTCTGCCAAGAGGTACTGATGCCAAAATTAATTTAGGATCATGGAATATCTCAAGTTGGAAGGGACCCATACTAAAACTAAACCATCTGGCTAAAAGCGTTGTCCACACATTCCTTGAACTCTGACAGATTTGGTGCCAGGACCACTTTCCTGCAGAGCCCAGCAACTGACCTCCCTCTCAGAGAAGAACCTGAAAATACCTCTTACCCTAATGGAAAACCTTTGAATCCTGCTGGATGAGATTTAGTTTGACCCCCTGTGCTTCCTTAAAGCTTATGAATAAATGCAAACTGTGGCGTACTTTCCTCTTCTAATTTTCTGTTTTAACAGTGGCTTATTATATATGAGGTCATTAGGAACAATTAAGTGATAATGTTGAGCATTCTAATAATGGAATTAGAAATCTGAGAAAGTACAGGAAATGTATAATCTATGTAATTTGGGTCCCAGTTCACCCAGTTCTGCTGCTGCTACTGCTCTGTGTACCTTCATCACAGCAGACTGTGACCTCTACCTTGGCACAGAGTGAACAAGATTTACTTTGAATTCCACTCCATTTGTGATAATTAATGAAAATTCAGTGGATTTTAATATTAAACCCCATTGATAGTGGGCTGGATTTGGTTTGTGTTCAGAGAAGAAAGTCACATTTCTCAAAATGACAAAAAAACTCCACCAATAAAAAGGAGAGAACAAAAACCATTATTTACAGCTTGAAATAAAATTGTTTGGGATAACTCATTCAAATTCCCTTTTGACTGTTGAACCAGGGATCTCGTAAAGACGGGAAAAATGTGTTACAAAGGTAATATCTTTTTTATCCCAATTCTGGTAGCTGCAGGTACTGTGATCAGCCTTAGTGGAGCACAGGACAGGGTTCTGTGGGTTGTTTTAGATCTTTTAAAAGATACACACAAGTTTAGCTTTTGATTTCAGCTCTGGAAAAAAAAAAAGGAGTTTGGTTTCCTCTGTCTGCAGCATCTTTCAGTCCTTCTGGCACCAAACACCAAACAGCTGCAAAATTCATTAAAAACTAATATCCTATCATGAGTGGTTACATCAACACCCAAGCTGAAGCCAGTCAGCAATGGGACTTTTTTCTTTTTTTCTGTTTTTTTTTTTAAGAACAGCAAAACAACAACAACAACAAAAAGACAAGAATTTAGTAAGATGAATATTTCATCACCCGGTTTACTTCTCCACTTTGAACACAAATTGATGCTTCAGCAGGACTACAAGGCAGCCAGCCACCTACAGAACTTCCCCAGGCAGAAATCACATGTACTTTTTGAAGTTAAACAGAAATAAGAGAGTGACAATTTTTCCATTTTGTTCCCCTAATTGCCAGACAAAGTGCAATTTTCTGTTCTGTTCTATCAACCAGATGCCCTTGTCATCCACCATCATGCTACAGTAATGGAACTTGACGTCCTCTTTGTTGTTTCTCGCTGCATTTGTGTGACTCACGGCTCAAAATAAAAATGTACTAAGAATACCAAAGGTTGTTGTCATAGAAAAGTTATGAAATTCCTTTAATCTAATTGCTTTCAGTTAGGCTTTTTTTCAGTGCTGGGGCTTTTGAAGTTGTCTTGATATGCTGTGAGCACTCAGCCATGGGGTTATGTACCAGCCAACAGATCAGTTTTCAG